>NC_082601.1:41975579-42575579 GCF_030936135.1 Gavia stellata | reverse complement strand
AGACAGTCTGTCTCTCCTCGCATCCATAAACCCTGTGAGCTCGGGTTCCTCCCTGTTTATCTGAAGGCAAGGCCCTCTTCCAAAACCTCTCCAAGATGCCTGGTGGCAGCATGTGCCAGCTAATTTGGGCAAGAGGATGGGGAAAGTGGTACGCTCTCCAGCTTCACTAAAAGCAGGGCTAAGCTCGGGCTATTTATGACTGCTCTCTTTCCTGCTGCTCAATCATCGCTGCAAGAGGATTTTTGCCTTGGTGTGAACGCAGATACGCAGCCTTTCCTGAAAAACCTCTCTAGGGAGGTGTAAATTTTATTGCACAGAAATCCTGGCAGCGAGCGGCGAAACACTGCGAGTAACTGAGAGCATCCTGGGCAGGCACCCAAAGCGTCGGCAGCAGTAGGGCTGGGGAGGGGGGTGATAGCATTCACTCCGTGCCGTCCCTGATGGCTCGCTGGTGGCAGAGCTGGTACCTGGCATTACAATGAGCCTCTGCTAACGCGGCAGTTTCATAAATCTGATCCCTCCGGCGGGCCACAGAAGGAGACAGATGGAAGTTGTTTAAGACGATCGCGTTTTCTCTCTCCCGGGCTTTTTGTTATCCGCCCTCTGTGCACCTCACTCGAGCTCTGGATGCTGGAACTGTTGTTGCTGGAATAAAACACTTTGCCTGGCTGCAATCCCACTGGGGGATGAATAGGAGCACCAGGGTGCACATTTTTTGGGTGGCGCAGCGTTTCCCAAGGTGCTAGAGCAGGTACAGCCGTTCCCTCAACACCAAGGGAGTCTTTGCATCCATTCTGAGATCAAGCGAATCTCATCTGCTGCCGGAGTGGGGCTCCTATGGACAACCCAGTCTTCTGCACAAGCTCTTGCAGTGCAATTGATAGGACAAGAGGAAATGGCTGCAAGTTGAGCCAGGGGACGTTTAGATTGGATATTAGGAAAAACTTCTGCACTGGAATGGTTGTCAAGCATTGGAACAGGCTGCCCAGGGAGGTGGTTGAGTCACCATCCCTGGAGGTATTTAAAAGACGGATGAGGCGCTCAGGGACATGGTTTAGTGGTGGACTCGGCAGTGTTAGGTTAATGGTTGGACTTGATGATCTTAAAGGTCTTTTCCAACCTAAACGATTCTATGATGCTATGATTCTAATAGCGCTGACATACCCAGCGGGCTGCAGCAAGCCTCTTCCTCGTGCTAGCAATTGTTAGGCACGGGCTGCAGCACGGTTGGACCTCCAGGGAAAAATTCAGCCTTCATGGTCACCCTGGTTGTCCTGGCTTTGAAGCAAGCAAGCAAAGAAATTTTGGGCTGCAAAAATAAATTTGGTGGGCACACCTTTTATTAGAAGACGTGGAAAACTATTCACCACAGGAGTGGCTTAATAGGGGGATTGACACAAGCCACCTGCAAACACGGCAGTTGCGTGCTAGATGGAGGCTGCTAAAACCTGGGGTCCGAACTCCTGTTCCTCAGCCATGAAAACCCATTTCCAGCAGCTCAGAGTTCAAGCCTACAAGGTGACTACAGCCCCAGCCTGGGGGCTGTGCAGTGTGAACACTGTGGTAGGGGCTGACAAAGGCAGCCCTTGAAGCACGGGTCATGCAGGGCAGCGCAGGACCCCCAGACGACCACGGGAGCATCGTGACTAGCGACAGGACAAGAGGAAACGGCCTCAAGTTGCGCCAGGGGAGGTTCAGGCTGGATGTTAGGAAAAATGTCTTTACTGAGAGAGTGGTGAAACACTGGAATAAACTGCCCAGGGAAGTGGTGGAGTCACCGTCCCTGGAGGTATTCAAGGAACGTGTGGACGTGGCACTGCGGGACATTGTTTAGTGGGCATGGTGGGGTTGGGTTGATGGTTGGACTTGATGATCTTACAAGCCTTTTCCAACTTTAGTGATTCTGTGATTCTGTGATTCTGATTCTGTCTGTGGAGATGTGGGATTTGAGACCCCGCTTCCCCAGCGCATATCTCAGCAGGCTTCCTGAGTGCTGTTTACTCCGGCAGGACAACTCACATTCTTCAGTGATTTGCTGAGCTGTGGCATGTATTAGTTTCCTGAAGGATTCACATGCTTGGCAAGAGAGCTTTAGAAGCAATTTCTTTTTTATTGCATTTTTTTGCTTATTGTTCTTTACTCTGCTAATAAATAAGTACATTCCAGAGGCTTGACATCAGTTGAGGGAAAAAGAATGAAAGTAGGAAATGAAAACAAAGGAAAGCAGAACCACAGGCAGAAGCATTGCTCCCTGTCTTATTTCTTGGACAATTTTCCAAATGCCAGGCTCTTTCAGGATTATCTGTATCACAATTCAAGCAAACGTCATTCCATTGTACGGCTCTTGAGCAGCTAAAATATCTCCTTCACCCGAGGTCACAGCAAGCAAAGGTAAAAATATTATTTAATAACAAATAATGGAACCTATTAGGAGACACTCATGCTCCATTTCTGTCTTTGATAAGAAGGGATGGAGAGCTGGCGTCAGCTCTTTGCTCCAGCAGCTCAGAGGTGCTCTGATGTACAGACCTGGGTTTGGTGGAAATTAAGGTGGAAATCAAGGCTGGATCTGTTTTGAAATCTTAACAGGCAGCAGAATTGAGGGCAGGTGTATTTGAATTTAGATTAACAAGTATTCTACTGCTTTTAGCCATGGAAAAGTACTTAGGCAAACTGGTGAGAAGAGAACCACCACGTTACTAGAGGTTGCAAGGTTAAGCTCTAAATGAGTTTTTAAAATAAGGTGAACTCCCTTGCTTCAGGGCATGAGCTAGTGAAGACCTGGAAGAAACTTTCTCAGGACTGTCATTCCATGCCCGCCCACTTCCAAGTTTTTTATACCTTTTTTGGAGGCATGGCACTGGACTGATGATGCCCGCAAGTTCAGGGGATTTGGGAGATATTAAACTACGGATTATCGTGTGCCTTTTTCTACAGGCTTCTGTGCAAGCCGTTCATAGGAAAGGTTTATGAAGAACTTAAAACAGGACTGGGCAGTGCTTTATTTCAGTTAAATGAAACACGAGAGCAGCATTTTGGTACCTCTAACTCCAAATCAACAGCAAGGTGTTGATTACTGAGAGAAAGAAATCAAGCGTTTGGACCTTGATTCAACAGTGCATTTAAGTATATGCCTACATTTAAGCCTGTAACAGCAGCAGGGCTATTCCTAAACTGAAAAGGAGGTAAAGGCTTAATTACGTTGCTGAATCAAGGGTTTCCAGCATGGAGAACTCGAATGTTAAATGTCAGCGTGAAGGCAGATTCCTATGGCCGGTTACAAATCGCTAGGATTTATAATCGCTTTATATCCTGGAAAGGATATGACAGCTTTAAATATAGCACCGTGGCTGTGATAAATTGTTGGCATTTTTTTCTTGTTAGCCTTTTGTAACTAAATTTAAGGTATCCATTTCAGCATGATCCAATTATGGAAGCGTAATCGGAACGGTTCCCCATGCAAGAGGCCACATCTATTTTTGTCCGTGAAGCTTAAGTCTGCATTTCTGAGCTCATGATTTATGTCAGACTTTAAATTAATAATAAGGCATCTATTCACAGGCAAATATTTGTATTGCAAGACCCATTCAGCACGGACTCAGCAGCCATCCAAGGCTTCCTGAGCAGCCAAGATTCAGTTACAATGGCAGCACAGGTCCTATTTCAAACATCACCTGGCCTTGCACAATTATCATCAACTCCTCCTTGCTAAGGAAAGCCTGAAACTAATAGCACGTCAGCTTAAACTATTGAACCCCAAAAGATTCACTCCTGAGTCAAAAAAAAGGCCGTATTTTAGTTAGATTTCAGCCAGGCCACACCCTCACCTCCATTGCTGATGGGCGTATTTCCACAAATATTTCCAGTGGCAAAATGCAGGTCTCCTGCCTCTCCGGGCTCAAGCAGGCAGCTGAGCATGCACAGATATGACCACACATACAAACCCAAGGGAGGTGCAAAGCTGAAAGGGCGAAGGATAAATCCTTACCACAATGGGGCACAAGCCTGGGGGCACAGCAGATGCGGGATCAAGTCTGCTTCTCCGTTGTTTTTTTGAGCAGTCACCCTCTCCTGGGTTAATCAGTGGAAAATACACTGATTTCCTTTGCAGAGTGCTTTGAGACCTGCTGATGGCAGAAGCACCATAAGAGCCAAGCACTCTTGTCCTGATCCAAGTTCCAGAAACCTTCTGCAATTAGTCTTGCCTAGAGTGACTTGTCCTGTAGTTAAGGATTTGTATTTTTTTAAGTATCTGGGACCGTTGCAGCTTCAGCTTACCTGTGGAAATGCACCTTCAGTTTTATTTCTCTCAAGTCAGTATTGCTTCCAAACAAGCAGAACCGCCCAAGAAATTCCCAAAGAAAGCTAGGGGACTTCCACCTTAAACTGACAGCAAAACTGGACACTAGGTGACCAACGCTGAAGGATAAAACCACTTAAGCACCAAATTCTCCAGGGAAATCAAGACAAAGAAAAGTCATATTTCACATGTGATTACCTAAAAGGGTCAACTCTGAGTCCGGTAAATAATTTTGCGATTGGTAAATAAGTCAGTGTCAAAATTGCTGCACAGTTTCTTTCCCTGAACTGCTTGGTAGATCTAGGCAGAGGTGAGGAGCTTTGGAGAAACACGGGCCGTTGCTGGGACATGCGTCGTCACCTTACATTGTGTCTGAACAGATGGCAAAGCTGCTCAAGGCAGGGGCAGAGATCAGAAGATTAAAAGGCACCACTTTCACTGAATGCCATGCATGAGCTGCCTGGTTAAATGAGCCACACAGAAGACAAACAGCCCCTCCTTCCTCTCCCCGTTGCCCAGAAGTTTGCACGTCCACCCACGGTACTCAACGTTGGCCTGAGACGGAGAGCAGAAATGGACCTTGCCAGTCCAGAAGTGTGTTGGCAGCTTCTCATGGTGCATGTTAGGATCTGCGTGGCCCCGAGTGACATGCAGTAAGGTGGGATACAGCAACGCCTGGGTACAAACCTGACAGAAACTGGGATGGAAAGGGGTGCTCCCAGCTAGAGGAGTTGGAAGATGCCATGACGAGTCATGTCAACGTCCATGGGTCACCCATAAGCTCTGTTCACAGCATTTCTGAAAGAAGTTCCCTTGTTAGCTTTGTAAATAGGGGGTTGTTTCACTTACTTGGTTCTGGGTGGTAGCACAAACTTCCCATCCTGCAAAGGCTGTGTCTCCTCAGAGCCCAACGCTATGTCCACAGCGCAGCAGGAGAGCAGGCCTAAGCCGACGTTCACCTCAAGTCCACCCAGCCTCAGAGTGAAGGTTTTAGGTAAGCACGTGGGAAGGCACAAAACTCTAGCCCTACTCTTTAGTCTTGGTGCAAGCCTGCTTGCGTGGGTCCTCCACTGCGGATCCCACAGGGACTTTCAGCAGCATCCAACAGCTGATGTCTGGGAAGTGTCTGAGCTGGGCTCCTCACAGCCATAATGTGGAAGTAGACACACAGGACAGGGATGGCAGGAGGCCTGAACAGGCTCCCTGATCAACATATCCCAAAGGACATGCAGGACAAGTGCCGACTGAGTGCCCCACCATGGTCAGTGGCACAGGGAGCAGGATCTGGGTCTCCCAAATCCCAGAGCAGCACGCTAGCTAACTTCTGTGCCATCCTTCCTCTCAAATGGCTGAGCTCAGCCAAAGCTAGGAGGCTTGCGTCTGGTTTGCTCTCATTTTCTCTGCCCTGGCATGCCCCCATCACTAAAAGAGCCAACACGTTCATTATAAAGCTCACGATGAGTACTTTGCTATTAGGGATTCCAGATCACTTGTGGTTTTAGGCAAGCTCTTAAAAACTTGATGATCCATTGACTGGGGAGATGCCTCTTGCTAGCCCTACAAAAACCCGCAAGCCAGAATCTGAGCTGCTGCAGCTCAGCATCTATTTTTAGCACAGATCACCCCAGGGTACACAAAAGAGCCTCCTTTCCCTCCGTGGTCCCTTTCCACACATCCTGGGTGCTGCAGGGATCAGCCCCAGAGAGAATAAGATGAAGATCTAAGTGTGGCCATGTGCATTGCTTCAAAGGTCACACAAAAGCGTTGGGAGATGCAGTTCATTTGCTCCACGGCTTTGCTCAGCCTTCAGCTGGCCTAAAGCTCCTGGTGGTCACAGTGATCTGGGCAGCAATTAAGTTCAGCTCATTTCTCCTTAATCCAGTCCTCTACATCCCATGGACCCCTGGCAACAGAAAAGCACCGAGCTCTTTGCGGACAGGCAGGGGGGAAGACATCGGATACAGGCCAAGCTGTGTTTGGAGTTGAGACTGGGAACATAACTCGGCTGGCAATGTGTTGGAGATAATTGCTAGTTCACAGCCTGAAATGTGCCTGCTTTACACTTGCAGATAAGCAGCCTCATCCCTTTGTGTGCCGGTGCAGGTGTGTGCAAGCGGATACAGCAGCGCAGCGCAAATCAGCCGCTTCTTTTTCAACAGCTCTCACCGGCATTCGTGCAGCCCCCATGGCATGGTGCTCTTCATCCTCCCCCTTTCCATTCTGCAGGCACCTGCCTTATTCAGGGTCTGAGTTGCTCCCGAGAGCTTGGAGGAAGGTGCCTCTTGTTACGAAAGAGGAAGGATGCTCAGTGCAAACTGGGGACTGATCTGAGGCAGAGAGAAGCAGTGCCCCACCTTCCACGGCCGACTGGACCGCATCTCTGTTGGTGCCACCAGGATCTTCTACATCTTAGGCAAGCCTCTGAGTCTCCAAACCCGATTCTTTCAGAAAGACCAGTAAGGAAAACCCACGGGACACAGGCTCAGCTGTGCTGCTGGCTGGGTCTGAGGCATGGAGCCACAGCAGCCTTGCCCCTTGAGCTGACGGATCCAGCCTCGTTCCCTGGCATTCTGACCTCCTAAATACATTACTGGGACTTCAGCTGTCCTTGACCACACAGGCATCTCACACAGCCCTGAAGCTCCTGTGCCAGCATCTCCAGCCTGCTCTCAGGGGCCTTTGACCCCCTCTTTTTGCTCTCAGTGTCTTGCCCAGCATAAGCCTTGATGTGCCGAGATCCACTTGAATGCCAGATTTAACTCTTGTGGACCCAACTCGAGATGGGTGGGGCTCCATTTCATGGCTACCAGCCCCATCCCCCCCATCACTGGTAGACAGGCTTATCAATAATGAAGTTAACAATGCTTTGAATGATATCTGCAAGTTCCTCTCCATTGACCTGGGACTGTGGAAGAGTTCATCTGCTCCATTTCGGCTTTTCCTCTTTGATTTTTCTCTGGGAACCGCCAGCTTCCTTAAGTCATTTTTACATACTTCCATGGGGGGAGGTTCTTTGGAAAAAATGACATAATCCAGAGAGGTACTACCTTGTTTGCAGAGCCTGGCAGCCCAACATGAATCTGAGAGCCACGCAGCCGTACCTGCGCGTCTCGGGGGGCTCCCCAGGTTGCAGCAGAGATTAATTAAGTGGTGAGTAAGCACCGCAGCTCTCCCCAGCCTGGCAGCCGGAGCAGAAAGCTGACTTCAGCAGAGAAGAACAGCTACGCTGCAGGGATGGTGAGTGATCGGTGTCATATCAGGCAATATGAAGCTAGTTTGGGTTCATTAAGGAAATCTATACTCTGCTGTGAAGATAAGAAAGAGGGGCTGGACAAAGGGAACAAGGACGGCACCAGTCACGGTTTCGGTTTGGCTCTCCTGCATGTCCTCTGAACGGAGGAGCAGCCCTGGAGCGGCACAAGGGCATGTCGCCGGCAGGGACCTGGGGCTGGCAATTAAAGCCTTGCCACCAAGCAATGGGAACTCGTTACAGGTACAGGCTCTCATCTGAACTCATTAGCCTGAACACCCATTAGGGTGAGAGAACCTTTCTTCACCGAAAGGGTTGTCAGACACTGGAACAGGCTGCCCAGGGAGGTGCTTGAGTCACCATCCCTGGAGGTATTTAAAAGATGTGGGGATAAGGCACTTAGGAACATTGTTTAGTGGTGGACTTGGCATTGTTAGGTTAACGGTTGGACTCGATGATCTTAAAGGTCTTTTCCAACCTAAACAATTCTAACACAGGAGTGTTGAAAGCACCATGCACCCAGCCTGGGTTAGATGCTCCGTGAGTGAGGGATCACCACCATTCCTCCCCAGTGCCACCAGCACAGCAGATCCCAGCCTTGCTGGTGGCTCTGCCCCATCCTCCAGGTTCCCACAGGGCACTGCCAAGGAGCACATGCTTGGAATGCCTGGCTGCACGAATGTCCCATCAGCCAGGAAACACAGTCCTCCCCTCTGATCCTCAGCCCCTTACTCCTGTGCACATTGCCCAAAGCCAGCTCTAATATCTCCGGCACCTGAGAAAACTCAGGAGAGCATCGTGTTTCCAGAGGTCCTGGGGCCAGCCCCTCCAGAGGCCACTATGTTTTCTTTTTGCCGTGCTGTTTTACACTGTGCAGGGCAGGTTAACAGCCATTTCAGCTGAGCAGGGAGTTTACCTGGAGTCTGAAAAAGAGTTCCCCCATTCAAAATGCAATCTGGTGGTGGGAAGGGACCCATTTCCCCAGAACTCAATCCATAACTGCAAAGCGGTTCTCGAGCTGCATTGCTGAAAATGGATTGGTGAGCTCAGCATTAGACTGTCGCAGATGTTCAAGTCACTGCTGCGAAGAGAAAACCCTCCAGACTGATGCCTCCATCAGTTCAAGCTGCTGCTGAAGGGAGCTGCGAGTTACCAGCTCACAGCCCAACCTGTCCCCAGGCGCTGCAGGGAAGCGCGGGGCAGCATCGCCCTCGGGTGTCCCCAGCTGACCCCAATCAGTTCGATATAATTCATTCATCGTTCCTCACTGCTTATTAACATCATTAATGCGGCAAAACCCAGGAGTCTTGCGACACCACTTCACCCTCCATCTGCTCACCCCGCAGCGGAACGGTTTTCTCCCCCTTTTTCACACCGCCTTCATTCCCACTGCGCTTAACTGAACGTCTTCCCCTACCTCCTTTCTCACCCTGTCTGGTGACAAACCAAAACCCAGTATGGTTCGTATCAAAGTCAGAACTGGCTGACAGACTTGAAAAGATGGGCAAACATTTGCTACAAGACACCCTGGCGCTGGTGGGGACAGATGACAGCAGTAATTTGTTTTTTCCACATGGGAGACCAAAAGATAGTTTTTTCCTGGGTATTCCTCATTCAGGGCAATGCTGGTGATGTCTTCCCTCTCCAGCTTGTTTGAGGGTTCAGCAGTTGTAACCAGAGACAAGCTTATTTGGTGGCACTGCCCTTATTTCTTATGGGCCCATCGTTAGTGAAAAGTCATGTTAAACAGCAAAGTGTGATGCTTTTCTTCCCTTAAGGATGAACTGAGGGCTTCTCACCTCTGCTCAGAGCCTGAATGCAGCAGCGCTGAAAGAATATGCCCGGACAAGCTGCAAACTTTGCAAGGCTGATATTAAAAAGCAAAGACAAAGATACCTCAAGGCACGAGAGAGCCCACAGCTCCCTGACCCCGGGACACAGGCAGCACTGTTGGAGCTGCAGTGCTGAGTCCCACTTTGATTTTCAAATAGCTCATTTATTCTGTCCTCACCGCTGGACTCTGCAATTATTTGTCCTTGGCTTTGCTTTACCCTCTCAGATATCTTGCTGTGCAAGGGACGAAATGAGCCCTGGCAGCAGGGATAGTTGTTGCGACAGTCCCTGGCTCCGCTCAGAAACCCAAACCTTCAGGGGGCATTTACAAAACTCTGCTTGCTTTTAAAACAGTCTCTTCCCTAACCCTTCCGAGCTCCTTGTTGGTCGACCCACCCCATAAAATGCAGGCACCGTTCTGAGACGGTCTGCTGCCCAGACGCAGACTGGGCTTAATTTTCAACTTGTAAAGCAAGGAAGCAGAAAGAATCACTGAACCCTTTCCTTTGCGTAGATTTCTCACCCACATAGCTGGGCTGAATTACCAAGTCAAGCCCTGCTAAGAGCATCATAGGGCACCTGCATAACTGCCAAGTGAGTTTACAGGAACTGGGGAAGAGCGCAAACCCATCAACCTTGCTTCTTACCAGCTCAGGGATGCAAACCCTTCCTCTGAAAAGCCATTGCACACTCAGAGTGTGCAATTCAGGGCGCATTTATCAGACAACCCCAGGGCTCTGTGATGACTTTTCATCTCCTTTCCACCACGCGTGAATGGTGATAACCACGGGACAGTTCTGCGGGAACGGGGCCAAAGGAGCCCTTCCAGGGACTGCAGAAGAAGCGTGCAGAGCCATGTGTGACCTTGAAGATCAGCTGAAATGATGCCGAGAGAGCTCACACATACTTCCCTTTCTTCACCATAAAGACACCTTTTTCTAATAAACAACTGCTTCAGAGAAGAAAAACCCCACAGAATAATTTCTATTCCAAGATGCCCATTGTTAACTAATTTCAGCATCGAGAAAGATTAGTGTGATATCTCATTTTGGAATAACATCTGCCCCTGAGGGCCAAGTCCTTTCAAACTACTGCGGCGGATAGCAGCAACTGCAGTACTCCAGCAAACCTAACCTCGATAAAAGCCCAGCTTCCCTGGCATCTGGACAGTAGGGAAAAAAAATAGCAAATGCAGAAAGCAAGTAATCAGTGCAGAGTTTATTTTAATAAACTCTTGCGAGTTAAATAATCTCAGCTCTGATTAGCACTGGAGATTAAAAAATGTAAATATTTACCAGAACATCTTCTATATCCTCAGAGAGTCAAAAGGCCAATTTCTGTATGCAGCGTGTCAGTACTGCTTGCTATCACAAGCTCTGAGCTTTCAGCACTCTCCGACAACTGTGAAATTATGCAAGGAGCTTATATACATACTTATTACAAAGCCAAAGTCTTACAGTTTTATTTGCTTTCTGTTCCCAGTCTAAGGTTTCTATGCTTGCTTTCTCCTGTGTGAGATTCAAAGTCTCCTTTAACAAAAGCTGTGATTCCCACTTTGCTCGAGGAGCTAGATTGAAGGAAAAATAGCAAGTATCATGATGCCTGCAGTAAATCAGAGCCCTACGAGACCTACTCAGAATCCCCCATTGGCTTCAGGATGGCTGCCTTTGATTCTCCTTCACTTCAGCAACCTTTTGTTCCAGCCCAGCATGTTTCCACACAAGCCTGCCAGTCACCTGCCTTCCTACTCCGGGAGGTCAGCGGAGGTGAGGACCGGCTATTTGTATCCACGTCACGCACACAGAAAAAATCCTCACCCGCCCTCGTTTCACCACGAGTTTCAAGCAGACACCTCAGGTCTCACAAGCCTTCATCCGGACAGAGCTAGCACATAGTGTGGCTTGCTCTCTGGTGAGGGAACATCTGCCCTGGATCGCTGGTGACACTGGAAGTTCTGGATATACTGTCACATCAAAAAGAAACCAGTCGCCTGGCTCTTTCACCAGATTACTAGGCACTTTCTGCTGTGATCCCACCCCTCTTTCAACGAACAAGTCACAGTTTCGGTACTGTGGAAGAAGTAGATCAGGATGCCACGGATGCCACCTTCCTTTTGGTCCAGACCTCCAGACTCACCCTTCTGGGCCATTCATCCCCAGGATTGAGGGCTCTGAGCTGCTGCTCTTGCTGCTGGGATTGGGTTGCTTCTGGATCCCGGAGCCAGCCTGGGCACGCAGCACACACGGTGCTAACGAAGCGAATAGCATCATCACTTCGCACTTGAACCCCATTCTTCTCTTCCTTGCCCGCCTTGTGCTCACACACCTCAGTCTCCCATTGCCAGGTTGAACATCTCCGCGGTGGGCTTGGGTCTGTCGCTGATGGAGAAAACTCTGCTTAGCAAACCCATTGCTGGCCTAAGGAGGCATGAAAGCTGCGCAGTCGGGGAGTGACACTGAGCAATAAAGCCGACCTGAAGGAGCAAAAAGGCATTTAATTCCTTCAAAGTGGCAGGTGCCATGGCCTGGGTGAGGGGAAGGAGGGAGGCTTTCCTCTCTTCCAGTTGGTGAGAAATGCCAGCGAGGACCTTTCCTGAAAGCAGAGCCAAACCAACCTGACCGCTTGAGCACTTGTAATTGTGGTTCTTAATTCATGCAATGAACAAAGACGCGGCGTTCAGTTTGGGCAGGAGACACCTCTTCACTTTCCCAGCCCTCCCTCGATCCAATGGGAGGTACAAGCCGGGGACGTCCTGCACTAGGACGTCTCCTGCACTGGGATGGCACGTGACGCTCTCTTGGTGCCAGTGGTGCAAAGATGGCAATCCATGCACACTGCAGGTTTGGCTCCACGTTGCAGGACTGGGGGATCTCCCCTCTGTTTTACAGCAGGCAGCACTTTTGGCCCTTGAGGGATGATGCTTCTGACCTACAGAGGTGGGCAAAGCCTAGGAGAAGATGCGAGCTGCTGGGGCAGAGCCTCGTCTGTACATCTACCCAACCTCTCCCGAGTGCAAGCAAGGGCCCTGAGATTCATGCCTCCTTCAGGCACGCCTGGTGTTTATACAGCAATTAATCTGCTAGCTGACATGGTGTTTATTAAGCCGTGAGTTGCCTGGCAGGCTGTGAGCTGCGGTGCTGTGCGAGAAGCGGTCCTGCCTGGCCATTTCAGTGCTCCACCAGCAAGCGAGCAGGCAGGTCCGCATGGGAAACAGCACAGGCCACCACTGTCTGAGCTCAGATTTCCAGCCCTCCTGCAAAACACTCTGCACCTCTGACAGCACTGTTGCCTGCTTCCCATGCCTCCGATGGAGGGGAAACCCTTGCAGCACTGCACATCTTCCTCGTGAAGATCCCATCAACTCTTCAAGCACCACCTGCAAAGACCAGGGATGGCAGAGTTTAAAAGAAAAAGGAGGAATAAAAACCTCTTGCTGACATCCTTAAAAAAGGTTCCTGCAAGTCTTTTTTTTTTTATAAAAATCTGTTTCGAGTTGAGATTAGCTCATTTCAATGCAAGCAGAATACATGGCGCTCTCTGAAGGGTCCGTTTGCACAGTCACTACTAAAAATGGTGGTTTTGCTGTCAGAAATCTTGAACCGAGAAACAGGCATCTTAGCCAAGTGGGATTTTTGACCTGCTCTGTTGTTGGACCTCTTCCCATTTAAAGTCTTAGGCTGAGTTTCACAGCAAGCCAACCATTTGATTTGGCAGACGTGCTCGGGCCAGACCTGCCTTTTAAGTAGTGCTGAGCCGTTAAAAAGAAAATACACAGCTCCACAATACAACAAAACCAGCTGTTCTTGAACAGCAGTCAAGAGGGACAATAAGTCTTCTCATGTTGGGAAGAATTAGCAAGCCTTTCCTTCCCACCGAGCCAATATAAGGAAGGGAAAGGCTCAGCAAAGGGCTGAGCAACGCCAGCGGTCAGAGTAAACAGAGGTGAGCTGGAAAGTTGTCTCCGGACTGAGTCCTCAAACAATGGGGCCCAAAGGGAAATGGAAAAGCAAATATTAATGTTTTGCCATTCACATGGCCCTGGAGAAAAGAGAACAATGCCTTCAGTTGGACACCACCTTGACGTCTTCCTCCTCCTCCCCTCTTACTCTAAAATGTCATCTTAGGACCCGTGATTTCTTTGGATGAAGCAAGCGATTGCCGAGGGCTGCCTGCTGCCCAGTGGAGCCCTGCTGCCTGCTTTTCCCATGCCAGAGTGAAGGACAGCTTAATTATACATGTATTCCTGCCCACCCCACACCCCAAAGTCACGCTCCTCCTCATGAAACAAAAATCAGATGCAAATGAGAACCCCTTTGACCTTGGCTGTAGTGATGAACTCCCATCAGCCGGGATAAGAGCGCGGCTTGAACAAAGAAACACATGCACCCAACTCCTCTTAAACCTGGCAGAAAGGGTGAGCAAAATGCCAGGGGACTCAACAAACCGGGAACATCCTCAGGGGGAGGCAGAGATGAGGTCTTGGCTTGTTCTTTACTTCTTCTCCAGCAGTGTGTTGCTAACCTAGCCTGGCTTTATGAGACCTGCTGCTCTTCAGCTCATCACCGGTGCATTAGCAAGACCAAGGTCCTCTCCTGGCCAGAGGACCCAGATCCTCATGGTGGTGGTCCCACTGAAGGGTGAGGTTCAGCCTCTGGTGAGGGGTGAAGCCGTGTGTTGGGGGGATACTCCTGTGGATGTCACCCCAGTGGTGACATCTGCTGAGGCTGAGCTCCAGGAGACTCTTGCAGAGAAAAATGCCTCTTCTGGCTGCGCCAACAGTACCTGGAAGGATTTGTCATCAAGGCAGGTGATCAGCAATTGCAATGGAAACAAAAAGCAGGCTCCTTGGGCCCCTCTCTGGAGCTCAGTGTTGGGGGGAGGAGGAATCAGGCTGTCTTCTCTGCCTGCGCAGAGCTGTGCAAGCCAAACTGAAATGCAGCTGGGCTCTTATCCTGGCCTAATTGTTCCAGAGGCAAATGCGACCAAGAAGAAGAGGAGAGAGCCCTTGTGCTCGGCCATTTGATATAGGGGGTTGTCATGGAAACCGTTGTGTAATTAAAGCCTCCCTCTCCGCTCTTATGTGTGCTGGTTGTGTAGGAGATGGGCTGCATCATTTGGGGCTTTTCAGTTATTGTTGCTGTTACAAAACGAGCTGTCACAATTTCCTCTTGAAATCAGGCTGTTTCAGCAACATGACCCCATCTCAGAAAAGATGTGGCGTTGCTAGATGTTTACTCTCTTCAAACAGGACCCTTTATTTGTTGCTGATCAGACTGCCCTGAGCTCTCCTTTAGTCCATCTCCTCCAGAGCAGCCGCAAGGACAACTGCTGGTGGCCTCGCAGGACGCATTGCCAAGTTGGAAGAAAACTCTACCTGTTTGGAGTTCAATGAATATTTAAGAGCCCAATTGTGACCGGCAGAGCAAGGCCATATAACCCCACACCACATCCACGCTGATGCCAAGTAAATCATGTGCTGCAGGCGCTTACAGCACCGAGGCCAACAGCACAGCCAAAACCCAGCAGAGATTTATTGTCCCGCCATAAAGGCGTCGTGCGCTGAAATGCTATGGTCACCTGCCAAATACTGAAACACTCATAGCGCCAAAGGTTTCCCAAATTCATGCTGGTGCAGAAAGCTCAGCCCCCAGATGGGGAAAGATGTGTGAATCCCTTGTCTCCAGTCCCTCTGCAATAGCTGCTCCGTGGGCTGGCACCGGCGAGAGGAGACACCAAGGTCGGTTGGGGTTCACCGCCAACAGAGAAGCTGGGAAACCAGGGACATGTGACGTTCTTCTGCTCCAGCTAGGAGATGATCCATAAGCCACCTTCCCTCTACATGCCCCTCCTTTTGCTGCTCAGCTGAGCCAGCACGTGGATGTCCTGGTGCACAGCATAGGTTTGGCATGGTCACCCATCAGAGGTTTCGATTAGCTACTGCGTGAGTTAATCACCTACGTTGTCTGGGAAATATCCGTGGGAGAGAGACGGCTGGCTCTCCCTCCTAGGCTTCAAAACTGGACTTTATAAAGTGGTGAAGAGACCTGCACATCTTCAGGGACATCAGGTGAAGAGGGGCTGGGATACACTCTGCAGCCGGAGGGGATGATGTACAGTCCTGCGCAGGTATCTGTGCTTCCTCAAAATGAGCTGTGTTTGAGCCCATGCAGCCTTACTTTCTGGCACATAAGGAATCTTTTAAAAACAGAATGTTTTTCTTCTTCCTTTTTTTAGATACAGCTGAAAACTCAGGGGTTTGTTGTGTTTTTTTTTTAAATAAACATCCTCGTGGGGGACGAATCACTGTTTTATTATTCCATCTCTCACATTCTTTCCACAATGGATTGCAATAAGTTTTAACTTAATAAAATCAGAGGAATATACTGAAGAGTCCCAATAGTGGTGGGTTTTTTCTGCATAGCAGCCAGTAAATGAAACTGTACACTGTAACAGAGCAGGTTCATTAAATTGTACCACTTTGATGTTATCTCTCTGGCTGAGCTGCAGGAAAGTCTGGGAAAACACATGATACTTCTAGGGGAAAACACTTGTTTTGTTCATTAGTATGCATTAAAGCCTGGCTACCTAGGAGCTAGTCATCACAAAGTAAATAAAGCAACTCTGATTTCAGGTGAAAAGCAAGCAGGAGCAATATCTGTCCTAACAGCCATCCTCAAGCTCAGGTTTCTGCAGAGACCTCCATCCACAACCCTCTGTTGCTGACTGCCGCAGCCCATGGACAGACAGTCCTTCCACCAGCGTCTGAAACAGCTTTGTACAACACAGGGGAGCTGCAGGTACCTCTTCACGTGCTGGTCAGAAAAGCCCCAGAGAAAGGGTGCTATGGTGGAAGCAATCTGCTGGGACACCAAGGGTGAGGAGCAAACCCTGTGGTGGGGGCTGACCACCTCCTGGCAGGGGTGGTCAGTGAAAGCATTGGGGCAAGGCTGAATCAAGTGTAAGGAGATGTTTGAGACAAAGATGCTGGAGAAAAATGCTGCAAACAGGGTGAAAGACGAACTCCCTCGACCAAGGAAAACCATAATGTTGAGCTGAGCCATGGAAGGGAGCTCTTTCGCTCCTCTTGGGCAGGCAGTAAGGGAGGAGCCTTTCCTGGTTTTGGAGGAAGGTTACTTTTGAATGACTAAACCAGGATTTTCCTGGGCCACGTTCAATGAAAAGCACCACTTTGGACAAAAACATGGGGCTTAATCTCCAGTCGTGGCAACACGCACAGCGTGGCTGTCCCTGTGCAGTCTCTCTTCCTCCACCACGTGCAGCTCTTCCACCAGGGTCCGTGCTTGCTGGCGACAGCTCTCCTGCACAGCCCTACGCGGGAGGAGCAGGTAGCACCCTGAGAAATGGTTTTCAAAGAGGTGAGCCCCAGATGTATGTCATATGATTAGGAGGAGTGTCAGAAAAGAAAAGATGGTGTCCTGACACTCATCGCAAGGGCCACAGGTGGAGAGGACGGGTTTTGCAAAAGCCAGGAAAAGGCCAAGGAGAAAGAGAGAGAGGAGGGAAGGTAGTGAGGAGAGGAGCATGGAGGAACAGACCTGGCTGAAGGTCTCCTCACCTGGGGAAAGTAAGGAGATAGGGCTCACCTTGGGGAAGGTGAGGAGATAGGGCTCGCCTTGGGGAAGGCTCCTGAGGGAGACACCAGGGAGGCACAAGACATCATAGCTGGTGGGAAAGGCGAATTGGGAGTGATGGACCACTCTTTCCCACTGCACAGCCAAGCTGGTGTGCGGGGTGAGGACGTAAGGCTGTGGGTGAGCTGTTGGCAGGTCCCAGCTGATATTTTCCCCACCGAACACTGTGCTCAGCTTTAATGAATCTCCTGTGTTTGCAGCAGAGAGCACCGCTGGGATGTGCTTGTTCTCTGATGGATATCTTTCATCGCTGCAAAACACTGCATACTGCTTCGATAATAAATAAGTAAAAAAGGCAGCTAAATCAGTTCCCCCCTCTTTATATAACAATTTATTTTACAGGCCAATTGCCTGCAGCAGGTGCGGTTACCATCAGGCTTAGAGAATCTCACTCCTGAAAAAAAAAAAACAACAGCAAAAAGAACATTACAGGGCTGCACCATCAAGTGTTCAGACATTAAATTGTGCTGGGACAAGCTCGCCTCCACCAGCCTTATTCTGGGAGCCTTTAAGTGGCTCCTCAGCGCTGCACGGGAGCTCTGGGGCAGAGGCAGGAAGGTGGTGGCAATGCTCACGGCGCACCCATCCCTCCCCAAGCAGAGCTAAGACTGCTCCTTCCCAAAAGGGCTTTGCCCTTGCCCTGCTCACCTCCTGATTTCTGCAGGACCCCGGAGGTCGCAGCACCCTTTGGGCACAAGCCTTGCCCATTCACAAGCCTTGCCCATTCACGCATCCCGTGGGGCAGGGCAGTGAGTGATAACGTGGCAAGACTATGTGTCCGGAGCTGGAAAACCTCTTAAGCTTGGAAGATTTTAAATGACCATGGAGAACAGCAAATGGAGGTGTTGCGTCTCATCTCGCGCGAGAAACGTGGTGGCTGTAAGCAGACTGTACTTGCCTTTCTGGGAAAAGTTTGGATACAGGCACAGTTCCTCTTGCTCTCTGAGTGTGGTACCCAAGAGGAATAGGGCTTGTTTAATCACGCTGCGCTTTTCCTTTGCAAAGCTACTTACAGCTGCTCTGCCGAGGTGATGCTGGAAGCCTGTCCCAGAGCATCTCCTCCCAGCCGCCGGCTTCCCCAAACCTCCGGCAGACCAAGGGTTTCAGAGAGCCCCCAGCTCTCCATCAGCCTAATGGGTTAAAATGATGAGCAGGGAGAGAAAGAGATGGAAAACAGCACTCGTCTGGGAAACCCAACGATACCAACACCTTCACACGTAAATGTCCTACATCCATCTCTGTATACACATATATGGTGGCTCCAGCCCACGTCCAGCTGTGGAATATAGCAAGAAGTAAAGGTTAGCATGAATCCGTGATAAATTATACATGTGTGTGATTACATTGGTATAGATAAGGCCTCTCCTCCTCACGAGCAGTAAGAATGACAAAATTATAGCATGGAAACTAATGATTCACTTACACATCTGGAAAAAACCCCCCAGGCAAATATTAAATGAGAATAACATTGATAACTTTAAATCACTGACTCAAATCATGAAGTAAAACAGTGAGTGGGAACCTGTGATTTAAATAATTTCTTCTGACAATAAGGCAAGAAAGATACCATCTATTTTCCTAGTGGACTTTCATTACCATCACAGACTAATATATGTCTTAAATCAAAAAGCTTATTGCACTCTTTCCACCCCAAAAGCTGCTTTGCAGTTTCAACTTCTGTGTCTATTAAAAAGTTACCGCAATCTGTTGCCTTATCTAATTTTTCTTTTTTTCTTTTTAATATGATGATCTATTTTAATACTGTCTGCTATCCTCAAAAAATCCTAAATCATCACCTTGTCTTCCCCAGAGGCACATTCATTTTATGTTTTGCTTTCCTTGCTGATGGAAGGAAAAAAGCCTGGCTGCAGACCCTGCTTTATTCAGCCTTAATTGTGCAAAGTCACAAACACGCATAATTACAATTTCAGTGTTCAGCTTCCCTTGGGATTTGCACTCACAGGGAGGGCTGGGCTCCTCTTCTCACGTGCTTAAGGAATTGAATAAATGCTTTAGTGTGGATGTCCACCTCTCCTGGGCACGCGAGCACTGCCTACCCAAGCAGAGGGAGTCGCGCAGTTATTTTTCTTTCGCTGTTGCTATGGAAAGTCATTTTTCAAGAGTCTTTTCATCTCCTGTGGCTTTCTGGAGCCATCTCCCTCCTGAGCCTTGCAGATCCTGGTGGCCTGAGCCTCCCACCCAGCGTGCAGGTCAGACACCCTGGCCTGGCAGTGACCAGAAGACAAGGAGCTCCTTGGTCAACACGTGAGCTCACGTTTACTTTCACAGCTTGGAGGGGCCATGCTGACCTCATCTCTTCCCAGCAGGGCCCTGGGCTGTGGGACAGACTGGCTCCTCTGGGAAGGAGAGTGCACAGGGAGGACGCGTTGCCAAGGGGCATCGCATGGGAGCCGCCAGCGGGCAAAGCAATGAGACCAAAGTACCTGATCATGCTAATGGACATGGGATGGGAGACACGCTGTTGCAGATATTAGTCATCTTTGGTACTTTTTTGATGAATTTTGCAATTTTTAGTGAGGAAACGGCAGCTACCCGCAAGAAGCTATTTGTGAGCTATTTGAAACATCAGGCCCTGCAGACAGCAGAGGCAGAGTTCAAATTATTGGGTGAAATCCTGGCCCTCAGAGAAGTCAACAATGTCCATTGCCTCCTGGCCAGGATTTCTTAGGCTCTGTTTTCCCTGCACCCTGCTGAGCTCCTCTTGCTTTCCACTCTTTTGACCATCCTGCAATCCCTCTATCCAGTCATCCATGCTGGAAATTGCTATGGAGAGGAAGAGACATTTATAAAAGTAAGAGAAGACCATTCCCAAACAGTGAAGTGTTTCTGGGGTCTGGGGAAGGACACGAAGAGCTGTGTTTGAAAAACAAGCAAACAAAAAGCAAGCAAAAGAACCCCTTAAGGCTTTTATTAAGAGTTTTGTAATGTGTTTTCGAAACAGCATTGTTGGCTAATTGGTTTTCCATATGTATGTTTCTGTTTTTTGGTAGGTGACAACTGGCATTTGAGAAGGCTTGACTGGTGCTATGAAGCAGGGGAAGTGTTAAGTCGGGAAGTAAGAGGATCCTATTTTTGACTTGAATGACACCGTAGTTTATTGACTCCATTTTTCTGTAGAGACTTTCCCAGAAGAGAGCAGCATTGAGGCAAATGTGTGGCGTTTTTGTGTGTGCTACATCAGTACCCCCGCGGTTCCACCAAAGGTAAAACGAGAGACATTGTGTTCTTTAGTCAGCTGACGGTGTCTGGAGACTTGGATATGATAGTTGTTTCTTTTTTTCTCTCCTCTTGCTTGTTTTAAAAATACTTGCGCCGGAAAAATTCTGGTTGGCAATAATGAGCAATGCTTTTTGTAGTTTTACAGCTTTTTTGATTTCAGTCCACACTGATAATATTCTCAGTCTGCCTATATTCGTTCTCCTTTCAGCTCCTGTAGTAAAAGGCTTGCCCATTGCAGCTTCTTTGCCTAGAAGTGTGTTAAGGTGAAGGGATCTGGAGGAAATCAGTGTTTCTGGCATGCCAGGTTCTTGTGAAGGCACAACTCTTATACTACTGCTTCCTCACCAAGTCCCAAAAAGAGAGGAACTTGGGTGTTTGCCTTCAGTTCTGACTTGTGCTGAGGATGGTGTTTGAAAATGGAGGGCCCTACTGGGGGACCCTCCCGTCAGCGATGGTTATACAAATGGAAGGATTCTTTGCTCACAAACCTCGAGCAATACCACAGGACAGTTTGGGCTGGAAGGGACCTTTAAAGATCACCTAGTTCCCGTCTTCTGCTAGAGCAGGTTGCTCAGAGCCCCGTCCAGCCTGACCTTGAACACTTGCAGGGCTGGGGCATCCACACCTTCTCTGGGCAGCCTGCTCCAGGGTCTCACCGCCCTCACGACCAGAGGCAGTTCCCTCAGCCTGCCCTCGTGCGCCGCGTGCCCCGGCCCCTCACCATCTCCAAGGCCCTGGGCTGGGCCCACAGCCCACCCGTCAGCGTCTGTCCTGGGCTGGGGAGACCAGGAGGGGACAGAGGAGTCCGGGTGCAGCCGCCCGAGTGCCAAAGAAGAGAGGAGGAAAGCGTCTTTTCTGTTCTTTTGCTTGTTTTACTGTTTTGGTTTTTTTTTAAACCAGGCCATAAACAATCTTGAAAAGAGCTCCTAAGGAAGCAGCTAGAAGGGGCCTTAATGGTGAGGGCCGGCACTTCTTCCTGGCAGACCTGTGGTCTTCTGCTTCTGCAGAGGAAGAGCTGTCTCTCTGCCGCCTTTGACTGATCTGTTGCTGCTCTTGGTGCAGCGCCGTGGAGGGTCTGGCTTCATCTTCGACCACCCTCGTCCTCAGACCGCAGGAAGCCCACCGCCAAGCCCCAGGGACCGCATTGGCCCTCTGAGGGAGGGCTCCTGTCGCCTCGCACAGCAGCCCTGCGGAAGCCATGTCGTCTGGTCCCCTTCTCTTGGGTCTCAGAGCAGAGGAGAGGGCCCCCCTTGAGGAGGGGTGGGGGTGGGGGTAGGGGAGGGGGTCGGGGAGTGGGAGAGAAGGGCTCACGCTGCCCGCGGCAATCAACACCAGAATTGCTGATTGCCGGGAGGTGGCATGGGTGAGCCCGCAGGATGGCTGGCCGTGGGGGCTGGCCTCCCAGCTAAGGCTGGGCGCGGAGTCTGGGGTGGTGGTAGGGCGCTGGCCAGGCGCTCCTGCCCTGGTGTTGTGGTTTCGTGGAGGGGAGCCCTGGCACGGTGTAGTGGTGCCAGGGGAGCCGTGCTGGAGGCGGATCCACTTCCATCGGCTCTCCTCGGTCTTCGGGTGGATCCACCTCCATGGGCTTCACACCATCAGCCGCATGAGCGACGGCCGTCGCTAGGACGTGGCTGATGGTGCCTCCGCTCTGACACGGCCTGCACAGTTTCATCGGCCATTTCTGCTCTCTCCCACTCAAAAGTGGGCAGCCGTCCGCCTCGCTGCTGTGAGACCTCTTCCTGCCAAGCATTGCTGGCGTGAGAGTGCCTCGATGCTCAGCAAGTTGTGGGCCAGCGGCGCTGAGGGTCCGGAACAGAAGGCAGTGAGGTGGCTTGTGACATCAGGAGGCCACTGTGACAGCGATGCGTGTGGCCAGATATGGCTGTTTTGGGAGCTGGGGACCTGTGGCCTGAAAGATGCCCTCACGGGAGAGAAGGAGGAGAGTCTGGGGGGCTAAGGGCCCCTTTCCTGGGGATCACTGCCCTGTGCTGTTCTGCTGCCCCTTGGGCGCAGGGACTGCCCTGCACCTCCCCTGTGTGCCCTGGGCTCCAGCACCCTCCTCATCCCACGCCTGGGGTGACCTGGGTGAGATGGTGGCACCAGTGTTCCAGGAGGGTCGGGGGTCCTCAGTGACCCCACACATTCACCCGGTTCCTTGCACATGGTGCAGCCCCCGCCATGCCCAACAGTGGCAGAGAGGGGGCAAAGTATCCAGATATCCCGTGGAGGGAAAGGGAGGTGCACCATGAGATTGTCGGTGTGCAGTGAACAGCGGGAGGGTTGCCTGCTGCTAGATACCGCCTCCTCTCACGACCAAATTTCCTTGTCTAATGGTCGCATATCCCTCTGTAGTTTGCCCTAGAGGTTGGTCGGCAACTATTGGGGAGACAGAGTCAAGGACGCCACAAAATCTGCTGCTCCTGAATGGCCAGGGCATGGCCACTTTGTGTGTGCAGGTCTGGTAGCAGCCTACTCCGTACTGCTGGAGGCAATAAACACCAGCATCAGCCCTGAGGATATGAGTGATGCCTCAGACATGACCCACTGCTGCCATTGACCCCTTGCCTGGTGTTTGCTCCAGACCTCTGCTTGCCCCCTTTCTGCAGAGAGTTTAGAGGCATGCGGAGATGCTCAAAATTGTGTCATGGTGCTTTTATGTCACCTTGGGGTTAACCCACCCCATCTTCTGCCACCTTCACCCGCAGTGATGTCCCTGTGGGCAGCTCCTCTCTCTTCCAGACTCCCCAGAGGTATGAGCCCTCCCCGGCGCAGATGCCCCAAGACCTTGCAAAGACACAAGTGAAATGAGCTTTTGGCAACCTCTGCAGCTCTCCAAAGCCCAGCCAGAACAGATGACAAGGTGATACTTTTTTAATGCTTTGAAAATGAGGGAGTGCAGTTCGGGACTTAGCTGGGCAACAGTCATTCGTGCTGGCGAGCAGGTCACAGTAAAAGCATTTTTAAAGAGAAATATGACTCTTTGGGTATTTCCCCGCAGGTGTTCCTGCCATTCCCTGTTATTTCCTGATTGCAGCAGCTGAGTCACAGCTGGCTCCGGAGGGCTGAGAATGTTCAGGAGGAAAACTAACTGGTCCTGGTGTCTCTGGTGTCCTCTACAGAAAATCAGAGCTGGAGTTTTGCACGAGGGATAAGCAGATGGAATTTGTCAAAGACCTGAAAGTTTGGCCGAGATCGATGGGAATTAACAGTGGAGATGCTCAGAGTGGGATGGGAAGTGAAGGGGGGTCAGGGAAAGGGTAGTGTGTTTCCCTCTTGTTTAGAAAGGTCTATAAAAATGTATAAAAATGAGGATTTTTGTGTTTTCCACAAAAACTTGAAGCACCTGTCCTTAATTTTGCCCAGTCTTTGAACATAGTTGGTGGGTGACATTTCTGCGGGAGAAAGGGATTGTTTTTCTTCTTGAAGCTCCAAGCCCTAGACTCAAACCCCTATAAAATCTGAAGTTCAGGTTTCTCAGGTCTACAAGCTTCAGGGTTAAACAGCAGTGGCCGACACCGTTACCGGAACTTCCACTAGCAGAGCAGAAGTAAAAGGCAAATTCAGAAAAGCACATTTTAAAACCTACAACCCCCAAAATCATGATTTTCTGAGCACTAGCCTTGGGTGGTGGAAGAGGTGGGGCTGATGGGTGCATCTTAAGAAGAGGGAGCTGTTAGGGGAAAACGCAGTGCCCCAAATCCGGAGCTGGGTGAGGCTGCCGTGGCTCCATGCCCCAAACCCAGCCAGCCCTTTCCTGGCCTAAGCATCCCATAACTCCTGTGCAATCCCAAGCTGCCCATCCCCTGCACCCCGTAATGTGTCCCATACCCCCAGGCAGCGAGTCCCAAAGGTCGTTGACTCTTTTGATGGGTGTCACATCAAATGATATGACAGCACTGGGAGGGTCCCAGGCAGGGCTTTTGTCACATAACCTGACGCAGACCCATGTCTCCTTCAGAGGGAAGGCAGGGAAAGCAGGAGAACGAGGCGGGGACATCTTCGTATTATTTTTCTTCCCAGATTAGGCTTGGTGCCAACAGTGCTGCTGGTATAAATAATGGAGCGTGATGACAGGGACATTTTTAAAGGAGAACAAATCACCAGACTACTTTTTAGAGCTTCTTTCCTGTAGTCTAAGCGATGCTAATGAGGGAGGTCAACCCGTTTCCGTTTCTCCTTGCTACACAAGCTGGGACATTTATCTCTTTTGACAAGAAAACTCCTAGAGCAGACTTTCATCTTCCAGTTTGCATGGCTAGTATGTCTTTTTCTGTGGCGGGCAATGCCTGCCGAGGCTGTGATGGGATGATATCCCGGGGGATGCGTGCTGCACTTCTTCCCCACTGCCCTTGCTGCCTGCAACAATCAGCTTGGATACCGCTGCTGTTGGATCCTGTGTCTGAGATGCTGCCTTCAAGGTCGTCTCGTGGTGTGCTGGGGACATCCCGTGCTGCACCAGCCTGGCTCCATCAAGCCAACCAGCGATGGAGCCAGCTGCCCACAGGCAGGATTTAGAGTGCAGCAAGGCAAAGGGGGGATGCTGGCAGTATCTCCATGCAGGGACTAACGTCTTGGCAAGCAGCATGTCAGAGCGGATGACTTGGAGTGACAATATCTTTCCAGCCCTGATCTCATATCCCAATCATCTCATATTTCAGTGACCCACGCAGGTAGCACTCCCATTTCCAGAAGAGCAGATGCCAGACCACACCAGGTGCCAGACTATGTTGGGTATTTGGGTAAAACTCAACATTTCCCTGTGCAGCCAAATCCCTGAAGTTCAGGAGACAGTCCCCGGGGAGCCAGCTTTCCTGGGACACTCCTGTTGTGGCAGCTGGAAGCGTCTCAGGACCTCCCATCTTCATGGTAGCAAACCTGGGCTCCCAGCTCTTCTTTTATGGGTGATTTAGATGTGTCCTTTTGAAGGACTGGGCTTTCGGGTCTGTTCCCCTGCCCTTTCTCAAGGAGGAAGATGCTCCCTCCTCCAGACTGGATGTTCCCAGGGAGGAATCAAATGAAGCTGGCAGGGGCAAAGCTCAGTTCAAACAAGAGGACGTGGCTCCTCCAGGATGCAGCTCCTCATGGAAATTGGTGGTGGATGCTGAAATGTCCCCTGGGCTCAAGGGGAGCTGAAAATGGTTGGAGGAGCAAGAACGCTTGGGAGATGTATCATCTACATCTTCCCTGACATCATCATTTATTTTGGTCACCGGAATGTCCAACAAAAAGGCTAAAGTGTTTCCAAATGGCTCTAACTGGAAAACCAGCTTGTGAGCCCAGCGGTGGCCTGAGTTGCAGGCACTCAGCGAGAGGCAGAAGTCAGTGCAGATCCCCTACGGCGTGTGCTGGACCAGATGTCCCCAGGTAGGTGTTTACAGGGGAGAGGCTAAAAATACACAGCGGACCATGGCAGCACAGTTGGGAAAACACGTCAAGAAACATTTCCAGGAGAGGCACATCAGAGCGATGGACATCTTCTGCCTCTGGGAGCATGTGCTGTGGCGATACGGGCATGGACTTCTCCCGCTGCCAGGTGGAGCAACGCAGGGCAGGCCATGTAAAATGGCTTTCGTCACCCGTGTAAAGCTTCATTAGAAAATAGCAGTCACTTCTATTTATCCGTGCTGAGCCCTATTATATTTGTCAGGTGAGGTGAGAGCCTGGAAAATGAGAGTCAGCCCCCGTCGGGCACTGCAGCATCCCTCCATGTCACCAAAACCTTTCCTTTCATGATTAATAAACATCTTGCTGGTGGGAATGGCTCTGGGCGAGTTCCTGGGGTCAGTACTTGGTTCCCAGCCCCTCAGCTGGTTATGGTCATGATTCACACTGGGGTTTTTGCCTTATTTAACAGGAGAAAGGTGGTTTGCAGGATTCAGCAGTGGTTTTGTTCCAGGCTAAGAAAAAAGCCCTGTGGACTGATTTATGTTCACATTCAGTGCAAATTCCTGGCCAAACTATCTTGAAAATGCCATCGTACGCCCTCCTGCAGGGCTAGCAACACCCACAACATCAAACACCCCAAGACCCTGGCTCAGTTTTTTAAAAATCACAAAGGTTCATTCACTATTCATGGTTCTTACCTCTCCATTCTGCAACTAGCTTGACAACCATAAGACTTTAAAAATAAGGGTTTTTTTTACAAGGAAAGCAAAGATTAACAATTAATCACTTCTCCCAGGATTTAAAGAGAAGAATATAAATTCCTGTAAGAAATACAGTAAGAAATAGTGGTGACACTATCTGTGTTTCAGAAGACCTGGCTTCTCGCTTTATTGTCACACATTGACGGTAGATAACAAACCTCTTAGAAATATTAATCTTTGAAAAGAAAAAAAAAAAAAAAGCCTGAAACAACTCTAAATTCTCTGGAGCATTCCCATTTGGTGAATGGGCTCCCTGTGCCTGAGACTAATTAATTAATCTCCTCAATCTAAATTGCTTCTTCTGCATCCCCAATCTACAGGAAAACTTAAGCAAGACCTGAATGCATAAAAGGGGAAGATGAATTTATTTAAGGTATCATTTAGCAGCAGCAATTTTCTGTCTTCATTTTTTTCTGTCTTCCATCTCCCAGCTTGGGCTTAGTCTCCAGGGATGCAGAAGCCTCTGGGTTAACTATTTTTAACCCATCTGGGGTCAGGGATGTGCGCTGGGTATGGATCTAAAGTAGCAAGAGCAGCAGAGTCGCAGGCTGGGGCACATGGGTGATGTTCCCTCTGCCGAGCTGTGCTGGGGTGATGGAAGCCACGCATGAATCACAGAATCACAGACTGGCTGAGGTTGGAAGGGACCTCCAGAGGTCATCTGGTCCAACCCCCCTGCTCAAGCAGGGCCACCTAGAACCAGTTGCCCAGGACCGTGTCCAGACGGCTTTTGAATATCTCGAAGGATGGAGACTCCACAACCTCCCTGGGAGACCTGTGCCAATGCTCGGTCACCCTCACAGTGAGAAAGATGTTCACAGGGACCCTCCTGTGTTTCAGTGCATGCCCATTGCCTCTGGTCCTGTCACCGGGCACCACTGAAAAGAGCCTGGCTCCGTCCTCTTTCCACCCTCCCCGCAGGTATCTATACACATTGATAAGACCCCCCTGTGCCTTCTCTTCTCTAAACAGTCCCAGCTCTCTCAGCCTTTCCATGTAGGAGAAATGCTCCAGTCTCTTCATCATCTTCATGGCCCTTTGTTGAACTCTCTCCAGTAAGTCCATGCCTCTCTCATACTGAGGAGTCCAGAACTGGACCCAGCACTCCAGACATGGCTTCACCAGTGCTGAGCAGAGGGGAAGGATCACCTCCCTCGACCTGGTGGCAATACTTTATCTAATGCAGCCCAGGGTACCATTAGCTGACTTTCAGCAAGGGCACACTGCTGGCTCGTGTTCAGCTTGGTGTTCACCAAGACCCCCAGGTCTTTTTCTGCAGAGTTGCTTTCTACCTGTCCTGGTGCCTGGGGCTGTTCCTCCCCCGGTGCAGGACTTTGCACTTCACAAAATCACAGAATCACTAAGGTTGGAAAAGACCTGTAAGATCATCAAGTCCAACCATCACCCAACACCACCACTTCTCCTTGTTGAACTTCCTGAGGTTCCCATCGGCCCATTTCTCCAGCTTGTTGAGGTCCCTCAGGATGGCAGCACGACCCTCTGGCATATCAGCCACTCGTCCCAGTTTGGTGTCACCTGCAAATTTGCTGGGGGTACACTCAGCCCCATCATCCAGATCATTAATAAAGATGTTGAACAGGATCTGATCAAGGATTGAACCCGAAAATGAAATTGCAGGCTGAGCCAGTGCTCTGCGGGGCGGGGGGAGCGGGGGGGAGGGTGTGCCATCACCCGGGTGGGGACAGCGGGGACCCTGCGGGCACCAGCTCCATCCAGCAGTCAAACGCTTCCCCCTAGCGACACAAGAGCACAAGAGCAAGAGTCCCACCGAGGTGACATTGCAGCAATCGGTAGGCAAACCTTTCCTGGCTGCACAGGCCAGGGGGTGGTTTGGGTATTTTGCCCTCAGCCTTTACAATTCAGGCTCTATAAATGCAAATAACCCTCCTGCCGCCCAGCTTCGTGATGCTGTGCAGTCCCTCTGAGGACCGGCGGGTGCTTGAAGCGAAAAGGTCCGCTTGCCGCAGAGGATGCGGTTGACTGGTTCATCCGTTCACCATTCGTGGGTCATCTCTACTTGCGGAGAGGCAGCCAGCCCCAGGTAACAGCCTCCTGCAGCGCTGACGGCAGAGACAGGTACACACCCAGACCCCACGGCCTCGATTGATGGAGTTCCCGCATCTGCTGGTGGGTGACCGCTGCTCCCACACCAGTGGGGACCTTACTGGGTGCAGTGGTTCAGTCCCTCCCTGCCCTTGGCTGTTTAACTGTAGAAAAAATAAGCAGGAGCAATGCAAGGAGCCGGGAAGCTGAGAGGTCGCCGGCTTTCACGGGGCACTGCAGACAGCAATGCCGAGCACACGTGGCACAGCCCATCTGGCCAGCTCTTTGTGCCCAGGGGACAGCCAGGGTGGGGTGGGGACCGATGGGGATGGGACAGCTTCGCAAACACCACGGGGAAAACGCAACCTGGATCGGGTGAGAGGTGGATGTAGCTGCTGGCGGGGCAAGGCTGTCAGCTGGGTGAAGGAAGAGCTGACAAATGAGATGGTTTGGGTGCTCTGGGTGCTGCCAGCGTGGTCGCTTGCTCCCAGGGGACAGGACAGCTCACCTCCCTTCCCCTCCGCAGCACGTGTGGGTCCTTCTCTGCTCTTCACTGCTCAAATCCTTGCCGATTTACACCCTAGTTGTGGCTACCAGGGAGCCCCACAGGCCAATTTCTCTCAGGGTGAAAAAGCTGCTGCCTTTCTCAGCAGCAAACAGAACTCCCCATGGGTCAACTCACATCACTTCGCTTTTTTATTCTGCACACCTGCTTTTTGTTTTTACTAACCGAACACCCGAATAAAAGCATCCGGGAGCCAAACTGCACATTAAATGGGCAGAGCATGGAAACACACGCTTCTCGAGGCAATGATGTATGCTTGGATTAGACTCAAAATTTGATGGGAAGGGGCAGCGCTTTGCCAGGCCACAGTGCCTAGAGCTGCCAGGTGTGAGGGGCTCCTTTGGGTCCCCGAAATCCAAAAGCAAGGCTTGTCTCCAGGCCATCACCAGGTGGCCCTAGAAAACAGCTTTTGCCAGTCTTGCTGAACCTTCCCCGGCTGGTTAAATCAGATTGCTTTTATTTTATTTGCTTTGGTTTTCTGAAAAGCAGGATGGAGGCCAATGTCATCTGCTGTCATTCCTCTTCACCAGCATCTCTGGGAGGTCCTTTTGGCCCTGACCCTCTTGGATTGGTTTTGGCTCCGCTGCCAAGCAGTACAGGGGGATGCTTCTGTGCCAGAGAGTATTTGTTTGCTATCAAACAGGGCTCCTTCACAGCGCTGTGAAGACGGAGGAGGCACTCCTTGGCTCGGCTGCTGCGTCTATAGCAGGGACAGCAAGATGCCAGCACTGTGATGGTCACGTAGGTGCCCACTGCTGCTGTCTGCCCGGCAACTGGAGAGCATCCCATTGGAGAACTCATGCGAGGGAGGCATTTATCGCAAGGAAAGCATTTATTGATAGCAAGGAAGGCAAGCTCTTCGCTTGCCAGTAAGCACAGGGGGCTCTCACCCAAACATGCGCCCCAGGGGCTGTCACCCGCCTTAGAAAATAACACAGCACTATGGGAAAAACAACAGAAAAACACGCAGTTAAAGGAGTTTGCCCGGGGGTAGGTTATCCGTACAAGAGAGTGTATTTTAGATGACCCCAGGAAGGGAAAAGCAGATAACAAATGCCACAGGCTGGCAGCGGCTGTTTCACAGCCAGGCTGTGCACTGACCCTGGCGCAGCTGGAGCCTGAGCCTGGGGGCAGGATGGTTTCATGGCTGAGCACTGCTCAGGGATGGAGGTGATCCGGATTAATATCTGCCACAAAGACCCCCTGCGTCAGCCTGGGCTTCATCTTTCTGTGTCGACAGGCTCCACCTGTGAAGCTTAAGGAGGGGAAGATGCTTCCATGTTCACCTGACAGCAGGTCCCGTACCCATCGCTCGCCTGGCACCAGGGCGGTGATGTGCTGGCTATCCGGGATACCATAAGAAAATTCCTGCCCCAGCTCTTAATCCACTTCTCCAGCCAGCTGGAGGAATTTAGGTTAGTAAATATAAAAGGCCAAAAGAGGGCAGCTTTTAGCTCAGATTCCTTCCCCAGCCCAGCAAACATAGGTGCTGGCTGGAGCAGAAATGTGCAGCTGGGACCAGGACACCAGCAGCAACAGCCCTGCGCACCCACAGCTCCAAGCCACAGGGTTTCTCCCAGCCTCTGGCTACTGAATCTCACAAGCATCAGCATGGACCTCCCACGCTTTGACCACAGAGCCCCAAACCAGACTCCTCCCCAGGTCAAATCCCCCTGTGGTGACCTTCCCAAGGTTGATCTGTTCTTTGTACTCATCTCCCAACTCGCCTGCCTTCCTTCCCTGGGGTGAGCATCCCCCTGCGCCTGATAAGCATCGCTTAGCTCGTAATTCCAGCCCGGAGATGTGAACATGCAGCTCCAGCCCCATTTCCACACTTCATTACATGGCTTGGACCCCACTTGATTGAATTACAGCTTCGCTGTATCGAGTGAAAATTAGCAGGCGGGTAATGCTCAGCGCAATGTGCAGTCGCATCGGCGGGGTATTGGTGTCCCTTCGCCACTGTGCCTGGAAGATGCTAAGCAGAGCGGTAATTCCCCAGGCCCCAGAAGCTTGGGCACATCTTGCCATGAGGGAGGCAATAAGCCATGCTGCAGTTACACCTCTGCCTCTCGGAGGAAGGAAGCCAGCAGAGAACAGACGTAATAGCCCAGGGTACAGCCTTGAAATGGGGTGTCCTCTCCCCAGCCCTGCCCACAGTGCCCGGGGGACAGCGGGGACGCTCCCTGTCCCCTGCCAGCCAGCCCTGGACTAACCTTGTCCTTCCAGGCTTAAGGCTTTGGTTTATTTAAGCTGTTGCTACAGGGGGAATTTGGGGCTGGCTGGAGGGGAAGGTTGGCGTGCGTGAGTCGGGTGTGGATTAGTAGCTGAGATCTGACCTCCTACATGATCCTGGTGCATTTTTTTTCTCTAAATCAGGCTCCAGCTGACTAAAGTAGTTGTAAACAACTGTACGCTGGCTAAACACAGGTAAATCAGCTCCGAGCAGGATTTTCCCCTCTGGCTGCTGAGTAGGTCCTTTAAGGAAAAAAAAAACGACAGGCAGCAAATCAAGTGCCCTGACATTTTGGGGGGCTAAGCAGAAATTTGTGGTGCGAATCACCCGAGGAGGTACTATGAGTTGCTGGCGTGCTGCTGGAGAGCACTGGGTGATTCACGAGCCCTAAATCTCCACCAGCCTTGCGCTTTCACTCTTTTTGCCATGCTTGCAGCTCCTTAGGCTCCAAGATTTACTGCCCTGGGAATGGGTGCAGGGAAACGGAGAGTTTTTCTAAGCCTCCTGCTTATCACCGGCAGCAAGGCTAATCCACTTTTCTTCTTTTTTTTTTCTTGAGAGAGAATGTCACAGAAAAATTATAGGGCGAAATCTGCAGCTCTGACTCCTTCCCCAGGCAAAACAACATGCAGCATTGGGCAGGAATTATGCCAGGGTAGGGAGTGGCTGAGACCGAGCATTATTCGGGACAGGAATGAGGGAGGGATGTGTGACCATATGTCTGCAGACAAACCTGAACCACGCTATACATCATACCTGTGTGTGCTTAACCCTCTCGGATTCAACATCCTTCCTCCTGTGTGGAAGTGTTTCAGCCTTCCTTTGAGTTTCCCGGCTGCCACACTATCGAGCAGCTCTAAAAGAGCCCTTCAAGGCCAAATTTCCTCCCTACCCACACGGATCAGTCGCAGGGATGTTCAGTGTGTACCCCAGCATAGGACACCCTGCCAGGGATGGGTCCAGATGGGTGCAGGTACTTCCCCCCCTCCCACCCCCAATTTTCCCTTGGCTGCACGGAAGAGGTGTGTGCTTTGTACCCAAACCCCAAATGCAGTGTCCTGGGGTAACGAAACCAGCCTGGTTTCAGTCTCCTCTCCTCTGGTCCCAGGGTGCTTGTGAGCACAAAAGCAGTAGTTCAGAGCAGTTATTCACCCAGCTGGAAGCCAGGGAGGGGTGAGGGGTTATTCGCCTCCAGGCACTGTTTGTGCAAAGGGTGTTGGGGGTCTGGTATCATGGCTCATCCAGGTGGGAGGCAAGGGTTGAAATCCCTTGCTTTCAGCCCAGAAGATGTCTGACCAACCCCTAGATGTGTCCTTGGTGAAGCAGAGATGAGGGGATGGAGTATCTGTTCCCAAATAACATCTCTTTTCCTCTGGGGTCCCTATGGGTGAGTGGTCCGGCTCCAGCTTGGGCTGCCCCAGGGCTTTCTTTCCCTCCTGCAAGAAGGGGTAGCTCTGGTTCCCCCAGCAACCAGGGGTCCGGGAGGTGCTGAGAGATGAAGGACCAGCGAAGTATCCCTGCTAGCAATGTCACAGAATCACAGAATCACAGAATCATTAAGGTTGGAAAAGACCTGTAAGATCATCAAGCCCAACCATCAACCCAACCCCACCATGCCCACTAAACCATGTCCCGCAGTGCCACGTCCACACGTTCCTTGAACACCTCCAGGGATGGTGACTCCACCACCTCCCTGGGCAGCCTCTTCCAATGTCTGACAACCCTTTCAGTGAAGAAATTTTTCCTAATATCCAGCCTGAACCTCCCCTGGCACAACTTGAGGCCATTTCCTCTTGTCCTGTCGCTAGTCACTTGGGAGAAGAGACCAACACCCACCTCACCACAACCTCCTTTCAGGTAGTTGTAGAGAGCGATGAGGTCTCCCCTCAGCCTCCTCTTCTCCAGACTGAACAACCCCAGTTCCCTCAGCTGCTCCTCATCAGACTTGTGCTCCAGACCCCTCACCAGCTTCGTCGCCCTTCTCTGGACACGCTCCAGCACCTCAATGTCCTTCTTGTAGTGAGGGGCCCAAAACTGAACACAGGATTCCAGGTGCGGCCTCACCAGCGCCGAGTACAGGGGCACGATCCCTTCCCTACTGCTGACCCTTCTGAGGGCAGCAGGCAATTTAGGTGCGTGGAGTCCCAGATGCAGCAGATAAACCCTAAGGCTGCCCCCCTAAAATGGTCAAGGGAGGACATCCTACTTTCCTCACTCTCCGCGCACAAGATTTTATTCCAAGCCTCCAAGCAGTCAGTCAGGAAGGAGCCAAAACAAACTGTAGATGTTAAGGGAGAAATTCAAGCGCCGTTTTGCGTGATCCAGTGTGAGACAGCCCCGCATCCCCTCCTGGTGCCCTCAGCTGCAGCGGTGGGACGCAGCACTCGTCGTGTGAAAATGACATCTGTCATCCCAGCAAATCGCGGGAACAAAGGCAGAGAGTTTGCTTCTTTTGTCTCTGCCTGCTCAAGTTCCTTCTGCCAAATTTCATGGATTGGGGGAAAAAAAGTGACAGGCAGAGTTAGGGCTGCAATGCAAGCCTCGCACAAAAAGAGTGATTTTTTGGGTGAAAATCCCAGCCTAACCTACCAGAAAACCCTCGTGCTTGCCTTGCTTTAACCCACAAACCTGTGTGAATTTGCAGAGGACATTTCCAGGCAGTTTCAAACCGAGGAGATTCTTCTTTATCCAGCAAAAATCGGTAAGCTGTGGCAACCAGGATGCTGAGAAGGCTAAAAGCTTTGTAAAGCTTTGTACGAATGTTTGTATGAATTCATGGAGGAAAAAAACCCACCAAATATTATAATACACATCTGCCCTGGTCTTGTGCTCCTCCATTCCTGACCGCTTACAGAGATACGACGCTGGGTTAGACGGATGTTGTGCTGCCTTGGTAAGGCTGTTTTCACATCAACTTCTTTAGAGGCAAATTTTATTCTTCCTCAGTCTGTGGCTGGTTTAGCATTTCCTGGGGATGAGGCTGTAAAGTCAGCCTTAAGCTGGTCCTTGGACATTGCTTGGCCTGAGGCGGCATCTGAGGTCACGAAACGGAGCTGAGCTGCTGCGCTGCAGATGAAGGGATTATTTCTCGCTCCTGCATTAGGAGCTCCGTGGATCCAGTCATTTCTCCACCATGATGCTGCTTTTATCCATCCCTCCATCCCTCCCTCCACACATCCTTCCATCCCTCCCTCCACACACCCACCCAGGAGCTCCTGGAGCCATCTCAGGAGTGTGTTGCTCTGATCCACAAGACCTCCTTGGCCCTGAGAGCTTGTGCACTCAAATGGGCAGGAGCAGGCAGGGATGGAGGGTCCCACGCCATGGGACACAGAACACGGACTCTCCCAGCACAGGGTTGAGCACGGGTGGGTGAGACAAAGCATGGAAAACCACCTGAGTGAGGCTGTCTCCAGAAACCACCCAGAAAACTGGTAGCAGAGGTGTGAACGGAGTGTTTAGAGGGATAATCTCCTGTGAAATATTCAGTATCTGCCTCTCTCTCTTTCATTATTCCCCTGTGCCCCTTCGCTCTCCCCATTAACCCTTTCAGTGGGGATGCCTCGCTGTACCACACCAGTTCTGCAGCCTTGCAGGATAAAGCACTGCCTTTCCCGGGAGGAAGGAGTCCCAGTAAATCCACCATGCTCTTTTCCCTCAGGGTTAATATCCAAAAGACTCCTACGGGACTGGTAGACTATTCTGCCCTTAATGATCCTGCGTTACCTGGCCTCCTTATCCGGTGAGTGTGCTGGAAGATCCTTGGAAAGGAAGAGAGTGGATGAAGGTGGGAAGGAGAGGGGCGCAAGAAAAGGATGCTGACCACTGCAGGCCCAGGTGCACTGTCCCCAAAAAGCCTCCCCAAGGGCTTTCCCCCAGCGTCAGGGCTCGCAAACAGGGATGAGACTTTCCTACACCCTATTAGCCAGCGCTGCCTCTCCCAGCTCATGCGGGCCCAGGAAAGCCGCTGCTGGGGCAGCGCTCAACCACGAAACCCTGATGGGAGAGGGGAGCAGCCCCCCTAAACCGTCCGGAAACGCCAGTCCCATGCCTTGTCCCACCATCAGCTATAATGGTTGGACTTGATGATCTTACACGTCTTTTCCAACCTTAGTGATTCTGTGATTCTGTGATTCTGTGATTCGAGAGGTGGCCACTGCAGCGATGGCTCTCAGCGCAGCCTTCGCGCTGTTCCCCCATCCCAGGGATGCTCTTAGTTAGCCTCAGCGATCCCCGAGAACGGGGGGCAGCCCTAATTACAGCCCTCACCTGTTGACTTTGTTTGGGCTGGTGTCTCTGCTTGGAATGCAGAAACAAAAGGGAGCGGACTAAGACAAGCGATGCTGTTAAGAAGGAAGGAGCAGGGGAGGGAGAGAGGATTCTGCATGCTCCAGGAGTTGGGATGCTCTCTGCAAACCAATATCCCCCCGCCTCCAAGTCACCGGCTTTGCCAGAAACCCTTGGCAAAATCTGCCGCCCCAAGGTTTCGCTTTGCCTGGGTGATAAAAGGCTAATTGGATGCAGATTAAAAGTCACTATTATGGATAATCCGTGAGCGGGGCTGCGGAAGCGCGGGATGCGTCCCTCCCTTGTCTCTGGGCAGGGCGCCGGTGGATATGTGCAGGCTCCGGCCCTTTGTGTTTCACCCAAAAAAAAATGATGAAAAAAGATAGTTTGAAGCTCAAGATGAGCTGGGGGAAGGGAGATGGGATAGAGGGGGGGGTGCTGGGAAGAAATAATTGTCATGTCTGAAAACAGTTACTATGGCAGCAACAGTCTTCTTGCTGCTGGAGTGAAATGTTGGGGACCAGCACCAGCGAGCGGTGCCTTTGTCAGATCCTGGTAGACACACATTTAGATGCTAATGCTGGCTTTGACCTTGGCTGCTTAACCTTGATGTGATGCAAAGGGGGAGGGCGAGAAAAAGCAGAGGAGAAGGGGGGGAGCTCATGGAAAAGATGGGTTTCCTCTCCCTAAATTTGCCACTGAATGGACTTGGCAGACTCCTCTTAGCTGCGATTAACACTGTTATTTCTGCGCTTAATATTCAGCGGAGGTCTTAACAGCTTATTTATGGATAGCTGGCATTAGCTGCAGCGTAACTCACCACTGCAACGTAATTCACCACTGCAACGCTCCTGTTTATCTCTGTCCCCTTGGGATCATCTGATATACGGCCGTTTTTTAGAACATCCCCTAGGTTTGATCAGTCTGTCTATCTAATCTCGCCCCTATTTATAATTCACAATCAACGCTGGGGTGAAAAAAAGGAGGGGTGCGCAGGAGGGAAGTCTCTCCCTCGGACTTTGGCCGTTGGGGGGAAAGAAATTTTGGAAGGAAGCCTTTCGACTCGAGGTTCAAAGCTGTCTTCAGCAGTGGGGATGAAGGAGGGAGGGAGAGGGGTAGAAGTGATGGAGGGGAGAGGGGGAATTCCCCCGGGCAGTGCCGCCTGGCTACAACACCGAGGGCTGAAACGGCATCTCCTGCACTGGATCCGGCCCTCCTGGATCTGAGTGTGAGCTCACAGCTGGCAGGTAAATTCCTAAAACACAAACCCGTCGCGCAGCTCAGCCACTAATTCTGGGGGCAGCCCGGGTTGCACTTGCCTTGGGATTATCCTTCACAGCAGCGTTTAAGAAAGCTTTTGCTGGAGCAATTCAGGCAGAAGAGATGAGAGCGGTACCGGATCTGTTGGTGACACCGCTCACAGATATGACCCCATTCTTCTATTTCTGGCATTTTTTTTCTTTAATGCTCCAGCTCCTGGAGTCAGGTGATCACTCACAGCTTTCTCCACTTGCTCTCGGAAGCTCATTACCTTTGCGTGGTCGCGGGGAAAAGCCTGAACTCACGCCGGCTCAAAGGCCAGCTGATCAGGACAACCCGGCTGCACAAAACATTGTCATTTTCCAGCCCGTGCGACACCTGTGCCTTGCTTTTTGAATGGCTGTGCAGAACGCGAAGGCCATGCCGCCTCACACGTACCAAGGAGCGTTTCTCCCAGCTGCACGCTGGCGGGGACGGAGCTCCCTGCACTTTTCACGCTGTCACCACACGGTGATTTCCATCAAAACTGCGCCCAGTGTCACCTCCGGAGACTGTCACAGCGAGCTGCCTCTATTTTTAATGATGGCATGTGTTAGCCGGTAGTTTTATTTCCACGCAAAGCCGCAACATGCATCCTCGGGATGAAATATGAATATGAGAAATGATCCCACTCCAGCCTGACAATCCTCACTGCACGCTGCGTGGTGAAAGAATCTTAAATTAAAAGCAGTATCTGTCTTCTGCAGTACACTTCTTTCTCTGGGGCTTTCTAGTTAAGCTGTCAGATACAGCTGATATTTATTTTACAAATGCTGTAAAAGAGGGGATGGGTAATATTGTAGGAACAAGCCTGCTGCTGCTCTTTGGCTCAGGAGCAGTATCAGCACTAAATGCGACGGCAAAGAGCGGGGCAGGCCTTCCCCAGAGCACGCAGCGGAGGTGGCTTCCCCGTCCCCGCGCTGGCCTGGAAGGGGCTTCAAGGAGGAGTAGCCGGGCCAGCAGCTGCGTGGCTGGGGGCACTGGGCCGCGCTGGGCCCTGGGGGGCCGGCCGGCCATAAGGACCTCGGCGGCTTTACCGTAGATTGAAGGCAGTAACATCATTTATGAAGTATGAGATGCAAAAAAGCATTAACAGCAGGGATGAACGTTAGTGCCGCGCTCGCCCTGGGTTCAGCGGCATCTCTCCGCTTTGGGAGACTGTGATAACACCCCCAGGGGGGACACGGATGCTCCGTGTCCCAGCTCGAGGCTGGGTACCTCCAGAGCTCGAAACACCGGGGCAGGCTCTGCCTTTCCAGGAGCGGAGCATCGCTCTCCCGCTTCCCGGGCTCAGCTCGACGCCGGTGCCAGCCGTTCCCGTGGAGCCACTTTGCCCCCCCCCGAATCCCTCCAGCCGGGATTATCCGTGGTGCAGCAGAAGGCCTCACGTGCAATGGATAATGCCTTGGCTCGGCGCTATTTTTTTTTTTTTTTGGGGGGGGTATGATTTCTGCGGTCGTTGAAAAGCGAAGGGATAACCGAGCAGGGAACTGGCCCCCGGGCCCCCCCCGCGCCGCGGGGGGGCGCTGTCCCCGGTGCAACGGGGCGCTGCGGCTCCAACACCCGCCCCGCCGCTCCGCCGGTGCGGGCGGCCGCGGGGACGGGCAGGTGCCGCTGCGCGGAGGGCGGACGGGGTGGGGGGGGGGGGGCGGAGCCGGCGGAAGGCGGCGGCGCGGCCCCTCCTCCCGGGCGGGGCGGCGGCCGGTAGAGCCCGGGCGCTGCCGCCGCGTGGAGCCGCCCGCCCGCTCCGCTCCGCTCCGCTCCGCTCCGCTCCGCTCCGCTCCGCGCCCAGCGCCCAGCTCACCCCGAGCCGTGCCCCTGCGGGCCGGCGGCGCGGGGATGGGCGCGGGGCTGTGAGGGCGGCGTGAGCCGCGGCCATGGGGAACATCTCCTCCAACATCTCCGCCTTCCAGTCGCTGCACATCGTCATGCTGGGCCTGGACTCGGCGGGGAAGACGACGGTGCTTTACCGGTTGAAGTTTAACGAGTTCGTCAACACCGTGCCCACCATCGGTTTCAACACGGAGAAGATCCGGCTGAGCAACGGGACGGCCAAGGGCATCAGCTGCCACTTCTGGGATGTGGGCGGTCAGGAGAAGCTGCGCCCGCTCTGGAAGTCCTACAGCCGCTGCACCGATGGCATCATCTACGTGGTGGACTCTGTGGACGTGGACCGGCTGGAGGAGGCCAAAACGGAGCTTCACAAGGTGACCAAATTCGCCGAGAACCAGGGCACCCCGCTCCTGGTCATCGCCAACAAGCAGGACCTGCCCAAATCCCTGCCGGTGGCCGAGATCGAGAAGCAGCTGGCCCTCCACGAGCTGACCCCTTCCACCACCTACCACATCCAGCCCGCCTGCGCCATCATCGGCGAGGGGCTGACGGAGGGCATGGACAAGCTCTACGAGATGATCCTGAAGCGGAGGAAGTCCCTCAAGCAGAAGAAGAAGCGGTAGAAGCCCCCCCCGGCGCGGGGAGGGGGGAAGCAGACAAAGGAACCGTGGGGGAGAGAGAACCAAAGCGAGCCTTTTTGGGTTTAATCGTCGTTATTTCCCCCCCCCCCTTTCCCCCCCTCCCCGTTCCAAATGAAAAGACAATAGTGCTGATAACAAAGCCGCTCCCGCCAGCCAAGCCCTCCCCTCTCCCACCGCCCCTTTCCCTGCTCCCAAGGGCCCGATCCCGACCTCCTGGGCCGGGCTGGAGCCGTGCTGACGGAGCGAGACCCCCCCCCCCCACCCTCCTCAAGACCTTCGGGACCCCCGAGCTTTTGTGGGTGCCGGGGGCGAACAGGGCGGGACCCTGTTGAAGTGCATTTGAGAGAAGCCCAACGTGCTTCTGGATCTTTAATGTGTGCGTTTTTTGGGGGGGGGGGATGCTAAGGGGGTGCGGGGGGGGTGAAGGCAGCGCCGGGGCTGTGGCAGGATCCAGCTGCGCCCCAAAACCTGCCCGCATCCCCCCCATCCCTCCCCCACGTTTGTCGGTGGGAAGGGGTGTGGAAAACGGAGGGGGTGGAGCAGCACAAAAGGTCTGGGGGGGGTGGGGGTGATGGGTAAGGGGACACCCCCCCCGGGTGGTGTTTTAGGGTGCAGAGCAAGGACAGGCAGCCTTCAGCTTGGGGGGGGGTTGGAAGGCTGCGGTAATGGGGGTGCTTAGCAGCTGCTGACTGGTGCTGAGCTTTAAGCTGTTTGCTTTAAAAAAAAACAAAAAAGGAGGGGGGAAAAAAAAGGAAGAAAAAAAAGAGGAAAAAAGAGAAAAATAAAGAGGAAAAAAAAATAAAGAGGAAAAAAAAAAAAGGCAAGGGTTTTGGGTGAACGCCACTGGAAGTGTTGGGGGGGTTGTCCAGGAGTCCCCCTTCTCAAAGGCTCAGTTGGGTCATCTTGAAGCAAAAAAAAAAACCACCCACCCACCAAAAAAAAAAAAGCAAGTTCATGGTACTGGTCACCGTGCTGCTCTGCAGTGGGTGCAGGGGGTCAGGGCAGCGCTTGCTAAACGTGGGGTTTTGGGGGGGGGTCATGGCAGGGCAGGACGGACGGACAGATGGACGGCTGCCGGCACTGAGATGGCCAGAGCTTGCAAAATCTCTTCTGGAAAAGGGAACTCGGCAGTGCCGGGAAAATGGCAGGGTGTGAAGAGACGTAGCGGGAGGGGGTAACATGGGGGGGGGGATGTTAGTTTTTTATAAAGATTTAAACCTGATTGAAAGCAGAGAACCCCTCGCTGTGGGCTGCCTCTGCCTGCTGAGCGCCCGGGGCAGGGCCGGGCCCCGTCCTTCTGCAGGTGGACATTTTTGGTACCTGGATGGGACGCAGGTCCTGGGGACCAAATGCCATTTGCTGTCTGGGTTTTGGCCCATCTCTCTGAAGGAGATAACCAGGCTTTCCACGCCGTCCGCAGAGCAGAAGCAGGCAGCCCACGGGGCAGGGGAGGGTCAAATAGCCTGAATTTTTGAGCCACGCAGTCCTGCGGGAGTTTCTGGTGATTTTACACCAGCCTTCCCGTATGAAAACCCCTTCCCGGAGCAGCCAAGGAGAAACCACCAAGCAGACAAAAGAAAAATGCCCTTCGGGTTTCAGGGAGTTGATTCTCCCCTTGCAGCGATGAGCGCGGCACCTTCCAAATAGCGTTTTTGGGGTTGATTTTTTTTTTTTGTTGTTAGGAAACAAATGTTGCAGTCAAGTAGTATTTCTGTTCTTGCGGGATTTGAGTTCCCAACGCGAGTCCCGACTTGTGCGCCGAGTGAGTGGGCTGGTCCCATCAGTTCAGGTGGCTCTGTTCCCGCTTCCTTGGGTTTTCCTTGCTTTGTCTTCACCTCCAACGCTTCGGTACTTGCTGTCGAGAGAGGAAAAAAACCCCAAATTATTTATTTTTGATGCCACAGAAGCCACGTGCATTAACCCTTTTTTTGGAAAGCGACCCATTGGAGAGGCGGAATACAAAGCTACACGATTTCCCCACCAGCTCAAAAGCCATCAGGTTTTAAAAATGACACGGGCGGGCTATTAGTTGTGGCTTTTGCCTCCTTGCTGGTGAGCCGTAGGTCTTGGTTTGGCAAAGGCTGGCGTGGAAAGCCCGGTGGCGTGCATTTATGGATCTGGGCCCTTCCTGGGGGTTCATTCCACCCGGCTCAGCTGAGCATCCCCTTGGAGAAACGGCTGGTTTTGGGCAGCGCACGCTCAAGAGTTCAGCCGAGCCAGGTGGGAGGCTGTGGCGTTCCCACCAACTCTGCTTTCTGCAATAATTAAAAAGACTTTTCCAAGTAGTAGCTAATGGCTTCCGTGGTATTTCTGTAACGTTTCACAACCGTACACTCATTTTTTTTGTTTTTATTTTTTTTTTTCCCTGTATGAAGATGCGCGTCGCCTACGGTGGGCTGGAAGAAGAGGTGCCTCAGCAGAACGGCGGTTAAGGGAAACCGCCTGGCTTGTTGCTCTGAAAATGAGTTGGGCCTTTTTGCAAGGTTGTGCGTCTTCTCTAAGTATGTTTGAATGACATTGAGGGGTTTGTTTTTTTTTTTTTAGCAGATGAGGTACCAGTCTCATTTCCCCAGGTACCATCGCCGCGTTCCCATCAGTCTTGGATATCCTGCTGCCCGTGTCCTCCCCTTGCCATTGTCCGTCAGTCTCTGTTCCTCCTGTCTTTTCTTTTTTTTTTTTTTTTTTTTAAAAGATGCAGACATAATGCTGTGAACTGAAATAAATTATTTATACAATGAAAGGGCCTGATAAAAAAAAAAAAAAAGTGTTCTTCTGCTTATTTCTCAACACCAACACTGCATTTTACAGTTGCTTCTCGTTGCATGTTGTAGAGGAGGTTGCCCCTGCCTCCCCGGGGAGAGGAGACGTGGCTGCGGGGACGGAGGAGTGACTTGCTCAGGGTCAGGCTGCGCTGGCACGGGTCCGTCGCATGGCAGCCCTCTGCAGCCTGTCCCTCTAGGACATGGGGAACAGCGACGATTTTGCGGTTAATGAAAACTGAGCTCTTTTGCAGGTCACTTAGTTTCTCTGCATCTCTTGCTGCTGTCCGTGAAAGGGGAGAATACTGTTTGGCGTGGGTATTTTCTTCCCTCACCTCTTTTTATTTTAAATCTGTGTGAAGGAGGCGATCACCCCCTGCACAGCACTTGGAGGAGGGAGCGAGGAAGTTTTGGGTTTGCTGGCTGTGGCTTTTTTAAACACGTGGCCTCGGGCAAGCCGTTGGGGTGGCGGAGAGCCAGGTCTGCAGGGGTTCCAGCGTCGGGCTGGCAGTTGAGAGCAGGGTGCTGCGGAGCCGGAGGCTGCCTCTGCTCCTGGGTGGCTGCTGACACAGGAAACACGGGGTGACATTTCGGAGAGGAGAGCCGGAGCTGGGCGGTAAATGACTTTTTTCTTTCTTTCTAAAATGATGACATGGCAGCTGGAGAGGAAATGTTGAGCCCAATTGGTGCAAGAGCCATTTGGCAGGGCTTGTGAGCACTTATCCTGCTCGACGTTTGCGCTGGGCTCCTCTCTGCTTCCCAGCTGCCCCCCCTGGTTTCTGGGGTGCACAGCACCCAGGCGAGAAGACATGCTGTTTGCTTTGCAGGATCAGGGCTGCGGGGCTCTATAGTGTTGCAGGACCCCGAAATGAACCTAAAGGCTTATCCAGTGATGCAGTTACTGAGCTCCTATCAAGGCTGTTGCTGTGCACCCAGAAATCACTTGGAGCTGAGCCGGATGGTGATCCGCGGCGCTCAAGGATCGAGTTGCTGAGTGCTCAGCTGCCTCGTGACGGTGCGGAGAGCCTCTGAAAGGTGCAGTTCCCCGCAGGCCCCTTCCTCACACAGAGCATCACCGACGTGTTCCTGTCTCTCTGCCACACGGGTGGCACGGTGGGCAGCGTGGTCCGGTCCGGCGCTCCTGAAGATGCTTCTGACCATCGCTTCCCTTTGCGGCTCCGGCCCTGTTTTCCAGGCGGCACGCAGGACGTCATCTGTTTCTCCCGGCCTGCGTTTCATGGATCCGAAAGCCCAGGAGCGGATGCTGCAGTGCCTGCACCCTCCTTTAGCGTGAAGGGACTCGTCCTCACCGATCCCACCTGGTGGGAGCTGATCTATGGGGGTTTTCCTGCTGGCGTGGAGTCGTGCATACTGGCGTCGTGTCCCTGTACGGGCTTATCTGCACCCCAGGGAGCCCGGACTTGGGTCCCTTGGGCACACAGAGTGACCTGCTGTGTCCCGCATGGAGCTGGGATAGGGCTTTCCTCCTCCTGGTTTAATGGGGGGGACCATCCCTGTCCCTGTGATGGAGGAAGAGAAACAGCCAGAAGGGTTTGGCCTGTAGGTTTTGAGAGGCTGTGACTTTGTGTGTGTGCGACTGTGCAACTGGATCTACCGCCCAGCCCTGTGAGCGGGGCGGGGGGGGCTGAGGGGGATGTCTCGCTTTATTTTACTGCCAAAGCCACTGGCTTGCGGGAAAGGGCGGGAGGGGTTGTGTCTTGCAAGCAAAGCTCCTTGTGCCTCGAGCTGCAAGGACGGACATCCTCCTTCAAGCCACACAGCCTCTCCTGGCCGGAGAGTGCTTTTGTCAGCAGGCGTTTTTTGCGTGTTTAGGGCAGTTGTCATGAAAACGTCGCACGAGGAGCTCGCTGACCTCGCGGCGCCCTGAAGCAGCACACTGGCCCTGATTTACGCTGCCCTACCGTCTCCCCGAGCAGGCAGTTCAGTGAAACAGCGAGCGATGCTGGAGCTGTGGTCCCCAGCCCGACGTTTGGGGACCCTCGTGGGATGTGGAGCCCAGGCCACCAGGCAGTGCCCAAGGATGCTGCCCCTGCATGGGACCAGCCGGGAGAAAAAGCAGTGAGGAAGCAGTTGGGTTGTCAGCTGCATCAGATCTCCGCGAGCATGGTCTAGGAGCAGGTGAGAAGGACCTGCAACCTTTCAAATGGCAGAAAAGGCAAGAAGAGAATGGACCAGGGCTGGGGTGCAGCCGGGAGCCGCAGGAGATGGGGTCGGGACAGAAATAAGCAGAGATGAGCTACCAGCGTGTCCCCCGTCGCTTCTCTGCAGGTCCCTGACGTACCCTCTCTGAAGGCCACCAAGGGAGGGCTGCTGAGCGATCTCCTCTTGCTCTCATGGACAAGGGTGTTTCCAACAGCCCTCCGATGCCTTGGCATGTCCCACATTTTCATGCACGTAGCTTCCTGACATCTCCTTCGCCCCAAGAGCTCTGCGGCCCCTTCTTCTGCAGGTTCTCCTTTGGCCTTGCCTCTTGGTGTCTCAGCTACATAGGTCCTTCTCCCTCTCTTTCCCCGGTTTGCCTTGTTAAGCTAAATCCCTCTGCTTTATTTCAAATGGGATTTGCTTCCCAAGCAAGTATCTTTCAAAGGATCATGTTGGTTAATGTAATTCGTAGGGCGCTGAATCCTTGAAGCATGGCATAATGCAAAGAATGCTCTTTCTTTGCACAGCACAAGGTTCTTCTGGTCAAAGTTTGGGTGGGATGAGGATGACCATCTCTTTAAAATGGACTATAAACCATTACAAGAAAAAAAAAGTAATCCCACTCTGATTCAAACTTGGACCCGGTTTGCTTTGTTTTTCTTCAGTCAGCTCCATCCTAGAGCTTCTTCAACGTGAATTACCCCAAATCACATGCGCTTTTTGTCTGAGCAGCAAAAGGCTGCTGCTGTGAGTCAGGTCTGCAGGACGCAAGGCACTTTACACACAGATCTTGCAACAAAAAAAAAAAAAAAAAAAAGTAGTGCTTGCCTAATAGAGCAAAATTGAGACATTTCAGCACAAGCATATTCTTATTGAGGATAGTTCATGATGACTAGGGACTATGGAGAGCCCAGCCTGGGAATATTTGCTCTAAGAAACCATTCTGTTTATTTCAGCTTAGCTTGTGTTTGCCTCCCTCAAATATTCGAGTGAGATTTAAGGGAGGAAAGCTTACAAAAAAGAGCAGCTCTCCGGCAACTGCATTAAAATACTGGTGGAAGGTGAGTTATGAAGCCTGTAAATCCCCCAGGTGTTCACGCCAGAGCTATACCCAGCTGACAGGTGAGCAGAAATAATCCCACGTGCCTAACGACCCCCTCGTCCTCCCTCCCTGACAGCCTTGGCTAATGACATCTTCTGGCTTGCAAAAATGCTGCAGCACGAGGGGAGTTGATGAGAAGCGCTGCTGAGCCCATGGCCGTGGTGTGCTGGGGGAGAGGGACGACAGCCTGCTTGCAGACACTGGGGGAGGGGAGGCGGAGACCATCTCACCCAGCTCTTCATCAACCCACAGATTATATTAATATTATTATTTTTTTTATTATTATTTATTTATTTATTTATTTATTTCTCTTGCTCTGGCCCAATGATTCACGAATTTTGCAACTGGAGTGGGCTACTGTCAGCTTGCAAAGTTTCTGGTGATCCACTGGTGCCGGGGCTGGAGGATTCCCAAAAGTTGGTGTTCGGTGAGACAGGCGTACCCCAAGCTCCTGATCCCACCCGGCATTGCTTTTGAGTCTGTATTTGCTGCCGCAAAGAGAGCAGGGCACGAAGCTGGGTCTCGACGCTGTTTTTCGGTCTCTGCCACCGGCTCCTGCCTAACCCTGCTCACATCGCTTTAGATGCCCCCAGCCTTCTCTTCCACGGGTGTAAAAGAAGGTTGCCAGCATTTTTCTTACTCCCAAGGCTAAAAAAACAGAAATCAGTGGTATTGTGATACTCGGATTCCCATACTAAGGGTGCTAAACCTGCAGGATTGTCCCTTACTTGATGGGGAAAGGGGTTGAATGGTGCTTGGGTGGGACGAGATTGCTGCTGGTCTGGGTATTCCTGCTTGCACTGTGGGCAGAAGAGCTACATCAGGGCTGAGTGCTTCGGTTCAGCGTCCAGCTGAACTTTATTTTACGAGCTGTGGCTCTCTGAAACCCTCCAGCCGTATCCTCCAAGTCATGGCTGCAAGAGGGAAGTTAATAACCCGTTTTAAACCCCCGACCCCATACTTGTGTGATGGTAATGAAGTCCTGCAGGCAGAGGAGATGGCACGGAGGCTCCCGTCACTGCTGTAGCACCGTGCCAGCAGTGGACAGGCCATGTCTCCGGGGCTGGAGGCAGCTCAGGACCCTGCAGATTCACCCACGCAGAGGTGAAAGAGCAGTGTGGCAAGGGGGAACAGGAACACAGGGCTATTGTTGTGCTGGTTAATGTTTAAACAGCTCTTGGAAAGCCCCCTCCCTTGCCGCTTGCGCTGTCTAACAAGGGGGCCCTTTCAACTCTTTGGCAACTTCCCCATCCCTTGGCTTCTGCTGCCTGTTTAAAATGTCCACAGGCAGGAGGGGGAATGGCAATTCTGCAGCTTTGCAGTGCTTTCTTGCCCACCGCATCCTCCCAGGATGGACCACGCTCTTTCCCAGCCAGCCTTCCAAACTGCCCGATTACTTAGAAGGAGGGACCTGTTAGAGCTGGTTGGTACTGAGATGATGACGGGTTGTGGGGGAAAAAAACCCAACCCAAAAAAATAACAACCTACCACCCATACGCCATTCTCGGAGTGTGTGCTTGGTTGTTCCCCATCCAACCTAGCTAGCGACAGCCACGTCTCCAGAAGAAATGGCCTTTAGCCTTCCCCGTGCAACTGCACAGGTCGTTGTCTCCCATGCACAACCAAGGGGTAGCATCTGGTGGTCCCAGAGAGATGGGGAGACCCTGCTGATGTCTCCCCACAAACCTCAGCCCAGCCCTGGGACCTGCTGTGTTTCTTCCGGGACTTCCAGCAGCCCCGGAGCACCTCAGACTGGGAATGGGGCAAGGATGATTGAAAATCATCCCCTGCCACTTTCGCCTGCAGCTTCTTCTTCTTCTTTTTTTTTTTTTGGTTGATGGTTGGACTTGATGATCTTACAGGTCTTTTCCAACCTTAGTGATTCTGTGATTCTGGCACCAAAGCCAACCGTCTTCCTGCCCAGCCCAGCCTCTCCTAAGGTGCTGCTCATCGTCATCTTTTCATCGCAAGAGTGTGATGCAAAAAGTCCCACGATGATTCGTCCCTCATCAGCTGCAAAACCTTGTGCAGGACAACTAAGCCACCTGGGCCCCCCTCCTCCTTCCCCCGCCGACCCCCTGTAAAACTCGATTAGAGCAAAGCAGGTGGTTGTAGGGGGTAAAACTCTTTATTAAACCTCGGCATCAGCATTTCTTTTCAGCCTGGCTGCTCTGTGTCCCTGGTAACTGCTGGGGTGTAATGGGTGAAAAGCAAAGCTTGATTGCAGGCAAGGAAGTCCTGGTGTGACAATGTGTTTGAAGAGAGCGGTGGGGCGTGAGGAGGCCGTAAACCCGTCGGGAGGTCACTGAAGGGGCTGGTTTGGGAAAAGCGAGCCCTGCTGGAGTTCCGTCACTGTGGCCTGAGGGTTTATAACCTCTGAGGATCCTCTGGGCTGAGCAGAGCTTGTACTGGCTCATTTTAAGCTAAAAATTGGCTTAGCCCTGGATGAGGAACAGCCTGGGAGAAGAGGACTTGGGGTCCATGAGCAACGTCCTCGTCCCCCACCTCCTCCCCACACCATCTTTGCTGCCGGGCTGGAGCCCAGGTGCCTCTCGAGGCAGCAAATGCAGAGAGACGCAGGCTGCCGCTCCCCACCCCTGTTTATGGGTTGCTAACACCAAGGCTTGATGTTTATCATGCGGTTGCCCATGGGAGGCTTGGGTGCCCAAAGCTCCTTTATTTTTAGCTAGATAAGAGAGAGAGTGACGCAGAAAGACGGGAAGGAGAAGGGGGGCTGTGTCTGCTGAGACCGCAGCAATGTTCAAGTTCCTTATCGGTAATTACTTGCAAAGAAGTCCTGGGTATGGTTTTTTATATATATATATGTATGTATATATCCAATCCATGTTCTGTTTTTTTTTTATTTTTTATATATATATATATATATATATATATATAACTGCACACAGGGAGAGTACCTTGAGACCTCTCATACTGCAGATACTTCATTAGCTCTTGTGTCACAAGACCCTCGTTTTCCCCAGGGTTTCAGCCCTGACAGGCAATCGTGTGCCAGTGTCCCAGCAGGGACGGCTGGCTGGCATGGCAGCCCGAGCATATGTTAGGAGAGAGAAGCTTTGGGCTGACTTCAAACGCGAGTTGGAGTTGGAAGAGCCTCATCGTCACCAACGGCCGAAGGACCTGCATCGCAGCTTCTGAAAGCTGCTTTCCCCCATTGCGGTCCAGCACGTGCCTGATTGATGGCACTGGGCACTGGGATGAGGTGGGAGCCTCATCCCAGCACTGAGCTGGCTTGTTCTCTGCCAGCTCGTGGGACCAAGGTCTGGCGTGGGGCTCCCCAACTCCAATCCCTTCAAGAAGACTTCATGGCTACTGGCAGAGCCGTGGCTCTGTCTGCTCCTCTTCAAGAGGATTTTTCTTCTCGTGATTGGGAGCCTTTTAATTTCCAGCCCACAACTTTTTTCCAGCCCAACCACTTTGTGCCCATTGGCCCCTGTGCCAGAATTATCCCTTAGCGCAGGCAGTTCTCCTCCCTGCTGGGCGTGGATATGTTTATAAAGGCAATCACAGCTCTCTGAGCCACCATCCTGTGGGATGGGGAAGAACCTCTCCACGTCCCCACTGAACTGAGTCCTATTTCTGCTCTGGAACCAGGGAGGGTGGTAGGGGGAAATTCAACAAGATAAGAAACCCAGAGTATCCCCCAGACTTGGGCTGAGGGTACATCAGAAAGCTGGAGGTGGCAGGGTTGCTTTTGATGGGCTGGGCAGGGTGAGGTGTCTTTTGGAGCCTGTTTGCCTGGGCAGATAGGGACAGACCCAAATTTTGACTAAGCCCTGAACTGGGAATGCCGCTGTGGAGCTGCCCGCAGAGGCAGCACGGGGATGGCCATCCAGACCCCATCATTGCCTGCTCCTGGGTGGACTCAGCCCTGCAAGGTCATGTCTTAGTGATCAATAAACCAGGGTGAGAGAGGCCCCATGCAAAACATTGGCATCTGTAACGGAGCTGCTTGGAAACCATCCAGTGCTGCTCCTCCCTTGCCATCCAAAAATGAGAATTCATCAGAAATGAGCCATTTCATGGGAATGCTGATGGCAAAATGCCACTACGGGGGGGTGAAAAAGAAGCAAGACACAGTGACCTTGAGCATTTGGATAACGCTGAAGCAACATTTCTGGAATGGGTCATGTTTGCTTTGAGATGGCTCTTTACTGGAAATTTTTTAAGGCATGTTCTGTTATTAAGTGTATATAATGAAATCTACCTTGAAATCTGAGCAGGGCGCAAGGGGAGCCTGTGATCCACAGCATCTCTGGCATCCTCCCAGGAGGGTGATTCTCCCCAAGAGCATCCCACCCTGACACATGTGGGTCCTCCAGCCTCTCTGGGAGGTCCTTCCATCTTCTCCATGCCGTGGCTTTTTTCTCGCTAGGTATCCAGGAGTTGCTGGTATCAGTAGTCCAGAAATCTCAGGAAACCCTCGGAAGCAGAAATGGCAGCAGAAGAAATCCTATCCCTTTTCCCCCCGCTCCTAACCCCCTGCCCTGTTGGAACTTCTTTTATCATGAAATATGCAGAAAATTGTTGGCTTTTTAATGATCTGAACTCCTTCAGTCAAGACAAGACTTGGCTTGCAAAGAATGTGAATAATTTATATGTCGATAATAATGAGAGGGAGAGCACGAGGAAAAAGGAGTTTGTCTTTCATTCCCCTCAGTGCTGCTCCGGAGGCTTTGCCCTACCCAGAATAGCTATTCCTGATTATCCCAGGTGGACTAATTTATGTGGGGACCTTCCTCCGACTCTGTAAGCAGCACCCTCCTTTTTGCTTTAATGCAATCCACTGTGGATGCAATTGCTAAATAGGGGGGAAAAAAAAGACTTTTCTCCCCAAATTCACCCTAAACCTGTATTCTTTTGCATCCTTGCTTATCCTGGACCAACTTTTCTCTGTAGGCAGTAACCCGGGAACAGTGCAGAAATCCAACTTCCAGCTCCAGCTCCAGCCTTGCAAACGCAGTGACTTACTCTCAAGAAACCTCGTTGTACTGGCATAAGCCAGAAGCCCTGACGCTTCTTTTTTTTTTTTCCCAGAAGCCCTAGCAAGGGCAAATATAGAGCTTGTGGAAAAGTATCATGGCAGAAGAGCAGCCTCAATAAACAGATTTAATATATGACATGTCAGGAGATTTTTGACTGCAGGAAAATGCCTGGGAGCCTTACACTGTGTGGTGTGACTTTGAGAGGCAGGTTCAGTTCTCGGTTCTGTATAAAGTCCTGCAATGCTTAAATGGGGCAAAGGCATAAAAATAATTGAAGATCTATAGCTCAGCTTCTCTTTGCAGCAGGGGGAAGTGTTGAAAAGGAAGGGGAAGGTGTTTGGAAGTAGGAAGCAGAGACTCCAGCGCGTCTTTCCTCTTGATGTGAGCTCCCAGGACATTGCTAAGGGCAGATCATGAAAAGCCTAGTCCTGCTGGCAAAACATAGCTGAAGGCAAGGGGGACCAGCAGTGGTTAGAGCTGAAAAGGTAAATCCGCTTAAAAATATGCCCTTTTTGGTGAGAAGAATATTTGCAGCTTCAAGTCGGATTCAGCAAACAATGCAGGGAAATTTCTAAAAAGCTCAGACTTTTTTTCCTCTCCCCGTCTCAATAGGGACTGATCTGTTTCTTTTCAAAGCAGAGAGAGGTCAAGCCTAAACCTGAATTCCTCACTCCGGCCCCACGTTGCCTTTTTTCTTGTCCTGTCTTGGCTTTGCTGTTGATTGGGTCACTCGGAAAAACGAACCAACCCACACAGAGATTTTCTCTCCTCATGATCCTCAACACCTGCCATTAGCAGAGGAGGAGATAGATGGGAGTGAGGTTGGTTTATTGTCCCTGCTTAAAATCGCCTCTTTAGCCAGACCCTACATTAATGGCAAAAAGGTCTAAGGGTTATGTCTTTGCTTAGTGAAATAGGATGGAGATGGAGCTTTGCAAAGACAGCTCCTAGCTAAGTTGATCAGGTTGCTTGGTGCAGTTATGAGCTAAAACTAGAGGAAAGTTGCATTCTGATTAAAAAAGACACTACTTTGTCAAAATAGGGTCAGTGTCACGCATGGACAGGTGGACGCCTCTTCCCTCCTTCCCCGGTGCTGCTGGGGCAGGCGCAGATGGGAGCGGAGTCCTGCCGTGGCTTGTCCATTCTGGATGACAGTGGGGAGGCTTCCCCAGGGATATCCCGAGCATACAGCGGGGCCAACGGAGAGGGCAAGCAGGGCCCGCAGCGATGCATGGCTTAAAGCCCACCCCGGCTCTTTCCTCTTGACTTCAGCCCTTGCTTGGGCACACTGGCGTAAGGCAGCTGACAGCACAGGGCTGTGCAGGATGGGCACGGACAACACGCCTGTGGATAACGTGCCTTTAATTACTATTAATTACTTAATCATGCTCTCCATGGCTCTGCTTAAGACAACCACGTTAATTGCTCACAGACAAGCTCTGGACACGTACAAGCTGTAACGGAGACAGCAAGTCATTTAAATCCTGTTCCCCGCAGGTTTCGCCCCTTGTCATCCTCCTTTTGACCTGCCACAGAAGACACAGTTTCTGGTGATTTGCTCCAGGGTTTCCGTGTTAGTTTTCCAGATGATTTTCGGGTTGACCTGACGGCTGAGGGTCTCGCTTTGGGCTGCTCTCACCTCCTTGGGGACTATCAAGGCATGGAAAATCATTTACAGCAGCTCGAGGGGCACATCTCAAGCTCTGGCTCTCGAGGACAGGAGGGACAGGGAAGTCCCTTCCCTGCCCCAGTGCTTCTCTTTCAGCTCAGCTGAGATATGGTGCTCTCAGTCATCAGGAGAAATGGGAAATAAAAGCAGGGAATGAAACCCCGGGATCCTCGCAGAGCCCTGGCTGGGCTGCAGCAAAGTCCCCGAGCCAGGCTGGATCCAGCAAGTTCTGCAAGACAAGAACGGTGTGGGAAGGAGTGAAAAATTCTGTTTTAAGCCTAGAGTGCTCAGTCTAGGCCTAACTTCTTTGAGGGAAAGCAGCAAGTCCTAAGTGTGGAAGAATTAAAAAGAAATCGACTCACAAAACAAAACACTGGCAGAATCTCAAATTGACGCCAGCTCCAGGCAACAAAATCAATCACAATCACATTTTCCAGGCTGTGCTGGTTGTCAAACACGATCTTAGCGCAGGGTGGGAGGAGGAGGAAAAAACACGGACTTAAATACATACGGGTGAAACCAAGAAAATCCACGGTTACAGCATCAAGAACCGCATCAGCCAAAACATATGAAAGTCACGTGGCAACCATTCCCAAGACAAGCAAGGAGGAAGATCTAGAGACAGCATCAGGGCTTGGTCAAGCTTCTTAGTCCAGTCACCATGGGACTTTATTCCAATAGAGCTTTTCCGGCTTTGCCGAAAAGCCCATGCCACCCCGCTGGAGGTGTGTTTACACCCCCTCAGCTGGTCTCCCTGCTGCTGGGGGCTAACTGTGCCCAGGGACTGTAAATTGCATCACTGTCCATCACTGAGAAGCCTCTAGCCCCTCCATCATCCACCATCATTCCCCTTCCCACCTCCCTGACCAACAACAGGGCAGCCAGGAGAAGCTGGAGGTGTTTCATCCCCATCGCAAGGGTTATTGCATCAGCAGCCAAAATAGAGACATGTTTCAATCAGTCTGATCATTCCCACGTCCCCGAAAAATCAGCTCTATTAAAAGAAAACAAAGGCAGAAATGCCTCGCGGTCTGGGAAACCTGATGGCTTTAGGGTCAGCCCTTCCCAGGAGCTCCACTCTCCTACCACCGGCTCCGGCGCAGCGCAGGGTGCAGACGGGGAGGACTGGATCGGGGGGGGGGGGGGGGGGGGGGGCGCGCAGGGGTGCGAGTGCGCGTGTGCGTGCCTATCACACCCATTTCACAACCCCTATGCAGTCACAACTCTGCGTTGATGGTGTTCTCATAACATTGACTCAATCATCCCCAATTATAAACAAAGATAGCGAAAGACTCCTTCCTAGGAAAGAAAAATGGGGGGGGGGGGGGGACTTTCCCTGAGCCTACATGGGCTCCAAAAGCATGTCAGGCAGTAATTAATCACTTCAGGGTATTTGCTGATATGTAATTTCGTGCAGTGAAAGGTCTGGCAATACAGTTTGCTATCAATCATCACTGCGTATCAGCCACGTAGGCTGGGTCATCCCATAACCTGGCTGCCAGTTATTTCAAAAGCTAATGTTTCAGGTAAAATCTAAACCCTCAGATTTCACTTCCAGCATTTCACGTGTGTCATGTCACATTCCTGTCCTAAACACCTCCAACAAGATCCTCTCCTGACCAGCTGCAACAGGAGGTTGATTCACGGAGCGCAGTTTTCCAGAATCGTGCTCCGTAAAACGCAATGTCTTTATGGGCAGGTGCAGGGGGGTGTTTTCTCTCTGGGCTGTGCAGACATTTTCTGGCACAAATACCCTTGGCCACGAGGAGTGTACGTGGCTTTGCAGAATCCCTCCCATGCTGTGCAGCAGGTAGTGCTTTTGCAGGACTCTGCTGCTGGCCTTCCCTTATGAACGATACCATGATTGCCACTCCTGGTGATTTTATGGGGACTTTTGTAGTATTTAGTGGTTTAGCAAAAGCTCCATGTCCTGGGGGTGACTTTTTATGTTGAGGAGCCCCACCTTCTCTCGCGGACGTCAGGAGGAAGGGGGAACTTGCAGCCTCCCGGGTGAGATGGCAAATGAAAAGAAGCCAGTACTTAGCATTAAACAAAAACAACCCTAAAAAGTAACTCATGAGTTTTCTGCCAGATTCAGGATTTTGCAACGGCCTGACTCATGATTTTTTTTTTTTTTTTAAATCTGAGGATTTAAAGGAGCCCCTTCTACCCACACATTCTTGGTGCGGTCGCAGCCCTGTTTTCCAAAAAAAGGAACTTCCTAGCTTTCCTGCAAGCCGCAGCATGGCCCCCGCTCTGCACCGACGTGCTGAGTGGAGATGCAGAGGCTCAGCACTTTGCCGGCGCCCGGCTGCACAGCGAGCTGCTCTCTCTCAACGGACGTTGCAAGTCCCTTCTTGTCCCTGGCACGGCCCTTCTGGTCCCTGGCACAACGTGTCCTTGTGGATTTGGCTGTCCTGTTAGATGACGCGGGAGATTTTAACTCTCTCTGGGAGACTTTAACTTGTTCAACCCTGCTTGCTGGAAGTGGTTTTGTCCCTTTTAATAGTCATTTATGCAGAAGTTGCATGCAAAGCCTTCCTTACGTCGTACATGAGTAAGGCTAGGGAAGTCATCTGGAGAAAAGAGAGGATGACTGCAGTGATCAAACCCCCGAAGGCTGGGGTTTTTCCATCCATGAGTCAAGCAACAAGCCACTGGCAGAGCTGGAGATAAAACCCAGCTCTCCCAAAAGTTTGATCTTGTCCCTATCCTCAAGCACCCCACTTTCAAATGCAGAGAGATGCACCCCAAGACTGTGTCTGTTAATAAGTAACTATAATCACCGTCTTGCGAGTGGGACGGAGAGCCATGAAAGTCCGAAAGTGCCAAGTTAATACTGCAGAGTCAAACATCACATCGTATGCCCTCCTTCTTTTCAAAGGGAAAAAGGAGCCCTTAAACACACAGAGTGTTGGAGGCTGGTTGGAAACCCATGTTAGAAGAGGATCTGGTAAGACCCATCCCAGCCAACCTAGAGACACGGACTGCTCATTCATGGCATCAGAGACATCAGACACAGGTTTGGCCCTAAAGCTTCATCTTGGGTAAAAAAGTGTGCAGTGACAAAACCAAGATGAAACACAGCAAAAGCCTTGGCCCCCTGTACCCCCCGCAGCTCATCGGTTTACCTCACTGGTTGCAAGCCTTCCAGTGGGGTGTTGGGGAGCGGTGGAGGCTCTGCCACTCCGCTGTGCCTCCACTTGCAGACCTTAATTAAACCTCCAGGGACCATTTCATCCTCTCATCTGGGAGACTTAACTCCCAGCGAAGAGCAATTCCTGGAGATGATGCGAAGCGATGAGCTTCCCCCCTTGCGCACCCTCAGCCCATCAGCCACCGCCTCTGGCCTCCGCACCACGATTGTTGGAGGGAAGGGGAAGCAGGGACAGGGGGGCTGATTCATCCATGGCTCAGCTTCAGTCTGAGCCCTTGCTGATCCCTCCCCGGGGACGTGTCTCAGCTCACGGAGCCGGACAGCAAGACGCTGGGGAGGGATAATCCCCGCTGCCGCACGGGATGCGGGAATCAGTGGTGGAGGGGTTGCATGGCGGCTGGGTGCAGGGGTGGCCGGCGCATCCCCAGGGGAGGAGAGGAGGCAGCCAGCTGGATGTGGCCTCAACCCCATGGGAGCTGGGTCTGGTCCACCTCCCAAATGGTTCCTTTTCGTAACAGAGTGGGTGAGCTGTGGCTGAAGGGAACATGTCAGAAGTGTGGCTCGTTCACCCTTCCCTGTTGGGTAGGGTGGGAGAAGGATCGTGCCCAGGGGAGAGCTGACAACATGCGTTGACACACAGGACCGCTCTCAGCAGTCTGGGATATTCTCCAGCCCCCTCTTGCCTGAGTAGCCCTGGCTTTTCCAGGTGTAACACTTGATATGGTGTGATCCCCACGTTCAGCATCGCTGTACCTGCTTAGATCCTGCACACGGGCAGGAAAAGGGAAGAGAAGAACTGATGAGACCGATAAAATGAAGATGACTGTCTCGCTGTCAGGGGGATGGCCTCTCCCTAACCCCATCACACATGCCAGCCCCAGGGAGGTCCAGCACCACATCTCCCCAGATTCAGGAAGGGAGACAGACAAGTTTTTGAGGTAGGCTGGACAGGAGGAGCAGCATGTCCCCAGGGCAGGGGCAGACCCTGCTGTTGCTTTCTCTACCCTGTGGAGGACTAGCTCAAAGACAGAGCATCCTCCTTGGAGACCTACATCATCCCCCAGCCACCTGGCCTTTGCCCAGGACAAGCTCTTGGGACAGAGAAGGCGTAGGGCTGGGTGCCAGCATGGATGGATATGGCCAAGGGACCCCGTTGATCTCATCTGGAGTGGCCCAGGGGAAGGAGAAAGCCCTTCCCGGGGGCCCGCGGCCCCCCCAGAGGAATGCGAGCTATGCAGGGACCAGAGGTCACTGCAATCAGGCACAGCGAAGGGCAGCTGTAAAAGGGAAAGATAAACCCAATAAATCAGGCTGTGGGAAGAGGAGGAGGGCACAAGTGCGCAGAGCTGCCGGAGGATGGTACAAGGCAGCCCCTCCGCCCCCCAGGCAGAGGGAGGGGGGATGTGGGCGCTAACCTGGGCCACAGAGCAGCCTGGAGATGGGGGGATGCAGAGCACAGGCAGCACCATCACAGGGGCAGCATCCGCAGAGGGAGAGATGCTGGGGAGACCTGTGAGCCTGGCCAGGGTAAAGGGAGCAAAAAGCCCCCACGGGGTGGGGGGAGAGTCTTCTGTTTTCCCTCTGGCAGTACAAAAAAAAGCCAAAAAGGAAAAACGTGGGGGAAAAAACCAGAAGCGGTGGATTAGGTACAGATGGAAAAAGCCCTCAGAATATTGTTTTGCTCTCAGTGTTATTGTATTTTATTTTATATCATTCCCATAATGGGAGATGGCAGTCTGTATTCACTGGTGAAGCAGAAGACACAACACTCTCCTTGGAGAAAGTTACGAATGGCTATGAAGTATTTTAAAACCTGACATTTTTTTTCTGCTTAGAGCGGAGACCTCCCTTAGGCTCAAACCTCCATTGTGCAAGCATTCATTCCTGCGGCTCCTGCTCTGTACGCGAGACTACCAAACAGCGGCTTAGGGGAGATGGACGGACATCTGGGCGACTTAGCTGGTGACCTTTCTTGAGCCCTCCAGGTGAAAACAGGTATCCAGACACATGTTTTTGGGACACAGAAGTAGTCAGGTAGCTATACTTGCTTACCCAGAGTACAGAATAAGCCCCCGGTGAAGAGAAATCCGTGCTGGTCCACATCCATTCTGTGTAAGCAGAAGAGGTACAATAAACACACACCAGATGCTCTGGATCTCATCCCACCTGGTACGGTCAGAGCTGATGCACCCTGGAAGAGACGATACCAATATAATCCCAGCTTTCACAGCAGAATACTGAGAACCCAGCTCCAGCGCAAACTGAGAAACAAAATGTTAGCCTGCTCGTCTGTGGAGAAGCAGGTGGGAAATGTGACCCTTGGTGCCTCCAAAAATAAAGGGTGAGCTGTGTAGTCTCGTGGCTTTTAGCTTGATTTCTTAAGATGCAAGGCTTGTGCAATGGGGAGCTCACACCCCCCCAGCCAGTCCACCGTCCTGGTCCTGAGAAACTTTTGAACCCTTTGGCCAGTCTCCCCCAGATTTGGCAGACGAGCTGAAGTCTTATTGACACGAAGCGCCTACGAGCCTTGCGAAAATAGGTGACTCGCTTGAGAAGAAAGAAAAACGCTATAAATATCCTGAGTGAGGGAAAAATTCATCACTTGCTCAGCTCTTATTATACTCAGAGAAAGCTGTTATAAAAACCCCTGCCACAAAGAAAGGCCCAAGCATGAATCACTCCTTATGAGATATTAAAGAATCCAACCACAGTGCCGAAATCCAAAAGGACCCAGACATCCTCGGTGCCTCTGCTCCAGACCACATATTCATGCTCATCACCCAGCCTGTGACCATGCGGTGGGCACCCTTTGGGAAAGATCTCCTGGGGGCAGAGGGCCATCTGTTTGAAAAGAGATAACATCTCCCTTTGAAGATGCTGCCTGCAAAGGGCTTCTGCCTCTAAAAGATTGAAGGGTAGCAACTACCCCAGCATGTCTGCCGTCCACAGCCTGGAACGCACTCCCTAAAAGATCAGGGGACATGGGTTTTAGGATGCATAAAATATAAGAGAGAGGAATCAGCATCACAAGACCATCTCCCTTCCTCCATGGGCTCCCACTGTGTCTCATCTTCTTTTTCCCCTTGGCTGGATTCAAGCAAGCTACGGACTGGGACCTGGGGCTAAGGATAACTGCAAGTCCCAGATGGGCCAGTGGCTTCAAGGACAACTGCAACTCTCTGTCCAAAGCCCATCCCCACAGACCAGGCTGGCTCCCAGCTTTTGTAAGCTGTTAAACAAAACGCTCTGAATGCTGCGCTCTGGTTTTGTGGTAATTTTGCAGGGTAAAGGAAACTCTTACACCACTTTTCAGTGAATACAGTGAAATCAAGTGAGATGTGTTGGGGCAGAGTGGCATGTGGTGGAGAGGAGAAAAGGAGCAGCTAAAAGTAAAAGTTTGAAGGCTGTGGGGATGAAATCAGTTCTCCCCTGTCCAGGATCATGGAGAGGGCTGGATGCTGAGGACCAAGATAATGTAGATGCCTAGAATAACCTAAATAGCCTAGATAACTCCTAGCCTGGTGTATGGCATACCCATCCATCACTGAACTGGAGCCATGGAGCCTGCTATGACCTGACTCAAGTCTTCACATACCGTAGCGGCAACCCTGCATTACAGATCCCAGGGTTGCTCAATGCATGGTCAAGGTCTTTGAATCTGCCACAGGGCAGTGTACGGGAGGGTGATGGGGTCTGAGACTGTTGACTCTGACTCGTGCTGGAGGGTTCTGCTGAAGCAGCCAAGTCCACCCTGAAGGCAGTGACAGCAGCTTTTGGCGGGTAGGGTTGAAATGGATTCAGAGCAGCATTGCACACAGGCAGCAGTGCCAAGAGGAAGGGTTGGCAGTGACCAAGTTGATAGTGGGTCACCAGCGCTGTGCAAGGCCACAGGGACATGTCTATAGCATTGCAAATTCTCCAGCGTCTATGGTCAAGAGAGTGACACCCACTGAGCCTGTGGGACGCTGCTCTCTGAAAGGTATGAGGTCAAGTGTAGGCTGTGGAGGGGGGGGCGTGTCTTGATGAATTTGTTCCACCTAATGAGCTCACATCTTGGCAGAACAAACCTGCAGATGACAGGAAGCTTAGTGGCTTATTTTTCAGTCTCTCCCCATCCACGCCTCAAGCAATGATGCCTGGTCTTTTGCTGGAGGTGAGGGCTTTTCCTAGACCTGCCTGTTTTTCAGCTCCTCCTTATTTTCTTATCTGTTCTCTCACTTCCCCAAAGTCCTGTTGAGTGCTGTAGCCAAGTCATCTCTAAAGTATGAGCCCTTGTTCACCAACAGGTCAAACTATTCCCCATCATAATCTTGGTAGCTAACGGTTAAAGCCAAAGCCCCACATCTCCCCTCCCCAGGAATTCCAAGAGCAGAGAGTCCTGGGAAAGGAGGGCAGCTCTGCTAACACCACAGGGGAGATGGATGGAAAGGGCAAAATGGAGCAGAAGTGTATTTACTTGTTGTGGGCTCTTTGTTGTCTCTGAGAGGCATTTCTTGCAACAACAGGATCACGTCACACAGCAGGCATCCACAGGAGGCTACAAGAGCCAGCAAGCTCTGTCTCAGTCATCACCCCTCGCAAAGGCAACAGTTTCCAGCACTGGAAGCTTAAACTGGACTTCCCTCCTAAATCACCTTGATGACATTCAGGTGTAAGCAGTTCCCAGCTTGGCATTTTAGAGGCATTTTTGAATTTCATCCCGCAGCGTTCTTCAGGTGGAGTGCTCAAGTCCTCAGAGCCTCTGTCTCTGAAACCCCTGGGAGATCCCAGCAGCCCTACTCCACCAGGAACGATCAGCTGTACTGGGGCATTGTGCCCTGGTGCCCTGCATGACATGCACATCAGCTTGATGCTTCAAGAGACGCTTGCCTTGCTAACAGCAGGCCACAGCACCTCGTTTCCGCTCCTAGATTAGTCATTCTTCCCAAATTTCCTTCTTTTGTATAGGGATTCCTTCTGTTTCCTGCTACAGGCTTCATTTTCTCTGCACTATAAGCACTTGGAAGTATTTGTACTGTCAGAGGGACCAGCTCATCTGTTCGGCTATTTTTATTCCTCCTGCCATAGGATCTTGAGAGTTGTTTTTCCAGAATAATCTCTGGAGGTCAGGAAGGGAAAGAAATAATCTCAGATATGGTCGAATGGATTGAAGGCAATTTCCTACGCAACAGGACCCCATAATCATGCTGAAGTCTTTAATATCGATACTTCAGTTAGAAGGAAATTCAAATCCGAGGCATGCTCTTTAAGCAGTGCCTTTAGCATCACATCAGATGTTCACATCAGGTCTGGGTGCCAAAGATGCCGGTCCGCTGGGAGAATTGTGGGGGAGCTCAGTCCATTGTGCTACTGAGGACTAAAGGTTTTTGGTTTCTTTCCAGGACTATTAAGCCTCAATTGAGCATCTCCCCAAAATTGCTCTTGCTGTCAGCACGCCCAGGTCTGGCACCTAGAAACATGGAAAGATCAAGCCTCTGCAAATATGGATTTGTTTGGAAAAGGATAAACAAAATATTTCTGGGCTCGGCTCATTCTTCATGACTCCATTAGCGTCTGGGGAGTCAGGTTCCCTCTCGCTGCTTCTTGAAGACAGCATGGCCATGCTGTAGCAAACCCAGCCTTGCCCACCAGCATGGTATGTGTGGAGCGTCCTTTGTACACAGCTCCTCTACGTGCAGGCACATGAAGACGCTGGCCTGGAAAGCATGGGCCGTGCCGTTTAGGAAATACTGCTCCAAGTCAGTAACTGGCTGCTTCTGACAAAGCTGTGCAAAGGAGACTAAACTTTGCCAGCTTCTTTACCCTGGCTCCTACCATCAGGGTCGGTGCAAGCTGGCACTCATCCGGTCCCAGCAAGCCCCGACGCCTCAGCTGTGTCAGCCACACTTCACATGGGTGCCACGAGGATCAGCCTACACCTGGTGGGTAATTACACAGGGTGCAAGTCTAAACTAGAGCATCCTTCTCAATCACCTCTGTGGGTGCTTGTAACGTGAAGCTGTACTGAGCCACAATGCAAAACCACCTTCTCTTCATTGCATTAAACCAAAAAAGCCCCACATGTATTCCTGAGTGAGAACATTCCCTTTAATCTCAAATAGCACATCTGGATCAGCTGCTCTGCAGACAAGACATAGGAGAAACAGGCAGAAAACATGTGGAGTTTCTTTGGAGCAGAACAGCGTTTTCAGAGTATCGTTGAAGCTATGTAGCATCTGAAGATCTTTTGTAGGACACATCTGAAGGTCTGAGTGTGCCTTAAATGCCCCAAGCTTTCAAACTGTTGTATTTTTCCTCGTAGTTGGTGGTTCTGGGCCTTTTGGAAGATGGCATATTCTAAAGCTTCTTTAAACATCATGATGTTTAAAACTGAGTCTTTTCTCCCCAAGTGTGTGAACACTCTGGGGCTGTTGGTTCAGATGAATACTTCCAGCATGCACTGCTCAATGACCCCCAGCCACCACCTGGCCTGTTCTCCTCAGTTTGTCAGTGCTGCTGATGCTGCCAGAGACGGTGGCATGTTGTGCTCTGCCTGCAGCTTCTTCTTGGATCACATCCGCAGTTCCCAGTGAGCAACTGCTCCCTTCTCAGTGGTCTTGTCAACTTTGAGGGCACCAATGTCTCCTCTGACTCTCCCTCCTCACACACGTGGCACATCACAGTCGGGTCTGAACTTGTACCAGCCTCAGTTTTGCTTCTGGAAGTGAAGCAAGAAGCTGTCATCTCCCTCTGCTTCATGCACAATGCAGCATCCTTCACAACGCTGTGGTGCAAAACTCCCTGGGGTGGCTGTGCTGCAAGAAGAGCTGGGAGCCAGCTTGGCCCCAGGCATGGCCAGGGAGGTGGGGTGGCTGTAGGTGCTTCCCTTCAGCCCTGGTAAGGCCACGGTTTTACAATCATAACTCCCAGGACCTCAAAACTTGCCAGCTTGGCTACTCCTCCCGGCTCTGTGCTGGGCTCCGTGGACTGGAGCTGCTCCTGGCTTGGAAGCTGAAGGACAAGTCTAGGTGGCAATCACCTCCAGCAATAAACCTGGTTAAATGCCAAAGTAAATGTCAGCGTGGGCATGACGCTGTTTCTGAGATGCAGTGGAGGCTTTTGACCACAGCCATCAGCACCTTGCTTACTCTTTTTTGTCTTTTAATGGCATGTCACCAACGGTTGTCTAAACCCCCTTGGTGCCCACCGTCCAGAGACCCGACCAGCTTCCCTAGAGCCCTTTCCCTCATATTGTCACCATGAGGGGCTCACGGTGAATATCTTCCTCCCATCAGGTCCATACCCTCCCTTTGGGCTCGTCCCCAGACCTTCTGTAGCCACACCGTAGTTCAGCTCTGGGCTGTCTCACACGTGCACCACCACGTATCTCGCTGGCACGCTGCATGGCAAACCCGATGAAGCGTCTGGCTGCAGTTATCTGTTAATCCTCCTCTGGCCTCTTCCCTATCGAGGCATCATCTAAACTATTACACAGCCCTGCTGTTGACTTTGCTAGCCTTTGATCATTTATTCACAGGCTGGACAGATTCTCTCCGTTATGAATTACAGGGCTCTAACTGGATTGAGAGCCAAGCCTGCACCTTCCCCTGTAATTTAGCTTTAATTAATGCCCATTTATTATTAACTGTTATCAGCTGGGCTTAGGCTTAATGTCAGCTGGTTATTATCCAGAGACCAGCATGGATTGTTTTCATCTCCTTTATTACCCGTTTCAATAATTTCCCCCTCCTCTGTTGACAGATGCACACAAAACATGCACGTCAGCTTAAAGGATTGCTGTTAAGGAACAATGGGTCTTTCAAAGCTGCCCAAGTCAAAGGAAAGTCTCCCCATGTCTCTAGGTCAGTACCCAAGCCAGCGTGGACAAAGGAAAATGCCCCTGTATTTCTATGGGAGATATATACAGTTTAGCCTTTTTTTTTTTTTTTTCTGAGGCACAAAAATCTGTAATTGAGAGTGGAAATTGGCGAGGAACTATTTTGAAAGAATTGGGGCATTTTCGTGTTCTTTTATATTTTCCATTTCTGGCTTTAAGAAAAAAGAACAGAAAAAGAAACCTTTCCTTCTCTTCTCTTTTATCACATTTCCCCCCCAAAATAGCAGCAGTGAAAGTACCACAAAACAAACCCAAGAAAACAGCAATCCAAGTGCTCAGGAAAGAGCTTCAGAGCCTGGTTAAAAAAATAGAGAGCTGGAGAAGAAAGAACACTTTGCCTCCAGCCTGAATCCATTTTCCAACCTGCAAAACCACTCCATGAGGTCTGCTGAGGGTCCTCCAGCAAAACCAGAGGCTTCAAAGTCAATGCAATCATGCACCAAACTATTTCTCCCGCCCTTCTTTGACCTCCCCTGCAAGCGGAGCATGTTGAAAGCTTTCCTTTCAGATCCATGGGAACGATGGCAGCTCTGAAAGGACCCTGAGATGGTGCCAGGGTGTCTGTGGCTGCCATGCAGGAACCAGGTATTGATTTCACCTCCCCTCAGACCCCACTCATAGCTGCTCCCATCAGATCCTTGGAGACTCATCGAGATCCTCCCCGGGGTTTTGTGCTTGGCGTGGTCTTTCCGCACTGAGGAGAAACACACCCTCCTTCAACTCTATTGCTACAGCCAGGCTGCAAACAGGACATTGCCCCACCAGCCTCGCTCCTGACTCCCAGAGGTGGATTATCAGCAGCAGAATTGCAGATAATTTTGGCCATTCGCTCCTACACCCTCACAAGGCCAGAGGGTCCGAGCTGAAGCATCTGGAAAGCAGTTCAACAGGATCAGCTCTTCCCCGCTGGGGTTCTGACCCACTGCTGCCACCAGCTACTCTCTGCAGCCATTGCTTTTGTTAAAAGAAGTCAATTCCAGGCTTTACAAGAAGGCAGCTGTTAATCTAGGAGCAAGAGCCCACTTTGATGGCCAACGCTTAGCAGGCAGTGAGCTTTCAGCTTCTACATGCTGTCGCCCCTCCAAAGCATTGCTCTGGCCAACTTGGCCAAGAACATGAAGTGTGCAGAGGGCTGATAAAACACAGTGCGTCAGAGCTTCTGGTGGGCTGGGGTGCCAGGGTATGGCACCGAAACACAAGCGAACGCCTCTACTAGATACGGTGACAGTGACAATTTGTGAGAAAAAGCAAGGGCGACAAAGGCGAGAAGAAGGGAGGCATGGGAAGGCCCCTTTCTCTCTCGTCTGGGATTGAAGACCTCTTTGAGAAAGGTCAGGAACTGGTCAGAGGAACAGAAACATCCCCAAGGAGAGACGCAACGTCTGACTTCCAGGTCAAAGAACAGTGACAGCTGCTTTGGTTTGACTTTTCCCCTGTCCTTAGGGGATATTTCAATTCAGTATTTCTTGATAATTGTTGTGAAACTGGCAGTTCTTGCCCCTTTTAGTACTTTCTTCTCCTTGCTTTGCTCTGGGTCGTCTTGCAGAGCTGTCCTGCATGAAGTTCTGAGGTTGCAAAGTTGCCTTCTGTTTTTGATGAGTAAAGAAATCAACACTTCAAAGTTTTCAGTGTCAGAAGGACTCCAAATCCCAACCACATACCCCTTCCCTTGGAGGTGCAGGGGAGCACTGACTCTGCCTAGCACCTTGCAAGCCAAATGCAACGCTTGTCTCCGTGCATTCAGGCTGCAGATCTAGAAGTCAAACAGCAATACCAATCTGGTTCTAGTTCAGCCACTTCCCATTTAAACCCATTGCAATAATCAGCAGTTGGCCCTGGCACTTGTTCACGCGCTGCAGACACTGAGATGGGATGAAGAGCTGGTTGGGGCTGGGGGAAGGCTGGGTACTGCCTCAAAATGCCTTGTCCTCTCTGCAAGCCTGCTTTTTACCTGCCCACAGACCCCTAAGAAGTTTTGTACAGGAGACACAGACCTCTTCTGAAGGGACGTGGCTATACGATTGCAGCATAACCTGCACAGATTGGTATTTCTTTGTTGTCTTTCCCAGACCCTTGGGATGTGAGCCCACAAATCTCCCTAAGTCCAGAGACATGCAATAGCAGGCTTGCTCAGGGAGGATTGCCCCGGTATGTGGCACGGCTTGGATCCAAGCCCATTGGATCTGAGACGATGGGTCTTGTCAGCCAAGACCATAGGCCAGGTCTTTCTCAGGACCACAGGGAATATGCAGCAGGAATTATTCAAGCCTTGGCTACAGACCAGGATTTCAATCCATGCAGACAAGCACTGTAGAAGTGTGGCTGCTGGCTGTGGCCGTCAGACAGTGAGGTGTCCTGCACAGGGAGCCCCAGAAATGTTAACCTCTATTAAATGTGCAGCTTCCCAGTTAAATTGCATTAAACCTCTGTGTGGATGCGCTTAAGAGGGATTAACATAGCTGTGATTCAAAGCCAGGTAAGCTGGATCAAATTGGCACCGGTAATTCTGAGTGAGACCAGGCAGGCACAGGTAGAAGTCACAAACTAGAGCATACACCGAAAGCATGTCACGATGACAGGGGACGTCGCAGGCACACCCTGCTACCTCATGGCAAATGGAAAGGAGGGAGAAATTTTAGGTGAAGGTGGTAAATAAACTCATCCCCACCGCAGCATGAGAGCTGCCCTGAGCTAAGTGCATCATCCATGCAGGGGCTCTTCCCTGCAAAGACTTCATTTGGTTTAATTACTCCAATTTGGAAGTCAATTCAGATCGGCTTTCCTGAAGATGCCTGCCTAGAGCAGCCCTCGAGGAACTTAAAAACAACTGAAACTGTTTTCAGTTGCGTATCATCTCCCTCAGGCTTGACAAAAATAGGGTAAGCGTGTCAACAAAACACTTTAAAAGATGCTTTTCTAACTCACTCTTTACCCAGACTTTAAGCACAGCCAACTTCCAAGCCCTCAAGGTTGGAAAAATCCTACCCAAGGAAGAAACAGCTAATACAGGAGGAGCCCGTCCTGTTTGTCAGGACCATGATGGGGAGAGGAGGGTGTCCCTGCATGGGCACATCCCCAGCCAGTGGGTCCCCACAGCTCCTCGCCACAGAGCAATGCAGCTGGTGAACAAGCAAGGTGGAGTGATGTCCACGGCCACTGCTCTCCCTGGGAGGAGAGATGCAACAGAGATTTATCTGTGCACCGAAGCTGAGCTAGTAAAGAGCTGCAAGGTGTACAGCTGCACAATGGCTGTGCTCCGGCACGGTCCCCGGCAGGAGATGCCCAGGTGTCCTTGCTATTTAATGTGCTGTGACCAGCGTGCTGTTACAGTGGGATTTAATAGCAGGCTCCCACAGAGCACTGCGAGGAAGCATCTCCAGCCATCTGAGTCAGCCACTTCCCCCACGGATACACAGACTGTGCAGAGAGCACATCACAAGCAAAGACGTAACTAGCAGGAGCGGCATGGGAGTATTGCTCAGCGTTGGTCCAGTCAACGGGCCACTCCAGCGTCAGTCAAAGAAAGGAGAGCACATTCACCCTCTGCATAAGGAACAGGCAGCAATTGCATGGTGCCATGCTGATTTTCCCAGCCAGTGCCCTGCTCCAGCCTGTGCACAGAGTCGCACGGCAGAAAACAGAAATACTGGATGCTGCCAGTCCCAAGGGCTTTTTGTTAGCCACAACCACCAATGCAGCCTGGCTGACAGTCCAGCATGTTTTCATGCCACATGGGCAGCCTGGGCTACCAAAGGAAGAGCTGACTGTGGCCACGACAGTTTATTTTGGGAGATCTGGAAGGTTTCACTTTGGCTTTGCTTTATCATGGGCAGCACGCACATCTGGCTGATGCAGGGGCAAGGTTTGGAAAGGAAGAGCATGCTGGCAAGGAAGGCTTTCTGTAATATTTTCTAGCACTCACTAATAAAAAAAAAGGCTGATGTTTCAGTGAAATGTCACTACATCTGGAAAGAAAAATCAAGAGCAAAATAGACTGCCTTCCCTCCTCTGCTGCCCTCCTGCAAATTCTTTCAGAGTAGGAGCAGTGACTGCTGTGATCGCTGGCTCTCCCTGGTATAAATTCATCAGGTTTCAGCCACGTCTAAGCCAGAATCTGAAAATAAGCTCTGTATGGCCTCATACATGACCCAGAAACAAACAGCAGAGCAGGGTTCGGATCACAGCTTTTAAATCCTGGCTTTCCTCCTGCCACCAGCCCTTGTCACCAGGTGATAACCAGAACCAAAGGGCTTGATATGGTGCTGTTTTCCAGCGACCTGGACTGATACCCTGCCCTGCAGGAAACAGATGGCCGGTGTGGATCTGAGCATCACCTCGGTTTGTTTAAAGCCATGTCCAAGTCCTCTCCTGGCATGAATGGACGTGTCCTGACAGTTCTCCTGCAAAGCAGGAACTTTGCAGCAGCTTTCTGTGGCCCCTCTTTCCTGTTTAGGTGAGGGGAGAGGAGAGATGGAGCAGTGGTTCGCATTTGCTGACCCCCTGTGCAACAAGCATGCGTGGTCCCCGACCAAGCTGGTGTTGCTGGTGCAATGGCAGGGCTGGAGCCTGGGGATCAGCATCGCTGGGAAGCCAATAGTGGGGAGCTGGAAACGTGCCTGAGGGCGCTGCCTTGCTGTCTGCAAAACCTTCTCCCACACTCCTTGGGAAACAGCATGCCTGAGGCGCGATTTCTCACATTGCCAGCCTGCGCCTGGGGAGGAAAAAGGCACATACGGCAGCTGATGTTTGAGGAAGGGTGGTTGGAAGCTGCCACGGTGCCTGGCTGATGGGAAGCTCCTTGCTGGGCGAGCAGCACTGGCCCAGCCCCTGCCAGGACCTGCTGCTCCTGGCAGAGAGATGGCTTGGTGCCTGGCACGGTGCCCATCTCGGAGAAGAGAAACCATCCAGCGCGGCTCCTCCTCAAATGAGCCAGGTGAATCTCTGGCCAAGATTAACAACGAAGGCTGGAGTCCGCTGGCAAACGGGGCTACGGCAAACCAGGGCATGCCTGTAATGCTGATACCCGCCGGCTGGCCGCAGGAACAGGTACTGATGCTGCGCAGCCCACAGCGTGGCATCTCCTGGTGCCACAGTGCTGCAGGGCGCTGGTGGGTGGCCCGGGCACCAGATAAACCCAGTGCCAAGTCCTTCAGGCTGGGGAAGGGAAGGGCTGAGGGCATCCTCCTGTGAGGCTGTAATTCAGGCTAGCCTTTTGTCCTCACTCCATTTGCTAGTTAATTGCTTCTGGCGACCAGCAGCAAAAGCATAAAGCATCGGCGCAAGGGCCGTGTGGCTGGGAGAGCCCCGGTGCGGGCTCGGACAGCTTGCAAAACCAGCAGCCCGCTGCAAGCAGTGGTTTTTCTCTTTCTCATTGCTCCTAGCTCTTCCCAGAGCCTTCCTCAGCGCACTTCCCAAGTGGGTCACAAACCCGTCTGAGTTTGGGATAGGGGGACAGCAGTCTGTCCCCGTATCAGAGGCAGGGCGATAAAGCAAGCAGAGCAACAAATGAAAAACAAAACCCCAGCTATTCTGACACAAAGGCAAGGTGGCATGAAGATCTGTCCTCAAACCTTTCGGATCGCTCCTCTTCTCCACAGCAAGTGTTGTTTTGTATTCTGCTCCCTCCACCTCCCTGTTCCTGCCCTGGTGCAGGGAGAGCTCCTGAAATAGCTACTTGTAGCCACTTTATTTTGGATGCAAATCATTGGTATTCTGCAAGAAGAGCTCTCACTTGGAGAGCTATCCTGCCAGACCTGTTCCAGCTGATTTCCTCACGGAGCTGAAGCCCTTCCTATAAAAACCTTTGGCTGCAAACCCAGCGATCACCCAGGGTTTGCCTTCTTTCTTCTTTATCATTCCAAACCCATCCCCTCCTCATTTTGTTTCCTTTATTTCCCTTCCTTCACGTCTGCAGTACTGCAGAGCGCTGTTAATAAGATTTATGGCTAAATATTATCTGGCATACAGGTAATTTAATATGCACTTGCTGGTCCGGTTTGAAAAGCAAACAGCTTCTCTCACCACTCTGCTTTTGGCTCAGCTGCCTTAATTGCCTGTGACATACCATGCTCAGGGTAAGTATTTGGCCCTGGCTCTGAGGCTTGAAGGCCTGTTCTCTGCGTGCGGATCGGGATCTTGGCAGCGTTGGGGGGTGCCCTTTCCCACGCCGGGGTGAGCAGGTTTGCTCATGAATTGGGTCATTGCTGAGGACCAACAGAGCAGGAGAGGGGGGAGAAAGAGGATCAACATGGCTCTGCAGGAGACAGGAATCACAGAACCAGAGTAATTTCCTTTGAAAGGACCTCCGGAGGCCACTGGTCCAAATCCCCGCTCAAGGCAGGTTGAGCCAGATCCAGTTGCTCATGGCTGTGTCCAGCTGCGGTTTGACTGTCTCCAAGGATGAACCCAGTTTGTGGGAAGATGCTTCTTTTCAGGCAGGATTTCCTCCATTTTACTTAACTCTACAAAAGCAGGGTAAATTGAGAGCTCGTCCAGGAGAGAAGGCAGTATATTAAAAGTAAGACATGCTACGCCTCCAGCCAACAAGGCAGAAGATGGGAAAAAAACGACTTCTCCAAGAGTAATTATGCAGCTCAGTGACTGAATGGGGGAGACAGCTGAGGTTAAATTCATGCCATGGACCCTGTGGCAGCAGCGCTACCAAGAAGACCTTGTATGGGCTTTCACACTGAACAATGAGCAAGGGAAACTTGAGTTTTATCTGCTCTAATGACCCAGCCAAAATAGCCGTGTTCACTCAGCAGCGGGGGAAAATGCCACACTGCAAAGGGCACGAGAAGTTTGGCGCCTGCCTTGCAAAGAAAGAGCCAGTTGCTCATGCTGGAAGATACCTGCGGTCCTTCCCTCCGGCTGGGTTGCACGTGCAGTGCAGCAGCAACGGGACTTCTCATTGCAGTCTGCAAGAAGCAGCCCACTGGGAAGTGGGAATTGGCAAATAACATAGCGGGAATGTTTCAAAGAGCTGTATTTCTCTGATTAGTCCTCACCAGGACCATGCTTTGCAGCACAGGAGGTGCTTTCATGATCTGATCACTTACACTTCTCCTCCTGGTGAAAGGAGCAAGCTTTAATTACTGCTGTGTGCATGCTTAATAAGTAGGAGAGCACAGGCACCGCTGTGTAGGAGAGTCCGTGCTTTTCTGCACATGGGCCATGCCAAAGGGATCTTGCTTCACCAAGCTGCAGTTTACCCAGCTCCCCAAAGCGTGGTGATAACTCATGGTGCAAGGAGTGTGGTGGAAGGAGAGGAGCCTTCCCTTCAGCACCAGCTCTCGCTGGCAATTTCTCTGTGAAACAAGAGGAGAAAAAACAGTGCCAAAGTGTAAGCTGAGAAACCGCCCAAATTTCTAATCACCAAACGCAGCCTAGGTCTGCCCTGGGACGGGAAATTTATATCATCTGTCAACAAGAACTACATGCAACAAAAGCAAATTCAAGGGAACTCTGTTTTGCATCTCGCAGCTTCCTCTTTTGCTGGCTGCTGTGATCTATTTTTTTAAGGTTGGCTGTGCTTCCTAGAGCGTAAAGTCTTGTTCCCAGCTCCACCGGCAGGTCAGATACCTGTGCACTCTTCTCCTCCCTTCCTATCAGTTGCAGACCTTGTGATATTTATAGAGCATCTTGCGCAGCAAGGCCTCGGTCCTCTTCAGTCCCTTGGGTGAGAACATACCATGGATTTTCTGCTCTGCACCGACTGACCCTCTGCATGGTGCTCCGGCCCTGAGCAGCCTTGCACGCAGCTAAGAGCAGCAAGCAGAGGATTAACCATCCCAAAAGCTTCCTGAAAGGCCCATGGACAAGGACCAGAGGAAGATGGAGGCCACAGAGGAATGACACCGCTCCAGACAGCCCATCTGCAATGCAGTGCAATCAAGGAGTGACTCTGTGGCAGCCTGAACTCTCTTGATGAGACAGTGCAGAGCGCTGCGCGGGCAGTTTTCCCTTTAATGGAGGGCACTCCCTTGGAACAAGCGTTTGGCACCAGATGAGTGAGGAATGAGATGGCTCTAATCCCGTAATTTAATTAGAGCTGCGTAGAGCTGCCTAACGAAAAGACTTATTTCCTGAGCAGGCTGCAGCGCTGGGTGTCTGGCTGCCCTCTCCGGGCTGGCAGCCTGGACCCTCTTGCTCCTGCTCTGCCACAGAAAGGCAGTGCAGTGCTTTTCCACCCCTGCTCTGTCTTACTTTTTCTGTCTCATGGCTTTTAGCCAAAGGAGCACAGGCTGGGACTCCCCCAGCCTGTACACCCTCGTATTTGTGAACAAAGGGCTACCCGGTGCTGGCTGGTGGGGAGCGGAAGGGCAGGAGCCTTGGTTTTATCCCTCAGAGGCAGGAGGTGGCAGCGAAAATCCAAGCTCCAGGTGTCCTTCCATGTGGGGGAAGTTCCAGGTCTCCTTCCATTTTGCAGCCGAGCAAAAATGTTGACCAAGACAGGGATCCGCTGAAGGAGTGTGCTGCGGGTGGTCAGGTCCCATCCTGCACTGACAAAGGGCTCCTGGCACCCTGCTCTCCCACCATCCCACGAGCAGAGGTCTCGCTCCAGGTTTTCAGGATCTCCCCAGCTGCGTGGGGAGCAGTGAACAGCCCCCCAGATTACAAAATGGAGTAGCCCCCATATGCACTCCCATATACACTGCAGGACAAGCTGGGATGGCGTGGGGTGGGCAACACTCTGGAGCACAATCAGTCCCTCTCCCAACTGGCCTCGGTGCTCAGCATCCCCTTTGTGGCTCATGCATGTCCGTGACGGAGCCAAAAGAGCTGGGGATGAGGGACCAGCAGCCTGAGGGACCAGCTCATAAGGGCAGGGATGCATAACCCCATCCCTCCAAAGAGGAGACCAGCCTGGGCTGCTGCCTCATCTCTGTCTCCGGGAAAGCACGTGGGCTAAGCCTGGCCTGAATCTGAGTGGGATCAGCTCAGCATGAGGTTTTGGTCTGAGCCTTTCTGGCTTGACCCTGACTCAAGCATGTCTGGGCTAAGGCTCCCAGCAGCCTCTCAGGGTTCCGTCAACCACAAAGCTCCCCCGGTGCAAACAAATTCCTGCACAGCAGCAAAAGCCCAGGCTAGCCAACAGCAACATGCCTAATTAACAATAATTGGCTCCCCGCCACGTATCTCCCAGGCCCAAGCTTGCACCCGCCCCAGTAATTGCTGCCCCATTATGTTTTCCGGATGCTCCAAGGTGAAAGGGAGCTTTGTACAGGAGCCCCGGGCGAGCCTGGGATGCAGCAAGCTGGCAAGCAGTTGCTCTTGCACAAAGTCCTGACGCTGGGAGAAAGGCAGGGCTAGGGCATCCCATTCTGCTCCTCAAAGCCTCAGCAAGAACTGCCAGCCCCAAGGGAGAAGGGGCAGAAAGCACTCCTGGCATCCCACTAAGTGTCCTGGCCAGGGTCCCTGACCAGCCGCTGCTGGGTGCTTATGTAGGACACACCCCACAGAAATGCCCCCATGAAATGTCACTAGCCCAGTCCCATAGAAGTGCCCCCAGGAGATGTCACTAGCCCAGTGATACCTCCAAAGTGGGGGAAGGGACCGCTGGCTGCAATAAATGCAGGTGCAATGAACCGTCCCGCTACTCTGGCAAGGAAAAGAGCTTCCCAGAGCATCAGTGATACAGCACTGCCCAGAGCTGCGGCTCTGTGGTCCTGCTGCTGGAGGTCCCCTTCCTGCCCCGGCTGGTCATCACCCCAGCTCTCAGGAAGGTCCTCTGCGGGCAGCTTCCTACAGCAGCTTCAGCTGCCCCAGGGCTGGGGAATTTCCTACCTCTTCTTGTAAGCTGAAGGCTACTGGAAAGCTGCACCAAGACCAAAGACCTCCTATTTTGTTGATGGTCCCCCAACCTTTTTCTGAGCCTGTTGCATGATGAGAGCAGCTGGGGCCCAGCCTGGAGGGAGCATTTCGTTGTGCTTCCTTGGGGAATCCCACCCACAGCACTGCCTGTCTGCGGGTAAACAGGGATTTCCCTGCTACAGAGCCCACTGTCTCGCTCACAAACAGACCTGCAGCTGGGGGAGAGATCGGAGCAGCTCCAGCGTTCGATGTCTTCAGAGGAGGCAGACAACAGGCAGGAACAGAAGCCGAAGGCCGGAGGGGGTTGGAAAAACTCAGCTTTAAGAACTGCTCCTGGTTTGCAAACAGAAACAAGAAAAAAGGTTCATCAACCTGGGGCCACCGCCGCTCTCCTGGCTGCAAGGCACCGCGCTCATTTGGCGCAGGTGTGGGGATGCTCTTTGGCTGTACATGACCCATCCTGCCTCCTGCAACCCAGCCCTGCCCAGCCTGTCCCCACTGCCCCAGGCAGGAGAAAATCAACACCAGGCACAACCAGCCTCTGCTACTCCTGGACAAAGCCGCACTTTCAGGACAAGAGGAAATGGCCACAAGTTGCGCCAGGGGAGGTTCAGACTGGATATTAGGAAAAATTTCTTTACTGACACAGTGGTGAGACACTGGAACAAGCTCCCCAGGGAGGTGGTGGAGTCACCATCCCTGGAGGTGTTCAAGGAACGTGTGGATGAGGCATTGTGGGACATGGTTTAATGGGCATGGTGGTGTTGGTTGATGGTTGGACTTGATGATCTTTCCAACCTTAATGATTCTGTGATTCTGTGACTCACACCAGCCTTGTGGGCACTCACCCCAAATGCCCAGGTGCTTTACTAGTGCAGAGCTGGCTGCAAAGGCAGACCTCCCCGCCAGGATCGGGGCAGTGGGGTAAGTCAGAAGCAGGAGTGCCTGGGTATGGGCATACCTGCATCTCCCCAAACGTCAGAGTCCAGCTCAGGGTGCTGGCTTGAGACTTACTGTCACACCAGATCCCTAACTTGCTGGGTCTTCCGGAGGGACCGTTATCATTCATAGTGCACTTGCTAGTGTCTTCCCCAAAGGACTGCCCTCCTCCCCTTTCAAAATACTTAGGCAAAGGTTAAATGGTGCTTCAAAACCCAGGGAGAAGAAAATTGCCCTGATTTAGCTGAGGCTGTCAGCCACAATGAATTCAGCACCCGATCTCGGAAGCTAAGCAAGCCTGGCCTGCCCAGTACATCTGTAGGAAACCACCTCAAAATGTTTACGCTCCCACTGCCAGAACCCAAGGGACTCCTGGGTAAGAAGAGATTCTAACAACGGCCGGTTGCTCGAGCCAAACCCAGACCTTGCTGAGTTGGTCTGCAAAGCACCAGGCAGGGTTCTTCCCACCAGTTTCCTTTTTTACAGAGAACCTGCATGTGCAGTTACACCCAGCAGAAGCCGATCAGCAGGAAGTTCCCTGCTCCAAAATCCCCACATTCACCCTGCAAGCAAGTTTTGTTCCCATGAACGTCTTCTCTCTGCTTCCTCCAGCACCATGTGTGCTGCAGCATTTCTGGCTTCCCTAGAAGACCCACTCCACCCAAACCCATCTGCGAACCCCTCCACCACTGCTGCATATCAAAGGTGTTTCCACACAACTGTCTGCCCTCAGCTGTAGCCTCCCCTACTCCCAGCTCTGACGTGACGCAGGCAGACTTCATTGCTCCTTCCTTTGAACCGAAAGGAAAGCTCTCTACACACCGTAGCTAGCCTTGAGATTGTCCGCCTTCTCGCTGAGACATGCGGCACCAGGCTGTAATTTCTCTCCGCATCCTTCTTTCTGCCATGAAGCAAGCAGCAGAAGTGAGGGGTGCAGGGTTTCCAGCTATTACCCATCCAAATGCCCTGCATTCAGGTCCCTTCTTCACACACAATCAGTGTGCTTGCCAGGCTGAGAAGCACTGGGCTACCAGTCCAACACTGCTGGGCTTGTCGCTCTCCTAGAGACATCTTGACCCGGCACGTTCCTCCACATACAATCTGCTCTCCAGAGATGTGATATGCTGTGAGGTGAGGAGAGAGTTCAGAAGAGGTTACGGCACCAGCTGGGGACACGAGAAACTGTGTCCTCAGCTCTGCTTCAGGCTTTGCATGAATCACGAGTGACTTTGAAACCAAGGGGTGTTGGATGTCTGAACGGCAGAAAAGGCTGAGGTGACTTGGGCACTTAGTGGACCTTGATGTTCACTTCTGAGGATCGTCTCCTGATGGTAACAGGGATGTGGCATACCTCCTTCCATGCCAGGGTGGCCAGTGAGGTTCACCCTGAAGGCCAGCAATCGTGCCAGTAGCCTGCAGCAGGCGTGAGATGTACCTGAGCTCACAGTCATTCGGCATCTATGCCTGGGGAAGGCAACTGCTTCAAGCAAGCCATCCCTTTTGAGCCTGCAGCACTTCATTATAAGGAAAGCTGAGGAGAAAGAGGAAAAAAACCCCGCCCAACACCAGTAAAACAAAAGACATTTCTGAGCAACCACTGGTTTACCACAACCACATTTCCATCAAGTCTCCAAAAATTTTGGAACATCCCACTCCGATGTCATCTTATATAGTTTCTGGAGCTAAACAACTGCTTTTGGGAGGGATACAGCACTCTCTTCCTCCAGCAGGAAACCAAGTCACTGGATTTCTTCTTTCCTTTTCTGCAGGAAGGACAGTCTAGGGGTTTCTGGCAGTGATGAGGAGGTATTTTTACACCGACTCGTGCACACATCTGCAAAGCCCTTCCAGTCCAAGGGAGAAGCCAGACCCGCAGGCTGGCAGGGATGCCTGCCAGGAAGGGAACTCACAAGCCTGTGAGATGCAGCGGGGGAATCAAAAAGATAAAATGAGAGATCAAAGGAGGGCAAGGAGAGAGAGAGGAAAAGTTGCAGCTATGGATGGACTAGCAAAACGTGAATGCTGCAGGAGAAAAATGGAGGCAGCGAAAGGAGCATGTCAGAACCAAGTAAATCAGGCAGTGACACAGTAATTAGCCTGGCTTTCCCAGTGGAAAGGTGTTTACGTCAGGAGGATTTTCTTCTGGCATAAATCAGGGACAGGACAAAGTGTTCATCCAGGGCCTGTGTCTAGTCAGTGCTCCTAACCAGTGCTCCCAGCGCACAGGGACAAGCTGGGATGGTAGGTGATGGGGGTCCCGCTCTCCGACCTGCAACAGCTTTCCTGCAGGAAGCTTTATATCCCCAAGGGAGGGGACAAGGGGGGTCAGCCTCATCAGGTGCCAAGCAGAAAAACAACAATCCTGTTTTGACAAGAAACAACCAAAGGTTTCCAAGCTTGTCTGAAAGATTTTGGTGAGGGGTGCGTGGGGATATTACTACATTTTAGTCTTCAGTAGCATGGGCAACCAGATACCCATCTTCCTCCTCCACCTCCTGACATCAGGATAGCCTGTGGCTGCATCTGCTCACTCAGGATGACTAAAGCAGACAGCCCAGGGTTTGATCCAGTTTTTCCCGGCCCAGGATTGCACCCACATCATGCTGCTTCTTCAGGGAAAGGGTCTGGGGCTTGCTTTTTGCCAGTACATCTTACCCCAAATCAAGGCCAGTCACCACAGTGACACCCATGTAAAAATTCACCCTGTTTTATACCATTACAACATTCCTATACAGACAAGTTTATGTTTTTACCTTGAGCGTAGCCCTCCCAACCTGGGAAGTTACACTGCATTGCTTCACAAAGACGCTGGGAAGACGAAACGTTAGATCAACATCTCATCTAATGTGGTAGAGAGGGACAGAGATAGCTCTAAATTAAGGTGCCCAGCAGCAGCTCTCTCATCAGCGGGCGCAAGGAAATAGGCACCTTGATTTTCAATGTTCCCCTCATGCTAAAATGCTCTCCTTGAGCAACTGAAAATGCTCTTTAATTGACAATGCTGACACTGGGAAAGAGGTCAGATAAAGTATCAGATCTGCAGGAAGAATTTGGAGAATTCAGCTCCCTCCCACCCCGAACCTGCGCTTCATAAAAATGACAGTCCTGGGCAAGTTATTTAAGTTAGAAACGAAGAGGCTTTGGCATAAAAGGATGGTGATAAATAAAACCCTGTATGTTTGTCCATTGACAAAGAAAACATCTAGCAAAAGCTTAGCATGATTGATGGAGCCACGGACCATAGACAGGAAGCATTAAGGAAAATAGCTACCAATATACACCCAACTTGAATGCCAGCTTGGTCTGATGTGTCTACCACCGCCCTTCTGGCGGCGTGGCAGACCTTCAAAGCAAGACGGCGGTGGCTGCATTTCACACTGTGCATAAACATGCCACTTGGGAAGTGAAGCTTGTAAAAGATTGGGCTTGGTGGCGATTAGGCTGAGCTGCCACGACCTGGGATAAAACCCTAACGTAACTTCCCATGGGCTACCAGAGGGTCAGAAGATGGGAAAGGTTTTTGAGCACCAGGTTTTCTTAGCTCCCACCTCCACGAGCTGTGTCTTACATCTACCAAGCCAGCCAAGACTGAGGAGTGCAGCCTATGGCTGTTGAGTTACCTCCACTTACCACTTAGGGCTGGACTGGTCCCTCTGGGGAACTGGTGAGCAGTAGAGAGGACAGCGCTGCACTAAAGCATTCACTTTGCATGCACAGGGAGCAAAAGAATCTGGGTATATCTGGTCTAGGCAGCATGCACCGAATGCGGGCAGGTCAGGACCGGCCTGTTAATAGCCAGAAAGCTCCTACTTGGTAGCCCGCTTTGAAAAAGAAAGTCAGGAGGAGCTTACGTCAGACTAAGCTAGAAGTGTCTACATGCATGACTGAAGGAAGAGGCTCCCAGCTTGTGACAGGAGGCCAAGTGACTCAGTTGTGGTGGGTGGGGGCAACAAGAGAGAAGGGGATGTGGTTAGGGAACAGGGCATGAGTCACCAAGGCAGCACATATGTTGATAACAGCTGGATAAACTCAAGGCAGAGACATAAGGTCTGCTCAGGAGAAAATCCGAGCTGTGTTGGAAGCCAAAACCTGGAGACAGCAATCCCAAGGGCTAGTGCAACAGAGAGCTGTAAGTGCCTGGCACAGGCTTTTCCTGCTTTGCAGCTCAGCAGGGGTTGCAGGATGTGCATCTTACAACAGACAAGGTGTGACCCTGGTGTTGACCATGTTCTTTTGTCTCACGTATTGTGATTTCAGCATTCATCTGAGGTTGGAGGCAGCCTTGTTCACAGAGATGAGCGGAGTCCTCTCCATTATAGTCCTGCAACCTCACATCACCACGAGGGATAGACACTTCTCTCCCAACCCACAAGGCACAAGTCCTGCATGCTCCTCTTTGGAGGCATGCTCTTGGGCGAGAGGCATGAGCACAGCTGAGACATGGGACACTACAAGTCAACTTGTAATCTGCTACTGCCTTCTCTCCTCCATGGCCCTCAAAAGCTCAGCTAAGGTTGACATAGCTTCAGACACTCTGAGAACCTACTGAAGAAAACGATGATGAGGGAAGATTCGTTAGAGTTCATTGGTCAGTGCTGAAAGCCCCAGGAGAGAAGTGGCATGGACACCAGAGGAAATACACAGATGATTCACCCCCCACTAAGCTCACCAAATAATCCACCCCGAAGCTCTGCGTGGATCTGTTATCATCGTCTGGAAAGGCACAAATGAACCACCTTCACCTGGTGTGAATGGTACACAGGGTGCAAGTAATGGGCCCTCCCAAAGCACCGCATAGCTCCTTGGGTGCATCAGAGCACAGGTCTGCAGTGACACTTGCAGCTTTGCTCACCCACTCCAGCGCCTGACACCTGACTTGGGATGGTGTCACCAGAAAGCACTGCCTGCCAAAGGATTTTTTGCAGTGCAGAAAGCCTAGAAATGAGCTATTGGTCTCAGAAACACCTGTGGCAGTGATCCTGCAGCTGCTGAGAAACCTCAGGTAGCGACACGGTCCAGCGTGTACACTGAGGAGACCAAGAAACCAAGACTGCAAATGTAACTACCAAGTCCCTGGGACATCGAGGGCATCGCTTACCCCTCCATGCTTTGTTGTGCCCACAAGCCCGGGAGGCTGCAGAGGAGTGGACGTTGGGGGCAGGACTCTTGCTGGGTCTTTTGCAACACATTAGTCACCACCGTGCAGAGGACATACAGCTGGCAGCCAGCACTCAGCGTGGGATCGAGCCTCCCCCTCTTAATCCCCGCTCTCTCACAGATGCCGTCTGGCTCCCAGCTCCCCTCAGTACCCCCTGCCCATGTCTAAAATCTCCCTGAAAACCTAAACCCACCCTCCCTGGGAGCACGGACAGCTTCAGCCTGCCCGTTCAGTTGGATGCGCCTTCCTTTTCTGACTCCTCAGCAAATATTTAGAGGCATGGGCTCATCGCCTCGGCCAGTTTGAAACCCGAGAGGATCGCTGCTGACTAACAAGAAATGTGTCACGGTCACAAGCCTGCTTCTTTGCATCCATCACCTCCGTGGCACTTCCCCTTCGGCTGGGAAATGGGAGAGAAGCGGCATCAGAGTGGCACGAGAGAAGGGCAGAGCCAGCCTGGGTTCATGGTGGGGGAAGAGGCGCCTGCCTGGAACAGCAGCTTCATTCCTCCATCACCTTGAGGTCTCACCCAGACCCCGGCGCTGCCCACAGCTCCGCCATGTGCTGGACCCATTGGTGTCTTGCTGAGAGAGGGCAGCAGCTTATCGAAGGCTCAGGGCACGGCAACACACGGGACGTGCTTGCTGTTGCTCACAGTGCCAGGGAAAGGAGTCCTCCAGTGAAAGGATGAGGCAGGTGGTGGGCAGGAAAGTGGATGGAGACCGTCTTTGGCAGAGAAACGGGGGGACACTAGCAAAATTCCTGAGCACAGGGAAGCCACAAAACACCCGCCCAGCTCAGCCAGGGATGCACGGGGACGCCAGTCAGCTTCTCTGCAGGGGGATGTCACTTTACAGTAAAACGCATTTTATTTCTGAATAATCAAGTCACCCAGAGTGGAGCTGCTGAACGAAGGCACCAATCATTCCAGGACATGCATCTGGAAGAGAGCGAGGGCTCACATGCTCATCCCAAAGCTGCCTACAAAAGCTATTGACGGCAGCTTGTAGGGTGTGAGAGCCTGAACTCGAGGACACAGTTGTGCAGAGAAGAAGCAGTGATGTTTTCTCCCCACAATCCCATAGCTGGGAGACAGGCTTAAAAGCAAGCATGCTCAAGGAAGACCTCAGGAAACTCAGCTTTCCCCTAACGCCTGTGCCTTGGGTGCAGTCTGACCACATCTGTACAGCTGTGTCATCCCAAACATAGAATCCAGACACTTCCATTGCCAAGAGGTTTCTTCTTATATGCCTCTGGATGCCGGGCCCTGAAGGAATACATGAGATCTCACAAAACTCATGACCTGTTGACTGTACGAGCACTCTATCCATCCTGGGCAGATCACACCACTGTTTTCCATGCCTTGCCTTACCAGCGGAACAGAGAAATCAACATGTGGCTGGAAGCAGTGCACCATTTAGCCACATAGCTCGAAGGACAGCGATCATCCACTTGCTTCCAGAAGAAGCTGCTAGTAAACCTCTTCCTAAAATCTGCAACAGAGCGGGAAGCCTGGTTCTGACGTACCAAGTTTCTCCTCTCCCTAACCCTCCCAGAGCCATAGGAGTGAAAAGTTCCCAGCTCCGCCTGTTGCTATTGCCTGTGCGGGCATCACCTCTCATTCAGCCTCATGCAGAGCACGCAGGGGTTTGGGAGAGCTGCTGCTCCCCCTGCCCTGCTCAGGCATGGTCACCACGCAGCCAGCCAGCATCACTGCTGCAAGACACCTCACTTGTCCACTCGAGGCTGAGATGCTCCCACCATCCATTGGCCACCCAAACCAACTGCCTGCTTGGTGCGTTCCTGAAGCCTCAGCTCAGTTTGGGCGAAGGAGGTTTGATTACTCTGAAGAATAATTGCATTAGACGGTACACACCGGGGGTGAATTACTTTATTTCAAGCCCATATTTGCCAATGTGTGTTGTAAATGAATATTTGATTATGTTAACAACCCCGGTGGAAAAAAGAGATTTACATTACTGCCTTTGAACAGAATACAATATCTGGTGCCTGCATGTTGCAAAAAACAGATCCTCCCTCCAACCTCTCAGAAACAACAGGAACCACGATTCTGCTTTGTGGGCCCTCAGCAAGGGTTGGTTTAGTTTTACTGAGAAGAACCTTTCTTTACAGATTCATTAGCTAGTGCCTGCCCATAGGGGTTTCACAAACACATCAAGGATGCCTTCATTGTCAACCTTGGTTGCTGCAGGTGAGGTATGGGGGCTAAGCACGAAGAGCTCTGAAGATGTGCCAAAGAGTAATGCCAGCTAGGATGTCTTGTTCCAGGGCAGATCAGCCTCCCTGGAGAGCCAAGATGTGCTCTGCGTGCTCTGCTAGGTCCAAAGAGCTCATTGCTTTGCTCCAGAAAGTCATCTGTGCTCAGAGCTTGGCATCAAGAGCGAGCCCTATGCCAGGGCACGTCCCGGGCTGGGTTCAGGAAACCCCACGGGGCAGAGGGACTTGTGAAGCTGCAAGTACACCGTTCCCAAGCAGGCAGCTTGCTGAGAGTGCAGTTCTTACCCTCTTCCTACTCGTTCCCTCCCAAAGGCAAAGGGTACTGCTGCTGAGCCTCCCCAAGCCTAAACCTCCTATGGAGAGCAATTCAACCAGTGCAGTGATGGTGGGGCATTAGACCACGGAGGCATTTACTTCTGGCACCGGCAGCATTCACATTGAGTGTTACGCGAGTTAATTACTCCAGCATTAAACTACTCCACAAAAGCCATGTAGGATCATTGCCTTGCTTAGATAGCCTTAATGATGCTCCTGTGTGGCAAGCTGGGAAGGCAGCTAACAGAGATTTTACAGGTTTAGAGTGGCTGGAAATGGAGCCAGCTAAGATTGTTAGAGGAGATACACGTGCACACAGACAAGTGCATGCACGCAGGCAATGATGTCGCACTGGTGAAGTGAAACCGTCAGGATGCAAGCTTCTCTTTCTTGCCAGTCTTCAGTCTGCCTTAGGCATGTCTTTACACTAAGGCAGCAGTTTTTCCGGGTGGGACTAGCTGTACACAGGTACAGCGCTTTCATGGCATCATTGATGTCCTCGCTAGGAGGATGGGAAAGAGACTGCTGAATTCCTAGCCTATGCCTGCCTCATACCCAGCCCATGTTCACCTGTCCTGTGGCACAGTGTCCTAATGTACTGACCTTTGCAAGAGGGGCAGTCGAGGGGCAGAACTGTACCCACATTCAGTTTTCTATTTCCACAAGCCCACTGTTTAGCATCCCCTTGCAGGACAGGCTCTCCTCTGCCTGCTCCTCCACACCACTTCTGCTGGCAGTTTGCTTTTCCTGAGCTATAAGCAACGTGCTGGGCAAGGTCTAATCAAAGCTTCGTACGGAGGCAGCAATACTTCCCTTTCTGCTAAAGACATTTCTTAGGATTGCACTAGCAACATCCGCCTGTGCCTATAGCCATCCTGCAATTAGTTACTACCCCGCTTCCTCTTCCTCTGGTAATTCACATAGATGAGAGTCTAGCAAATGGGAGAAGTTCTATTAATAGATCCAAACACACTACCTGAGTTACGATATCTCACACTGCTTCTTCTAACAGTCCCCAAGGTCACTCCATCCTTCCTGCGTGACATTCAGGTCCTCTTCCACATTGGCAATGCTCTCAACTGCCTCATCTGCAGAAGTCATCCATACACTCCTCCATGTGTGCCCAGCTCATTCAGAAAGATATTAACGAAGACAGGTTCCAAAACGAATCCCTGAGCAGTGCTGTTCACTCCTGAACACATCCTGTTGACTCTCTTTCATCCTGTTTCCCACCCACCTGAAATTCCTGCAGTAATGCTCAGGCTTGCTCACTTCATTAGAAAGAAAAAATCACTTACCAATAAAAGGCGATGTTACTTTGGTTTCATCTATTTAAGCTTGCAATATCACTTAAATGTTCAGGTGAGCTGTACACATGAGCACTCGCTCAAAACATTGTCATAGCTTACCTTGACTAAAATCAGTCCTTCCATCTAAGGAGTCCTGCCGGTGGGTCAGAGGAACTAGAGACAAGGGGCTGGGTCTTGAATGGGACATCTGTCCATGGCTTAGACTGTGGAGGCGGGTGGAAGCGCCTCTGTGCGCATGGATGTGCAGGAGTCAGCGATGCTTCTACATTTGGGGAAGAAAATTCTACATTAATGAGCTCTTTGCTTTTAGAAGATGAACATGCAGCTGGGTCTATAAATGGAAAGGAAATTAATGGGTCCCATTCCTTTGGCACAAATGCCTGGCGACTCATTCTTGTGTGAAGAACATCTCTGGCAGAGCCAATGTCACCTAGTCCAAATTAGAACAGGTCCAAAACTCAGCTAAAAATCAAACCAAATCTGGCTAAGGCTAGTGATATCAGTGATGAACAATAACATGGATTACTGTTTCCAGGAAAACTAGCCCTGTCTTGCAAGGACAGGAGAGTCATGTGTTTCAGGGAGCAAAGAAGCAGGATCTTGACCGCTGGGAAGTCAGCGGGACCATTGATTTCCACAGAACCAGACTTCCACACCCCAAACCCTTCAAGACTGAAACAGTGACATCTAATAGAGGTGTATTTAACGACCGGTACATAGAGAAAAGCCCAGAGGCATAATGCAGAACATGGCTGAAAGTCAGCTGTTCAGCTTGAGAGTTCACACCATCCTCCCATCGAGAGCGTACTGCTGCTAGACTCGCTGGGTCCGCGTGAGCATACGGGGCCACTGCAGACATCCCTTGGAAAGCAGGGAGGGATAGAAACATGACTGGACATTGCAGGACTGGAGGTTTCACACAAGAGCAAGCAAATGCAAGACCTTCTGCATTCTTGCTAAGAGATGGGTTCCCAGGAATGCGTCACAGGAAATGGATGCTGTCACACCACTGTCACCCCAATGGCATTTACGTATCTCAGAAGGGTCACTGCTGGGTCCTCCTCAGGCATCACTTACTGCTCTTTACTATCACCCACAGCTCTCAGCAGGAAACTCCTGCTAGACAGAGAGATGCTAACTCAGCATATTGGAGGCAAAAGAGAGACGACGACCATTTAAAAATGCATGCACCACTTTGCATGAGCTTTCTGGGACATATATGACTGCTGTGCTCCATGTAAGGCAATGCAGATGAAGGACCAAGAGCACTTTCTGCCTCACACATCCCACAGACTCACAGCACGTGCACATCCTACTGCTGTGATTCAGTTACACTCAGTAACCTGTGAAGGTGCAATAACTTGGTTGGCTTCCAAGCTCTGCTTATCTGTGCCTCAGTGTCAGACAACACTGGAAATAATTTCTGGAGACAGGGAAGGAGTTGCCCTAGGCAAACTTTGGTGCATTAAATGTCTGGTGAAGCCACATGAGAGTCAGAAGCCAAATCAATTAGAAGTCAAGGGTTGATGTCCTTCTTAGCTTTATGGGAAGTTCCACCAACCTGCACCAGGAAAAGACCACGTCTTCTCAGGAAGCAATTCAGAAGAGTCAGGATAGAGGACAGAACCCCCAAAGTCAATATTTGAGGTGCCTCAGAGACAAAGCAACTTGCTCTGCTTTGTACAAGGATTTCAAAGATGAACAGAGATTATTCAAGCACTAAAGCAATGCCCAGACCGGGAAGTTTTCCTCTGCCCCTCAGTGCATTTCATATAGGTAGCAGTAAGATCCAGGAGGGCAATTCCACTAGTGTGTTGCCAGCCTTGGCAGCTTTTTCCCTGGGGCTTGATCCAAAGAGGCCATTTGAGTTCAGGACACAGAGACTGCAGAGGTTACGTATTACAAAGCACCAGCTTGTCTGGCAGGGACTTTTGTAAGTGTTGAAACACGCACTCCCCTCCCCGATCCCTTCTAGCATGCAACTCCAGCATGGAAGGAAATCTACAGGCTTGGCATCTTTGGCTGCCAAATGCCTGGACCCATTCATACGCGTGCTCTTGCATCACATGTACGAACTCAGGGAAGGCATGGCAGCAAGTCTGGCAGCTCTGAACCATACCTGCTGGGGAACACAGTGAGTGGCCGTGCTCTGGAAGCACCCTCTTCCATTGCGGTGCCAGCAATCTAAAAGGATAACCCAACTTTCCCTATGTATTTGCATGAAAACAATATCCATAAACTGCTTGAGATTAATCCAGCTGATCTCTACCATCTGCCAGCTGTGGTTTTGGAAGAAGGTGAGGGCTGCAGTGGGCTTGCTGCCAGCACTTCCCTGTGTTCCCACTTGACTCTACAGCTTCACGAGGTTGGACAGGTTCCCCTGCCGTGACGGGAATGCTAAACAAGAGATTTGCCGCGTCTCATCCCAAGCACGGCATGAGGAGTGCCATGTGAGTCCCCCGTCTGAGTCAATAGGGTCAATCTGCAAGCGGAGAACTGGGGACCGTGGGACCCAGTCCCTGCAAGTCTATGGCAAAGGGACAGGTGACAGCGGGGAGGATGCAGCCTCTGTGCTCCGTGTTTTCACACGGCAACCCTGTGCTCACTCTGAGCCTGTTGCGAAACTCCAAAGTCATGTTTGTTCATCTGGAGAGCTCCTTTGGTGGCAGCTTGGACTTGCATGAAACTATACCTTGGGCTTGCAGGAGCCTGAGGGATGGTGGATACCAGAGGTATCTGCAAATTAAGCCTGAGCTGTTCCCCTTGGGAGGCACTGAGACCTGGCAATGGGACTCCCACGCAGTCCTACAGCAGCAAGGAACCTGAGGCAGGCGGCTGTGACTTGCGCTCCTGCTACCGGCGCCCACCGCAATCCCGCAGCATCTCACAAAGCGGCTCTGACCTCCCGGGGATGCACAGTTTTTACCCTTTTCCAGAAAAGCGGTTGCTGTGGCAACGAAAATGGTTTGCATTTTTAAACGCTTCCTCAAGGACATCCATTAAAGAAGCCGATGATCGTGAGAACAGAGGGACATGATGCAGCATGATGGCCCCAGAACGGGACGAGCAGCTTTGGAGCAAGCCCAGGTGTCCATCTAAATGGATGGACATGCTGGAGGACAAGTGCCTCCTCTTCATGCTCCCTCTGCAGAGCCGGCTGCTTGCATGTGCATCGCGGCAGAGAAGATCTAGAGAGGAAAGCTCTGTTACTGGCAGCTTGTCACAGTCAGGGGAAAAAACAACCACACAGTCTCACAAAAAAAAAAAAAAAGACTTTTTTCTCCAGAAGGTACTAAAATTGAATCCACTGTTCTCATTTAAATGGACAAGAACATTCAGGCAGCATTCGCCAAGTTTCCTTCCCAAAAGAGACTTAGAGAAAGTCCTCTGAGGGATAATTAACTGGCTAACAGACAGGAAACAAGGATAAAAATAAGTGGAATATTTCCGCCATGGAAGAAGAGTATCTGCGAGATCTATTCTCGTGATCGCACAGCTCATTACAGAGTTACTCACAAGACAGCCATTCAAGCATGTGTTTGGATGCCCAGCCACCACCAGCGAAGGGAGAGCTCCTAAGTCCAGCATGTCGGCTGCTGGGAAGGGACTCAGTGGAGCTGCTGCTTGGATGGTGACCTGGAGGAGCCACTTGCTCTCTGTCCCCACCTCTGCCTCTGTTTCCACATCCTACCTTCAGGATGGGAGCAGCACGCATGCAACAGCGGGTGGAAACCTCCCGGTGAAAGGGGAACAACGTCACCTGGGGACAGCTGGAATGGGCTGGGGAGGGGTTTTTCCGGAGCAGACCCTGCTACCCCGTACCCAGCAGGACAGAAGATAAGACCATTGCCATGGGCTTCTGGTGTTTGAGTTTTCAAGGAGGTTTTGCTGTCTCTGTGCCTTAAGTAGGGGAGGATCCACTTTGCAGAAGATGCGTGGCTAGAGGCTATAAAGGCAACGTGGATTTCAAATGGCTCCTACCGGCAAAGAGCAGCTGGGGCAGAGCAGCGATATTTTGAAGGTTGTGAATATTAATAACATGCCTGCAAAGCCCGGGCACCGGTGTGCCCTTATTACAACACCGAGTGAAATAGCCTGCCTAACCTTTGGCTTGGCATCATCTGTTCCCATCCAAAGGAGCCATGTAGGAATTGCATTACAAGTTCTTAACGATGGATAGCAGAGCGGGGCCAGGGGCAGGAGGGAGCACTGGGTCCCTCCACCTCGCCAGCTGTTTTGGGGAGAAAGGGCTGTCTTTGGGATGACTGCAACGCGAGCTTCCCTCCTGAAAAACAAAACTCACTCCATTGTCTTTGCAAGACAGAGATGGCAGCAAAGGTCTCCCTAAGTGAAGGACAGAAAGGGCAAGGGAAAACACGTTACCGGAGGACTTGGCTCTATGAAGTGCATGCTCCGGTGGGACAGGGAGCTCAGAGAGGTACTGAAACCCCAACCTTGTGTAGGCGAGAGCTGGGGCTCAGTGTCCTACTTGTAGCTCAGGGAAATACTGCACTTAAGTGCCTCTTCCCTTGCAAGGAAGGACTCCCTTAGGTGTTGCTTGGAGGGACACTGCAGTCCCTCTGGGATCGTCATCCCAGAACCTGACACTGCTTTTATCTGCAGAGCTCATAGGGATCTGATGGGAGACACAACCAAGCCAGGAGCCTCCCTGCTGCCCCCCTAACCGAGGCTTGACTCTGGGGAGAAGCCCTCCCCGTCGCTGCATGCCACCGGCACGGCTGAGCCACTGCGTCTCTGCGTGCCGGACTGGTTTGACACCCCTTCCTCCTCCCTTCTGTTTGCTTAGTGGGTGATGTAGTGGCTGTCTGCTTTAAAACTGCCTGGAACCAGGGTGTGAGGAAAAAGAAACAGCCCCGGGCACACGTCAAATTACTGTGCTAAAACCAAAGGTAGTCCTTCTGCCTTCACTAGAGCAGTCCGGTCCCCATAGCCAGAGCTCCTCTCTGGCTTGGCTCAACAGTTCTGCGCTTCGCCCCAGCCGGAGGTGACCAAGCCGACAAATACAGGCTCTACACGCTTCCAGGAAACTCAAAGGCATCTTCCATCACCTACTCTTTTTTCCACCATATACCAACAGACGGTCAATTTACCAAGAGCAACATTTACACTCGCAGGGGTCTGCCAAGAATCCTACCAGAGGTGGTCAATCCATAGCAAAGAAGGACATAAACACACAGACATCATGATACCTCCTGCTCTAGCTACCAAACCACTCATTGCAGCTCTCCCACCACTTCAACCAAATGCCGTTAACGACAATTTAAAAGAGGAAGAAACCTGCCCAATCCCACAAATTTAGATCCAATTAGGCCTCCCCTGAAGTTCAAGTGCTCCCCTATAATTATTATAGCCACTAATGACTTGGTCAGCAGCACAGAAAGCCACTGAGTCCTTTGGCAGGACCGTAATGGTCCACGTACGCAGGGTACGGTTTCAGAGAGAGTCTCTGCACCAGCTCAGCTTGATTTGAGAGCCAGCAAACCCAGGGAAAGATGCCAAAAAAACCCCTGGCCATGAAGAGAATGGGGCTGCTGAGGAAAGGAGAAATCAGCTCAAGTGCAGGAAACATGCCCAGCAAGCCCAAGGCACTACCAAACTGCAATGGCAGCTGCAGAGACCGAGCACCGGGTTAAAGAGAAGAGCATATATTTCCAGTGGAAATAACCCATGATCAAAAGCACATCCAGACAGGGCTGTGCGATGCCCTATCTGCAGCATGAGCAGGAAGGCAGAAGAGAAACCATTCCCTGGCAAGCTCCCAGCCCGGGGTAAGCATGTTAGCAGACAATCAAAGAGCTGCCAGGGTCAGGAGCATCGCCGAGCATTGGAGAGAGGCAGGCGGGGGTCGGACACAGGCTGCGGGGCAGGCAAAGGCGATGGTGCCCAGCAGCATCGGGCAGTCAGCGCCACGCCGGAGTTTGCATGGATGGGCACACAGGCAAGCGAGGCTGTTTGTATTCAACCCGTGTGTGTGCGTGTTTGAGTAAGGGATTCTCAGGTGAGCGCTGGGTGAGGGAAGCATACGTGTTCATTATGCTGTGGGAATTTAAAAACAATTAGCAGCACAAATATTGGTTTGAAGCCTGCTAGGTTGTTTGGTTCTTTTTCCCCCATCCATCACAGTATCCGGTAAGTCATCTCTTAAAAGTCTCTCTTCTGGGCCTGAAGCTGGGATCTTGCACAGTCTTTGCCCACATATTAATCATCGTTCTTGTTGCTCTCAGTCTGGGCCCCTCTTATCTGCCTTGCTGCAGTCTCTGCTTTTCCGCCAGCAGCCGGCGGTTCCCCTGTTCCCCTGCTGCAGCTCCTTCACAAAGCACGCTCCTGCGCGCTGGCCCGTGCTGCAAGAGGGGATGCTCCACCTCAGAGGTGTTCAGAAATGATTATACCAGAGGGAAAAGACTCGGTGGCAGAGGAGCTACATATTTTGGAACCTGCGTGTGAGCATGATGCAAAGCGATGCTGCGGGAGATCTTGATGTGGAGATGGTTGCATGGGAAAAACTGTGTGGGTGCCAATCCTGCCTTGAGAGCCGCAGCAGTGCCAAGGCACCTGGCAGGGGACAGTGCCGACAGCGGAGATGCTGGGAGGTGACGATGCCGGTGGTGAGACCCTGGCCAGGCTAGGAAAGGTGTGCGGGACAGCTGAACCTACAGCAGGAAAAGCATAGCCCAGGCACCGTGGTCTGCTTGAAGGGACCACCAGCAGCAAGGTGCATTTGCTGAGTGAGTCTCAGGGATGGGAAGCTGGAGAGACGGGCATTTGTGTGGCTCCTGTGCCCTGCCCAGAGCCCGAGCCACGGAGCTGGGCAGGCACAAGGAACCAAGCAGTGATGTGCTGCCATGAAACACTGCCAGCGAGGCAGGAGGAAAACAAAGCCCAGAGGGAGAAGATATTACCAGGGCCTTTATAAGGTAGGTAATTAATACATTCCTCCATGAGGGGAGGGATCTATGAGATCCCCAACCCCACTGAATCGCGCTAGAATAGGGGAAGAGGCTGCGGTGGGAGGTCTCTAGGAGATGCTGGTGGTCTTCACCACCCTGTCAGCAGCAGGGCTGTCCCCCAGCAAACGGGCTCTCAAAGCCAGGCTGCGCCTGCTGGCACCTTCCAGTGCTCGCATAAAACAAGGCTATTTTTACAGGCACCAGGAATGGTGGATTTTGGAGTGAGAAGGGGGAAGGGGACCAGCGGCAAGCTTTTAACTGTGGCAGCTCGTGTACAGTGGTTGAGATGGCGATGCTTCTTTCAACAACTCTAGCAGCTGTGGTTTGGAGTTGCAATCCTGCCAGCCACGTGCGTTCAAGCATCGTGAATGTCCCCAAAAGACGGACGGCTTGTTGGAGGGGTTTTTTAAATCATTCACAGTTGTTTGTTTCCTTCTGTCTTCTGGGCTTTCAAGGTTTTAAAGCTTCCTTCTTGACTAGCGGGGTTGGTTACAAACCCTTTTTAAAAGAGACCCTTTTGAAAAGACTAAAGCAGATATTCTCATGCAATTATATGATTTCAGAGCTGAGGTTTTAAGAAAAAACATACAGACAATGAACTATTGCAGTGGACTGTTAGCAATGCTGGGGTTTGGTTCTGGAAGGGGCCTGGTATGGGGGAGAAGGAATCTTCCTCTGCCAGTGAAATCTCAGTTGCTACAAATAAGCAAATTCCATCATTCAGCCCCGAAAATTCCCAGCCTGCAAACATGCGTGTTACTTGCTACCCTGCCGTGAAGCTCCGCATCTTCCCTCCTCCCACCCACCGGCTGTCTCTCTGGTACATCTCCCATCCTTTCTTCTGAGCCTGCTTCAGCAAAGGATGCTCTTCTTCCAAAAGAGCTTCCCCAAACCCTCTCCTCCTCTCTGCTAAAAGATGGTCTCTGAGGATCAATCACTTATGAAATCTGCTGTTTCCCTGACCTGTTGTTATCCAGGGCCTTATTTTTGCTCAGTCCCTGAGCAGGCTGCCTTTCATTCTCCATCTGCAGAGAGACATGTGCTCGAGCAAACTTTTGTTAGTAAGTCAGGTTTCTGCCTGCATCGGTAAACCCATGCCAGCGAGGTTAGTGGAGGTGCAAGGGCTAAGACAGGCTAACTAATGGGAACACTGGGGTCAAAAACCAATGGATTTATTAAATGAAGCAGAAAATCCTACTATTTTCTTTCCTGTCCTTGCTGGAAAATATTTACCCACTCTCCTCCCAACTTGTATCAAAAACCTTGCAGGAAATAAAACTCTTCAAATCTATTTTTTCTGGTTGCAGTAGTTTCTAACAGGTCACAACACTCTTTGGCCAGCAGCAACCCCTTCTTCTTCCTCCCTCCACATCTGGCATGGCAGGGTTTTACCACCCATCCTTGATAAAAGTTTTTTTTCTCCCTCTTCTCTGATCCACCTCAGGTTCTCCATCATTAGAAATGCCTTGCCCTCTTGCCACTAGCCTCCTCCTGGATGTAGTTGGGGCAGAGCAAAAGACCAGATAATATCCGTGGGGAATTCTTGCACTCCCTGTGGCTCTTTTGCCCGGGGCTCTCTGAGATTACCTTGCCAACTTGTGTGACCCCCACAGACCATCAAGTTTTTCCAATACCTGCAGGAGAAGCATTGGAAAGTTCATTTTAAAGGAAAAGCAGTGGGATGGCTCACTCCCTGTGTGCTTCTTCCTCTGCAAAAGAAGCCATATGGCAGTACTTAACTGCACTTACTGCGCTGGAATTACTTGGCCTTCTGGCTTTCTTCTCCAAGACTGCCCAACTATGCAATTGCCACCAAACTGCCACCTGCCTGCCTGGCAAGGGCTGCCCCGCACCCTGGGCTCGAAAATTCTGCGGGCAGCTCCATTCCCGGGTGGCTGCAACCCTTGAGAGCACTGCCTTCATCTCGCCTTGGGTTTTACTGATCTCACCCCTGTCTGCACTAACCCCATCAATATTTAGGCTCATCTGGTGTCCCTGAGGATCCTAGAGCCAGAACCAAACAAATCTGGCCACGGCACCCTGCAAAAAACTCTTAACATCCCTTGTGCAGCTTGCAAATTGCGCGACGCCTGTTTTCTTATTCCTTTAAGACGTGAAGACGCAGGCACTGGGCAAGGCAATTCGGGCAGCTCTGCCAAGTGAAACATCTCACATGTGTGTGCTGAAGCGCTGCTCGGGGCCAACCAGGGCTCGGCACCTCCTTGCTGACGGGCCAGGCTGAGGGCTTGAGGCAGGGGTAGCTCCTAGGGCAGAAGCTGCTTGGTGTCACAGGCGGGCAGTGACGATCACTTAGGAACACTTTACAGGGCTGCTGCTCCTTTTCTGCCTGCTGCCCCTGGGATTTAGGGTGGCCTCAGTTTGTGTGACCTTCCACAGGGCCATCAGGTAGGCAGGCGTGTTGCTGCTGGGACCCTCCAAGCCCTCAGCCTCCCCCATAAGCTGTTCTGTAAAGCAGCATTTTGGGCCAGCTGCTTCTCGTTTTTCTCAGACCCCGTCATGCTTAATGGCATGCGTACCATTTGGGACAGGAGGCTTGGGAATTATTTTCCCCCTATGTCTGTCTGGCATCTACTCTCTGCAAACTGAGTGAGGTCACAGGTAGGAAAAGCCAAAACAAAAAGCCAACAAACCTGATTGTGAGCTTAGGGGAACATCAACGTCTGTTGCTTCCACACTGTGTTGCGTCACGCCTGATGCCCACACCCTAAGTCAAACCGTGCCAGCTCTGCCATAAAGGTTTCCTACGGGAAGAAATAAAGACTTGAGAAAATGTCCCTTCTTGGAGCAAGAAAACTCCTTTAAAGACGAGTCGGTGCTAGATGTGAGGTTTCAGTGCTCAGGGCTCGTCCTGTGCCCCAGGGCCCCAGCAGAGCCCCCCACCAAGTGCTCCCCATCCCCATCCCAGCGTGACGGTGAGGTTCCCACACAGCCCTGCCAGCCCGATTAGCAACACAGCGCTTTGGCGTGGGCTGAACGCCGCTCTCTAGTCTGTGCTGGGAGGACATCAAAGTGACCACAGGGTTCCTGGCAGCCCTGGTTAGCAGCTGGTCAGTGAGAAGCTGCTTTTCTCGTTTAGGTCACTTCTTGAAGCCAGGCGTGTCGAGAGGAGGGCTGGTGGAGGACCAGCTTTGGCACCTGTCCCCCTTCCTGCCTCTCCAGCGTAAAGAGCAGCTACATCCAACGGGACAATGTCCATAGATCTCAGTAGCTGGAAACCACAGGAAAGGAGAGCCCGGTCTGCTTTGAAAGTAAATGCAAAACCAGAAGACACTGTAAGGGAAGCCCGGCTGGCGTTAAATCACAATAGCAGGTATCTGCCTTATGATTTTGTCCGCAACAGTGTTAACGATAAAATCCGGGTCTCTGCTTTCCTATCAAAGAGAAGAAAGCTGGGAGGCTATTCAGTATTACAACCCAAGCGGGGAACAGGGCTAGGACCCTTCTGCTGTGCCGGGTGGGCTAGCGGGGGAATCACAGAATCACTAAGGTTGGAAAAGACCTGTAAGATCATCAAGTCCAACCATCAACCAACAAACACCACGATGCCCATTAAACCATGTCCCACAATGGCATGTCCACACGTTCCTTGAACACCTCCAGGGATGGTGACTCCACCACTTCCCTGGACAGTTTATTCCAGTGTCTCACCACTCCCTCAGTAAAGAAATTTTTCCTAACATCGAGTCTAAACCTCCCCTGGCACAACTTGAGGCCATTTCCTCTTGTCCTGAAGCTGTATCCACTAGAAATACAGATTTTTACATGGGTGAGTTAAAACAGTACAAAGGTTTTATATCAAAAAAATATGTTTGGTATCAAACTCAATATAGTTGGAAGGTGAGGCTCGCTTCAGTCCTGGGAAAGAAGATCCGTGGTGGGTTTATCTGCAGCTTAAAGAGATCGCTTTACAAGTTAACCCGGGTCCACTGTCCTAGGGTACCCAGCCCTTGATTACTGCATGGTGGGCTGTGTGAGCCTGACGAGCCCGGGGTTGTTCGGCTCCAATGCGCCGCCGTCTCAGTCCAGGCTCTGCCTCGGTGTCCGATGCATCCCCTCCGCGTCGGTGCCGGCAGCAGAGCGAGCAAGTGGCCCTGGTGCCCGTGTTGATAGCACAGACGGGCCGGGCTGGACCTGGCAGAGAGGGGAGAGGAGAACAGCAGCTTGAACGCCAGCTCAGCTGTTAACAAATTGCCTCCAGTGGCGTTCGCCCTGCAAAATACTCCGTCTGCAAGCTCATGTGAGTTTAGCTGGAGAGGAGGGTGTGACTTGTGCCAGCTTGAATCTATCCAGCTCCACACAGGGGGACCAGAAGCGTGTGCTAGGCAGCTCCAGCACAGCAAGCTCCCTTTTTCATGGGTTTTGCTTGTATAGTTTGATTATCAGGGCTGATAATTCCTGCCCCGGACTTGCAGAGGGGCCACAAATGGGCACGCGGTCAGACCACCCTAAGGGAAAGGAGGAGCCACTGCTGCGGGGACGCTCCTGCCCAGCCCTCCAAAGAGGTGGCATTTCAGCAACGTTGTGCAGAATTTCTGCCAAACACTGACAGCGCGCAGCGTGACACAGGATCAGGGGCTGGTTCGTAGACAATACAAAAAGAGCACCCATTAATTCAACTTGCTTTGCAAAAAGTTTTATTTTTAGTGCCTGTGAGCGGTGCCAGATTGGCAGCATTATAAATAGAAGACTTCTATTTATCCTACAGTCTAGGTACTGCAGTGCTAAGTCAGTTTTACGACCTCAATAAATCCAGATTAGGTGCTCTCAAGGATGTGTCACCATAGAAATAACATTTCCTCTTCGCATTCATATGCGCGGCTAGGGGGATGGATTATGCCAAGGGGGGGTCTGCTGCCCTCATAAGCCAGCCTGATGCTTTCTGATCTGTCTTGATGCGATACAGGCTGACATTCAAACAAGACTGTGGATCCCCAGCTTCAGGTCTCCGAGTCTTATCTAAAAGGTGATTACATACCTTGCGTTTTGGGGTGAAAAGCCTATGGCAACACTGGCGGACGAGGGTCTGCCTTGACACCCAGGACAGGGAGCATCACGTTCTGTCCCTGAACGATGACCAGATGCTGCTCTGTGCAGGGGTCAGCTGGCTGATGAAATTGCAGTGTCCTTGCCCACATCAGCCGCACCCAGGGTGACAAAACAGCAGGGTTAGGAGTGAGAACAGCTTGCTGCTCTGCAAAGGTGAAAGAAAGGGAGACAGCAGGAAACAGAGTCCTATTTGGTAGAATAACTTATAGCTTATTGCTAAGATGTTGCTTTTCTACCAGGCTGACTATCAATAACGATTAAAACACCAAAATAATTCTTTCCCTGTTAAAAAAAAAAAAAAAGAGAGATAGTAACACCCCCCTTCAATTCCCTTCCATTTCTTTTTTCCTTTCACTGACTGATGCTGCTTCATTAAATCTGTGGCTTTATGTCAATTCCCAGCATGACAAGCGTTTTCTAGCGGTCACACACCTCCCTCCCTGAACAGGCTGTGCTGCTCCCGGAGACAGGGAATGCTGAACAGCTCAGCAGTAGGTAAACGCACCTCCTGCAAAGACTAGCATTTCAGGGTGCCTGCTCCAAAAAGTGCCACCTAACTCCTTATGCATTCATTTGAGCCTGTGCCCTGTGCAAAAACCCACCCGTGCTGCATGCCTGAAGACTGAACTGCAGTCTCTCTGGGGGCAGAACCCATGGGATAGTCACCAGGAAAACCTCCACCAGGACTCTTTAACAAAACGCAGGATGTCAGATCCTTCTGCGCTGCTACGCGATGGGCGACCAGAGAAATCCAGAGCTGGCTGGAACAAGGGACTCCACAAGGGAGACTCTAAAGCCTCGTGCCTACATGGTGCTGCCGTGGAAGCTGGAGGGGTTTCTTTGCCTGGTTGCACAAACCTCCATTACAGTTTCCCTGCTTTTTTCCTAGCGCTGAAAACCATCTGTCATGTGAGTTGGTAGAGGCAGCCTCCGCTGCCGGGAGCACGCAGCTCTGTGGCACGGCATCCTTCCTCGTGGTGCTGCGAGGACGGAGGGAGCCCGACCAGCTGCGCCACACCGGTACCCGCACTAGCAGCATAGGAAGCTGTCTCCTGCTCCTGAATCCTTTGAGGATCACAAGGCGCCTCTCCCTTTCCCTTGATCCCCTTGCCAAAGATTTCCCATCTGTCCGTAGACACCCGCTGTCTGCTCTGCAGCGGTCTTCCTCTAGGCTCTCTGCTGCCTACCGCCAGCAACCAGGGAAGGGCAAGGGGGAAGGGATCGGTAGCCTTCAGTTACCCTGAAATTACCTAGTCCCCTACCCGGGAACTGGCCTGTCAGGCTGCTTTGGTCTCTGCTGGGAGCCCAGAGAGCAAAAACACTGGGAAGCCAAGCATATCAAAGAGCATATGAATTATAGCAGCTGTAGGTTTCTGATCCTTTCATTCTCTGTGAGATTTTTTCACAGTTTCCAAAGCTGGAAGCCTGCACTTGTACAAGCTGCTTGGCTCAGATGCAACATTTTGCCTGGTCAGCTGCTTGGCAGGAGGAGGTAGGGTGCTGGTTTTGGGAGCCACCGCGCTGCTTGCCTGCCCCAGCCCTGCAGCAAACGCCTGCCCTGGCTGCTGGCAAGAGCTTGCTTCTCCTCCTCCCTTGACCTAGAAGCGGGGTCTGGAGGCCAAGCAAGTGGAAAGGTGGTGCTTCAACCTTACTGGAGCCCACCGAAAGTATGAAGAGATGTTTGTGGAGAGGAGCAACCCTTACTGATTTGCTCAGATAGCCTTAATGTCTAGGTCTGGAACGGCTGCTGGAGAAGACTGGAGGTTTGGCTGGTCTTGTACTGGCCTTTGTGTGCGTGGGAATGGAGGCAAAATGCAAAATCAGACAGGGTGTGAGGAGAACGGGGGGTGGGGGGGAGAAAGAAAAAGTACTCGTGCATAACAAGACAAGAAGAACCAAACCGAGCATTGGTGGGGTTGTTCGTTATTTGCTAGACATTGCTGTCTGATTTTAGAGTCACAAACCTGAGCACTAAACCACCATGGAGTCATCACGGAGTTGCGAACCCAGCCTATGCTGCTAAATGAGGATTTCGGCGAACTTCCCAATATTCACGAGTGGCACTGTATAACTCACGTGCCAGGCTGGGATGAGAATTCGTCATGATTGCTGTAAGGCACGTAGGCACTGGAGCTGCCTGGCGGATGACGATCCCATTTCACGGCAGCTCCCGAGGTTTCAAAATGAGTTCCCTCTGCCTGAAACGAAAGCACCATCTTTCAGATGTTTTCAAAAAATCGCATTTTGTTGAAATGTCTATTTTGGGATTAAAATCCAAAGCCTTTTCAGGACAGAGGGGATATCTTACAGCACAAGGTACTGGTTAGGAGGATGAGACACCCCGGCTCCCATCTCCGCTCCCCTGGAGGCATGGGCATAGTTCGCTACCCCAGGAAGTGTGGACACACCAAGCTCAGCAAGAACACCCCTGTAGCTACAGTGCCACTGAGCCAGAGAGACAGCACAGGGTTTGACACGTAGCTCCTCCATGCTTTTAACTTGGCAAGGGAAGAAGTGGAATGAAGAGTTGAACTCACCCAAATAAAGCTATTAAGGATTTGGCAGAAGTATCGGGCATCCCGTGGCTTGCTAGCACCCCCATCTGCTCTGTCATCACTGGCTCCCCTTCCAACCCAAAGCCAAGTCCCAGGGACATGCTGGCTCCTGCCAAGGCAACAGCTTGTGCCTTGAACGTCCCAGCTCTGGGCACCTCTGCCTGCAGACAGCTCGCCTCTTGTTTGCTCCTGCCATGAAGAGCTTCTCACCAGAGGATGTGGAGGTGAGTCCTTTGTTCATTTTCCATTAACTCAGTCTGAGTTGAAGTGTCTTGTGCCTGCAGCAGTCTCCTGGACAGCAGGAAGCCCCAGCTCCTGGTGATGGGCAGCAGACCCCACTCTGGGGGGTCTGGACCATGTTTTGCCCATCTAAGGACAAGCAAGAACTTCAGCAGCAGTGCCTGTCCCTCTGGTTCCCGCTACCCCCTGCACAGAGCATTGCTCCCAGACTCACACCAGGATGCTCCAGAGGAGGAGCAAGCAGGCTGGAAACCTGGCAGCTAGCTGGTCGCGTTGGCTTCACTTGGATCTCTTCATAAGCTGCCAGCTCAGCTAGACAGAAGGCTGTTTTCCTATTTATTTAATAATTAAAGTGAACAGCATCTTCTGGGAAGCCAATTTTTCTCATTTACCAAATGAGGTTACAATATTCAGCTGTTTGCCTGAAGATTTACACCATGCTGCTCGCTGCAGAATCGGAGCCTAGATGGAGTCGGGAGCGGATGGAAGGTCTTGCTGAAGGAAACGAGAGCTACGTTCACCATGTATGCATGATGTTAAAACAAGCTGCGCGTAGGAAGGCAGCCATTTCCCTTCTGCTGCACCCAGCAGTGCATGGCACGGTCTCCGTGATCCTGCGTTCAGCCCAGGGCTCCCTTCCTGGGTTAATACCCTCAAGAGGGAGTTGGGGCTCTCTGCTCCACCGGTCCTTCGTCGCCAGGGCTGAGGACCGGCAATCTGGAGGAATGAAGCACACAACCCCTGGCAGCACGACCCATGGCTCCTGCTGTGAAACATCTTAATGCATTCATTTTCATTGCAGAGAGAAGCTTAAGGGAAAAGTGCTCATGTGCCTCTTTCAAATTAGAAGCAAGGAAAGGGACTGGGAATGCTGTGGTTTTGAAGATTCAGCCTCCTGTACGATTTTGGGGCTTGTAGTGCTGGCAGTGCCGGGTGGGCTCCTGTCAAACGTGGCACTTGCTGTGCCCCGTGTGAAGATGTGCACTGCATTTAGCCCCCCAGCATGCTCCAGAGACAGCCACAGTTTTGGATTAAACAGTTTCATTACAAAACGCTGCATGGTTAAGGCTGAAACATTTCACGCATGGTGGCTGAGGTTTGACGGATTTCTGCCAAGGCAGGGAATGACATTCTGCAGGGTCTCTAGGAACACTGTGCACTCGGCAGCCGAGGACCTTCCCGCTCTTCAGAAACTTTGCTTATGTCAGAGATAGCCCCAAACCCAAGTTTCAGAGCAGCATTGCTTCCTACCATCTGGAAAATGCTATTTTTCAGCTCTTCTCTGCTGCAACTCATTTCAAGGCTAGCTCTCCCATTGCAGTTATCACAAACTAGCTGCAAAATTATTCCCTCCTGCTCTGAGTTGTCATAGTCTGAGCAAAACTCATCAAGCAAAGTATACTATCAACCAGCACAAAAGGAAGACCTACTCTAGCACCAGCTCCTCAGCCAGGGTAAGTCAGCAGAGTTCAATCCATATAAAACCATTTAATCCATTTTTCGCATTCCTCAGTGGAAAGACAACCCCTCTCCAGACCTATGTTTCCTGCACAACAGGGCAGAAACGCTTACAGCTTGGAAGAGCACCTCGTTCCACCTCATCCCGCAGAGCCTGGGGAACACCTTGGTCATGCTCCCAGGACTGTCCTTCCCAATGCTGAGGCAAATCCTCCGAGCCATGAGACACAAGGTGACAACAGCGAGTTTAGAGCAGAAGGAACATGGGATCCGTCTTTGCTTTCTGGTTTCTAATGCTTGAAGGTCGGCTCAAGTCACACACCACAGTCATCTCTCGAGCTGACCACAGGTTCTTTTCTTCCGTGGAAACAAAGTGCCTGACAGCCTCTTGCCTCGCTATCCTAGCACAAAATTCATGGAGAGGGTCTCTGCGCCCTGCTGAAGAGCGGCTCCTCAAGTGCAGCACAGCCCTGATCCCTGGAAGGGTTTTACTCTGCTAAGGAGCACACTCAACCAACCCCAGCACAGACACCTGAGCTAGGAGCTGGGAATGGCACCGTGTCTATGGGGACTGTGACCTCCAAGCAGCACCGAGCACTTTCAGATCCCCCCCTCCAAAAATAATCAGTGCATGACTTCGTGCTCTGTCTCCGGCCACATCTAGAGTCTCAGACAGGAGAGATGGTCTCAGCACTGTGCAGCAGCCAGGGACCTGCCACGGGTGCAGGGGTATGGCACGGCGGTGGGTGGATGCGCTGCTCACGCATCCACCTGCCCTCCAAATGGCAAAGCCGGGGCTTCAGCGGGGCCAGGCTTGCAATAAAGTGCTGACTTTGGCCCCCCCCAACTCCATGCTTTGGCAGGTCTCTGTCAAGAGCAGCGGTTTAGCGTAACTAAATTGAACCCTGAGAGTGTGCAGTTTATGTATTTCTAGATCATTAAGCCTTCTCCTAGCGACAGCGTTTAAAAGGCATGATGACGTTTCATTCCTCCCCCCCCTTGCTGTTTGGCTCTTGAAAATTAAAAGATAAGCTTTGTAAATCTCATGGAGAAGAGGGAACTGTCAGTTTAGCTTTAGAAGAAAAGCCAGCAAAGAAACAAAATTCTTCTTTTGGCAGAGGAGAAAAAATCCATTATTAAAGGCTTAGAGACAAAGGCTCTCAACACAATTAAAGGCAAACCTAAGCCTTTGAAAGCAGAGGGCATGACATTGGAATACACACAAGAGGTAGAGATGAAAGCCTCCATTGTAGCACTGTTGAAAAAGTTAAAAAGAAAAAAAAAGTTTCAATGGATGCATTTGCCTAAACCAAACTAGATGAGAAGCTTTCTAGAGAAGGGCTGGAGTCTTCCCATGTGCTTGCACAATGCCAAGAGCCGCTGGGCTCGGTCTTAATTAGGATCCTGGGGCATTACTAGAATAACTTGGGGAGAGAGGGTCACAACATTCATTAATCGGAAAGAAAACAGGGCTCCAATATTTTCTGTGGGAAATTTTCCACCTGGGAAACCTAATCTTTCTTTCCAGCTTGTTGGGCTGAAGCAAAAAATGTTTTGATTTGGTGTTGTCAAGGCATTTGTTTCATGGGAGAGCTTGCAGAGGACACGGTGCTGCCGTCCGGGCACACAGGTAGCTTTCAGCCCAGCAGTGGTCTGAAGATGGGGCCACCACCAGAAGGCACTGAGCAGAGTAGTCCTGGCTCTCACGGCCTCTAAACTAAGAGCGCCAGGTCCAAGGAAAACCCATGTCCGGCATGTCAGAAACACGCCGTTGTTGGAGCACTTTGCTCCTAGCAGGTAGTAAAAGCTGCCGCTTGCTCTCAAACCCTATACCTCCAACCAGCAGCACCATAAGCCAAAGGCTCACCATAAGATGCTCCCAACCAGTGTGCAAACATCAAAGACCCCTCGATGCCATTCATGAACATCTGCTCTGGTAAGGCCACCACCATCCAGTAGAATCGCGGTTTTGCCACCCACCCTCTGCTGCAACTGCCCAAAGCCAGGTCTGGCTTGAGCCGAGATGGCTGCACCATACTGGGAAGGTGATGACTTCTGCTATCTTAACATCGGTCTCTTCTCTAAGAGGCTCAGAATTCTTTATGAAAGAGCAGCTCCCTCTTCTCTGTGGATCAGCATAGGCTATAACGGCTCACGTGGCTCTGGAGGGGGATGCTCCTACAGAAGTGGCGGCCGTTCTTCCCCGCCCCATGTGTCCACATGGGCAGTCTACTTTTTTATTAATGCTGGTTTTAATCTAGGGCTCTGCAGGAAGGGAAAAAAATACTTTATACCAAAATTCAGCATCATTATTGTGAGGTTAGAGATGGAGACAATATGGTAAGGATGGTGCCCAAGGTCACTCAGAGAGCTGCCGATAGGAGCTGAGCATGCAGAACATCTCAGTTTGTTTTCTTTGCTCACATAGGGGCTGTGCTGGCATCTTTTCCCCCTCGTGGGAAGGAAGGTCTATCATTACAGCTAGCTGGCAGTTTAATCCTGTTTTAATTCTCCTCTCCAGGGGTGCTCCTGTGATAGGTGATCCTGTTTTGGGGTGATTTAGGGTTGCTTCTACACAGGACAGAAAGACAAGAGAAGGCAGGAGCTGTACCAGGCATGCTTACCTCCTGCCCATAGCCAGAGGATGCCCCTTGTGATGGTGGTGAGACCTTGGGGAGCTTTAAGAAGCTGTTGCCACCTTTCCAAGCCCAAGCTGGGGGTCAGTCCTTCCACTCAGTCTGCCGTCTGCTCTAAGAACCCCTGAGGGTTTGCCCATTAATGTCAACTCATAGTGCAATCTCTGATGAAACCAGTTATCTGCAAGGAAAAAGGCAACTCGTTCCACTTAAGGCATCAAGCTGCTTTCTGCCGATATTGGCTGTGTTTGTCAGATACAAACCAGGTGACTGAGAGCTGAAGGATTATCTTGATACTTGTCCCCCTAGCCTAGATTTCTTAGTCATCTTTGTCTATGGCAAACTGGAACCCTCTTTTTTTTAAGGATACTTGTCAATCATGAACGACCAAAAAATTAAGCTAGGCATCCTCTGCTGTCCAGCCATGGATACAAAAGCGGGTAAGAGACAGGCTAATTCACTGTCCTCCACTCTGAAAATAAAAGCAGGGTCCGTGGATGGTTTTAGCTACTTTTTTTGTATGCTTTCCATTGGTTGGTTTTGTCACCAAGGAGACAGAATTCCTACACTCGCTGTTTTAAACATTCGCCGGAACATAAATCCATGCTCCTGTGCCAATGGCCATCCCGGCATAATTATATAAGCTACACCTTGTGAGCTATGGCTTTGCTCACTGTATGCATGATCTGCCGGGTGGTTATGTCCACCCAAAGGGGAAAACAATGTCCTTCAGCTCTGCTCTAAGCCTAAGTCCCTCCTAGCATCATGGCTAGGAGTTGCCTTGAATCTGAAGTTTCTTGCCGCATGTTCCTCATACCTGCATAGAAAGTCCTGCATAAGACACACCAGCGCATTACAGAAGGGAAAATAAATTCTGGTGCACTTCTGAAACAGCAGCCGAGGCACAAATTCAGCAAGTACTGGTGTAACCAGGCCACTTGGGTTCCTGTCCTCCACGGGTGGCAATGGGCTCTCTGTATCCGCTAATCCTGCTCTCTCCCTGGTTTTTTTCCCTCCCCCCTCTCAACACCGCTCCTAAGAGTGAGATCAGTTTTCAAAGCACTAAAAAGCAGCACCATTTGATGGTGCTAATAGGAATTCTGTGCCCCGGACGTGTTTCAGTGGGTACGCTCGCCGAGTTTATACCAAGTCCCCCAGGACACAGACTGTCTCATGTTGTTTGTGCAATGCCTGTCACTCTGGCCTCCGTTTCCACAGCAATCCACGGAAGCAAATGCCTGACCCGAAAATGCTCGTCTCAGCAGGACAACGATATGGACCGGGCAAGGCAACGTCCACTGTGGGCCGTTGTTCAACTCATCTGGGGAGATGCAGTAGATAACTGGGTCAATGGCTGTGGGTCAAAGATGCCATCAGGGCTTTCACAGCTGTGAAATCTCAATGCAAGGCAAACCCATGTCAGGTCACTTATGTAAATGGTTACCTAATGATGTGTCTTCCCATATCTGTATCAGATGGAACTGATATGCAGAAGAGTGGTCTCTGGTAACACGTTGTGGAAGACATGTCGGGAGAAATTTGCAATCCTGAATGCTGAAGGCTTCAGAGGTGAATGCGCTGCCTCTCTGAATGTCTACAAACTGACCCAGAGGAGCGTCCCTAAGAAATCCGTGCAGCAAGATGTTGTGCTATTCAGCAGACACCCCCACCCCACCCCCCATATGCCCCTTCGTGTCTCTAGATTCGACCCGCTAACCTTTCAAAACACAGTCTAAACACATCTGGCCTTCAGGGCTGATTTTTTACATCAGCCCCCATACTGTCCTTTTTTGGAATCAGCAACAAAACTGTTTCTCGAAGCAACAGCTGCTTTACATGATCTTATTTTTCAAGCCAGCTCCTTAACAGACACTCCCCTCCCCTCCTCCCCCCCCAATTTTAGCTGTGTTACTGCTCCATCTGGTCCCCCTGTGCTTGGAACAACGCCAGTACCTCCTAGGAAAAAAAGCTCTCTGCAGTTTGGGATTGTTGGGATAACCTGAGCAGGCAGTGGCAGCATCTGCATTCATTTCCAGTTCCGATGCTGGACCGTCCCAGGTGGCTTCGAGCAGCTCTGAGGCTGCACTCTTTCTACTGCCCAGTGAAGGAGGTCTCTGTGGCCATGCAGCGTGGATGAGACAACTGCATGTTGTGTCTGAGCATCTCCATTTTCCCTGTGGGCCAGTCTGAGTTACAGGGGGGCTGATATCTACAGCAAAGGTACAAGCTAAGTAGGTGACGGTGTATGGAAAAAATGTTCTGTTGGGGTTTTAACCTGGTTGCTGACTTGAGGCATTCCTTTCCTTCTGCTCTCCTCCCAAAAAAATGAAGTATAGAAACTTCTAAAGATGCTGATGAAGGTAGGGGGAAGTCCTGCAATACTTCTCCATAATACATCTGGTGTTTCTGTTCCTAGATCATGCAGTACGTGAGCAGAGATCCCCCTTCCAGCTCGATAGGTGCTGTTCACCCTGCGCTCTGGATGTGACTGTTTCTCACCTGTTGAACAGAGGAGACGTGCTGGACCAGCTCTGGTTTCCTGCTCCATCCTGGTCCTGAGCCCTCTCAAATGCTGCAGCATCCCTTTTTTTGAGGAGTGGGGACAGAGGACACATAGCTTGTCGTATCCGGCTAAACCTTTTCTGGTCCTGAGGGTTTTCTTAGATCTTGGAGCCTTGCTAAAAGGAATAAACAAGAGTTAGAAGCCTAAATTTCAGAGCTGTCAGACCAGACAAGCATCCTGGAAAATGTCGGGAAGCCTGGTCCAGGATGAAGTAAAGGCACTTCGCATTGTTGCTGGTACATTTGAGGAAAAGTTCCTTTGTTTTAAGGACAATAGCTTGCTTGCCTCCAGGGATCCTAGCTCGGGCTCCTTTCTTGCCTGTGTTACAGCTCAGGAACGAAAAACAAAGAGCGAATTGAGGAAAGGAACTGAATTGAGGAAAGCAACGACAAGCAACCCCAGGAAAGGGTGGGTTTGTGCTCCCTTGAGCATGGGCTTTGTTAGGGCAACAAGGGAGGTGTGAAGTCCTGGCAAAGAGGCTTTTCCCCACTGATAACTGCCTCCTCTTTCCCTAACCTGCACCGGTCCAGCCTGCCAGGCAGCAAACCCATAGTAGAGACGTATAGCCCCCTGTACTGCCCTGGCACCCTACGGTGGAGATGGGTTTGCTTGTTCACAGGCTATAGATTGACGAGACCCATATGGGACAGGGCTGGAAAATATGCAGAGCTCAGGACCGTCCCGGGAAGCTGCAGCCCTGAAAGCAGGCGTGAGCAAGCGCGGCTTGCCTCTCCTCTGCACGCCGCTTTGCCCGCTGCTCCCGTGAGCGGGCTGTCTTCGTCCAGCTCCTGTCTTTAGCTGCCTAATCAGAGGAGACAGCAAAGAGACTCACACTGACAGGCGTCCTCCTGAGAACGTGGCCGTGCCTGCAAGGGAAGTGTCTCCGCAGCGGGTGAGGTGGCGGCTGAGTGCTTCCGAGCTCGGGGAAGGCAGGCGATGGGCAGGCAGGTGAGGAGGCAGCTGGCTTATGCCTGTGCCACGCCATCTTCCCAGGGGTGACCTCCTGCAGCAGGCAAGTGATTTCCTCACTGAGATTAGCTCAGCCCGGAAAGGTCTCAGGTTCATTCAAAAGCAGAAGGGAGCCTAGGTACTTCCTAAGACCAGCATAGCTGGAAAAGGATTATCTTGTGCTTAGAAACACATAGTGATGCAAGTTACTCTTTTCCTTAAAAGCAATATCCTCCCCAACCCTGCCCCACTCTGCATGCACACACATTTTTAGGTCCAATTTAAAGGGATTCTGTATTAAGCGCACAAATCACAGTCATTAGCAAGGCCTCAGATCCCCTCCACCTCCCCACCCCGGCAGTGGGGCTCAGTTCAGGGATTCACAGAACCCCAGGTCTTTAATCCACACACAAATTAGCCTTTAAAAACTTCATCTGGCTTTGCTCTTCCAGGCTCTGGACAGGCACGGAGCCAGGCTGCAGAAGGCAGTTCAAAATCTTTCACCTCTTAGGAAAGATTAAAAGCCCAGAAAAAGCCTTTTCTTGGAGATATCCAGTCCAGTTTTGTAGAGCGAGGGGGAGAAATCCCGATACAGAGTCAACAGTGGAGAAGCCATGGCTTGGGACCTAGCAGGGTCCTTGCTCTGGATCAGCTCCACGCTGCAAACTGCCCCCGGATCCCCCTGCTTCGCTCACCTCCGGTGTGCGCACACGAGCAGGAGCATGCAAGATGCCTCTCTGCTTCCCTGTGCAAACTCAGCTTCCTCAGGAACAGGATTTACTTGAATTTTCAGGAGCTGGACAACAAAACTGCCGAACTTTTTCTGAGAAACAATTCATTGAGGTTTTTGGCTTGCTGCCTGAACTAAGCTGTAAAGTAAATGCAGCCGGGCTGCAGGGCAGGTTTTAGCGTGGGGACATGAGAGAGGGATTTTAGATCTATAGTGAGTCTGGTTACAGGGGGCAGATGAAAGCAAACTCACTAGTTAGAGAAACAAACCTCCCGATGCAACAAAACGGTGGAAATAATCTATCCCTTTTTAAAGCATCTCAAGAAACAGGAATGGAGGAGCTTAGACAGTCAGAGCATAAATAGTTGGGTGAAACATGACAGAGAGAGATGAATGGTTGTGTTTACAAAATCTGGTTGTGTGGTGAGAAGATCCCTGGTTCCAGATGCTAAATTCACGCTCTGATCTTGATGGCCAGACCAACAGCCTGCTGAAGGGAACAAAGAGGCTCGTATTCCCTTCCACAAGCCTTGGATCAGAGATTAAGTTAACAGCCCTCTGCACCACTGGTAATTGCTCATGGGGTGTCAATGAAAATTAATCAGATGCTAGGAGAATCTTTAGTTACGTTGCCTTTCTCCAAGAGAGAGGAAAAACATCTGCCTAGTTTCGGACTCCCGCGTCCTTCATTGCCACCGGTCCGGTTTGACGGAGTTCAAGGCACAAGTTATGCCCGGTCAGCCACACTGCCATAACCTGGGGCTCTGCTTCACTCCACAAGTGTGCTCCCTCCTGCCCAGCACGTGTGTTAAATCCATCAGGACAGAGCTATTTTCCAAGTGCTAATGCTTTTGCCCCTAGTTCACATGCAGAGTGCTGTACTAAAGCTCAACCAGCATGGTCTCCATGGCTAAGCAACAGCAGAGTCACAGAGGCTGTTACACTCTGCCTGCTTCCCCAAAAACCACTCCAAGCAGGCATTTCTGAGGACTTTTGACTAGGACTATTGTATTTCTTCAATATCCATATTCCTTCACCATCTCAATGGCTGCATTACCTGCTTTTTTTTTTTTTTTTTTTTTTGCATTTTGTCTCACTCATCTCTGCTGACGCAGAGGTTTTGGAGAGGCTGGTGTGTCTCCAGCAGACTCACCCTTTTTCTGGGTACCCTCACCCAAATGATCTGTTGTTTTAGCGAGACAACAGACTTACCATGGACCCGGGAGTATCCGGGTGCTGACTGGCTCTCAAGAGCAGATCACACTGCCTGTGGGCAGGCAGCACTGCTTCGAGATGCTCGAAGCGACTCGGCTGCTTCCCCTTTTACACCTCAGAAGCTACCTAAAAACATCTCTGCTCCTGTCAAACTCACTTCTTTCCTCCCTCTGCCCTTTTCAGCTGGTATCTAGCATGCCTCATCCTTCTCTAATCAAGGTCCCTTTTTCATCCAGCACCAGCCACTTTGATCTGTCTTTTGCGGTCTCCCTGGAAGGTATTTATTTAGCCACGTGCTTCCTCCTTCTCCCACCTTGCAGGAAGGATGGGTCCTTCTCTCCCACCGCCTCCACAAGTCAAGCCTTGATGGAGGCCATGAGGGAAGGGGCAGAGCTGAGAGCATCTCCCGCACGCATGCAGCAGTGCTGGGGGTTCACAGGCGGATGGCATGCCAGTGCAACCCCCCCCAAGGAGCAGCAATGAGCCCTGTTTGGGCTCCTGTTGGCTCTGCAGCTCCTCTGGACTGCAAATAGTGTTAAAAAAAAGAAATGGGTGCAGTGTACAGGCATATTCCTACACCCATCCCTTGCTAGGAGGGTTGGCGTCTGCCTTGCGTTCATGGCAGCTCCCTCCAGACAGGCTTAGGTCTCGGTCCAGTCTTTGACAATGTCAACCCTTGCATCGCTAGATCATGTGTATCACACAAGTCATTAAACTAAGTTTTTTATGCTGACACCTCACCCCAAAGCATACACCTGCAATGCACCTATCCAAAAGGAAATTTAGCCTTCATATGATCTGTACCCAGCATCCACACGAGCCAGGTGCGGAAATGCAGCCCCAAATCTTGCAGGTGGGGACCTGCAAGCAGCGATGTCAACCAGGGCCACCCTTGCTGCCTGCCGTCTGCCGCTCAGCTGTACGAGGCAGAGCGCTCCTTCCCTTTGAACCACCTCTGAACATTACTTCTGCTCCACATGAAGCATGACTCATTGATGGATTAGCCCGGATCTGTCACACAGCAAGACAATACGGCAGAAAAACAAAAGGCCAACGCAGTTGTGCAGAGGCAGACCCCAGCCTGTGGAGCTGGGAAGTAATCCTTCCTCTCTATAGGACCCTGGTAATTGCATCTGGATTGCATTGAGCTTGTGGCAGGCCATTCCCAGAAAGGCCGACAAACCAGAGCAAGCTCAAAGCTGATTAACAACACGCAACCGGGGTCTGGAGGGATTGATTTATGTGGAGGGATTCACAGAGTTCAATAAGGCTTGCTCAGCCAAGTTATGATTAAAGAAGATAACAGTCTGGAAATACCTGCGGGCTAAAAATCTGATGACCCATCATTGTGGGGCTGCCCGGAGGTTAACCTGAAAGCCTGGAGATAATGAAATATGCCGTGTATCGGGGGCGGGGAACCCGCAGCAGGCTCAGCTCTGCTGAGGACCAAACACACAAGCAGCAGCAGCGCTCACAGGACGGAGCGTGACCCAAGGGGCAAAACAATACGGCCAAGACAGGGAGGACCCCTTGCACAGTCCCAGAGGGGCTGCATAGCTGCGTGAAGCCATCAGGGAGGGAGGATTGCCTTTCCTGCAGGAGAGCAAGGAGCTGGAGAGGAGCGAGGCATCGGCTGTTGTGCAGCTCCAGGACAGACCATGAGCTTGGGGCTCTCCTGGCTTTTCATCCTCCAGTGGTGTCCCCTTCAGCAGCCGGCCGGCCAGCTGCAGGTCGGTGTTGCCTGCTCCAAGCCATTAGCATCAGCAAGGCTTGAGAGAGCCCAACAGCTAACACTGCGCAGGGCTCCCTCTCCCCAGCAACCGATTCAATTTGCAGAGTGATTCAGCAACGTATTGATTTAACTATCTGCAGACAAATGACCTATTCTCTGGGCCACGCTTTTTAGTGGAGGGCTTCAGTCTTCTGCATTAATATTTTAATAGATTTACTGTGTAGTCGCTTCACCTCAGCAGAGGGAGGGAGATGAGGGCAGGGATGGGGAGAGGCGGGAGGGGGCTTGGACCGGAGCATAGGCTGGGAGGTTTGGGTTTTCTACAAGGAGGCAATGAAATGAAGGTTTTTCAATATAAAGAGGCACCACTTCCTATTCTTCAATTCACATTTGCTTAGCACAGCGCCAAGAGCAACCCGCTTGGCTAGACTTCCCCAGCCTGCAGCTCAGAGGAGGGTGAGGGACCAAGATGCGATGGTAGCAGACACCGAGCTGGACTGTGCGGGGGGCACAGCCACCAGCATCCTGCGGGTTGGCTGGGGAACACACCTCGCCCAGACAGCTCACCAGCTCTTGTTCAGCAGCACGAGAACCCCTGGCAGAGGGGCTTCTGCATGGCTGCAGAACATGTTTTCCAAAAAAAGTGTTACCCATTTTTTCCTGCACACGTGCAAGCAGCACACAAACAGTAAGCCAGGACCTAAGCTGTTCTCTGTCATCGCAGCCTTGGAGGAATCCACGCTGATTCACACCAGCTGAGAGCAGGCGTCTCTGAACTGGAAATATTTCATCACCGCGTGGCTACTGTGACAGTTAAAAATGCAAGCCTGCACCACAAGGGACCATCTGTATCCCAAATCCAAACATCCTGTATTATTCTCTGCATCAGAAACCAATTGCTTTTCGCTATGAGCTTTCAGACCCTGTGATACAGCTCTCTTTCTCGCCTCCTGCCAATCTATAACCAGGACAGTACAAGATGGGGAAGGGCTGTATTCTGCAAGGAGTAACCGTCAATAGGATAGCAGGCAGATGCGATATGTCAGTCCAAACTCCCAGTTCAGCCCTGCCTCTGTTTCTCTACATAATCCCACATACACTATTATACAGAATTACTCCTCCAAGGAGTCCATTTTCAACATAAAAAAAAAAAGTTTGTTTTTTTCGGACTGTTCCTTCTTGAGCTCCCGCAGGCCTCCTCTCCCCATGGGATCAAGCAGCCTTCATCTCCTCTGCGCAATGGAAGGGATCCTAAGCTGCTTTTCTTTTCCCCCCAAACGTGAATCTACCACCAAACTTAGAGGCAGCTGAGACCTTCCAATGTAATAAACTTACTTCATTTTTCAATGCACTTACAGGGACTAGCTGCTGCCACATCCCCTGCAGGCCTGGCCATCAAGAAAATGAGCTTCGATGGAAAAATGAGGCAGTAGCTCCATGGCTGTAGAGGCTCAAGTCATCTTGAGAGAGGGTGAGCTTGCCCCCAACCCTTTCCTTACATTGATCCAAATGTATCCACGACAAAACTATGCCATCCAGCCCCATTACAAAGGACACTACTTGGAAGGTCCCAACCCACCGGCCACTGAGATATTGGCTGCATCTCAAACCTGTGCGAGTCATTCCAGCTCTTCACTCAAAACCATGCTGATGCTTTACACACAGACTAGCTAATTCACTGTGCAGCTCAAGAACAAGGCAGTGGGCATGGGGGAATCCCACCTCTAGCGTATTCTCCTAAGAAAACCTCAAAGTTTGTAGGAGTGCTTTAATAAAAAATTTAAAAAAACTAAACAAAAACCTGACTTGAGAACCAGAAATAACACCTATCGCTCCTTGGAGCGACACAGACAGGTTTGAGTATCAGCATTTTCACCATTACTCCAGCCTCATTTAAGGCTGGCAATGAAGAAAAACCTATCCCACCCCACCAAGTGCAGGTAAAACACACTTTCACCACACAATTGTCCTGGATACACAACACCAGGAAGGCTGCATTTGCTCACAGATTTCCAGGAAATGAGTCAATCAGCATAGGAGAAAGACTGTATTGAAAAAGGGAATAGGAATTTAAAGAGGATTCTTTTAAAGTCAACCAACAGAGCTGGCTGAGATGCAGAAGCTACTGAATTTGCCCTTAGGCTTTAGTGAATGAGTAATTTTCTTTTTCACTCTTAATATAAATGTCACTCTTTAGTAACTTTACCTTTTAATGTAGTTTCCCTTTCTCTGCATAGCTGGAAGATGAAGTGGCAGGTACTGTTAAAAGACAGGTTTTTAATACAGGAAAGGGTTGTCGGTTCCCCAGGCAGGTGCTTGTTACGACGTTTTTCTCCTGGTAGCGGAGGGGCACTGAGGGGGGTCTTCTCTGCTACTTTGGCTGGCTCAGCCAAAAACAGGAGGAATGTGGGAGGACCCTTTGAATCTGGTCTGCAGAGCAGATGACTCTGGCTGTCAATGAAAGTGCTGTCTGTATATAAGCACAAGCTTAGTCCTTGCCCATGACTTCACGTTTTCAAGAAATGAACAACAAAAATGCACTTTTTACCCTAAGATCTCAAAGTGAGCCTAGACCCTAGAAAAAAAAAATCAGCCAGCAAAGTGAGCTGAGCCACAGAGCAGCATAACAAAACCAAGGTCAGTTAGGAGACTGATGACAGGTCCAGGTCCCAAGTCCTACGCGAGAACTCAAAATCCACCTGCATTCCTCTCTCCGGGACTGGCAATTCTTAAAACTTCCCTGCTGAGGCTGGAGCAACTTTAATCTAAGGCCTTTTAGGAGGTGGGCTCATATGGAGAGTGGCAGGAAAAAAATGCCCCTGCAATTTGTCAGAGGCAATGGTTTAACACCCCAACTATTCTTATCAACTTCGTCTTGCTGATGTTGGCCTCACAACCCAAGGCCTAGCTAAAAGATGCCCCATCTAGATGTCAAGCATGCTTGCTTCCAACCCAGTAACCTAGGAGGCTCTTTCCAAGCAGAGAGCTCTTTCCAACCAGGCTCAAGGGTTTGAGTAGAGCGTTGCTGCTTTCCTGGGTGTGGGGACACCACACTTGGAGGCCACCAACCAGCACAGACACCAGAAGTGTAGTAAGCACCAGGGCACCGCATCCTACACCAGGCTCCAGTGACTGCGAGCAAGTTACCCTCACTACAGAGCTGTGAGGTCCTAGGGTTTGGGGGTTTTTCCCCTCCTTTATGGCCTGCGGTACTCTTAAAAAAAAAAAAAAAAGTTGAACATTAAATTCTTGCAATTCTTCTTTATTGCTGAGAGCAAGTCTCTCCAAGACACAGCGATGGATGCAGAGCTCAGTTACGTGTCAGCAGAGTCCCTGTGACCGGGCAGCCAGTCTCACCCTTGTGAAAGGGAAGCACAGCACAAGCTGTTTGCAGGATGTCACCTCTGCTCACAACCGGTGCTGCTGGAGCTGGGGCACAGCTGTGGACCGTGACAAAAGGTGGGGGTCTGCAACCAAAGAGGACTCGAGACAGGCAGAGGGAACTGGCCCACGAGATCTCCTGCCAGCAAGTGTCACTGAAGAGCTCTCTGAGATCTCCCACACTGCTGCATGCATACATCCCAGCGGGGAGGTGGCAGAGAAGGTTTTGGATCAACAAAAACAATAAAATTCCCTTCTCTGTTTGAAGCCTGCGCTGCTCGATCTCCTGCCTTTGCATTCAAGCTGCCATCTGAAGCTTTGTCCTTCTGGTTCCCACCGTGGCTCCGCAGGAACGTGACACGGTGGGGCAGAAATGGACTCTGCCCTCCCTCCCTCCCTCGTGCATGAGGAGCACGAGTCTCACCCCTTCCCTGGAAGCTTTTTTAGGGAAGCTGTTAAATCAGGCTTCACGCTGGCTCCTGCCCTCTCCACCATCACAAATAATTTCCTAGTGAGGGTCAAGTTCCAGGGAAGGCAGAGTTAGCACAGCCTCCAGGTAGCTCTGCCTGTTGCTGGAGGTGTTAACAGATGTGCGGACTCCAGCTCTGGGTATTTGATAGCACTTTTCCTCCCCTCCATGGCCGAGAGACACGTTTGCCTGCACTTTGGCTTCAAGCAGGCAAAATGACACACTAAGGTGATCTGCAAAATATGTGTCTAATCCTGGACAGTTTTTTCCAGCTGACTTTTAATGAGATGTTGTCTCCCCTTCCCACCAAGCTCCCCTTTAGGTTAACTTTGTTCTCTGCCTGACGGATTGAATCCCCACACACAAAACGCGTCTCAGAAGCTGCTGCTCTGTAGCAGCAAAGGAAAGGCATGCTAGACAAACAGGCTTTCCCCTCCGCATCCATGGCAGCTGCACGCAGAGCACCACCACAGCAGAGAGAGCCGTCCTCGTGCGGCGGGGAGAAAGCTGAACCCTTCCCTGTAGGAACTGCTGGGCATCTAATTGCATGCACGCGCACTAATTTATCCCAGTGCAGCCTGTGCTTTGATGCACCCGCCCAAGGAAGCGGAGCAGATGTGCCCTGTGCGTTCTGCAACCAGCATCGGGAAGTTATCAACACCATGAGGCCCGCAGGCAGGGAAGCGAGTTGCCTTTGGCTGAGGATGAAGGCACATCTTGCTTTGGATAACGACAGCTGGACCCAGCCCACGTTCCCTGCAACCACCCCAGTCTTTCAGCCACCTCCTCTCCAGGCTCAGGCAGAGTCCGACCTGTATTTCAGCAGTGACAGCAGCTCCTCCTCTCCGTCACCGAAAGGAGACTCCCATGTTGACTCCCCAGTGGTCAGGGGATGTAAATTTGGGTTTCAGGGGCAGTGCTGCCATACACAGCTGCACTCCCAAATCTCCACCTGGGACATTTAGTCCCTTCTCAGGAGGACCTTCGGTGCGTTCATAAGCCTGTTGCCTGCTACAGGCATCTGTGCATGCAGCTTTACCTACAGAGAGCAGATGCCATATTCTGGCCATCGACACAGCGTCACAACCAAAATAAACAAAAAATAAACACTAACAAAATAAACACTAACAGCACTATCTTTCCAAAGCCTCCCCAAGGTTCCAGTTAACTTGTTCCTCTACAGCAACTCCAGCAAAGCTGGGAACATGGCGGGGAGAGGGTGGCAGGTTAGAATCTGCAATTCTCTTGCAGAACCATGGCATGCACCATGCATTCGGTTTTCCCAAGATATATCACAGAATCACAGAATCACTAAGGTTGGAAAAGACCTGTAAGATCATCAGGCCCAACCACCAACCCAACACCACCATGCCCATTGAACCACATCCCACAATGCTTTGTCCACACATTCCTTGAACACCTCCAGGGAGGGTGACTCCACCACTTCCCTGGAATATGAGGAAACACGCGCTTTGCCTTCAAGGGGACTGGGATAATACATGAATAAGAGACTGACGTGCTGGGGAAATGCACAGGATGAGGGGGTGGGAGGAGAAGGAATGAAGCAGATTGTTTATGGAAGAGCAGCGCCAGGTACATTGGGGCCGGCTCAAGCCTTAAGTCCTCACTGCGTAGCACTAGAGGAACACCTTTTTATTGAGGGAGCACGTTCAGCGTATTTGGTTGCAGCTCAGAGCAGGCTGCAAATACCGAGATGCATTTGTGCCTGCATTTCAGAACCAGTACAACGTTCCTACCTTTGATAAGGGATTCTCCTTACAGCTGCTATTTATTAGCAGAGGTCAGGCATGCACTCTGTAATATGTCCCATACCCTTTTCAACTCACAGCCTAACCATGGTTATCTGGGGATACACTTGGTACGTGCCACTGACCACAATTACAGCTCCAGCCAGTTCGCCTTCTCGGGTTTAACCCCAGGCTCACTGGCTTGTTATTTACAGGGCAGCTGCCATTGTTTTTCCACATACAGCACCAAAGATTTGTGGCTCTGAAGGTGTAACAGTAAGACCTTTTCAACTCTGAAGATGGTAGAAAACACCCGTCATTTTATAGCGCAGAAGGCATTGAGCACAGTATCCCACAGGTACAACAAACGTCTCCTTAATGTACATATGCAACAGTCTGGGGGACAGTGGAGGAGCTGAAGAGATTACTGTAGAATGACATGGGGAATCTCCTGCTGCCTCTTATTTGATTAGTGTCAGCCAAACAAATCAGGTGAGGCTGCACAGCCAGAGGCCATGCACACACAATCCCAGTCACAGCAGCAAACCGTGACTCCTCTATCCAGAAGATGGATGGTCAGTGCTCGTGCATTCGCCAGCATGGTGGGCTCAGCACACAGGTGGTGATGGCCATTGACTAGCGAGGAAGATGATTCTGCCTGGGTGAAAGTGAGGTTTGCCTCCATGCAGCTGAGTCTCTTAGGTCAAAGACTTGGGCAAGGCTGGCAAGTTGTGCAAACAAATGTACTCAAGAGCTTGCAGAGAAAGTGGAGCTCAGCAGAGCTTCTCTGTGGCCCATTTCCCCCACCCCTGCCTTTTTTCCTGAACAAAAGTCTGTAGCCTTCAACAATCGGGCAGCAAAGAAAGCAGGGAAGAGCTCTTGCAGAGCTGCATGAGAAAGGGGGTGGTTTCTCCTACGACAGGTAGAAGGTGGGATTCCTCCTAGATCTGGCCTGGCGTGAACGGTAAATGTGGGATGGCATGCTTGGGTGAGGAAGAGATTACAGCCCTAATTGCATGGAAATGTTTTTGGCATGACTACTCCTGTCACATGGGAATAGTAGCTGCCTAACAACCCTGGAAATAAAGGGCTAGGAGGAAGGCAGAAAAAAAATATGGAGCTGCATACAACTAACTGCAGCCTGGTTCTCTTTGAAGCACAAAATTCATGGCCGACCTTCGTGCATAGGCATGGTGGACACTTCTAAAAGTATTATTTGGCCTGGCTTTTGCAAGAAGCCTTAGTGACAGCACAGGCTTCATAGCAGATTTCAGTGGGGTGGAGAAAGTGCCTTGGTAGCCTTCAGAGTAATTACAACATTCAGCTTACCCATCTTGCTTCCTAAAGGCCAAGGAAATTGCTCTGGGTGATAAATAGAAAAGGGTGGTCTGGCGGTCTGGTCCCCAGCACAAAGTCCATAATTTCAAACTGGCAAGGAGATGCTAATCTGTTTGTCTTTTTTTAGCACCAAAAAACATGGATACATTTGAAGTCGTTCTACTTAAAAAGCCCATGTGGAACATAGCCCACTCTTTTCTCCAATACAAGATTTTTAGCTTTGATGTGTCCTTAAGAAGCTGCCTTCAAGCTTCTATTCCAGCCTGTGAGGATAGCGGCTCACTCGCTATCTCAAGAAAAAAACGTCTAGGTCTGAGCTCTCCTTGGATCACCTAAAATCCACACCTACTGTAACTAACCAAACACGTGCAGGAGCATCCATGCTCCACCTGTACATGCCTTAGTACAAGACAGTTGCCCAGAAAGCTTTACAGCTCCAGAGCCCAGTTATCTGTAGGTTCCTAGATGCTGCTGACCATGAACCACCAATACGTAGCTCAATACAGAAGTAGCTCTCAGGGCATCCCTATTTTACAGAGGATGCGAAGGGCCAAGCGGAGTTTCTCAAGCTTTGCCCTACTCCTCCAGTTTCCAGCAACAGGCCCTGTCCATAACATGAGACTGCTTCCTCAGGGAGAACTAGGAAGCACCAGAGCAGGTGTTTCCCCAGCCACAAATTGCTCATTCCCCCCATATTGTGTCCCTGGGTTCCCAACCAGGAAGATGCGGAGGCGGAGGAGCCCACAGGTAGTTTCCCCAGAGCCAGCCCGAATTTCAAGCTGTGTCCCCAAGACAAACAACCATGCAGCAGGTCAAAGAGCCCTGCCGCATCTCCAGACAGCCCTTTCAGGTTCCAGTGATACCTCCAGGATGCAAATGCGTCTTCTGCTTTGCTCAAGCAGGAAAACCACGTGTCTCCTCTTCACATAGCAACTCCTCAGTGCCAATGGGGATGGCCTGGGACAATGTGCTTGGTGTTGGGGAAGGACTGTACACTGTGGCTGGCAGGTATCCATCCATCTGAAAGAAGCAGAGCAGTTACTGAACAGGCTGCGATGTATGGCACAGGAGAAATAAAAAGGATTAATTAAAAGGGATTAATTAAGCTGTTGGCAGCGCAAAGACAGCACTGACAGATGCCAAATCAAAGTACAGGACTGTGGGGCTTTAACTTTCATTATAAGGCACCCCTCACCTTTCAGTGGGATGGCAGGGCTAGCTAAGCGCTTTGGTACCTTTTAGTAGGTAGGAGACACGCTTAAACAGTTTTACTGTTCCCCCCCAACGACACTTTTTCAAAGCCACCGGTTTTGGCTGGAAACTGACCTGAAGGTTGCTCTTCGTGTCCACCAGCCCCTCCATGGTGCCATGGCTGTGCTGGATGAGTTTTCTCTGCCTTTGGGTGAGTAGTAGCTGCTTTGGAGCACCTTCCTCAGCTGTTCTCAGAAGTAGTTTAGTTTTGTCAACACACCCAATTCTTGCAAGTACTGACAGAAAGCTTCCAGCTGGGCCATGCCTCCAGCCACAAAGTATTTCACCTGCAGAACTTTTTTCAACATTACTTGCCCATTGCTGATCCTGCTGAAGCCCACAGACATCTTCCTCTCTTTCTGTTAGGTAAGGTTGACAACACTTACTTACTTTACTCAATGCGCATTCCCCCCCCTGTTTTCCCAATTCCATCATCCCTCTCATTCATACCGGAGCTCGTGAAAATGGGATATAACAGTGAGTAGCTCTTCTTCACGGCTCAAAACTTGATATAAAAATTTGTCATCTGCTGTAGCATCAGACCATCTTACATTTCATCTTACTTGAGAAGTTTAAACCAGTAAACATCTACCAGTAAACTATCTAATCCTAGTGAAGTACCAGTAAAAGATCAAAACCTTGACTCCCCCCAGACCCAAGTTATGTGAACACAAGGAAAACATGCTCTGGTCCAGGCTGGTTTCAGATGTTTTGAAAGCAGGTCCATGCAGCAATGCTGGTCTACCTTAAAGCCTCCCAAAAGGCAGCCTGCAGTGCGACTCTGCCTGGTTTTAAATTCAGCTTAGCTGAATTAGTTTTAAGCCAGCTGAAGAGTCTTGCAAAAGTAAACATGTCTTTTAGTGAGAAATGTGACCCTGCTACTCTTCTTCTGAGGGTTTTGCTGTCTCAGCATGCCTCGAGTCACTTGGAAGTCGCAAAATGCCGGAGTCAGTTCAGGTTTTGCTCCAACTTCCTAGAAACACTTGCTGGTGCTCTGGCAGGCGTTTGCTTACCGGGGTTACTCTCAATAGGAACAGGCTTGATTAGACCATGCATCATCTCAGTGAGGACACGAGTCCCCCCGATCAGACCTTGTCATTAATCTCAAACAGCATCACGGATCCGTGGCACAGAGAAAAAAGACCTGTCTGGAGGAAGCACGGCTCCGTCTCATTAGCAAGAGCCGCATTTAAGCACAGCGGTGACACCGCTGTTAACATTTAAGGCTTGTGAACGCTGCTGTGAAACTTTCCTGTCCCCTCAGCTGACTCCCCGGACCCGCGGGAGGGAAGGCCTCCTCGGGAGCCAAGCTGGCAAGATGCTCTCTGGCGCGTTAAGCATTTAACAGCCTTTGTTTATTTATTGCACTTAAATGCGGTCCAGGAGGGAGGACCTGGCCCATTTGCTCTTATTGTGCTTGCTCTTTGCTAGTCTCCTGACTGCAGCATGGGCAAAAACATGCCTTCATTAAAATTAAGACACGAGACACAAACACAAAGCTCTTTTTGTTTGAAGCCGCTGGAGCAGAAACGCAATAGAGGTCCCCCGGTGTTTCATGCTGGGAAGCAACACTGGGGCAGGCAGCGGCAAGACCCTGCAGAGGTCCTTGCTGTTGATGTCTGCTTTCACAGCAGGAGTGAAGAGGGATTTATGCTTGGCCAAGGGATACCTGGAAGGCAGAGTCAGCCTCTTTTAGTCCCGTGGGGGGTCAGTCAGCAGCGATGGATGAGAGAGTGGGGTACTTCACAGTGAGGGACAAGAGGACATGCTATAGAGCAGGGCAGTGGTATCTGAGGGGCGGTGCAGTGTGCTCTAGATTTGGGTCCAGCAGACTCAAGGCTGCTACAGAGTGATACGGGCTATTATACTGGGGGCATATGCAGAGAGTAACGCAGGGGCCCTTCGCTGTCACAGCACCCGATGCAGCTAGGCTGTGTGATTAGCTGAGGTCCAGCACACCAGCCCAGCCCTCTGCTTGCTGACAGCATGAGAGCTACAGGCAGACAACTGCTTTTTCAGCTCCTTCCGGGACAGAAGTTCAATTAAGATGTGCATATCTTTCTCTGCCTTCAAATATGGTATGTTAGAGAGTGCTGCTTAATGGGTCTAGCCTGCAGTGTTTCGTGATAAAATATACAGTAAAACTGATGCAAGAAGGAGTACCACTCACTAGAATTGGGCCTAAATTAACAAGACTTGGAGTAATCCCACTCATTGAAGCTGTACTCCTCGTGCACAGAAAGTAAGCCGGGGGTGGAGTTCAAAGCTATAGACTCTATAGCAGAGGGAAGGCAAAGATAGCTGGTTAAACACATTTTCACGACTCCGAAGCGTACCGTCTTCTGCAGCACAGGCACATGCAGGAAATACAGTACCATGGTTCCAACAGCGCTCAAGACAGGTGATGTGGGGTCCGACTTTGATACAGATACATCATTGTGTCTGGTAAAAGGAAAAGCTCGTGAAGCCCTAAGCTGCAGAGCTTCATATATTGGTATCTGTAGACATCCCTACTCAGGAGAGGCCTGTAAAGTCAGAAGGATACTGCTGCAAGGCAGAACAGTGTAAGGGCCTTTTGCCCAAATCATCTCCATCTGCCTTTCCGGGGAACAGCACTGACGGTTTCAGATCTCAGAGTGTTTTGAGGCCAGTAGTCTTAAACACAGTCTCAAAACACTGCTTCAGTCCTCAAAAAGACATGCCAGGCTGCACAAGGGAGTGGAAGCCTCTGGACATCGACCTTCTTCAGGAAATAAGGCAAGGGAAGAACCAGTTAACTGACCATCCATGACCTCTCCTTCCAGCCTAGCACACGCACAAAATGCCCAGGGCAACCCAAAGCCTAGGCAGAAGCTGCAGCCCCATCGCTTGCTCGGCCAAGTGACGGTGGCAGCGAGGGATGCTGGTGGAGGTCCTCCCTGGGCAGCAGATGCTGTGCCCAGCTCTCCCTTCCACCAGCAGGATCAGGAGTTGCACACACAGGTCTTCGCTTCTTCCTCCCACTTTTCCATATCAGCTCTGCCACTTGCATTCATCTACCTTTTCTCTGAAGAACCACCCAGACATACTGCCTTGTCTTTCAGATGCCAAGATTCAAATCTGTGTAAGCCTACTCAGCTCTAACCCTGACACATCTCCTGGTCCTCGGTTAAATATTAAAGCATGTGTACAATCCCAGTCTTATAGTGGAGTTGTATAGATATCTACACTTCCAGTAACATAGCATAAAGGCCACTATTCAAAATAAAATTCCAGAAAAAAAGAAATAGAAGCTCTGCAATAACAAGGACTGAGGGTCTCATACTTTCTACCTAAACTCCATATCAATAGGATTGTGTGGAAGAGCCAAGTTTTTGCTGGGTGGTAAAATCTGAAGAGCATTTTTCTACCTAGAAAAGAAATTACCCTGGAAAAAACTTCCAGTGTTAACAAACTGTTCATATAGTCATATTAAATAGGACATCCTGACTCACTGCACCCTTCTGAAGGTAAGGATGTCAAATCACAGTGAATTAATTTTTGAAGCATTTCAGGAGCTGGAAATGTCACAGTGAGAGTCAAGAAAATTGTGGTAGTGGCCTTACAGGAAAATCAGAGCAACTTGCAATAAAATCCCTGTGCGTGAGTAAAGGAAGCGCTAGCTTTATTTTGAGGTACTAGATCACCGCAATTTATCAATATTCTTCTGTCCCATGCATTCTGCTTCTACACTGTGCAGTCTTAAAACCCACTCATCTCCATAATTCCTCTTGACTTACAACACGGGAATACAACTTCTGATACCCTAAGGCTGCCCTGTCTATAGTCAGAGTTCACATTTGCTATAACTGGCTATAAAAACGACAACTTTTTTTCCACTGGATAAACAATTCAGCTGTCAGATGGTGGATATGATGATCAAAGCCGAGTACTATTTTTTGCGCATACGAGCTTTTAAAACCCGGCCTCTAGTTTAGGATCCTGAATTAGCATCGACTCCAGTGACGACTGGGGAATTGCAAACGTTTTATGAACTCTGGTGAACTCGCACTGTACACTCCCTATTCATGCCTCTCTACAAAGTACTGCCTGAAACTTCTGAAAAGGTACATTTAACTTACCTGAAACTCTAAACACTTACAGAGAAACAAAAATGGGGCAGATTTCAAGAGGAAGGAAAAACTTATTGGGCTCCCTCTGGAGGAGATTGACTCTAGTAGTCAACAGTCAAAAGCCTGCTGCCCAAACCCGGACCTTGGGCAAGGACAGCGGCAGTGTATTGGCGAGGTTCAAAAAGCTATGGCTGTAGGCTTGACTTCCCGTGAAAGGTAACAGCCAGGTTTTCTTCGGAACAAAGCTGCCTCCGTGCTTTCCCGGAGCTGTGACTGTCTCCTCAGAGGGTGCACTGAGACCCAAGGACATGCAGAAATTTAGTTCAACCAGGGGTACCTCTGCTGTAAAAAGAGGCCACGCCAGTTTATGGGCAAATTGTCATAAATGCACTTTGAGTGCCTTTGTGTTGAAATACAATCAATCCCTAAGGAAAACTACTGATCTGTATAATTAGAGGGAACTGACACACGCGTCCACGGCTGATGGCAAATTGAACACACAGGAATTCTCGCTCATTCCTGCAATAATCGCAGCACAGCTACCACGCTGGTGCAGAATTTTAATACACAAAAGGCAAGTTCTTAATGCCAATTAAATGTAGGATTAGAATTTTTTCCCCTATTTTTCCTCTCTCCAGAATCTCTTGAGGCTTCAAAGGCACCTTTCACATCACACCAGGATGTTTTCTCATTACGGGGAGCAAGCGTATCAAACAAGTGCTACTTAATTCCACACTTCAGCCCATAAACGGTGACCCAGATTTCTGGTATCTCTTAGGAGAAGTTGGCCCATGAGTATTTCAGGCTGGATAATAAAACAAGCAAGCTTGCCAGAACAAGGATGCAGCACAGAGCGAGGCGGAAGCATATAAGTCTGGAGGAGCCCAGGAGCTTGGCCTTCGTGTTGGTCACAGCCAGGTCAGAGGCGCAGAGGTGGGCTCAGTCACTTAACTCCAAGCTCAAGGAAGGGATTCTCCATACAACAGATGAGACATCCCTTCCTCACAGGCTGCTGCAAGCTCAGACCTAGTTTATGAGGACTGTAGTAAAAGAGTGTGGTGACCAGCAGACTGTTTGAAATGGGCTGGGAATGGCATCGATTGACTCTGGTTGGCTAAGCCCCCTCAGCGTCTAATTTCCAGGTTGACAGGCTCAGCAGGGGAACGTGGAGTGTGAAATAAAACATCAAGAAGTTAAAAAGAAACCCTCGGAGATGAGTACATCCACAGGCAGACAAACGGTGCAGGCACGCTGGGTTGTACAGGCTTCGTCATAAATCACAATTCATTTTCCAAATATGCATTACACACTTGAGCCAGAATCCCAATGCGATGTTTCCCCTATGCTGCGTTGCATTAACAAAGCCAGGCTATTAGCCGTCAAATTATAATGACACCTCCTGCTCCCAGAGAGGATTTGAGCTGCACAGAGGTTAAACCCCACATAATGGATGCTCTCATCTGTTGTCAGGAGGGTTTTGCAAGGCAGGTTATACCTTGTGAGCCAGGTAAGGGAAGCACACAGCTGGGTGGCCCTTGGTGAAGACATCTTCATGCCTGCTGTAGAGCATCTTGGTTTACTCACCTGAAGGTCCTGACGGGCAGGTTACTGCCTAGGATCTTCTGCCCGCCAACGGGGAGGTCTGTGGCAATACCACCTACTGCATCCCAGAGCCTGTGTCCTAACAAACTCAACTCTCCTCTGCTTCTGGCTTCAAATGAAACTAGATTTGATGAAGGGTGGCACAGTATACACATGGCTTTCTAGGTGCCACGTTGCAGTGACAAAGAGATCAAGCGCATAGAAGTGGAATGTCAGAAGCACTGGAATGCTCTTGAGATGTCCCCAAAAATGTAGTCATGCCTATGCTCAACTAGGTTATTTTCACCTCCTCAGTTCAGAAACTTGGAAGTATAGTGCATACAAAATGTCCCCATGTGAAGAAGAGAAGCTCTGGCAACCCAGAGTAGGTTTTTTTCCCTGACAGATAGTCCTGGCTTACGCTTACACACATAGTGGTTGTGGGGAAAGAAGTTTGTTATCCAGAATCAGAGAGCAATCATCAAGACTTGATCCATCTCAGAGTGTGCATGTACAAGCAAGTGTTTTGCAGAGAAACAAGATGGGTTCCTCCCACCCTGGCTGCTAACACACAGGCTGAGCTTAGAAAGGCCTGTCTCTGTTGCAGAGGATGAAGTGCTCCAAGAAGGCTGGGACTCATTTTCTCGGAGGCAGGATGATGTTTGTCCCTCAAACAAATGCCAAAACCACAAGAACACGGGAATGCACTGCCCTTGGCGTGGGAACTGCCTTTTTTGTGCAGGGTCTGGCACAGGGGTGCCTGAAGACAGCTGCTGCATGAGTGCTAAATGGCTCTTTGCTCGAAATCCCTGCTCCCTAAAGCCTTGCTTGAGATACTGACTGAGCCCAAAGGAAAGGGCTATCAGGAAACGTAGCTATAACATCCTGTGACTTGTAATTGCCAACGCAAGCCTATCATTTAGGCGTATCTGCAGAGGGCTGCGTGTCTCTCTCTGCTGATCTCTCTCATCTTCAATTTGCCTCCTGGCTAGTTTTGCTTTTGTCATCTGCTGCAGGCAGCAAAGTTTTCAAGCACCTGCTGCAATTGAGATATTTTTTCACCCCCCCACCTCAGTATGCACAGCGAAAAGCTTCTTAACCCATGAAAGAGTGTAAGACTGGGAACAGAAACAGCATATTTGGATGCTTTCTGGGGGAAGAGCAGACAGTTCAGAGCTGGTAGATCGTGATGTTCAGCTAACGGTGACCAGAATCCCATCACGTTTCGTTAAGGTCCAAGTGACCCATCACAGGGAATATAGCCATCATTAAAGTCTCTCCAACTCACCCAAATGCAATGCAGCCTAGAGCACAGAAACTACTGCTACTGGAACCTCACTTCTCAGAAAACAGGGCTTCAACGTCCATGCAGCCTCTTTCCCCAACACATTACCCTGCATGACTGGAGTGTCTCTCTTACCCTGACAAGATGCCCTGAAGCCGCCGCAAGCGCAGCATCTCAGCTGTGCCACTCTCGCCTGGAGCAGGTGCTGCTACCAACCAACCTTCCGTTTTACTGCATGACCAAGCACCTCGCCTCTGTCAGGTTCAGAGTTAACGAGAAGTTTTGAGCTGTATTCCCTTTCTCAGTACAGGGTATGACTTATTTTGAATCTATGTGATCATTAAGAAACCATAGCTAGCATAGAAATATTTACCATAGTCCTTCCTATGTCACAATAGACACAATCCTCACCCCAGATAAATCTCTCTCTCCTCTTTGGTCCAGCCTGGGGCCTCTGCAGGTCCAGTGCCACCAACCCGGACACACACACACACACAGACATCCACCAGACTTTGTAAATGTGTTTGCAGCTCTCCATTTCCCAGGAGCAGAGAAACGTGGGAAAGAATTGCTTTATCACTGGTTATATTCAGACAGTGCAGAAACTGCATCTGGTCATGCACGATGCCAGAGTGGGAGTCAATAGGCAGGGTCCCCAGAGGAGATACTTCCCCAAGGTCCACTGTTGGAGGCAAGCCAAGATGAAGTAGCTGAAGCACATGTTACATTCGCTCTCCAGTTTTGCATGCAGCATTGCTGAGCACAGCACGGGGCAAGGATGAGAGTGGACTTGGGACCAGTGGTAGAGGGTACTGGTGTCACCTGTGCTGCACTTGTGCATAGAAGGCCACTCTTCTGGTGGGCACCATTTCAGATAATTGCAGGTGTGTTGAAAAAGCCACCAGCAAGTGGGTAACAACAGTAGAAGTCTTCCAGCACCCCAGGAGAGGAGACCAGGAGTGATCAGCAGCTCATCATGTCCTCTGTCTGCTCCAGGACATAGCTATAAATCTGTATTTCAACAGGCAACGCAAGGACCAGGAGGTCTCATGGCACATGTCACTCTAGCATCTAAAAACATAAAAGCAATCACTCTGTGGGCTCTCCCAGCACCTGGGGAAGTGCTAAACAAGCTGTTCCACAGAAGGAAACACACCCATGGGGCTCTCCTGCCACCTTTTCTATTTAGATTTTGCTCCAGCCAGTAAGTCAAAAGAATTTAAAAAAAAAAAAAAAAGAAGAAATATTGATCAAAAGAAGAAATAGTGATCTGACAGGCTTCTGTTTTCCACACCATTTTGGGGATCTTATCCTTGCTTTTTGAGCTGGCTTAAGAGTTTCTCAGGGAAAGAAAACAGCCTTGTGCTTCAGGACCCTAAACAAAGCTTCAGTGACCAGAGCTCAACTCCTGGCTTGGCAACATCTTTCTGTTGCTCAGACGAGACGGGTGACCTTCATCTCATTTCATCCCCACTATGTTCATACAGGGAGCCATGGCCATAGAAGGAGAACTGTAAAATTAGCTGGAGCAGGCAGCATAAGACACAAGCGTCCAGGGGTGGAGGGACCTGGACAGTGTCTCTCTGGACCCTCCTTTGTGACTGCTAACAGCATGTAAACCATCTCCAAATGCACCATACCCTGTGCCACCAACAGCCTGAATGACACCCTGGGGTTTTTCCAGCTCCTTGGGCACTGTTTTGGCAGAGGTGGCACCACTGCTCTGCATGATGTAGGCAACCGGCTTTGTTCGGCACATCTCACAGGGAATTAAAAGCAAACTCATTTTGCCCAGATGGGATGCTGCCCCCACAAAGCACATGTACGCAGGGAATAATTCATGCTAATACACAGTGCCCGATGCTCCTGGCTCTGACCCCATATCTGGAGAGCTGTGTCTGCCACCTGAGCCACCAGAGCAGCGGGCAGGGTGGCTGCCGCTGCCCCAACACAGGCTGGAGGCATCGCAGTAGTGGTGACCCTGACTCTAATAGATCACGTCAGCCCGGACAGGCCAAATACAGTCCGATTTGTCAGCACAGCCAGAGCCAGGATCTAAATAAACCAAATCCTGAACATCCACGGTGGATCAGAGCTGGGCCCTGCAGCGAAACAGATGTACAAAGCTCGGTGCAAGGACAGGCAAGACATATCAAAGCTTTAAACAGACTTTGTTGTTTTTTGTTTTTTGTTTTTTTTTTTTTTTTATAAACCCAGTAGGCACAAGCCTCTCCATCCCACAGCCTCACCGCTCATCGTACTTGTATGCGCAATCAGGAGGCAACACGCTGTTCCTTTTTAAGGTCAGGCCAAAATTCGTGGTGGAGGGGGAAATTGGAGCATCATGACTGCTCGTGCAAAAAAGAGAGGCAATTCTCCTCTTGGCGTTGCTTCCCCAAAGGAGCAGATATTCCAGCTATGGTATCCACACGTCAGCAGAGCACACCTCACACCTAACAGCAGACGTAAGCTCATGGCAGTGCTTTCAGAGATGCTAATGTTACTTGGCATTAGCCTTTAGGACCCCATCGCTTTGACCAGGCTGGCCACCCCTTGTATTAGCTACTGTTAGAAATCTGTCAGAGGGAAACTGCTCAGCAGCTCCAATTGCCCAGTTCAGTTTGGATGTGATGGTACCCGGGTGCATTTGTATCAACAAGCCTTGGAGAACTGCTCCAAGGAGAGCTTCTGATGTATCCCAGACACTTCAAATCCCCAGAAAGGCACAGATACCAGTTTCTGACACCTCACGGCTAGTTTCCTAGGAAAGCTGGATTTCCCTGTGGAAGGGGCTACACGGGAGGGGAGCAGGGACCAACAATTGAAGGACTGGCCTCTTCATAACTGTTTGAGCCCCAGAGCATTTAATCTGCTTCCCTAATGGCATGTCTGCAGTATCATTTTCTTTGAAGACTGCTCACTGAAAGAAAAGAATTGCTTTAAAACAGCCAGAACTATTTATTTTGAATATTCAAGTGCATAAGCCCCCTTTGAAATTTAGAAAATAAAACATCACCCTACTCGTGACCGGCCAGCACAATGCACACTGCAGCGTGTGGCCGTCTAGAATGCTGCAACCCACTGGGGACCTAAAAATATATAAATCTGTTACCCTAAGGGGAACAGAGACTAGCTTCTCCTGGGGAAGGAACCTTCTGGGTCTTGAGGACTTGGCGATGGATCCATGCCTTGGTGGATGTAAGCCCCCTGCCCTTCTCTAGACTGCACAGGCACCCAGCCAGCTACCCTCCTCCCTGCACCACTGTGCATTCCTGAAGAGCCCCTGTAGCTGAGATTCCCTCTCGTGCAGGGACAGAAGCAGTCTCCCTCTCACTCCCCTGCCCAGCAATCAGTGCCACTCTCCGGGCCAAGGCCAGCACCCAGCCTTCCCCCCGAGGCCACCTGCACTCTTCTCAACAACGCACTTGAGAAGCAGCAAATTGGACACAACTTAAACCAGTCTATAGAATGGGGCAATTCTCCCAGTTCCCAGCGGTGTAAGACAAGTACCCAGGTTTCTGGAGGCATCCGTGCCTGCCAGAAACAAAAGCAGCGATGCCAGACCCATACTACGATTTGTCCTTCCAGCTTGTCTGGTAAGGTACCAGGTCCCAGAAACCAGAGGGAAAGGTTGGAGGAAGGAAGATGTACCCTTGGTGGAAAAGGATCAGGTCAGGGAATACTTAAGCAAACTGGACATACATTTGTCCATGGGGCCCGACAGGGTGCCGGGGGAGCTGGCAGATGTCATTGCAAAGCCACTCTCAATAATCTTTGATCACGGTGACTGGGAGAAGGCCCGAGGATGGGAGAAAAGCAAATGTCACTCCTACCTTCAAGAAGGGCTAGAAGGAGGATCCAGGGAACTACCAGCCAGACAGCCTCACCTCAATCCCTGGAAAGGAGATGGAGCAGCTAATCCTGGAAATCATTTCCAAGCACATAAGGACAAGAAAATCATCAGAAGTAAGCAACGCAGCTTCACCAAAGTCATGCTTGACCAGCATGATAAAATTCTGCAATGAAATGACTGGCCTGGTAGACGAAGGGAGAGCAGTGGATATTGTCTACCTGGACTTCAAGTAAGGCTTTTGACATTGTCTCCTGTAAGACATGCTGGGGGATGACCAGAAAGCAGCTTTGCAGAAAAAGACCTGGGTGGACACCAAGTTGAATGTGAGCCAGGAATGTGCCATTGTGGCAAAGATGGCTAATTGTGTCCTGGGCTGCATGAGACAACATATGGCTAGCAGGACAATGGGTACAAACTGAAACACGAGAGGTTCCCTCTGAATATTGGGAAACACTTTTTTACTGTAAGGGTGACTGACCATTGGAACAGGTTGCACGGGGAGGTTATGAAGTCTCCCTCCTTGAAGATATTCAAAAGCTGTCTGGACACGGTCCTGGGCAACTGGCTGTAGGTGACCCGGCTTGAGCAGGGGGTTGGACCAGATGACCTCTGGAGGTCCCTTCTAATCGCAACTATTCTGTGAGCATACAATTCCCAGCAATGGCATATTGCTGAGACAGAAAAAGTGGAACCAGACCTGCTGTATCTTGAATGGAGTTGTTCTAGCTTGTCAGTCTTCATGCATTCAACTTGCCAATCCACCCGCCACTTCAGTTATTATGTCCTGCCACTGATAAAAAGACAAACTGTTCAAAAGCATAAGTGACACTTCATGCCTGGAGATGAACTCAACCAGGACATCTGAATTTTCTTCAACATCTGATTTACCATGTTTTCAATGGTTGTGCTAAATCATTAATAGAGGTTAGTGCTGAATTCAGCTGAGGAGTGCTGAGCTGAGTCAGTGTTATTATCCCACTTCAGTTTATCCTTGCAAAGCAGCTTGAATTGAATGTACCCAAAAATAAAACACATGTAGAGGCTTATTCTGGGACTTTGTTGAACAGGTGCTGATTTGTGGAATCAAGTACATTCAAGTTGATGTGATGCATTCAGCCCTTTACAGGCAAAACACTCCATGAGAACCAAAAGTTGCCAACAAGAGGGAAGATTTCACATTGGGAATTAACTTCAGCCTCTGGAGTTCACCTAGTGAGTCATGCAGCTCCCTCCCAACCCCACTGATGCCAGGGCAAAAATAATTCCTTCTTCAAGGGGCTCCCAAAGGGCTTGGTGTTACTTATCCACACTTCATGGGTGATGAAGAGGGCCCTCTCTAGGGCAAATCCACTCCAGATGGTGAAAGAACTGAACATGTTCCATCAGTCATTATGGTGGTCAAGTTAACCATACCCTGTATGTGGGGACAGGTAAGTTGACCTGGAGAAATCAGCCATAGATAGGAAGGGAGATATGGCCCTGCAATGCCAACTGTAAAATGCAGACAATATATTTGACACAGCAAAAGCCGACAAACAGAACTGATATAGGAGAATACGGTCTAATATGAATTCCCTTAGCTGTGTGCAGTTAATGCAAATTCAGCTGCCATCCAGCGGTGTCCTGCAAAAGGATTCATTGCATTTCAGCCTTTCAAAAATCGCTAATGCACAGGCTCTGCCTCCCCCATTTACACGTCTCTCCCTGCCCCACAGAGAAAACTGCAACACCCCAAAAGGGGCAAATGACAGTAACATCCCCAATGACAACTTTACAGTCCCTCCAAGGGCTGTGGATCACTTTGGAAACAGATGCAACTTCTCATTTGTGCAGCTGCAAAAGTTGTCCCACCAGAAGAGGGGCAAGGCTGCAGAGAAGGGGTGTCCCACACCCCCGACAAATGTCACACTGCCCATCAGGGGAGGAGAAAAGCCTTGGAGTAAGGCTAGAAGGTCTCCCCTACTTATTTTGGGGATGGAGAGCTTGTTTGAAAGAAGCTGAGCATTTCTAAACACTTTGGTAACTTTTCCTCAAACCCAGATAAATGACAAATACGTGACGGCGGGTCTAATCTGGAAAAATGGTTTCACCGTAAAGCACCAGAGATGACCCCCAAGAGACGATCATCAGCATAACTATCACCAGTCTCAGCAAAGCGGTGGTAGCCCTTGACATCCCCCAACGAACAGCCGAACGCATTGAAACAGAAACTTCCTCCTCTGTGTTCCAGCACAAAGCTTCATTGCAGCAGGCTGTGGGCAGAGAGCAAGGCAGGCTGCCTGGTTATTCACTGCAGTTTGAACCTGGAAGAGCCAAAAGCAGCTTGCAGGCTCCAGGGACAACAGTTAATATCTAGTATGGACCCATTAGCTCATGCAAACGCAGGCGCCTGCTTCTGTGCAAGTTGCTTGGAAGACAAGTAAGCCCAGATCCTGGTGGCCTCTTTCCCACAGGAATAAAAACATTAAAATTAACACAAGGACTTGCAAGAGAAAGGCATGCCAGTTTTGTCCCAGAAATGAATGTGGTTACTTGGATCATCGTACATCAGCATCATTTTGAAACCCTGCTAGGGAGCAGCTGGAGCTGCTACAGTTGCGTTCCGAGCACACTGCAGACTAACACTAGTCACATTATGGCTTGCCAACCTTTAAATGGCTCCAGTGAGGTCTTGTTGCCATTGCTCCTTGATGGGAGTCCTGACTCAACACAGGGCAACCCACCAGCAGATCCCACTCTTTCAGTGTCTGTCATGGGCAAAGAGCCTTTGGGGGAAAAAAAAGCCTTAATATTCCCCACAAGAAAATCCAAAAGAATATCTGCTGTGAAATCATTCCCTGCCAGGCTGATATTATGAAATAAGTGATCATAAGCCAAAAATTACTGCATGGAAATTATTGATTACACAAATACCCTGACATTCTCCAACAGTATATGCATAGACAGAGTTACACCAGAGCCACTCTACATACTTCTCTCTTTGAAGAAATGCTCTGCTGTTTTCATAGTTGCTTCTCTTCTCTCTTTCAAGTTTCCACCTTTTGCGCAAAGTCTGCAGCAGGGCAAAAACAAAGATCTGACTTCAAAGACTTGTGAGAACAGGAAACAGCCCAGCACCGGGGCAGGTTCTGGTTGCCGATAGGCAAGCGATCCTGCAAACTCCGTTTTGTTTGCAATGCCAGTCTGACTCACACTTCTTTTAAGCACAGCTTATTTTTCACTCCTCTAAAAAAAAAAAACCCACCAAAGAACACCAAACAAAAACAACCCAAAACCAGGACAACCCAAAACAAGCAAGCAAGCCTTTTCCCAGCAGGCAGAAGTTCTTAGGACACAGAAGGAGTTGCCAGGAGCTGCGCAGCACAATGCTTGTGGCTCTGCAAGAGAGCTCCTGCACCTGGAAGGATGCAGAGAGGACCACCCCCCAAACAGATGGGGCACAGCTCCAATCCCGTCATTGTGAGGCCAGTGTGGTCTGGCCTGCAGGCAATTTAGCATGGACAGAATTGCAACAGAGTCTACCGCACTCTGCACAGTCTTTATGGAAACAAAGCCATGGGAAGGGAAAGCTTTTCAGGAAAACAGGCGCTGCTAGAGGGACTGGACAAGCGGTTTTTCTGCTTCTCCACAACTTCCATCTCCTGGCTGGTGCACGTTCTTGAGCACCATCTGCTGGCATTTTGTCCATGAGCTGCTTTTTCACAGACCCAAGGATAACTCGCACCATGAGCAGTAGCCCTGGCACAACACAGTGTGAGCACAATTCCAGTATTACACAGGCAAGCCTACTCCAAAAGCAGCTGATCCGCTTTCCAGCAGAGTTGAGGCTAACGCACTGCGGATCCATGCAGAACCAGCCCAAACGTCCAGATGGTACAGTCCCAGAGCCAGGAGCTAAGGTCTCTGTGGAAGCCCATGGGATTGGGACAGCCTCGAGGCTCAGAGCATCCGACATCAGCAACAAAAGCGGATGGGAGCAGGGCCACAGGGGAATCCTAGCAGATCAAAAAATTCCATGTAGACATCCTAAGTCCCTGTGACTTTGGCTCACCTTGTTCCCCAGGCTCTGTATGACACCAGTTTCATTAATTTGAAAAAGGAAGAGTAGCAGGATACAGCTTGCTGCTTTGGAAGGTGCGAGTCTGTTCCTTCCATCCTCCCTGGAGCCCCTCTCCATGTAACGCTTATGCTGCCCTTGGAGGACATGCTCGTACCAAGCTTCTGCAAGGAAGCTCTGCTGCCTGCCTTGGCTGCTGGATGGATGCAGGAGCAAAGAATGTCCATGTGATGCAAAACCTGTGCTCAGCCCGGCAGCAGAGCAGAATTATCATTGCTACACAGTTCTGCACAACAGCCGGAGTTAAACCACAACCAGGTGCTTCCCTGTTACGGCCAAAGCTGCTGCCGCTGCTTTCCACCGAATACAGCTGCATTTATTTTTATTTAATTTGAGAGTATCACTCAGAATTCAGCACACAGTGCGGATAAAGAGCCCTCTGCGTGATTACATACGGGCCTCTGAACCACACAGAAATGCTGGGGAATCTCTTCTCTGTAATTAATCAAAACATCCTGGGAGAACACCAAAATATAAGCATGTTCCCTTTGGGAACAAGTGCCCCGTGTTTCAGGAACAAAACACTTTTGAAACGTTACAATGAAAGAAAGAAGTCAGGCAGCCTGAAGGAGGAAGGGGAGACAAGCTTCCTTTCCTGGTTATCGTGAATATTTTAATTGTGATCCTACTGAGATAATTCAGAACTCCTAATTAGGATATTTCAGGACTGCAATTTGCACAATGGTGGGTTTTTTTTCTTTTTTTCAAATGAATTTCTGAATGCGCATGGTTGATTGCTGCCCTTTGTGTTTGGCGTTCCTTGCATCCAATACGCTTACCGCCAGCCTCTTCCTTCTATACACTCACTTAAGGTGGTTGTCCAAAAAGGAGGAGAGAGACCCACAGCCTGCAAGATTACCATCTTGGGGACTGCTTATGAACAAGCCAAGCACCACTGGCTTTCCAGTGGACTGGAAGCAAGGCTTCTGCTGCCATGGGGGAGCAACAGGAGGACAGAGACGCCTGAGAGAGCATCGATAACCATCTCCTCCCCATCTTAATCACCAGCGCAGCAGAAGAGAGTGGAACTGCTATCGGGACTTGGAAGTTCTAATTGACTTTGCAGTGGTCATACCAGAGAGGCTCATCAGAGGCTTGTCCTTGCCTTCTGAGCAGCGTGGTCCTTGCACCCCAAGGTTACACATCAGGGGCTTCTTCCCGTCAGCCTTTGGTGTCAGTCTGTGTCTGCCTCACGTGTCCTGAGACGCCATTCCTCTTCACACATTTTTTTTCTGGAAATACACCTTTGCAGGGTACAGTCTGCTGTGCCTGATCCCTTGTGATCCGCATGTAGTGCCGAGCACAGCTAAGACCAAGGTGGCTTAACGCAGCTTTGACTTCCTCAGCCATAAGCATCTTCACCTCCTTCCTTTGGAAGGCAGAGAAGGTCCCCTCCCTCCTCCTCACCTCACACGCTTCTTTGCTCCCCCACAGATGATGCTCCCCTGGTTTTTGACCCCCGTTTCCTCTCCTGGACGGCATGAGGCCATGCAGGCTGGAGCTGAACTCCGTATGCTATAGCCGGTTGTGCATCTCCCTCCACCTCCGCAATAATTCCCCATCCTAGGCTTGTATCTTATGTCATGGGGGTTACGACGAAAAGACAGGCAAATGCGTGATCAAAAGGTTAAGGTCTCGGGAAGAACCACAACAATCAGACCCTGTATTTTTTCCTACTATTATTCTAATTCCCCAGGCATTTACTATACATCCCTGTCCGACAAGGTTTTGTACTCCAGCGCTTGTCAACTCTTGTTATCGACTTGAGGCTAACCCATGTGTGAATGGATGTAACCTGAGTAACTGAAACTCACTGCTCTCTCTTGCAGTGATTTCCGTAAGATACCTCTGAACTTCCATAAAATGAATAAATGAGTTTCAAACCACAGCCATTCAAATGGCAAATACTGCTAAATGACTACTACGTATAATAAAAATAAAGAGGGCAGAATTGCAATTGTGGAGCAGGAAAACCTGCACATTTTATCATCCTCTAGAAAGCTCTAGAAACATAAAAAACCCCTCTGGAAACACAACCCTGGAAACACAACCCTGGAAACATAAAAAAATGAAAAAAGTGTTGTGATTCAAATGATTACACCAGTCAAATCTGAGCCACATCTTCTGGGTGCCTGTCCTCTCTGCTGATCTGAAGCCATGTGGACAAATCATATTCAGCTGTCAACAGTATGAAAAACCTGGGAAGAGACCCTGTGAGAAGAGCTCCACTCACACTCCCCGATCAAACAACGGCCCTGAGCAAACAGACCTGGCCTCGGTTGCTAAATGATACATCTTGTTCACTGAATGGAAAGAGGACACGAGAGAAAACATTGCTTCGAGCTCATTATTTCCGGGCTGTTTCAGCTGTCAAAACACCATACAGTATCCCCGTAACCTGGGAAAAGGGCTAGAGAGTTCAAAGCCAACGTCCAGGTTCCCTAGACATGCAAAGCCCGACCCCAAGGCATGGAGGGTATCCCATCTCCTGTGTCTCCCTAGCTAGCAGGGATATGCTCGCCCACGCAGACTGAAGCACTAGCGCTGGAAATGCTTGTTCAGTGGGATGCTCGATTCCCTACCCCTGAGGGTCACTGCTATAGCATCTCTCAAGGTCTCAGCAGAAACAGTTTCGCAACAAGAAAAAGAGAGGAGAAAAACCCAAAAGGATGCTTAAGCAACACGTGATTTTCTACAAATCCACTGAGTTATTTTTAGTCTCTCCTTGAGGATGGTATCACAACAGCCAGTTTCAGTGCCCCGAGTCCTCCATCTCTGTTGGGAACAGGCCTGCAACAAGGGCAAGGTAAGGGCACGTAAAAGTTCTGTGAACTGAGAGCTAATGATAGATGGTTCTTCACAGCTTGATTACAGCTGACAGCTCTATGTGGATGGGGTGCTTCTGCTCTCTTCTCTGTATGGACTTGTAGGCATGGAGAAAAAGTGGAGTGAGTAGGAAGCCGGGGAGGATTTACTCAAGCACGGCTAAGACAAGTGCCACGTTTTAAACCATGCTTGTTCATTCAGACTCTTTTAGCTATGAAATTCTCCGTGGATGGTACTGGTTCTCAGCAGTCAGGATAGACACAGGTGCGATGAGACCCACAGCCTTTTCGGTCCTGCAGCCTCGTACTGTTCCTGGAGCAGTTCCCTGCCCTGGATAGGAGCTTCTCCATCCTCCCCTGCAGCTCAGCACCAGGGTGGGCACGAACAAGGTGGTATTTAACAGCTACCTGGCTGCCTGCCTGGCCCAAAAGACTGCTGCTCTGCCCATCTCCCCGCGCTCCTGGAACACACCTGGAGTGCCACGTGGTCTGTTCTGCTTCTCCCACACTGCGTGACAAACTGCACATACACCAAATGCACATGCACGACAGCAATAATGAGCGTGGAGCAAACAAAGCAGCTACCTCAAATCTAAAACACAGCTCAGCAAATATTTGCCAGGCTTGAAAAAAGGTGACTTTCTCCAAACAGCAAACCAGAATTCAACCAGGGAGAGGAGACGTACTGCACTCGCCTCAATTAGCCTCCGCAGGCTGATCACTCTCCCAGGACTTCCAGGCAGCACGAGCTGCCGCAGTCCTCCAACAGCACATGGAAAGAGCCTTGTTTTCCCAAGGACTGCACGGGAGAAAGGCAGGAGTGCCACGGGATCAATGCTGAGCACGTCTCTTCCCGAAGCTATAAATGTGAATCTTTTCTCCATTATCATGGTCCGAGGGAAGTAAATGTGCCTGCCTAGAATTTATGTCCCCGGATCTCTGCACCAGAAAGGCTCTGAGCGATCATCTGCCAGGGCACAAGCTGGGAAAAATGGATTTTAAAGATACAGAAGGGGTTGCGTTTGATCGGTTGGTTCTTCCCCAGATCCATCCTTTTCAGGCTGTGACAGCACTGGCAATAAGATTTGGAAAGGATCAGGGAGATCTCTAGGGAAGCAGCAATGCAGCAGGATGTTGACTCCAGCCACGTGATGGACACAAGACCATAAAAGAAGGGCTCTGGGATAGGAATTGCAGACATTTACTCTTTCCCGCTGGTGAGAAGGGCGATGCTGGACCATCTGGAGAGGGACATCTTAAAATTTGTGTTTCTAGCTCAGAAGAAATCAGTTCAGAAGGTGTCTATATTTATTAACTGGAAATATGTGTCTGAAACTTACACCCAGATGTTGGGACCCCAGGGCAGCTGACAAGCCTTGTATTAGCTTAGGACTAATGTGCACCATCTGTCAAAGTCAGAGAGGAAAACAGCAACTTTTCTCCTTTCGGGTTGGATTGCTTTACCGCTGGTGTGGCCAAATTGGTTTGCAGAAGTGAAAATCATGCTCTTTATTGAAGAGAGCCATGGTCTTGAATCAGTAAGTATTTCTGATACCTACAGTGAAGAAGCTCATCTGTTCTTTGAGAGGTCTTCAAAGGCTTTGTCTCTTACTACATATGGCTACTTTGAAAGGAAGGAACAGAGGAGCGATCCCCCTGAGCAGACACCCCGACACAGAGCAGCGCTTACTTACAGACTCCTGACTTCAAGTTCTCAGGAGGAACCAGAGCAGCCATACCAGGCTTTTCTATGGTGTAGAAGAACAGCTCTCCCCACTGAGGTGGAGGACTGGAATTAAAAACTCAAGACACAGATAAAGATCTTGTGCCCTTATGGAGAAAAAGGGATGCCTAGGTTTTCAGTCCATAGGACCTACGTAACCATCCTCATGTCCCAGCTCAGTCAGTTTTCTATCGAAAGATAACTGAACCCTAGACATCTTCCAGCACAGATGTCTCGAGGGGATGTGGGCCCAGAGAGGAAAGTGAGCGGACGAAAAGATCAGGTAGCAGTAAAAACGGTCCTTCTCTCCTGACAAGCATTCTCGACACAAGAAAAACAGGAAAACGAAGCTGTTCCATGTGGATCCTGAGATACTCTCCCCCTTCTGAGGGCTCTGCACCCAGGATCTTCTTATCTGTCAGTGTTTCTCTTCTCTTCCAGGTAGCGTCCAGACAAATCCACCCTTTAAAAGCAGCTATTTTGGGCCCCTTCACCTTGGATTCACAAATGCTTCTAACCTCCTTCTCTCACAAATCTGTCCTTCCCTGAAGAGCCCTGGCCATACACTTCAGGATGCCATCCTGAAATGGAAACCAGCTGCAAGACCAGACTATCTGCATCTCCCTGACTGTCACTGAATGATAGTCATAGTGGGGGGCCGAAAATGTCCTTCAAGCATCAGCCAGCGTGTTACTCATTTCTGCATTCAGACCTGCACAGCATTCAAAGCAAGGCAGCCTCCAACTGGGTTCTGCGTTCCCCGGCTGAAGCAAGAGCTCCTATTTCTATGCTTGCCCTAGTTTCTGGTCATAATTCAGTGCTGCATTAAGATCAAGGCTGCTCTGACTACCTGTATGCATTTAGAGAGAGGATTTCTCCAGAGGAAGCTTTTAAAAGCAGCAGTTCACTTTGGTCAGAAGCCGGCTCAAGTATTAAAAAAAAATCTCAATCACTAAATTTCAAAACAGCAAAATAAAAAATTGGAGAAAGTTGTAAAGAGCAACTGAAACACTTCTAGTATTGGTCAAGTTGAAGATGCCCCTGAATCTAGTTGAAGATGTCCCTGTTCATTGCAGGGGGGTTGGACTAGATGAACTTTAAAGGTCCTGTCCAACCCAAACCGTTCTGTGATCGCCTGATAAGTGCATACCAAAATCCGGTTGGAGTTCCCATCAGAGCAGTTGAAGATCCTGCAAGCAGCACGGGGCACCACATCCCACGCGACAGCGCCCTGCAAAGTAATTTGAGGAGGAGGAAACAGGAGGAAGGTTCAGGCAACCTGCTGGTAACTTATCCTGCACAAAAGCATGCATGACTGTGGGGGACAGGCTGGGTTTGTGGGCTCCTCTAGGAGCCTGTCCAGATGCTTGAGGGAGGAAGACTTCAAATAGTGAGAAGCAGGGAATGAAAGGAGAAAGTGGGGAGGGGAAGAAGGAAGACAAGAGACAACAAATGGCTCTTCATTTAGCACAAAGAAACCAAGATGTCAAGAACATTAATCAAGTCACCAATGGATGAGACAAAATTCTGTAATTGCCTCTACACTGATGTGAGAAGCCTGCGTAATAAACAAGAGAAATGGGAATTGCTCATTTACAGAGCATAAATTTGACCTAGTTGGTATCCCCGAAACCTTCTGGGAGGAATTTGCATGATTGGAATATATAAAAGAAGTCAGTGCTCATAACCTGTTTGGGAAGGGGAGGGGTGCTCTGCGATGGCATTATCTGTACGAGTCACAGGGGGTTGGAGGGACATTATCACCAGCGCATAATCTGCCAGTGCACGAGGAGAACACTGGCTGCCGTCTGCTCGTGAACTGATGGGAGGGTCATTAAGCCCCTTCTCTGCAAAATGCAGAGTAAACTCTTACCAGGGGAGCGGTCTGAGTGATTCATCCTGACATTTCCAAAGCCTCTCCGGGACTATAAGTCTTATCTAAAAATTTTTTAGAATTTACCAAAAGTGTCTCTAAAGCTGGGCCCCCTGCAGAGCCATGCCAACACAGGCCTTTATCTGGGCAGAGAAATACAGAACGACAGCTGAACTGAAAGTCTGCCTTTGCTTCAGTGCAAGCAATCTCACTAATCTTTTAATGCACAGACAAAGCAAATGCCAAACTAATGAAATACCAGCTTATGACTTCAAAGGGGAAAATTTCAGACTGAGCATAGTCAAGGGAAAAAAGTTGTGAGAAGTTAACAAAAGTCAAAGTGAGGATATTTTTCCACCAAAAAAAAAAAAAACAACCCAAAAAACCCCAAAGGTGCTATACAACCACAAATATGATCCAAGGAAGACTGCTGTTTTAAAAAACCTGGAGATGAAAGACCAGTATAAGTGATGTGAGACATGTAATCTTCATGAAGAGAAGGAAAAGTAAGGAGGGATTTGATGCAAATTGGTTATTTCATTCCTAGTTTATATTCATTGGGAAGGGGACTCAAATAATTCAATGTCCAGACGGCTTCACAAGAGCTTAAAGAATCCTTGCAATAGCAATGCTATTTCTGGTATGCCAAGAAGCATGCAGAGATTAATTATTTGTTCTGCGTTTGGCAACAGGCACAGGCATTGCCTTCTACCTTACCTCCTTGTGGCTGACATCCCTGGGATCAGCCACCATACTCTATTTCTTGCACCCTCCGAAGAACAGCCACAAGTTTTCTACTTACCTTGGGGACATTTTTTTCAAACAACATGCAATATCTTCATATGAACCAAGCTCACTTTCAGCACTGCAGCCTCACAATCGCAAACCTGGTACACAACATACAAACACTCCTAGTTCTTGGACCCCAGCAGCCATTTCAAGAAAGTCCACAGAGAAACCAACCCCCCCCAATACTGACAGGTCTGAGGTATGTCTCAAGCCTTTAGTAATCCTTTGTGTCCAAACCCCGTCCCCCAGCAGTCCTTTGCTATCTCCATCAGAAACTCCTAAAGGGCTCCACCACAAAGGTGTCTTCTCTGGCCACAGCAGCTCCCAGTTAAGAACCTCTGAAACTTCTTTGAATTTCTGTTTTCTGGAGAAAAAACAGCAGGTAGGTTCTCCCAACAATCTCCTACCTTAGTCTTCATTGTGGCCTAGTAATCAGCAAGCCATCTTTTCCACTAATTTCCCCCTCCACTGTCTCAGAAGGCAGGCAAGTCTGCTCCAGCTCCACGTTCCCCTAAAACTCTTGCAGCTCTTCAGTGATCTCTTATCTGCCGGCAGAAATCTCCCTCTGCTTCCTCCTTGGCTTATTAAGAAACTAGTAGCAATGGATTTCAGTCTCATGGTTGAATTCTCCAGAGATCTAAAGAGGGTCTGCCTAATGTCTCTCGTGCTTGGAACATATCCAAACTCAGTTACTTTCTCTGTAGGAAAGTGCATGTCAATGGTGAGCCCACACCACAGGTTCCCCTCTATGGAGTTACTTGAAAAGGCTTTTCTCCTCTACACAGAAGCCTATATTCACAAGGCTGGAAAGACATTCATGTCTTAGAGAAAACAACTTTTCTAGCTAATTTTGACTTGATTTGATAATGGTTTTGAAAGCTATTAGGGTATAAAGAAAAGAAGAGACAGCTTAACCACATATTTTATTTCCTTAGAAAACCAGGCTAAAGGAAGCATTCAAGTCATGCTGAAAACCTTTCCCATTCCAAGCAGTAATATTAAATGGAAACTACTAATGTCAGTTAAGTTAGGAATCTTTTCAAAAAGGATCCTCTACACTGTTCAGATTGGCTCTTGAAAAGCCTTTGAACAAAGGTAGTCCCAAGAGAACTGGAAGACACCTTCCATTTTTCATCCAGTCTTCAGTTCAACATTTTATAGACTCTCAGAATCAATCCCGGACGCACTGCAGTAACCAGGGTGAAACCAAATTAAGAAATATTTAAAGGGTGGTAGTATTTATTGACATTAATTATGTGGGTTTGATTAGGATAACATAATTTTTGTAAGTTTTTATTTATAAGTTTGATTGAGATAGCTCGTGTTGTTCTGAGCACCAAAGGTCTGGGAAGCATGACACAGAGTCAGGTATCACCATTTCAGTTACTATTATATTACAATACTAATGCTAACATAAGCCATAGAACAAACTTAAATTGGTTAATCAACAGGTCTCAAAGTTTAATTATCAACAGGGAATCAGCATTTGGAGGGTATATGTCCAGGGAATCTTGTGGGATTAACTTGTGTTATGATAATTAAAACCAGGTTATGATTAAGTTTGCAGGTAATGGAAACCACTGGAGAAGGCTAAATGGTCAAAACAATTTCAAAGAACTCAGACTGCTAGACAGAGGCATGTTCAAATATAGCCAAATAAGGTCATATCTAGGAACTAGAAAAGCAGACCATTCTCATAAAGTGAGATTGTCCTAGCCACCATAACAAAAGAACAAGCAGGTGTAAGTTGTCAGCCAAAACCAAGTTCTCCATAAAAGTCCCCAGCTAGAAAAGTTTTAAAACCTTTCATGCCTAACCTCAGGACAATGAAGAGATGGTCCTCTTTTTTTGATTCCTAAGGCATAACTGTCCCAAGGAAGCCATGCCTAAGACTGGCAAGGTTTGGAGAACTCCTCGATGAATTATTGGGAGACCTGGAAACCAGGATGGAGAGTACCGGTGTTAAAGGGCATCACTGATCAGAGCACACACTGATGGGAAGAAGAGACAGAAATACTATACAGAGGATTCTCTCAATATGAAGCAGCAGCCAAAGCCATCAGATGAAAGCTCGATGGAGGAAAATGCAAGACTAGGAAAAATATGTATTGATGACATCTCGGCAGAGGTAAGAAAACCCACACCAGAGCAAGTCATCTCAAAGCTATGCTTTATTTTCCATGGCTTGGTGTCTACAACATGCTCTAGCATAACCTCAAGGCACGATTTTGACAACAACCAGGCGGACTGAGCTGTCCAGGTTATGTAAAAGAGGTGCCTGTGCTGGAAAATGGTAGTTACAGATATTCCCAGAATACAGGGTGTGAATTGTAAGAAGAACTTGGACATAAGCCCTAGGCTGGACTCCGTACCGCAACAGCTGATTCCCCCATGTGCAGCTAGCCTTCACCAGATAGAAAATAATCTTACATTTCAGCCACCATTTAGGGTGGAAAAAACCCCAAACCATCAAAAAACAATACATTGAACAAAGGACTTGTACATTCATCACAAACTACCTAGAGTGTAATCTATCCGGCTTAAAACGTGTCTATACACGACAAGATCTGCACATTAAAACATTTCCCACAAGCCCTATTAAGCTGCACAACTGCAAGGTACTTACACTGGTGCAGCTGCCTCCTCCCCTGCTTTGGAGCCTTTCATTAGAGGGTGACAGATCAGGGAAACCCATCGTGTTCATGGGACTTCAGCTTGTGAGCTTGTCATCTGCAATACCGTCTTTTTAACTATCAGACCAATTTCACTGTGACTCTGGTTTACTTCCCTTGAAGTTTAAGACCAATCCAAGCAAGATAACTCTGTGCCACAGTTAAATAATCCCACAGTGATCAGAAATCCTTTGATGCTTACATTCAAGTAGGAATATTCTTCAAAAAATGCTGGCTTTAGCCAAAAAACAGCCCACCCAATATACCAATAGTCAACTGATCAACAGATAGTATCTTATCTCTAAGTAATGCTGATCTGAAGAGAGACTCCAGCTTTACAAAAGGACTCTTGGCAGCTGATTTAAAGACGCAGAAGTGAACACAAGCAGAACTAGCTGCAGGAAGGAAAGACAACTACATCAGCTCAAAGAAGAATCATCATTTTAAGAATAAAGCAAAAGCTTTCAGAGATGTCAGAGGAAAAAAAGAAATATCTAAGCCAATAAATTCATCAGGCTAGTATACTGCAGCAAAGAAGCGCGGGTTAAGGTTTTAGAGTGATGTCTGAGTCTGGATCTCCCCAGATGCATAGCCCCTGTCTTGCAGATGACTTTTGAAGTCCAGGTTGCCACAGGGTCCTAAAAGAATCAACTGTAAAAGAGCATCCCCATGAAAACTAAGCCCAGGTCTTGGTAGCTGGGCCACAAGGATCCCACAGCTGTAAAGGACTGATTGAAGACATGCTCTGGAGAAGCACCAGGAATGACAAAGAAAAGCTTAAAAGCATATTCAGCCCCATGTGCTGGACTTGGCACAACTGACATGAAGCGTGCTGCAACTAGAAGGAAATGGCCAATTGACAATCAGGATAACCTCCACAGGTAATTTAGGCATATCTGCCGTGTCCCTAGAAGACGCTGGTTTCCAAAGCTTACCCATGTTCTCTTGGACTATGCAGTAGGTGCATGGAGAGCATACCTTAAACCTAGCTGCATTTTAGGGATGCATTAAGCCGGTCACTCTCGTCTCTTATTTTGGAAGAGTACCATAATGCTGCCCTGTCATAGGCTTGTTGCAAAAAAACGAACTGAAAGCCTTCCCCATATCAGACAGAGACATTAAACATTATTCATCCCAAAATATCCTGTCTCACATTTAAGGACTTCCAGCAGGCACAACCATATTGTCCACATCATCCTAGGACAGAGTTTGTCACAAGCAGAGGGAAATACATTCACCCATCTCCCAGGAAGAGCAGATGTTAGAGTCTACTTTAAATCACTCACAGCCTCTACACTTATGAGCCACCCTCGGCGCAATCGTGCCCTGTCTTGCTGCAAACGTTACTGGGTGACAGGAGCTCTGCACCTTATGTTGTACAGGGGATCAGACTAGATTCCTTACCATCTTCAGAACTACAACTTAGACATCCTCCTAGCCTGAAAATCTTCACTGTAGAGTCAAGAAAAAGAGCGAAGAGAATACAGCAAAGACAGTTTTATCTTCTTTTTACTTCAGTTCTCTCTCATTATTCTGTTACTGCAGCTATGTGTTCGGGGCCTCATTGTTCATCTCTAGAAAGACTGTCTCTTCACATAAAGAGCCGATGACATGAAGGAGGTCTATTACTTTAATGACTTGCAGAAAAAAGTTACTGCATGTGCCCTTACTACCGAATTTGTATTATGCAAGTTGTCTATGAACTTGATCATTTCTTTCATCTATAAGCTTGTTCAAAGTGCTCTTATCTCTTCCACTCCAGTTTTCTTTTTTTTTTTAATTCTATTTCAGTAACATTGCCAAAGATATCTACTCGCAGAAAGCTTAGCAAGTGTTTTTTCTACAAAGCCATGCGGTGTTCAGCCTCTTAATCATGCTCATTCATTCGAAGAAACAAGGGTGCGGTTATTCCTGGACATGACCTACAATATTCTGACATACAAAGACTGAGCTTCTCTATTAACGGGGGACAGCACATCTTAAAATATTTGTCCCAGATAAATTTATGGTAATTATACATATAATTACCATAAATTCATTACAATGCAAGAGAAATGGGATTCACTTAAAAACCTCAGCAAATTACACCTTTTTCTTTGCATGCAAACAGGGATGGTCACACGTTGGCCACTGCATGTCAGAGAGGAATGATGACTTCTGGGTGAGGGCAGCAACTTCTCTTTTGGCTTCAGTCGATTTCCTTGCAATCACCTGTTGCTCTCAGAATCTGTGCTCACATCCTCTGTTACTGCAAAAAATGCCTTTCCTCGCAGGTTGGACTTCTCCCAGATGCAAAAGGTCCCATTACACCGAGGCTAGATTCCGCAGTAGGTAAATTTGACAGCAGAGCCATGTGTTGTGCCTCCTTTCAGGAAAACAGTACCCCATCACCCCTAGGCAGAAGGCTGTAGGACAGCAAGATGATGACACGCCATTTCAAGTGGAAACAGTCACTAGTAGCTGACTTATGGCATGCAAACCCAAAAGCTCAAGGCAACTTATTCAGCGCACAGAGCTTTTCAAGTACATAATAACTATGATTAAAGATGTCAGCAATGCAACAATAAGGTCTGCATCATGAGCACCAACAGGAGGGCAGCCAGGAGGCAACGATAAATACGTGCTTGTCGTGATCTCTAATTCAGGATATCTGCTTACTAACAAAGCGTGCAAGCAGTTAAAAAAATCAACCAACCAAACAAAAAGCAGACCAGGGCAGGGAGGGGGTGAGAAGAAATAGGAAAACAAAAAATACTCAAGACACAGGGTGGCTTCAGGTGGAAGACAGAGAGATAACTGTACTTGGGTGCTGCTCTGTCAGACTGGCTGTTAAGGAAACTTTTAGAGTATTTTCTAATGCTGGTCTGCCAGACACAGCATGATGACCATGGAGCTGCGCAGCTGTATCCACTTCCAATCTCCCCAGGGAAAGGCCTGACCCATTCCCCGAAAAATTATTTTCAATAGTGTTTTGCAAAGAGAAAGGTCTGGGAAGAAGAAAGCACCCCTAGCAAGAGGAACATAAATGTGCTCACCCAAGCTCAATTTTTATTTAGACACACAAGTTTGGATGTAAAGAAAGTGCGGAACAGGTTTTTCTTTGACCATCACATAGAGCCAGCAGTCTAATCTCATATCTGGGGGCAGGTTACAGATATCCTGAAACTGAGGGGCACATCCAACACACCTCAGATGGGGCACCTGTCAGGAAGGATTCCATTGATGAGTTTAAGGTGCTTGCTCTACTTATCTCATCATAGTGACATTCACCACACAATGCAATCAGCTTCCAGCTAATTGTAGAATATCCCAAATGACTTCAGTAACAACACAGAAGCCATGTGAGACAGTGTTTCCATTAAAGTCCTCGGGCGGTACAAGCCCACCCACCTTTGAACAGCTTTGAGGGTGGTGAGGCAGGTCCTCGGGGAAGAGGCAGAGGTTGGAAGGGTCCCCAGTGGGAAGGGCAGAGTCTTGGCCAAGTCCAATGGGTGCTGTGGCACAGAGACAAAGATGCAAGAGGGAGGCTTCCCAGGCGCACACCCCTCCTCGGCATTTTGTTGGGGAGCTGACTGGCTCCCTGCTCACTGCACCGACTCTTACGACTCCTGCTCGCAGACATTGCTGGTAGGCACTCAACTCCATCCTTGGGGGTGGCAGTTCCCCAAGACAACAAAGAATAGCAGTTCAGAGGCAGCAGCCGCTTTTTGTGGATCTCTTGCCAAAAAGCCAGCAAAGAGAATGAAAGCTGAATTACTGTCCCTCTTACCCTGCTTGTCCTGGGAATACTACAGACAAATCCCTAAGCCTTGCAGTTTATCGTCAGCATCATGGCTTCTCAATTCCTGACAAGCAAATACGCAGTTACCCTGATGCCTTTTGCCACTAATGCAGAAAGGGCACAAGGACGAGCGGAGTTCTTTTATTACAGTCTTTATACAGCAATTCAAATTCATCTGTGCGTCAGCAGCAGAAAACTCTGCACTTTTCCCCCTCCCAAGATGGTTTTTGGCTGTGTATTCATTTCTCCACAAAAACATCTAAAAACCTCACTATTTCATTTTATATGTAATGCATGTTAAAGTTTCCACTGAAATTCACTGCTCTCCATCCCCATCGCCGTGGTGTTTTATGGGGCAATTGCTTTGAGATAAAGGAGTATAGAAGAAACAGAAGTTTAGCAAGCACAGCAAGACACCAAGATTTAGAAAGAATTTTTTTTTTTTTAAAAAGAAAATCTCAACAAGAAAGCTCCTTAGAGGAATGCAATTGATTTTCCAGTCCTTCTAGAAGTCTTTCAGACCAAGTATTTTAATTAATATTTATCTTGCCTACTTAAATGCAATAATCTGTGCAACGTTAAAACGGCAGTATTCAACAATTGACGCTGTTAATTCTACCCACCGTGGCATCTCCCTATTCCAGATGCAAAGTAAAGCGCACAGCAGAAAACAGCTATATTTTTTTAACCTTTCACATGTGCTGCAAAAGCAACAACAGCTGTAATAACGTGCTCAAGCAGATAAACATTACAACACAGGAAAGCTTCCCACATACAACAACACTTCGGTAAAGCATCAGTTTTGTCTTTCCCCTCATTTGCAAGGAGTGCCTGCTGTCAGCCTAACTCAACAACTATTTAAGTCGGTGCTTTGCAAAGCTAGCAGCTAATAGGCTGCTGAAAAGAGCTCTGAAAAGATTCAGCTTGCGATGCTCCATAGCTGAACTGAAGCTGTATCATCCCTGGAAATAAGGAGCTGGCATGAGCCGTCAAACCAGCTGTCCTCAGAGAGCACTGGCAGCCGTCTGGCCATGGCGTGCTGACCACAAAAGACTGAAAAAAGAAGTTACGCTGCCACAGGAGAAGTTTCTGTAGAGAACCAGCTAGTTTGGGAGCTATTAACAACCAGAAACATTGACTCTGCTTTCACTGGACGTGACTGTGGGTCAAAACTGAGGGAGGAAGCAGGTTTCCTCGTAGACCGAGCAGAGCAGACATGGGGGGCAGAAAAGCATAATCACATTTTGTGCATCCAGGGAGACCAGACCCCTCCAGGGTCCCATGAGAGCTGACAGGAGACATCAAAACAGCCATTCGTGACAGCAACCCTCATGCCTGACAGTGGCTGCAAAGAAAAAAGGTCAACCCAGAGCACCAGGGGTCAACCCTTAAATTTGATATGAAATGGGAGTCAGCCAGAAGTGGCCCTTCAGCTATTCCTTTGAACTCCCTGGGGGAGCAGGAGAGAAACTAAAGAGGGAAGAGCCCTTTCAAGCAGTGTCCTGGGGGGCTGCAGGCTCCCAGGACCACTGCTCCGCTCCATGAGCTCCTACCCGCTTCACATACAGCAAGCTCCAAGGGACAGCAGCCCACAGCTCTAGGATGCATCACCTCATGGGCTGCTGGTTAAGGAGAGGAACTTCACCACACGGGGAGGAAATCTGCTCCTCCATAACGTTTCATACAACACTTGCTTTCTATCTCAGCCAGGTCAGCAATCTAAGCGGTGCTCGGTGCTCATGGCAAAGAGCCATCTCCACCACTGAGAACTAACATGGTTTCTGCCTGGTAAAGACTTGGGGAGAACGAAGGGTTAAACTCCCCCACCGCTGCGCAGCTTTTGGCAGTCACCTCTATTTTTGCAGCAAGCCCATCTTCAGGAAGGTCCTGTCTGACTCAAATTCAATTACCCTACATCAAGAGGTGGTCATCACCTGGGGGGAAGGGAAAAAAGCCGCAAACCTTCTCCAAGCATCAAACTACAGAGCACTAGAAATGGAAGAATCCTGATATGTATCAGGGGGCCCTATTAAGATCATCATTTGCTGTCAGAAAAATCTTCAGGCAGTGTGCAGCCTGTTCTAAATATAGACCCATTTAAAGTTTTTCTAGGAAAAAAAGGGGGAAAAAAATCCCAAAGTAACATAGAACGAGGAACGGCATGAAGACAGAGCAACAGCAGCATAGACAGACTCTATCAAGGTGATTTGTAAAAGCAAACCTTTGCACCTGCACGCACGCACTCCTTGGGGGGAAGATTTTCAGTGGAGACCTACATCTCCAATGCTCTGCTGCATTTGGTGTTGCAACGCCAGCAGCGATTCCTCCTCTTTGTTGTGGGAAATGCCTGTCAAATCCCTCCCCAGGAGGGAACCTGCCTTTGTTAGGTGCTCTGCAGATAACTAGCACGTAAGTGCTTGTGACTTACACCTTGACCAAAACCAGGCTCTGGCTTTATGCACTCCCTACCAAGATCTCTGCACCGCAGCAGTTCAAGGGCTGGGTGCCTACCTGTTGCAACTGAAGTCAGCAGGAGCATAAATCTTGTGGACTGCCCTTGTAAGCAGTTGTTACAGGGAAAGGAAGGACAGCAGGCTGCTGGCAGGAAAGTTAGGAAGGGTATATCAGTGAACATTGCCAGAAAGCCTCAGCCCCTGCTCTGAACCACTGTGCTTTTTCAGAGCTGCGGCATGGCCAAGGGCATTGCTGCATGCGCAGAAAGATTAAAGAAGCGCAACGCAGAACAGCCCCTTCCACTCACAGCAAACACCTTTCTCCCCTTGGGCAGCTGCAAGAGCCACAAGTTTGGGTCTCCAGAACCTTGCCCTCCCCTTTCTGGGACAGAGCCAGCCTGGTCATCAGCCTTAGAGCAGCAAAATTCAGTGCTGCTTACACTGCTGAAAAGCATCGAGCCAGCTCTGACATGCTGATGCTGAAGGAAGAGCCTCAAATTTCAGACAGAGAAGAGAGACTACCCCATGGCTGATATGCTGCGAAGCCAGAAGCATCCCCAATTCCCTTCTGACCTGTGGGCCCCCCCATCCCTTCAGGCTGGAAATGACTGTTTAGGGCGAGATGCAGCGCAAGCTGTGCTGGCTCACAGACACTGCCATCGGGGCTTGGAGAAGCAGCACGTGTGGTCCCCAGCCCCACCAGCAGCCACAGTCTGTCCCAGCCCTTCTCGTTTGAGGAGGCTGGTGCCTGTGGGTGGAGAATTCCCACCAGTCTGCTTAAGCATGAGTAGTTAAAAGTGGCAGAACCCCAGACCTGAAGGCTAATATCCTTTTCAGAACCCCAGTTGACTGTAATATTTACTCTGGGGAGTATTGTCATTTGTGCACATAATCCCCTTGGGAACCCTGAAGCCCTGGCTTGTCAGGGATTCTTACAGCAATAAATCCCTGGGGCTGGTTATAAAACACAGAAGTGCTTTTGATCATGGGGCAAATGCCAGCATGCAATGGTGTTTTTTGCCTCTTTGTTCTCCTGGCAGAAGGGAAGATAAACACGGGACTCTCTTCCCCTTCTTCCTATGCCATTGATGGTGTCATAGCCTTGTTCCCCGCTTATTAAGCTGAGGGTACAGAGGAGACAGCCTCCCTGCGTTGGGGTGCTGAGAACAACTCCTGCACTCCCAATACCTGCTGCAGAGGAAGGTGTCATCTGCAGCGCTTGCCTCCTCCAGCATCCTAGGTGAGAGCAAGCCTGGAGGCAGCTCTCTTTACTTCCTTATAATATTGTCAATATAACTTCTCTCTTCACAGGCAAGTCCAAAGGCCAGATAGAGAAAGGTTTGTTTAGAGCATATGCTTCCAGAGACAGCGTGGGTATGAACATCCTTTTGAGAACAGCCACTTAACTCTGTAAGCCAATTAAACTAAATCAAATAAAAAGCTACTCTGATTCCAAAAGAGTGACTTTAATCATGTTTAGTTTCTCAAATTAATCCAGATTAATTTCCACTGCATACATAAGATACAGTATTCTTACGTCAATATATTGCCCCTGCTAATAAAAAGATCTTTTATTAACATGTTCACGGTAAAGCTCATTCTTTTCTCACATCTACATAACAGTTTAAGCTTTTCCTGCATGTCGGGAATTTGCAGACAGGCTGTAACTGGACTCCAAGCGCTTCCATACTAAACATCTACCCAGCTCACAGAGACACTGGGTCTTTCCTCCGCATAACCACCTGCTGTTTATTTTCAAATCATATAAAGTCACCCGGCATTCCAGCAACCACCTATCTCTTGCAAGGCACTGTTTGCTTTGCTTTTAAAAAACACAAACACGCACCAAAAAGAGCAGGCTTGCCTGCCTTCAGGATTGCAGAGCACGTGGTGTGAAGTTCACCCTGAGCAGAAATGTAAGAAAAAAAGATATCCATTCAACCCAACATCGAACGGAAGTTTAGCAGGGGACCAAGGCCACCTTTCAGCCATCTATGAGGCTGGCTCCGAGACCGGAGAGATTTGTGGCAGGATTAGCGATGCTCTAGAGGGCTGCAGGAAACCAGAGCCAGCTCCCGATCCTTCCGAGAGGGACAAATAATTCTAATTTGGAAGCTGCCTGTTAATGCACTTGTTTTCTCTCCTGCTTTTTAGAAGTCCGTTTTGAGACTAAATGAAAGCTTTGAAGCAGCACTGAATTTTAATCGGCCTTGCATGTGCACAGGCAGCTGCTCACTGCCAGACTATAGCTGCTTTTGGGAGCTGCTCAGAAATGCATATATGCCCTTTTCTACAAAAAATAGTTAAAGCAGCCTTAAATGCTTTTGGTTTTTTATTTGAAACAACCGACTCCACCAGTCAAAGAACATCCTCTCCATTGCAATCCATCTCCCTAAAGGAGAATAAAACCACTGGATCAAAAATAAGGACAGGCACTAAAGCGCTGGCAGAGAAAACCCAAGCAGCTTTGTGGCAGAGACAAGGAGAGAGTAACACAAAGCTTGCTCCTGTTCCCTCCCCCCAGGAGAGTCGTAGCCAACTGGATACCTTCACCAGTCCTAGCAGAAGTGCTATAGGTATGTACGTCCTGCACCCAATCCGAGGAACAGCGATACTGCGTCTCCCAGGTGAGGGTCAAGTGAGGAAAACACAGTTAGTGCAGACCCTGGTTGTGGTCTGCCAGCAGCAGCAGAGGAGAGGTGGTGCAAAGCTCCCGGGAGAGTAATCAAAGCTGCCTAGCACAGGATGAAACCTATTTCCTCTTTAATGAGCTGCTCCATTCCCAAGAGCTGTCACACTTTTTCTCCTGCATTAGCTACACTAACTAAAAATCAGCTCCCAGAGGAAGGCAAGGTCTTTCCAGAGTACAGGCATGGCAGAGGAGCTTGGACAGGCCGCCACACCTGCATTTGCATCCTGCAAGGATCACCTTGCCTCCATCCCCTGTCCTGTGCGAGCTCAGCCTTCACGCTCCCGGTTTCCTAGGACAGCTGGGGCCACTTGTACCTCAGCAGCGATTCGCAACACCACCATGACAATGGAAATCCAAAGAGACATGACCGATTACCAAAGGCTTTTTCTGCTCTGCAGTTCATGCAAGAGTGTCCGTGCTTTCCTCGGCATCCAACTTGACTGCAGAGGGGTGGGACAGACTGCTCAGGACACGAGCCATCTCATAGGAAGGACTTGGGGCTCCTGAGTTTTTCCTAGAGATCTTCTGTTTGCTTTCCAGAGAAGAAGCAGCCCCTGAGGAAGCTCCCAGCTCCTGCTTCCCAGCCTCTTCCCTTGCTCCCAATGCTGAAGGGAAAGGTCAAGGCTCAGCTCTTTGAAGCTCTATAAAGCAGCCGTCATGGGAGATGTTTTCTCCTACTTTCTTACAGACTGCAAAAACAGTGAGAGGTTAAAGAATTCCAGAAACCTTTCTGGAAACTCAGTGGCAGAGAGGGACCCTCCCAGCACACCACTTCAGCCCCAGACCCTCTTTCCTCTCATCGAACCGATCACCCCCAGGAACTCAAGTGCTCAACAATGAAAGATTTGCCTCTTTCAGGACTGATGTCCTGAGATTTGTGCTGACAGATCACAGAGGGCAATTTGTTGATGCAGAGGCTGCAAGGCTGCACGTTCAATTCTGCAAGGCAGGGGCAGTGTTTGGGATGCAGAAATCACCCCAGAGCTTCCCAAAGGATGGAAGCACTGCAGGAGTGACCTCAAGCAGCCCCAAGAAGTAGGGGAAGACTCTTAGCATCAGAGAGATTAATGGCAGAGCTGGGATGCTTCACGCTAATCTACCCCTGTCAGAAACCACTGGCTTCTTCCACTTTTCAAAAGAAATAGAAACTTCGAAGTCTCAGGCAAAGATATTCGATTGCAAAGTAGATATTAGCTGAACTGAAGGAAGAAAGCCAAGTCAGGGCTCTGAGCCCAAGTAGCCCATCTACAACCTATTGCAAAGTGAAGAGAAGCTGCTCTAACAGACAAACCAGAACAAAGAGGATTTCTCTACACAGATGACAGCTATGAGAAAGCCTGGGCTGCAGTCCACTCTTTTTCTGTCTCCATTTACTAAGCACATCCCACCGTTCATCCAGCCAAAGCATTCCTAGCAATGCTCTGGAGAGTCAGCATTCCTGGTAACTGAGCACTCATCGCGGAGGTGGGAAGTGAAGGGACGGCACCGCAGGCTGGGGACTCCGCAGTAGAGAGCGGAGCAGCTAGAGCACTGCTCAGAGAGGGACAGCAAACAAGGGACTCAGCTGCTCCCCAAGATGGGTACAAGAAACAAAATAAACAGGGAATACACCCTGGGCTAAGACTGGAAGGCTGGCTGTGTGGTGTGGTTTGTACTCAAATCGGAAGCGAGACTCAGTCTGTCACCTGGAAATGGACTGTCGGAGCAAAGGGACCCTCGCTTAGCTGCATTATCCACAGCAGATATGGAACTCTCAGCACTGCAGCTTAGGAGATGTCTCCCCATTGTGCATAAACAACCCTATGGCTCCATAGGTCTCCTGAAGGATCCTGGCACACAGTTGCTCAAAGGAGCTGCGGAGAGGCCTTTTGTTTTAGCCCCAGTCCTCTGGAAACAGCTGTCAACAAATAAGACATCCAGGGGACACCATTTATATTTAGGCTGAGGGTAAGTGCTCATACAGGCAGAAGGGTGCTGCTGGCTAGGCAGCTATTTCTCAGGAGGATGGTGGAGGAAGGAGAGAAGTCTGGCTGGAGGTCTAGGCAGGACATGCGGCTCTGTCTACACCTAAACCAAACAGAATCTGGCAGGGTTAAACTGAAGAAAAGGACGCTCGTATTTTTGGTTCCTGATATCAAGGTCTGGAAGGGACCACACGATGCTACCCAGCACCTGCCTGCCCCACAGCAGGATGCCTTCCACTTCAAAGATTCCTGGTAAGTATTTCTTCTAAAACGGTTCTCGCGAAACCTCCCACTGCAACGTTAGCACCATCTCCCCAGGAGTTGTGCCAGCACCATGCTGTCCTTACCATACTATTACAACCCAGTTTTGAACCGGTTTTGGCAGCCTGATCTCTGTTGTTGAACCTTTTGGATTCTCTTGCAGTCAATCAAGCTTAGCTAAAGGCGCTGGGGGCTCAACCAGGGGTGGATGCTGCAGCACGATGAGTGCCATGACAAGATACCACCACCACGCTCACTCCACATGCAGGGACTGTCCACACCTACTCACAAGCAGATTTCCATTGTCCAGTCACTGAAACCTGGATGGCTATACATTTCATGGCCTTCATCTTATGAACACCTCAAAAAAACCCCCCAAAAAAACAAAAACCAAAACCACACATCAACTTTTCAGATCCCCCCAAAACAACCCAGTAGTGTAAGAAGTTCCTTTTGGCCAAGTCTGTTAACATGACTGACACTAGAGATCTACCTTGCTATACAAGCCCACAAAGATTCTTACAACTATGATCTCCATCTCCCACACAGAAGAAACCATTCCCCAGCAGAGAAGTGTATCTGACTCCGCTTCAACTGAGAAAAAAAATTAAAATTAAATCTTCTCTTGCCTATTTGTCAACAGGCACAACGCCAATCCGTACGCATGCCAGGCTTTCCAAGCAAACAGAGTAGTTGTTTAAAGGAAGAACTAGGACAGATTTTTCTCCAAGAGCTCGGACACCACCATAATTTTAGAACAGAAGTGCATACGACGTCTGTTGCTCATGAACTGTTTGCAAACTAACATACTCAAGCCAGCAGTGTGCCCAGGTGGCCAAGAAGGCCAACGGCATCCTGGCCTGTATCAGAAATGGTGTGGCCAGCAGGAATAGGGAAGGGATCGTGCCCCTGTACTCGGCGCTGGTGAGGCCGCACCTCAAATCCTGTGTTCAGTTTTGGGCCCCTCACTCCAAGAAGGACATTGAGGTGCTGGAGCGTGTCCAGAGAAGGGCGACGAAGCTGGTGAGGGGTCTGGAACACAAGTCTGATGAGGAGTGGCTGAGGGAGCTGGGGTTGTTCAGTCTGGAGAAGAGGAGGCTGAGGGGAGACCTTATCGCTCTCTACAACTACCTGAAAGGGGGTTGCAGAGAGGTGGGTGTTGGTCTCTTCTCCTAAGTGACAAGTGACAGGACAAGAGGAAATGGCCTCAAGTTGCACCAGGGGAGGTTTAGACTGGATATTAGGAAAAAATTCTTCACTGGAAGGGTTGTCAGACACTGGAACAGGCTGCCCAGGGAGGTGGTGGAGTCACCATCCCTGGAGGTATTTAAAAAGACATGTGGCTGAGGTGCTCATGGACATGGTTTAGTGGTGGACTTAGGAGGGTTAGGTTTACAGTTGGAGTTGATGATCTTAAAGTTCTTTTCCAACCTAAACGATTCTATGATCATAAAGGTACATAGAATACACACTGACCAATGCTTTTTCAGTGGTACAACCTTAATTGAAAGAGTCTATAGGCACATAACACAGTGCAGGGTGCATCTTGGTTTAAAGAAAAATGCTTTAATTAGCTAGATGTAAGGAAGAGATCAGGTGATCCAAGAAATCATAAGTATACTTTTCATGCTGAACACAAGTGTCAAAGGTTTAAGTAGCAAGTGGCAGCTCAAGTTCAAAGCTCCCTGCGAGTCAGTTGTGACTTGAGTATAAATTATACTAAGCTCTATTTCTGAGCCAAGTCCCAGAGCTAGTACTGATGACATTCGATTCATCCTTAGAGTAAAAGGAGTCTAATATCACATTTTAAACCCCCCAGAACGAGACAACTGAATATTTTCTAATACTTGTACACAATAAAATTTATGAAACAGATAACAAAAGCCATCCATCTTCATTTTTAAGTCATGGCTTTTGCCTTTGTTAAATTTAATTGCTTCCCCTGTGGCTTTAAATCAAGGGCAGATTCTATTAAAAGTAATTACTTTGCCATGCAGCTGGCACAGCAAAGTTGCTTGATAAAGGTTAATCTACTAAGTGATGGCAGCTGCTAAATGAGGGTGATGATTTCCATTAATAACTTCATGGTAAAGATGATGCTAAAATTTACATGTACATTGACATGATAGCCACAGCGACAGCTCCAGCGTGTCTTGTTAGCTCTTGTACCCAGAAGTCATTGCCCCAGCTAAACAGTGTGCCAGGACATACAAGACGCTGTTACCATGGGGTCTTGCTGCAGATGCCAAGCTACCTGCTGAGGAGAGCCGTGGACCAAGTACTGGCAGCTTGCTCATTGCCCACACGGTTGCCACTCACGCTTCGCCCCGAGGATGCGCAGACTGGTCTGCGGACTACCGGGCTAAGGGATTAGTACCTTGCTGCTGGTCCAGAGTAGAAGCAGCATCCCCCACGTGATGAGTTCAGTCCGAGGCATTTGCTTTTTGGGGTTCATTTTTTTTTTCCATGAGATTAAGTCAAGTTTTGCTGAAAGGAAAGCAGGGGCAGGAGGCTTCTAATATCGTGAGATGAAGGGGGACAAAATGCAGGAGGAGGGGGGGAGTTACACTGCTTAAAAATAAGAAAAACACCTCTCATTTTTCTTTCTGTTCTTCCTCCCATTTCATCTCTTCTCCCTACAGAGCAGCAGCCCAAAAAAGCAGCACATCCAAATGCTGCAGCATTCTGGGCAGAAGGCCACCTGTGTCACACAAAATAATGGGCGAAAGGCTAGAAGATCATAAAATACACTTTTTTCCCCCCTAATGCCTACTTTCAGCAGTTTGGCAGTCTACTGGGGGATTTTACCACTTCTCCCACTCATGACCCAAGTGGCCAGTGATGCAGCAACAGCATTGCCATTCACTCCAGACTAACTCTGTGTTTTTAGGCACCAGCATTCAACTCAGGACGTAGATGTCCAGCGTCTACTCCAGCAGTTTTAGAATAAGTCAAGTCTTTTCACGTTTTTAACTATCAGCTCCTGGAAACACTAAACCTGACTTCAGAAGAAAGCTGCAGATATTTCATAGAAAGCTAGACTAGCTCTCTCAACTGCAGAGAAGTTTTACACTGTAAAAATCACAAATTACTCCAAAATCAGGAACGCGAGCAAAAAGGTGAGACTTAGAAGCTTAACAGAGTAGCTCTTTTTAATATAATACTGAGAGTAACACCCTGCAAGTGACATGTTCTATGAGTAAAGTAAAAACGCAGCCTTCTGCACGCGCCTGCCCCTCTGTGAAGGGAGCTGCCATCTGCACGTTGCAAGGATTGTTTTCCACATGGGAGGCCAGAGAAAGAAAAAAAATATCCCAGAAACCTGCTAGCAAATGCAGTCAAAAGGGCAGGTTGTCTCCTGTTTCAGCAAGCAGAGGTGGTCCACATGGAATGGCTCTGGCAGAGGGGCCTGACAGAGGGAAGTGGTGGCTTTCCAGCCTTATCCCATTAATCTACAGAATCACTGGGGTTGGAAAAGACCTGTAAGATCATCAAGCCCAACCATCACCCCAACCCCACCATGCCCACTAAACCATGTCCCACAGTGCCACGTCCACACGTTCCTTGAACACCTCCAGTGATGGTGACTCCACCACCTCCCTGGGCAGCCTCTTCCAATGCTTCACACCACTCTCTCCGTAAAGACATTTTTCCTAATATTCAGCCTGAACCTCCCCTGGTGCAGCTTGAGGCCATTTCCTCTTGTCCTGTCGCTAGTCACTTGGGAGAAGAGACCAACACCCACCTCACCACAACCCCCTTTCAGGTAGTTGTAGAGAGCGATAATTCCCCATTCAGGGCACTGCAAGGGGCTAAGCGGGAGTACAGTTTTCCCCCTCTCCATCCCAGGCAGCCATTGCCAGACCCCAGTGACTTCTTGACAGCATCCTCGTGCACTGTGTGACCCAGTAAGAAAGGGGACAGCGTGCCTCCAGCTGTTTCAACCCACGTTCAAAAGCACAGGTTCCTGCCATGGGTCAAACCCTTGTTCAAGTGGCCATAAACCTGCAGAAACTGGTCTGAAAAGCAACGAGCACTACCAAACAGAAGGCAGAGCCTCTCAGCAGAGATTGTGTTCTCCCACGGTCACCCCAAGGAATCAACAAGAGATACAGACCTAGAAGTGCCCAAGAGCATTTATATAAAACCAAGTGCTCCCCCTGAACTGGTTTTTTTTTTTTTTAGGACAGTTTAGGCAGCAGAGCACAAGGAGTTCAAGCACAGGTTGCCTTGCACCTCCCATGGGCAGGGAAAAGGAGCTTACCTAAACCAGGAAACATTCATCTGTTCTTGAAATGAATGTTTCAAGATTAGGTACCTTCAGGGCAAGGGCTGGGGCTGCAACTTTTTGAAGCCACTAGCCCCCCTGTGCCCATCGAGGTCTCCTCAGTCCTTGGTCTCTCTGCAGAAGCAAACCCCTCTGCCATGCCCCAGACAAGGGAATCAAGCAGGATTTGTACATTGGGAGTTTCAGTTTCCCTTTGTAATTATCCCTCCAGAGCAATAAAAATCTCCTTGGGTCAGATGCAAACAACACACGGCTACAACTACCCATATACCAAATTCTACTGAAAAGTCATCGGAAGCTGAAATATTCCTGGGACTAGAAAGCGAAAGCAGTTATTTATTCCTGCAGTTACACCAAGCAAGAGCTGAAAAGGTGTTGCATTGCTGCCAGCTTAGCTACATATTCAAAAATAAATCTGTTTTCTTGGTGGTGGTGAAAGAGTGCAAGTCACTGGGGAAAGCAAAATGAGAACAGAAAGCTGGGGAGGAGGAGATCTTTATTCAGACTGTGGCTGTCAGAAGGGTCTATTCTGATTAAGGGCTGCACTATTGCCCATGGGCCACGCGTGTAACCTTATATGCAACTGGCAGGGGCACCTGAAAAAGCACAGATGCTCCTCACTGCGGGTCAGGCAAAGCGGCCACAGCTCACTTTAGCGCACGTAGGATACCCAGGCACAAACCTCCCCTTGCGCAATTCAGCAACGCAGAGCGGCGCTTGCTAGCAGCCTCAGCCAAGGTCAAGGGCTGTGTCTGGGCTCTCGATGAGCCGTTTGCTGTCTAATTACTTGAGGGAACAAGCAGCAATTTCACTGGAGTCCTCTCGAGTTTAATCAAGCCTTCCGTAGATAAATGAAGTGGTCGCAACCGTCCTGCCACAGTGCCGCTGCTCTCACGTTGCTGCTCCAGGGGAAGCATTACGGAGGAGGTGACTGATCACTCGGGGACACGAGAGGAGGGTGTTTCGAGAGGGAAAGGATCAGACCTCATTACACTGGTCAGCAGCTGAAGCAATCCCTGGTGCGGAGATCAAGTTTAAGACAAGGCAGAACAATCAAAATGAATTTATAGGCTGACTCAAATTGCAATCTCCGGAAGGATTAAAGAGGTATTTAGTGTGACTGGTTTTATGCATAACAGTGATATCATTAGAGTCAGGACATGAGGATATCCCACTCCCCTGCCCAAAGTTTGGTGCTGTTTTGGGTTTGGTTCTTTTTTCCAGGGTGGGTTTCTTTCTTTTCTTAGTATTATTGCTAAGGAAATTAGAACCTGGACTTACCAAAATGGAGAGAAAACAGTGACCCATAAGAAACAGGAGGAAAGCAGAATCTTAATTGTTCCTTGCAAATGCAAAGACCCAGAGCAAGGTACAGAACAGTCCATACTCTGCATTTAAGCTCGCTGCGGCAGCATGCAGGAGGTGAAGATACGGCCAGTGAAGGCCAATGGAGCAGAAGTATTTCTTTTTTGCAAGGCTGTAGCAGCCTTATAAAGCAAAAAAAAAAAAAAAAAAAAATCAACATCATTTTTTCAAGCTCTGCTGCGCATTCAAGTCAAATGGCAAATCTCAGGACAACAGGGGAAGAGGATCAGTCAATCCACTGCTAGTAACTCCTGCAACATTGATGAAAGCTTTCCCAAGGATAGTGGGGTTGTACTTCATTCTCTCCTGCTGCCCAGCTGGAAGCAGGAGTTTGAAAGATACAGGCTGGGACCAGGCTGAAGTTAGCTGCAGAAGTAGCTGGAGTTTAACAGAACCAAGCCAAAACTGCCACAAGCTCTCATGCATTGCCTGTACAAGCTGGAAGAGCTTTGGAAATAAGATGCATGTTCTGAGATGATGCCAGCTCAGCTGTACCTCTACCAAATGCATTTGATTAGCACGTGGCAGAAATGCTAGATACTGAACTGTACACAAAGCATAGTGCTGTAAGAAAACTGCTGTAAAAAGGCTTCAGCCTAGGAGTGCACGCCCTTCTGCAATTTTTGGATAGCGATATATAAGTTGTGTTGCAGCTCACACTGGTGTAGTGCTGCCAAAACCCAGGTACCCTGGTTTTCTTCACAGTAACGAATGTACCGAAGAAGTGGTGCGTGCTGGATCTTGCCCCAGCTTCATGGGTCCAGGAGTTCACCCCACCACCTTGGCACATCCCAGACATCATTCGCCAAGAAAATGCCTTAAAATATTCCAGACATGCTCTCAAACTCCAGTTTTCTGTATGTGTGTCCTCTAAAGGTAGAAGATTTACGGGAACTATTCCTAGTGCCTCAAGCCTGAAGAGATGTTACATTTTCAAAGGAATCCAATGTTTAGAGCTTTAACATAAAAGGGAAAAAAAAGAGGATCTAAAACAGAATGTTTTGTTTCTTTCTTTTATGGCCACTTCATCTTTAAAGCTCTTTGAAGGGCTGTTAACGAAGAGCAATCACTAGCATGTGGGTGGAATATAATTTCTTCGTACCATTTACCATGTCCCAGATAGTTCATCCCGCCATTCCCTAGTGCAAACAGGCTTGGTGAATTGCTGTGCCTGCATTCTAGCTGGGGAAGGGAAGGCAAGGACTGCAGTGCATTACCAGCGTCCCCAAAATAAATGCCTTCCCACACAATATTCCTAGTGAGAAGGAAACTATCTTGTTCCAGCACTACACAGGCATCTGCTGCTGCCCTCTGAGTCCACTGGAGATCAAGTAGGGACTGACTTTAATGCAGGAGTAGACCCCAAAACAGGCAATGCTGGGCATATGGTATCCATATGAGCTTTGACATTCTCTGATTATAGATATATGTTATAGACATTCATTAAACCCTCTCTATTTCTACAGCCAGAAGAAGTTACACCAAAAAGACAATGCCTATTCACAAAGATCTCCTAGGCTAACAGGGACAGTCTGGAGACTTCTGCAGCTGCACACAGGTTTGCAGGACTGCACCTCCAGCGAAACCCCGCAGGTACAACCACCACATCCCAGGTCATGCAGAAACACGAGCGTTGCAGCAACTCAAGCAGGTACAAGTCCATTTTCTCAACATGCCCGCAGTCGCTAAGGGCTGACTAGAAACCAACTGCAGATGTCAGAGAGAGAGGAAAGAAATTCAGAGGGGAAAACAAGTGCAAATACTTAAAACAAAACAAACTACATTATTTCATGCAAAGAATAGCTCCATTTGCTGACACAGGAATCCAGTTAGAGATCTCCCTAGAGAAAACATGAGACTAATTGCAGCCCAGTCTTTCAGTCTCTCAAACAGAGCCCTGAGGCTGCACCTCACCAGGGAAGCATCAGCAAAAGATGATGCTTTAGCAGTGTCTACTACAGGAGAAAAAAAAAACCACACAAAACAAAAAGCAACCACCCTTCAGATCTTCAGCTAGAAACAGAATATTAGATGGCAATAGAGCTCTCTCTTCTTCAGTCTCTGCATAAGTCAGAATGAGAAAGAGTACATCCAACCTCATGGTAATCGGTAAAGTGGGATGCTCACAAACGTGAAGCCAAAGTTTAGAGCTAACCCAAAAGCAGAACCTCTAATTCTTCAGTTTTAATTGGTTTCGGTCCCAAAAGAAATACTTCAGTAAGCATGAACTGAAGCTGGCAGCCACAGAGGGATAGAAAAGAGGGACGGAGCAATTCTAGAAAGAGATCTTTAAACCATAAGGTGAAGCCTCAGACACTTGAATTGGTTTCTGTGGAAAAGCAGTAATGACATTTTATGGCTCCTTTACAGCCACAATAGGACTAGTTGAATTTGAGCAACCTTCAGTGAAAAACACACATAAAACAAATATTTTTTTTCACCCCTTTCTAAAGGAAAAAGCTTTTACTTAAAAAAATGAGGCAGGGAAGAGATGTTAAAGAGAAACTGGAAAAAAGTGTCCTTTTTTAAAAAAAAAAAAATCAAAGGGTTTTTTCCTCCCTTGAGGCACCAGAAAGTAAAGATAATCGTGAAAAAGCTGAATGAAGCAAAAGTTTTGTGGAGTTTCATGTGTGGATTTGACCTAGATACAGTTAACTTCCCTGTGATTAATTCATAGGTTGTAGTTTTATACCAGAGTGCTCAAACTCTAGCTCTAAAACAAATTGGACAGAGTTGTATTACTCTCTCATACCCCTTGATAGATCACTAAATATCCGATTATTTTAATTATTTGAAACAGACTACAATTCATTATTTTCCCTTTGAATCCTGCTACGAAGCTGGGTTTTCTTTCATGCCCTGCAAAATGCATTAGGATATAAAGGGACAGGGATACTAAAGGAAATTAAACCCTTTGCCAACATGTGAAAATCTGTGGGAGGCACCAGGTACTTATGCCCACACTGCACACTCTGCTCAACCTGAAAGATTGTTTAAAGCTCTTAAAGCTGAAAGAGCAGGTGAATAGGGATTTAAAAAGAAAAAAAAAGCAGGTGAATAAGGATATTGCTTCACAAGACCTGCAGACCCATGGGTTTTGCTTGTCCCAAATAGGATGTCAGAGTCCTAAAAAACACCAAAAGCTCAAGGAGACCCAAATCAGCATAACTTGTCCAATTCTGCTCCAGTCCAGAGTTGGGGTTCTTATTTTCAACAGGCAGCTTCTAGTCTGTCACTGCTTTCTTATGCCACCTCAGATGCTCCCAGGACCTCCCACCCATAAGGACGCAGCTCCTGGGGGGTCTCTGTCCTGGCCTGACCCCATCTCAGCAGTAAATGGAAGTTAGAGCATTTAAGCAACCATGTATGTCTTCATGACATCAGCTGGCACGTGCAGCCACGCGGGACGTGTCCCAACACCTGAATTTATTTGGCTTCTAATGCAGCTGCCTGAAATTGCACAGCCAGCTTCTCTTACCAACAGGACCAGCAGCAGGCCAGAGATAAACATTTGCAGTAGATACAGTAGGGAAGAAGTGAAGTAGTTGTTATTAGAAAAATTGAGCCTCCTTAGACATATACTAATTTCCTATGAGACACAGTGTACAAGATCTGAAAGTGGGGAAAATGCTCTGCCCTCCCCAATAGGTCCCTGGGTGATATGTTCAACACACTTAAGGCGACCATCTCACTCAATTAGATGAAAACTAATAAATTATAGCATCTCTGCCAGGGCAGAGCTAATCTGAAAGCTGGTTTGAAGATTAAAACCCCTGCTCTGGCTTGACAGATGTGAGCATCTAATCACACTGCAGTTCTTAACCCTGCTTGAGCTGGCTGCAGAGGTTTCCTTCATTTTCACCAATTAAACTTTCCCAGGTCACCTTTTCTCAGCTTTAATTGTTTCATGAATATTCTCCCAGTTACCTGAGCAGCCAAGGCTAATTTATAATGTTCTGCAGCTTTCTGCAAGCAATTAATCCATTGATGCCAGCCTGAGTGATCAGGAGAGCCAAAACCTGGACAGCCCTGCGTTAGACTCAGTCAGTTCCCCGCAGCAAATCGCTGGCTCCACTGCTCATCCTCCAAACGCACTCACTTACTCAGATCACTGAGCCTGCCAGCAAGGAAACAACCCTCTACAATAGCAAAGACAGGAGAGGGAAAAAAAGAATCCTATAAAAATTAATTTTCTGTTAATCACCTTAACAGCTCAGGTTCAGTTACCATTAGTCTCCCCCTCCACTCTGCACATATCTGCCTGATCTCAGAGCAATCTCACACGGTCTTATCTGCTCTGCCAACATACAGCCCAAGCCTTCCTCGTTGCTGTTTCAAAGCCCAGACATCATTTTATCTGGTCTATGGAGCGTGAGCCAAACAAGGGAAATCCAAACTTTTCCATGGTGAAGCTCCACAGAGCTTTGCACCAGTGTTTGAGTTTGCCTTTTGCAAGATGCTGCGCGGGACTCTCCTCAGAAAACACATTACAAGGAGTTTAACCGAGTTTGTGGCAAGTGCCTGCTAGCTTAGAGAGTGCCATTCCAGAATGTCAAGCTGCCTGTAAAGAGACTCGAACACCAGAGCATTCACAGATTCGTTTCTAAATCCCTCTTTCCCAGCCCAGCGGTTTTCTCATGGCCATTTGTGGGGACAAAATAAGGTTGCTTTGGGGAGAAGGAGGCCACACAGCATCATAGCAACAGGCAAGGTACTTGAATACCTACACAAATATCTAATATCTGCACAAATATCTAATATCTGCCAGGTGCTTCACAGGACCAGTTAGTACTGCTTAAAAGCAACGCAACCACCACCTTTTGCCACTTCTTCAACTGTTGTCACTGACAAAACAAGGCAGGACTCATTGCTACCACCATCAGAAGCTTGTCAGTTTTCCTGTATTATGGCCTGATTATTTGGTCAACTTCAAATAGGAGACACTCCTGAGCAAGAAATGCCAAAGAAAGCCCATAAAGCCATGGAAGATTTTGTTCTGCCGTTATCAGCTTCAATTACAAAGGCACTCATTGCATGACAGAGCGGAAAGAGGAGGGGTGATGTTCTCCGCTGCCAACTCCAGCATAGAAAGTGGTACTTCCTTCCCTATGCCTTCTCCTGCACTGCTTGGCTTTCCTTCTTCAGGTCAAGAGTCTGGTATTTCTGTGGCTCTCCCCGCCAAGGCTCAAATGGTGAAGGTTCTTCAGAACTACTCTCCCCCTTTCCATGGGGAGCTCAAAGACTTTCTGGTCCTCCCAGCCCACCACTTGCACTGCTATCTAGCTGGGAAGACATGTCTCCAGACAAGCCACAGCAGAGGTCTGTAGATATTTCCTCCAGGAAGGAGGAAAGCAATGGGAGGGAGACACTGATACTGGAGAAGACAACCAGCTCATGTAGGCATCTCCATCCATTTCATGCTTTAGGTATTCACCTGATAGAAATTTGTTTTGCCCTACAGACAGCATTTTAGGTGGAAGAGAGGAGAAAGTTTTTCTTCTTACTGCTTTGTGCCCAGAAGGCCGAAAATCAACATATCCCAGAAAACAGACGGGGACAGGTACTAAACAGCTGAAGAATGTACTTTCCCCCTAGGCTATATATGTCTAAATGACATTTGATTGTACTAATGGCAGACTCATTAGTATTTAGAAAAGCAAGTGTGGAATGTGAGCTTATTCTGAACAGAATCAGCATTGTGGTAGCCAAAGCTCATTAATTATGAATTTTATCAGCTGCTCACTGAAATTTGTTCTGCTAGCACAGCATAATTGCCTGCTAAAGTGATGCTTTTGAATGAAGAAATACCATGCTACAAGATAACCCACATCCTTCCTTTTCCAGCAGATATCCAATCTTTCTTCCAGAAGAAATACAGTGCTGGAGAATCCTTGAGATTCTTTAAGCGTCTTATTGGAGTAATCGTTGCAACAAGAGGTACCGAAGGGCATCCTTTGGCACAACATGGATGTGGAGCACTGGAATGAGCTTTCCTGGTTGCTGCACAGATGCACAGCACACAGGCACTGCTGAGAGCCGAGGTCCCGGCAGGCTGCTCGGCATGGTAATGCAGTCCCGCTCAAACAGAGCTCTCCACCAAGAAACTCGTCTCTGAGCCTTCTCAGATTTGAAGCAGGAGGGATATTTTCTGCTATTTTGCCATAGCTGGGCTTTGGTACAAGGGCTACATGCAATACCACCCTATGTTCCCCTGGGCTGTGGGCAGGGAGTTAGCCACTGCTAAAACATAGTGTTATGCTCAAGACTCCTGTTTAAGTACTTCTCTAACAGAAAACATTAACTGACAACTCTCCACGGGGCACAGGCAGCATTTAACATTAAAATCAGTGCCTATAAATAATTATAATCAGCAAGCAAACCCTCTGCTTAATTTCATTTAACATGCACACACAGAGGCATATATATACACACACACGCAGACTTACCTTTACAACAGGAGATCAGCATTTTGATAGTGATGAAGAGGATCATCCTCAACCAAACAGCATCTTTACATTAGGTACTTTGTGAACATACAAGTACAGAGCTTACAAACACCCATACTCCTGGGGTAATTTTATTTGAACAAGTTATCACCCAGTTTAATCAGCACCTAGATGTTCTGCAATAAGGCTATTTCACTAACCGCTTGTTCCTTACACATAGACTGCTACTACTAGCTTTTCAACCCACTTACTCTTCACCTTTTTTTCCTCACTCCCTACTGCTCTCTGGTGTGTTTGCCCTTGCTTAAATAGCATTTTCCCAGATGTGGCCCACCTGTGGCTGATGGCTTGGCTGTGCCCTGCGGTGGGGCCATTGGAGACAGCTGGGTCCTTCATAGAGCCCCCCCTGCAGCCCCCCTCCCTGCTAGCTCCTGGGCACTGGCACACCTGCACCCAGTACAAATTGCTTATCACAAAGGGATCGATAAAGGCTTCATCTGTATTCAAAGAGCAGCTGTTGGCCTAAACCAAACTAATTCATCCTCGGAAGTAATAAAGGATATTAAGTGTTATCCCAACAGGTGCTAGTGAATTAAAGCTGGCCTGGGTAATAATGATGTGGGAGTCCTGGAGGAGTTGGCTGAGATCTTCATTGTCCACTTAGGGTTTTAGCAGCAGGAAAGCTCTAAGTGCCTAGCTGATGTGATAGCACCATTCAGATTAAGCCACGGAGATGATGAACTTCACGGTTACATTTCTGTTAGAGAGAGACACTGAAAATGTGCTGCAAGATTTGACTTGCCTCCTTTGTTACCCTGATGAAAGCATTAACACAGCTGATAATTACAGAGGCCTCAATCAGGTATGTTAATGACTATGTAAAGAGTTTTTGTTAATCAGTTGTCAATGAACAACGTATTTCTAGGATCATTTCCAGATGCAAAGCTGCTGAAGTACATTTTCCTCAATGATCTGCATTACATTTCCTCCTAATCAAGTTCCCAGGGATATTTTGATTGAGATGAAAGAAGATAAAGAAGTATTACTCAGGCTGAAAGAGATCTATTTCTCTTGTTAAGTGGAGCCCCTTCAAATAAAAGACATTTAAATGGTACAAGAAGCTGGCCACAAGGACAGACACCCTACCCCAACGTGGGAGAGAAGTGCAGTGGGGAATTTGAGCTGCCAGTTCAGTGTCACTGTAGAGGAGAACTATGGCAGTCCTGGCCTGCTGAGAGCACAAGACATAAAATGTGCTAAAATGAGATAGATTCACAAAATACCACCAAGCTACAAATAATGGCAAGTTCGTACTTGAAGGGAGCGACTGCAGAATGGGCAGCCATCTGTGCTTGGCTTCGAATACCCAGCCTGCCAAAGACTGTGATTAACGCTGTCCGGACAGATCTTCTCCTGTCTGCTGTCAGCAGCGCTGTCTGTTCCAGAGCCTGCCCATGGCACTAACAACAGATGTCCCTAGCAGTTCAAAAGCTTGCACGAAGCTCCGAGTTTGCAATTCAATTTCCATGGTGCAAGCTGTATCACTGGAAGATATGGGAAAGGTGCCTTTAAAAACAAAAATTCTGAATTCTCTTCCTAGTATTTTAATAGATAAGCTAAAAATGTCCACTTGGCATCTTCTCTACCCTGGGCGAAACCTCAGCAGAGTTACCACCAGGTGGGATGCTGAAGAAAGCAGCACAGAAAGGCAGACAGGGCTAGAGCTGACCCGGCAACTTGAAGCAAGGATCTGACGTGCGTCAGATTCTCCCTCACAGACAGCTCTCAGCAATGCTCCCTACTGCTATTTTGGTAAGATTACAAAAGTTGTGCCTCTAATTTTCCATCTAGGATTCCTTGCAGTTATTCCTATAAGGTGCCGTGCATCCCAATGGCATTCTCCTCCTTGCTGTTAAAATATAGGAAGCATCCTGAAAATTCTCTCAGGATCTATTTTTCTAATTACAGTGCTTTCAATCAGTGCTTTTCAATTTGTTGACACAGCACTGCATTTGTTGACACAGCTTCAAGCCCAGCCAGGTTAGATGACTTGTTCAAGCCCATATATCAAGCCAGTGATGGGCAGAATTAAGATTCAGCTATGCTCTCCGCTTGCACTTTTCCAGTGAGAATTTCACAACCCCCCCAAATAAATAAAAAAGAGAACAAAGGAAAAATCCACCACAAAACAGACAGTTGAGTAGGAAATAAATAGTCCAGAAGTACGGCAATAGCTTGTGCGTATTTGAAATACCTGACAGCTACAGCGTCTAAGCTGCGTGAACAGGTCTGGGTAAGACCTTCAGGGAACACTCTCAGCTGTATTAGCTCAGAGGAGCAATCATCGCAGAAGCGTGACAACAAACATTCATATGAAAAGCCTCTACAAAGCCACTGATAGCTGTCAAGTTTGAAAGAAAGCAGCAGGAAAGCCAGGGGTAAGCTAGAGCTGATGTAAAAGCTGAGAGTTCCTGGAAAGTATTTTGTTATTGGGCAAAATAATTATCTTAGAGTGCAGTTGGTTATTGCTGTTAATTAATAAGCAGTGTACTTAATATAAAGCTCTAATCTGAGTAGCAAGTCAGAGCATTAAACAATCATTTGGCAAGTGGAAAAGCATCTCTACCTACATGCATTACAGAGGGGTCATTCTCCAGGCACACAGGTTGGCGGCCAGGTTAGTCTCATCCCACCTAGGTCCTCAGGACACAATATCATTTTGGTGCCAAATTAATTTTAAAGGACACAAGGAGTGCCAGGGATGCTGAGTTTCTCTCCTTCCTTAGCAATGTCTCTCAGAAACCTGCTGCAAACCGTATCGAAACCCTGTTTACTGTCTGCCAAAACACCCACAGGACACAGAAAACATCTTCCCACCATTTGCAAGATACCACACTAGAAGACAACTGTAGGACGCAAAGGTCTCAACACTGAATGAAATGAAAGAAGGAATAAGGATGTCCAAAAAGCTTGCTGAAAACTGTGGGAAAGCCTGGAGTTAGGCACGTAGTCCAGAGGTTTCTACGCAGAGAGTGCTTTCTAGATAGGAAAGAAGGATTGTGGACCATGAGTTGACTTTGTCCAAAGCTCTTTGGGGGTCCGTACCTTAAGCATGCAACTCCCACTGGCATTTCTTACAGCCTACGCAAGGTGACAAGAGCATACAGCCTCCTGCCTGCGTGCCAAGCTCCTCTTGGAAAAATTGCTGATGTCTCAGGCAGATTTTACCACCTTTGATGTAGAAGGAGCGTATCCTTGCAGGCTGCTCGATATTCGGGTCCTGCAGAATCCGAGTTCCCACAATTACTGCTGCAAAGAAAGCTTTCGAGAGCCCTGTCCAAGTGCATTTTATCACCTTGGCTGAAAAGTGACAGGCAGCAAAGCTGACCCTGATTTTGGAACTACTAGTCAAGTTTGAAGTGTAAAACTTTAGGGGAGCTTTTTTTTCCCCTTTTCTGTGACTTACTGGAAAATCAGCATGCAATCGCATAACCCAAAATAGAGAGTTTACGTGTGACACAAAGTGGTTTCCTTTCAGAAAGCCTGAAGTGGAATTGGGACTGTAAGTGTAACAGGATATTTGACAGTCACTCCTCAACACCAGTTCCAGATAAGAGTAATGATAGGTATTACAACTTGTTAGAGCTTGGCTTGACTCGTCCTTCACAGTCAGACATGAGCCAGGAATGTCAGCAAAGGATGGTGTTGGGTTTGCCCGTGGGAATCAGCATCTCTCCCACCACAACAGCATTACTGACTTGCGTTCAAAAGTCCTAGTGTTTCCTGGTTTATGCACAGGGAACCAAGTTTGGTTTTGCAGAGGTAAATTTTAACTGGTACATAGCTGGCTGGTAAAAACCCTTCTGGAAACCAAGCTAATTAAAGGGTGAAACAGGAATTGCCAGAAACTGATGTATGCATGGTCACTCTCCTTGTGATCTTGACACTTTACAGAAAGGCTCCTGCCAGGAGGATAGCGAGCCCTGGCTAGGGGTAGCTTCCCCTACTTCCCAACATAACTGAAGTGTATAGAGGGACTGGTAGATGCACGGGATGTTTCGCCCCATTCAACAGCCACTTGTATTGGCCTTACCAGGATATGACTGAAGGCAAAGAGCGATGACTCAGATTTTGTGGCTTTGCTTGCTTTTTTAACAACTGATTCATACTACAAGACAAAAATTTATCTTGGGGCAGAAAAATTCTGAAGGTTGCTGAAGACAGACAACACGTATACTTGATAGCACTAGTGGTATTTCTGCATTGAGCCCGACTCTGTCACAGCTATTTACTGAAGTCACGCCATTTACAGCAGCCTCTATCATCCACCCCCAGAAGTCTGAGGCATGACAACTATTTAAACGGACTGTTAACGCTATGAAGAATTTGGAGAAAATTAACTACTGCAGGAAACTTCTGGGGGCTGTACCAGGTCAGACCCAAGACCATCCATTGCTGCACACATTTGGTGTGAAAAGGCTGGAAATAAGAGAAGCTGTTACTGTGCAGTTGGAGAGCAGCAACTGATGCTTACTGCCATCTGCCACTGACTCTCACCGAGATGGTAAGTGGCACTTTTCCAAACACAGGGCTTCCACAGCATCTCCAAAGCCACATCCCACATCCACGTGCAACCAAGGTCAGCCACTCCCGCTGAAGGGTAGAGGCACCCCATGCATAGCCCAGCTCCTCCTGTGAGCACAGCAAACCCTTTCTCATGTCACAGCCTGGTAGGAACTAGATATTGGAGAAAGGGACTCCTAGCAGCTCTGGTTGGCAATGCAGTAGTAGATGCCACCATTCACACTATTAGAATTACAGTCTGTCATTGATGGTTAAGGAGGGATGAGGGGAAGAGAGGTTCTTTTTCTCCACTTCTGACTCAAGCAATCAACAAAATTTCCACCTTCATGCAGAGAATGTCCAGCTTTTAACGCTGACAAATGCAGAGAAAGTTAAAAATATACATTTAGGCTCATTTACTTCTCAAGTTTCTGAGCCATGGGTCAAATTTTAGTGTCTGCTGAAGTTATTGTCAGGGTAATGAAACAGGAACCGTTTCTGGATGTGCAGGAGTAGCAACACTGCGGCAGCAGTTGTTCCTGCTATGGAAGGGCATTGATTGCTCCAGGGGAGCAAATGGGGAAAGGCTGGGGCAAGGATGCGGACAGCCTTGGACTTTCACATTTCCACCCCATGTCTTTGTATGAAGGTTAGGATCAAAGCCATGTTATGGGGCCACCACAGCTCCAGCGGTCCTCTCCCTCTGCCTTCTTCCAAGCACAAGTCTCGCTCTCTAATAGGGTCCTTGTTTAACAAGCTGCTATTCCATTCAGCCTGAATAATTTAAAAATCAAAGAACACAAACAGCAGCAAACATGCACATGCAAGGTAGGATACACATGTCGAGCCCCTCTCATTCAGCAAAGGCTTTGCAAGCGTGCTCAAAAGATAAGGCGGGAGCTGTTTCTGAAATGATTACCTCACTTCAACTTTCACCTGCTTCCCAGCCCTGCTCAGCGAGCGGCTCTGGATCAGCGGCATTCTTGCACGCTGCATTAATTTCAGCATCTCATTAGCGCATTCATTTCTGCTTTTTAGTTGGATGCCAGTGATACGGAGTGTTCACATTTACATTTGGCGTGACTAAAGGGTATTCGTTTGTTTTCATTCTCCACGTTCCTCCAACTGCTGGCTTCACCTTCTCTTATCTGGCTCTGCCCTTACTCTCTGAACTCCAGGAGCCTCCCGGGGCACTGCCAATTCACAGCAGCTATTACCATCCTTCTAACACATTAGCAGGCAGCATTTTCCTACAGAAATCCTAAGAAATCTCCGTCATCGCAGCTGGTGCAAAGTGGAAGCGTCAAGTTTCCACATGGCAAAAACCCCCCAAAACTTGAAGAGTATTGAATCTGATATTGGCTCAGTCAGATATTTTGAGGTCAAGATTAAACTAAAGCGGATCCAAAAATAGAAGGACTGGTTTTAAAAGAGCTCTCAGAAAGCTTTTTCAAAGGTGGGAAAATTGTCAGAAAACAAGATTGCAAATGGGCTCTATCGGTGGTTATTTTCTGACTGGAGACCTGCTGTTTCCTAGAAATAAGCTAAGGACTAGAAGAGTTTAAGGAATCTGCCTTACAGTAAGAAAAGTATCTATCCATTCACATTGATAGACCAAATAAAAATGTTTACTGTGGATTTTAGAACAACCTAGATAAGGCTAGATACATCAATAGCGATGCAGCATAATAAGCAATAACAGGGACAAGGGGAAAGAGAGTGCTATGTACTTCTAAAGATCAGGGCCAGGAAGCCAGCTGTTTGGGGAAGAAATTCTCCTCTAAGATTTAGAAGCTAGCTCACAAAGGTGATCCCAGAACAATTAGAGATGAGAAAATCTGCATAAACAGGAGCTCAGCATCCATTCCATAACGAAGATGCTTTTTCATCATCTTCTGGCAGGCAGAAAGTATCTCGAGCTCTGTGAGACAGAGGAACACTTGCGAGTTTAGTGTCTTTTGGAGTACAGCTATGTAAACTCCCAGTTCATTTTGCCTCCAGCGCTTTCCTGGTATTCTACTCCCCGTTATTTCAGCAGTACTACCATCAAACTGAGCACTCTACCGTCTCATCCAGACACCATCAAGAAGTAATTACAAATCGTTTTTTCTGCTATCCAATACACTTTTGAAGCCTTTGTGCAATATGAGATGCTTGGAGCGTGCGTCTTGTATTGCACATGCCTGTTTTTTGATCTATGCATTTTCTGATTTTAAATCAGGGCACTGTGGTTATTTTAGACTTCTACAAATCTTTTGGAAAAGGAACCTCAGCCAGTTCTGACTGGCATATCCAAAAAACTTCCAAACAAAAAGCTAGGTCTGCATCCAAGATATTGCAGACTGTGTTCTTAAAATACGTTTTCCTGAGAAAACGTGGCTGATGGCTCATCAGGAAAAACAAAACCAGGAGGAGGGTAAAAAGGTTCTTTACTCCAGATACCCAACTGAAGTCCTGGCAAGAGACTTGGAGGTTTTGTTCAATGAGCCATCCAGCTCACCTCGGTATGATGTGATGTGGGGGCATTTAACACAGATGATGAATTGGGCCCAGATTTTTCTGTTCTGGAACAAGATCTCAGCTGCCTGGACTGAAGAAGCAGCTCGTACAGCTAGGGCCCGTAAGCAGCTGTTACTGCTGTAGTAGCTGCCAGGAAAGAAGAGAAGTGGGAGTTTGCTGGAGTCTGACTTGAGCTTGCTTCAGCTACACTAGCCCGGCTGAACTAAAAGCAGACTATTTTTACCAGCATGGAGAACATGCCTGCCCACCCCACAGGAAAATCAACCCTTGCAATCTACCCCCAGCCCTGCTTTCTGTTGCTGGGTGAGCCAAGAAGCTAGAACTTCTGCGGTGGCTTCGGGTTAAGTGCCAAAATCATGAATGCAGTTACGCAAATGCTAAAATAACATAAACATGAAGTGACAACCTATTAAACTGTCTTTAATTCTCAGTGTTGTAAAGGGGTTATTAAACACTATGTTGCAAGGCCAGAACGAACAGGGAAATAGAAATTTTAAATAACTTGGCAATCTTACTACACCCTCAGTTAGGACAGTTATCAATTGAACCCCAAATATTTCACAAAAGAAGGTCACCGTTGTTTCCTGCATTGTACTTAGAAATTAAAGCCCCAAGGACAAATGCATTTGCCCACATCCCAGATTTCTGATGTCTCAGACTATTATTCTCTACCGTTGTAGCTGCTCTACTGCCTCTGCCCAGTACCCAGCAGGCGCTGGGTACAGAGAGCGCAACTTGCACGTTGCCTGGATCGACAAACCAACATAGGCTGATGTGCAAAACATTTCAGTAAGGCTGAGAGGCCACCACTGACGCAGGTACAATGGGGAATCTTGCATTGAAGTTATTATTGCAGATATGGTGTATTGGGTGTAAGCGGTAAGGCACTTTACCCACTGCCGGACACAGCTGAGCCCATCGGCAAAGCTGGTGGTGCTTCTCGGATAACATATTTAAGAATGGGCAAAAAGATGTCAGAGAGGAGTGAGGGAAAAAAGCATGCGAACACCGGGGCCAGAGAATAAGGAGGGGGAAGAGGTGCAGCCCATCGAGACACCGCAGGGGAGCAGGTATTTCCCTGAAGACCACAGAAAGGACGACTGTGGAGCAGATGTCCACCCTGCAGCCCACAGAGGACCCCACGATGGAGCAGGTGGATATTTCCTGAAGGAACTGAAGCCCATGGAGAGCCCACATAGAGGCAAGTTTATCCTGAAGGACAGTAGCCCGTGGGAAGGATCGACATTGGAGCAGGGGAAAAGCGTGAGGAAGAAGGAGCGGCAGAGAAGAGCTGTTTTGAGTTGATCACAACCATCCCCAATCCCTGGGGGGCCAAGGGAGGTAGAGGAGTTGGGAATGAAGGAGTGAAGTTGAGCTTGGGAAAATTGGGGTGGGGTGGGGAAAAGGTGTTGTTTTAATTTTTGTCTTTGTTTCTCACTACCCAAATCTATTTTAATTGGCAAGAAATTAAATTAATTTCCCCCAAGGCGAGTCTGTTTTGCCCATGACGGTAACTGGTAAATGATCTCCCCATCTTTATCTTGACCCATGAGCTTTTCCATCTTATTTTTCCCCCTGTCCTGCAAAGGAGGAGCAGTGCGAGAGCATCTGGCAGCTGGTCAAGGTCAACCCACCACATGCGGAAAGAAAGGGACCTCTTGATCAGAAAACTGCTTTCAGAGGTAGGCCTACTTTTGGCTTGGAGTTCAGTTTTTGTCTGTCCTATCTTCTCCCCCTCCCCTACATATTATTTCACGTTAAGGTGAAAGCAATGACAGTTGATTTTCCAAGTCTTGAGATACTCTTGTGACATTTGCACAATGTCTTTTACCTTGGAATCTGCAGGCAGCAGAACTGGCTTGTTCACTGCCACTTTCAGGGGAGCAGTCTTCACTGCCTTTCACGTAAACCAAGAGAAGACAAGGTGCAGCATGCTGCACTGAAGATACCTTTCACTTGGAAAAGCTTTTTTTTTTTTTTAATTAAAAAAGTACGTGATCATTGTGAGAGCAAGCAGCTGATGAAACCACCCTGTCAATCTCTTTCAGTATGCCGTTTTGTTTTCCTCTGCATGATTTTTTTCTTATAAGCTATCTTTTGAAAAAAATTATTTTTTTTCATCCTTCACTTTACTCAATTAAATATCAAATCGCAAGTACCGTCTGGCTTCTGAAACCGAATTCAGCAACTGTCAGGATTCCCAGTGCCCTGAGATGTGCATGTCATATCCAGCAGAATGAAAAAAGGACAGGAAGGGAAAAGAGCATGAAGAGCAGCTGAGCGTTACCCTCTGTATTCCCGGCATCCCAATGAGCCTGCAAGATGTGCCCTTGCAGAAGCCAAGGAATGGTTGCAGATGAGTCTGAGAGCAAGAAATTGGGCTATAACATTTCTCCTAAGGCTTCTCAGCTCCCAAGACCTTGAAGGGAAGCAGTCCTGGAAAAAAAGAAGAAAGACGGCTTCCTTGAGTCAGAAAATCTCTACTGGTACCATCCAAGAAGACTCCAGAGCACTTGGCTTCTGTACAGCCTTTTTTTCTCTCCCTGTCTCATGATGATGACACATCTTAGAGCTCTTTGGTCTCAAGGGCTTTCCAGCCTACTCAGCAGCGATCCAGCACTAGATGGCTGGTCTTGATGACATGACACTTGGTAGCTTTCCATGCCTTGGAGGTTTCAGCTGAAGGCAATTACCTTGTTATTTCAGCAAGGGACATCTTTGCAGCAAAGGAAAGGCTGCAAGGTCTGGCTTTCCTGAGGACCATAGGAAGTCACACAACTCCTCCACAGCAGAGATTACATGGAGTGATCACACAGAGATCTCATTTCTGCTTCCTTGTTTTAATCCCTTCATTTAAAAAAGATTTAGATTTTGTACATGGAAAAAAACCTTGACATTTGGATGTGTGCCTCTTGATGTTCAGCCAATAAAAGGCATAGCCACAGTGCCTCATTTAAGCATAACATAGCCCGGGCGTATGGCAAGAGTCAGAGCAAGTTTCCTCAGAGGCAAACCATTATGGGTAATTGTTCACAAAAGTCCCATGAGGTTTTGTAAAGGAGCCACCCAAACAGCCTTGTTGTCAGCAGGAGCAAGAGAAGGGAATGACTCTTGTGTAACACCTTAATGGTTTCATAAGCGGTCCTTATCTCCTCATGTCAATGCCTTGCAGAAGGTCAGCCAAATTCACTGGCTCATGACTTTGTGCTCACCAAATTAACAAGTCCCTGAAACCCACCTCAGCATTAAAACGGTGATGTCACCCAGCCCAAGAGTCCCATCCAAGCCTTTGAGAGAGCATGCACTCCCCAAAACGTGGTCTTGCTGTTAAGAAGAAAAGAATGAGCAAAGGACAGACATGCAGAAATATGTGGGTTTTTTTCTTAACCTTTCTCCAAGTCAGACCAGAGCTTACATCTAGCCTAGCGAGTAACCAACACTATGAGCTCTCCACCTGCACAGTTACGGAAGACTGAGCATGCTCCATTTTTACAGCACAGCTACCCAGGACTAAATTCAGGACTGCTTAAAAATCCAACTTTTAGTCCTTTGACAATCCATTCCATGTAAGTTTATTGCCCTTGGGGAAATAAACGACCTTCATACAGAGCTGGTTTTCTCTGTGAAGCTCTTGGAGGCAACACAGGGCTGCAAAGCTTTATTTAGCAGCAAAAGCAGGAACAGAGCCCAGACCTGTGTTGCTCAGTACACCACCTCAGCTACCAGGCCGTGCTGAAGAAGTCACTCATGTCAGAAAGGAAAAGGTGAAGAAATCTGGCATTTCTATGCTCTATGGTTTCTATACAACAGTGTCCTCCTAATCAATGACAGCTGAAGAACTGCAGAGCAAGGGGGAGAAGAAAATCTTCTAGATATTAAAGACAGACACATTTATATCTATATATGCATATATGTGTATGTGTGTACACGCACATCTAGTCTCCAGCCATCCCAGTCAGCCACCATTAAATGGCCAGAAGGTGCTGCAATTTCTGGGAGAAACGGCATCTTCCTGGTGTGGCTTTTGCTATAAGCTTGTACAGTAGGAGGTAGCCACTTGTTAGGACACGCTAGCCATGGAAAGCCAACACGTGTTCTGGAAATATAGAAGTCATCTGATGTGCCCAAAGAGACTGGTTCTTCAAGCTAAATCCTAATGAACAACAGTTTGATTGGCAGTATTTTGCACTGTAAACATTTGGTTTAGAGCAACAGTGATGTATTTGTGTTTTTAACTGGCAAAAAAACCCCTTGAGGGCATAGTTATGTCATTCCAAAGTCTGAATCTATTAATCTAACAGCAGATGCAACGAGTTCCCACAAGCCACTCTCCAAGCTCTGAAATCTTCCCTCTCCAAGAAGTTGGCAGGGGGGGTGTAAACGTAGATCGATCTCTTATTTAGACTGCACTGACACAGCTATCAGCATGACAGATTAGCTGTTATTTGAACAACTCACACCAACATTCTGCTTTCCTGAAATAAGGAAAAAGCAGAACAAGGTCTGAACCCCCAAGGTTGCTACTGCCCCTATCCAGAAAGCCATCGGAAGCCCGGGAGACCCAATATTCCTGATACACCAAAAATCCTGCTCTGCCCAGGTGTTAGGTGGATGGCAGCGAAGGTCAGAGCAAATATCAATGCATAAACCAAAACGCCTTCTTTTTGAGCTGCGTGAACAGAGAAGGTGTAGCTGTGCAGATGGTAAATCCCAATACCAAATGATGAGTCAATCCACTGAACAGGGTAGTAGCGAGGGGCATATTTTAGACCCCGCGGGGTGCAATAAAGCCAACGTGAGGTTGCCTTGAGGGATCTACTTGCCTTCTGGGGGATGCTGCTCTTGCACTCTTTCCTCTACATCATTCACACCCACACGGCTCCTCTTAGTTTCTGTCTTTGGGATCCAAACAGTAATGCAATCCTGTGATAGGCTAATCACACCATGTCATTAATCATTTATTTCATCAATCATTTCGAGCCATTTCCCTAGGGCCACCCAGCCTTGCCTACAGCTGCCAAACTGCAGGCTCGTTTCATCTCTAACCTAGTTTTAGAGCTGTCTTGTCTCCCTGCCTTTCATGTTTTCAGCTTGTGTTTTACTTGCACATTTGAACTGGCTGTCCCTGATCAGCGACGAGCATGATGAGGGGGGAGAAAAAAGGGGAGCCAGTCTTTTATTATTGTTTTTGCTAAACTCAGTGTCTTGGAACCAGATGGTAACTGACTTGTTTAATTCTACTCTAAAAGTGGACTCCGAAGAGCAAGTAACCACAAACCAGGCAGCACTCCACGCTAGCAAGTATCTACGAGTCTCTAATAATTGCAAAGCATTTGTTCACTGCATCTTCGTGCAACGGCATGTCCTGTGGTTACATTATATGGGATTAGTGCAAGGGAAACTGGCAAAGAGTATTGGCCCATGCTAGGCTCAGCCATTCAGAACATCGTTTACCAACTCTGTAACGAGCAGCTGCAATATTTTTTAACACGTTAGGGGCTGGGGAGGTGTATTTTCAGGACACCAGCAGCACAGCAGTCACATCATACTCTGCACTCACAGGGACAGTAGGTAAGAGATAAGACATTTAGAGAAGGACAAGAGAAAGTGCTTACAAGACTTTCAGCTTAGCCTTTACTGAGCTCTGCCATATGCCATGGGCTGCTAAAGAGTAAATTTCCCATTCTTGGCAAATCACACATATGGGCAAAGAAAGCCTTCGTGCCTGCTTTAGTTGGGAACTGAAAAGCAGCTCTTCCATGTAAACACAGATCTCTTCTGTTTCTCCTTCTCTCTAGAAATAAAGAGGAGGCACAAGCACAAGGAAACCCCCTCCTCTGCCAAATAAGGTCTTGGCTCTGACAGCTCCTAGATGGAAGAAGCCCAGTTCCCTCCACCACTTCACGTACCGGAGCTGCATAAAGGGTGGCACATCTGAGAGCGCTCAAGGTTGGAAAAAACCACTAACACCAGGTCTCGCAGATGTCTTATCCTTAAATTAATAGCAGGACTTGATGCCCTGGCATCAAGTACCCTAGACAAAGAGTCTAGACATGAGTCTTGCAGTTTCTAGACTAGACTCTAGTCTACCCTAGACCTCAGTCTTGCAGTTTCTCTGGTTGCTCAGACGTGCACATTGTGAAGATCACACTCCACTCCTCCAAGCCAGGTTCTTGGGCACATTGGCTTTTGAAGCCCCTGCAAGGCCAGAGCATCATCAGAGCACGGATATAATCACAAAACAGATGGAGTCTCCTGCATTGCCAGCAGCATTCGCGTTCAAACCATGGCAGCCTACCAGCATGTCCCTGTGGAACTCCAGCCCTCTGCTCCAAGTTGCTCTTCTCCAGCAAAGCCAACACTGCAAATGTCAATCGATGACAAGCATGAGCACCACGCTCAGTATCTGTGCTTTTGTTCACAGTGGAACCATGCAACATTTTCAATAAATAGTAAGTTGTCCTAAAAATAGGATTTTTAGGGAAACTAGATTATTGGCAACTTTATGCAGATTTGTTTCAGCCAGAGAGCGATGAGAAATCCAGAAGTGTCAGAATGTAGCCTGTTGTGAACAGGCAGATAGCAACGAAAGTCATTTCATTACGAAATAGTCATAATGAATAGTAATATTAAAGAAGATTCAGTCATGTAATTGGGCAAAAAGCCAAGGCCTAATATTTCAGCTTCAGGCTTTTGTTCCATCCTCTTTCAGTAAGAGAACTAAATCTGTGACACTCTGAACCACGGGCAAACAGCAACAGCACCCAACTGTTCACTTCTGGTCTTTCCCCAAACAGCCCCACTTCAGCAGGTATATTTTCAGGCTTTGGCATGTAAGCTTTCTGGAGAAAAGGCTGTGTTCTGGTTCACTGAATACATTGCAGATGCACACACCCTTTGAAAGAGGCAGGATTCGAATGCTGCTCCTGTTCTTGTGTCAGTCTTTCTCGGTGCAATAACCTCATCTATTTGGAACATTTTCTTTCTGCTAGGAAAAATGGTGTGGGGCCTGGGTTATCTTTTGATACTACCTGTTCCAGAAAACTCACTATCAGGAACCTGTGAATCCTTTAAAAGCATTTAGGAGCTCAAGAAACTGAAAACAGTTCCATGGACAAGTGTTTATTTTGGTTCCTTTCAAGGTGATAAAAAGTTTGCAATGAATAAACCAACAGTTTTTAACCAGCGTAGAAAACCAAACAAGTCAAAGGCTCTTGCAATCAGTTCTAGCATTTCCTATAGCCAGTGCTTCTTCCCCTCAAAATACTCTGCAAGACCATTCCACTAAGCAGGAAAGGTATAAAAATATTCTTTATTAGTCCCTGCATCAGAGACCGTCCCAAGGTTTTCTGTTTTTTTTTTTTTTCCTTCTAGATCTCACAAAGTACCAGGCAAACCTGCTTAATGGAAATTTCTCACTGTTGAACAAGACTGCCTTCAGATTCAAATACCAAAGAAAATCAAAGAGCTTTAAAACACGCACAGAAAAACCAGTTGGGCCTTTGCTGCCCCATCCCAGTAACACACAGGTGTCATGTAGCCCTTTTCTAGAAGCACGATGCTTGCGAGGGCCTCAACAAAACTGTTCACCGCAGTCTCAGAGGTTGTCTGCAACAACCAGCTCTGCACCAGCTGCACTTGTTGAGTGCCGTGCACTCAGCTTGTAATTTTGTCCGTGCCAGTTTTTAAGCTGTGACACTTCTCCACCTTGCATCATGCCTATTTCACTTCTCTACTATTCTCTTCAGGAAGGCCTGTTGGAAGGCTTTAGGGAAGTCTAGATCAAGCCTCTACTTCCCTGAAGCATCCCAAACACCTCTGAGCTTTCCTCTGCAGGAACAGCACTGGCAAGACTCCACTACATTGCTATACTCCAAGCACACTTTCAAAATCATATCAATTGATCTGTTTGGTGTGGACACGAGGCTTACTGCTTTAATATTTCCAGGTTTTAATGCTTCTGACCCCCAGTCCTCTGCATAGCGCCTATTTTTTTATACAGGCTTTTTTTCATTTAAATCAACAGCCTTCAATTTGGGATGCTGTTATTTTTTTCTCCATTATTCATTCCAGATCAGGAGGCTCAGCCAGCAGCAGCACCTCCCCACTGCTCAGCAAAAGAGTCAGTCTCCAAAAGCACATAAGATTCTTTTTAAGTTCTCATTAATCATGGCCTGTAATCTCTGGGATGCTGCCAGGCTCTGAGGTTTTCCTGGTGGTCTCCTTCTTCAACTCCAAGTCTCACAGACAGCTAATGCCCTAAACCAGTTTGGTCTCTAGAGGCCAACAAGAAATCCCAATTTCCTTCTTGCTCTCCGTTTTCTTCCAGCTTCACCTCCCCCTGACTTAATCTGCAATGAACATCTAGACCACTTCCAGGAGCCTGACGCCCTTGAAAGAGTCGAGACCCGTGTTTTAAGCTCCCCTTTCTAATACCAGTCTAACACTGGTTTTCTAGCACAGACCCCCTGCTTGTCACAGAGAACAAGCAATGCCCATGGACACATCACCACCATCTTTTCAGAAGCCTTCGCCACAGGGAGGATTGCCATCTGATGTTACCTGGATTGAAGCTGCTGCCACACGTGTTGACAATCAAGGCAGATGATACACACAGCTGGATCTGGCTTCAATATCAAACTCTGAAAAACAAGCAGTGTCTTGGAAGACAGGGAGGGGCACGTGCCTAGGTACTCCATGATCAACGAATCTGATAGGTCCCCAAGCATTACAGTGCTTGAGGAATCAAACAGGACTAGAGCAATAAACTGAGAAAAAAAAAATAATGGAAAAGTGTTCTCCTAATTCTATTAGCATCCCAGCCTCTCGGTAAAGGATCAACTCCTGGATTGCTTCTTCCTCATGTTAGGAAAAATGTTGTTTGGCTGCTCCTAAAGATTCAGACTTACAGTTCAGTGAGAATGTAGTAACAAAAGATGACTGATGGTACCTTCTTGTTTCACCAAGAAAGCAACACAGAGACAGTATGAAGAAAACCCAAGGTAAGTGGGAAAGGAACGTCACATTCTGGGAAGAGAAGAACCAGCTAAGCCAGAACAAGCACATTCAACAAGTCACCCCACATAGTGCTTTCTTCCATGAGAGATGTTTTGAGCCACCCTTGACTGAGACCATCAGCCAGGAAGACATGTGAGAACATGATAAAGGAGAATGAGCTTTCCCCACCAATGCCACAGGAAGAAAACCACAAGAACATGTCACTTTGGCCAAGAGCCGGCTGGGAGACCTTCTTGGGTCTTCACATGGCAGCTCTGATTGCTGAATTGCCAAATCGCACCAGCAATGTGCATAGGCGCTCGTTCAAGAAAACTGGTCTGAGGTTCCAGTGATCCAATGGTGCTCTGTTCCCTGCAGAGAGTCCCCACTGCACCATGAGACTGAGGCAACAATTTGTCCTGGGAAGAGGGGAAAAAAATAGGATTTTAAAGCCAGCAAAAGGACTGAAAGGAGAAAATGCAGTGACAGCTGTGAAGTGTCAGACAGCAGCAAATTTCATCCTGGTTGTGCAAGCATTAATGAGTGCACCTAATCTTTAGAGCCATTATGATGCCCTTGCTAACGTTAATCACCTGCAGTGAATGAGCTGAGCTCTTGAATAAGAGGAGAAATGGGAGCTAGGAGCAGGGGTGAGAGGAACAGGTAGAAAACTTCAACTATAAAATTAAACCCTCTCTGCAACCAGCATTTCTCTAGTTTTTCTTTTACCAAAGGCACCTTACAGCCTGTAGTCCAAGGCAAGGGGTGACTGGGAAATATGATTAAAAGCCATTTTATCAAAAAGGGTAAGTTTGCCATGCAAGAGGGAGAAAACTCTTCTGTCCCTAGGAGTAAAAAGCAAAACCATCTTTGTGCCTGGAGGAGAATTTGAGCTCTGGGCTCCCACGTGCAAAACAAGCACTCTAACCCGGCCAGGATTTTTTGTCTCAGTCATTTCTCCTCCTCGTCCCCTGTACTCTTCACCATTTAAACAAACAGATCCCCCTTCCCCAAAAGTAATTTTATCGCACAACAGTAGGCCAGAAATCAGAAAGAAAAAAAGAAGAAAAAAAATCAGAATTATTTGAAAACTGGGATCCTGTCTCCCCTGTGCCAGCCCTGCATTTATTCAGTTCTGACACCTAGTGGGCATCACCACCAGCGGGAAGCAGGAGCAGAAGTGACCAGCCACGCTCACGAACGGCCCCAGCAGTAATGCTGATGCTCAGCATTCGCTGCTGACTAACTCTGCCATGAGGGATGTGCTCCGTCCTTAGCACAGCTGTGTCTCCTTACACCCTCCCAAGCCTCCGTGTTGAACTTGCACGTGCCGACGTACTGACAAATGCATGTTCTGCGGTAGAGTCAAGACTGGAAAATGCTCGGGTCCTGATCCCAGCATCTCACTACTCTGAATTAGGACACGGGCTCAGCAATTAAGGCCTATCCTTCATGTCAGAGAGATCATCCAGGAGTCAGTCTGGTTTGTCACCCACCTGAGATTAGGTTGCTGACAGTAGAGTGTATGCCAGGAAATCTTCACATTCCTTCAGGATGAGCAATAACCTTCTTTATAACATGGGCTAGGCTCCATCCAGCTTTCACTCGAGATGATCGCTGCCCTTTGAGAAATTTTTTAGACTAGTTTCACGTAGCACCCTCTTAGTTGCTGATAATTCTACCTGTTCCCAGCCAGCCCACATGAACAATTGCCGTGAGGCTACCAACGCACCAGCACACTTCCCATGGTGGCACAAACCATACCGGTGTCAAGCAATATACGCAACAATTATCACTGAGCATCTACGGCATGATGGCAAAGAGAGGGTTTGGGAAATGAAATACTGTGCCACCCTGGAGCCCAAATACCACCGTGTTTCCCCAAGTGTTGACTGAAGGGCAAGAAGGGAACTGAGCACAGTTTTTCTGCAACACCACGGTATAGTGTTGTCCTTCATCCATACCACATCATGGGAATTCCTGCTCAGACGCTGTCAGCACAAAAAGTACAGAAAAAAAAGAGAAAATGCATATAAAAGGACCGATTCTGCCATGAATGCAGGTTTTACTACCTTTTCACAGAGAATAAAAAGTCAGCAGTTTCCCTGCTTCCACAGGGACAAAGTGAGGTGCTGGAGGTCTGTGTCAGACACGCTCGGTGTGTGCAGGGACGGATCTCCTGACACTGACCCCACCGCAGCAGGCAGTCGCGATTGCTCCTACTCAAATTATTGCATGATTCTCAGACCACAAGCTAAGACTTCTTCTGACTTCAGGTTTAGCACTCCAAGCAAATTAAACAACAAAGCAACTTAAGATGTATTTGGGAAGGGAGAAAAGTCCAAACCAATGCAAGTCCTCGCTTCTTTCCTCATCCTACAATTACTGCAGATGCTCTGCGTTGAAAGGGTGACTGTATTTTTACCTTCTGCTGAGGCAAGGCTCAAACAAACTGCCACAAAATCCCTGTATGGAGCAAGCCCCAGTCTAATACCTCATGGTTTTGCTGTCTCCCTTCAGACATAGCTCCCTTTTTTGCTGTCTCAGAGCTTCTGAACAAACTCAAAGTCCGCAAGAGGAGAATTTCTACTCTGCACATTCCTTCCACTGCAAGTAGTGTCTCTAAGCAGTGCGGGGAAAGCTCCCTCCCTGTCCCTGCTGCTGCATAAATCTTCACTCTCCAAGCAAAACCCAACAACAATACTAGTGCACTGCTTACACAGAGCCTGTCTCCTCCTTGGTGTACTTTGCTCTGCACCTTGCCCTTTGCAGCATTCCTCCTTCCTATGCTAAGCACAGAATGCTGATGTCCCTTGTACAACATAGAAGAAAGGCAGTATCTTATCTAACAAACCTCTTGTTCTCACTTAGCAAAGCTACTGTAAGTAATAGCTTGGGGAGGGTGGCCATGGAGAACATAGCATGCAAATGGACAAGTCAAAATATTCCTTGGTGCGGGAGTGCAGAAAGACCTGGATGATAAAGTTCTCCATTTGAGCTTGCTTCCTCCGAGGGAGGTAGTTTTGGAGCCTACCAGTGTACTTGGAAGCTGGGAGTCCACAAGCGTGAGGACGTGGCTGAATACAAACAGAACCAGTACCCCGGTAGGATTTCAGGCTTCAGTCACGGCGAGGAGAGATTCACTTTTGGACGCGGTGGCGGTAATTCAGCCAAACACTCAGACATGGGAGTTGGGAGGGAACATCCGTAGCAACTATCTTCAGTATGTTGGAGCAACAAGTGCTTGAATCAGTGATTTGAGACCATGAAAGACTTGAGTAATGCAGACAAAGAAAACATTACTCCCCAGCGCCAGATAAACATCTGCACAGCAGATGCCACATCAGCTTCTAGGTGTGAAGGTATTTGCATACACGCAGTAAGGAGCTTAAAGTATGTAATCCATTTTGCTGGGGGAGGGGGAAAGTGTTTTCTTTCCTTTTTTTTTTAGAGAAGCGCACATATGATTAGCATATAGGTGTTCCATGCACATTGGAGAGGGCTGTCCTTTCATTGCATCTATCAAACGGAGATGTTTCAGCCCATGCGTGTGCTACAATGGTGCTTGCCTGCAGACAAGCTCCTGCCCTTGTTCCCAAGGGACATGACTGCAAAGCGCTGCCTTCTGAGAAGATTTTGCTCATGGGACACCTGTGTTAGCAATGCTAAGAAATCAGAAGCCCTTTTCTATACAAGAGTCACATCTGGAGGTCAGAGGCAACCTCAGTTTTTGTTCTTTAACAGTAGCAAGATTTTTTAGCTCAGACAATAACTGTGTGTATATAATAATCTAAATGTCCAGACGTTGCCAGTGACAATGTAATGGCAGTGTATCCCATGGGTGATGGAAATCACTGCCACTGAGGCATCTCCGCAGAGGGCAGATAAGGTAAATCAATGATGCTGAAAGTAGCTTCACGAGAAGACAAAGGCCACAATCACTTGAGCTCAGGAGTTTCAGAAAGGAGCTAAGCTGTTTCTTTCCACCAGCTTTTAAATGAAGAGTCATGGTTCTACCCAAAATCAGCACAAAGGCGTGAGGTCACCCCTATCAGAAAGAAAATGCTTAGCAAAAATGACTCAACTGCAGCAGAGAAACAGATTATGCAAGGACTCTGGAGCTGTACGTTCACAACGAAGGAAGGGGTGATGTTCCCAATCCTGTTGACACGGGCAAAGCAAAACCACCACAAGGAAGGAAAACAGCCCTTCCTCTGCTGGGCCTCTACTCTACACCTCATCAGCGCCTTCCACTCCCTTCTACTCCCTGTTGCTGCTACGGGTAATTATCAAGAGCTCCCCTGACTACGTGTTGTCATGTTCATGAGAGAGAAAGCCCTACAAATCAGGCTGCAATCAGCAGCATTAACTGAGAGTCAAACTGGACGGGAGAGTTTCTTTAGAGAGAAAAATCAGTTTATATTGAAAGGAGGAACAGTTGCATAACTGATAAGGAGCCAACGATCAATTCTGCAGCTCCCATGACTGCCACTTACTGAGAAAGACAGCTGAGTACTAGGGACTGCAGCAGCAAAACTGCAAACCAAGCCAATACGCTGCGCGATGGGAGTGAACAGGGATGGAAGTAGATCTTAAAACCCAGCTGATACTTTCTCCTGAAGAAGACAGCTTTATTATATCCACATGTTTTAAAGATTTCTTCGGCACTAAATGGCACTGTTGTATTCCACCAGATATCCAACTAATTTGACTGTTTCTGTCTCAGAAAATTCACCTGTTACTTCGATCTGGTTTGGCACAAAGCCATCCATGAGCATGATAGAAAACACCTAGCTGGATCTCCAGTGCTCAGGCCTCTTCCCTCCCTTACCAGAAAAACAGAGCTGGAAACAGGGAAGGAAAGACATAAAGACAGGGAGAAAAGCACATTCGGTCCCCAAACTGCAAATTCCTCACCTAGTGTATTTCTACTGCAGCCAGGAGCAGTGGAAAGCCACGCTTCACAGAGTACTCGGCAAGCGGAAAAATATTTCACTGGGATCTCGGCATCAGGTAACGCTCATGCAGGGAAGCAAATCGCCCAAAGAGGTTGGCTGCAACAAGTCTCTGGTGTGGTTTGAAGCAGGGTCTGCAGCTTAGTCTGGAGACACTCCCCGCACCGCAGGGCTGCTCAGTCCTTATAATCCTGCATGACCAACCCAGCGCATGGATGAACCTTTGCTGTTACCCCAACGACATATGAAACACCTCTTCAGTACCTTCACTACGCACCAATGACTGCCCTACATGACTGCTTCTGTAGGAACAGCTCCTGTTGCCTATTTACAGACGACTTTCGTATGTCCAGTGCGGTCACACCTGCACTAGGTGAACTGGGTGTGTGTAGAAGCACAGCCCTAATACCAGGCTACACCATAACCAAAGACCAAACTTGGTAGTAAAGCCTTAAAAAACAAAGAAAAACACCCACCCCAAAACTGCACAGCAACCTTTCCCTTCCCAAAGAGCTGGGGATCTGTTGCATGGAGTGGAGAGAAAGGGACAAGACTAAAGACCTGTTTTCCAGGAGAGGAACACATCAAAGGCCTGTTCTAACCTGGCCTTGTTCCAAAAGCCATTGGTACCCAACAGTCACTGTCCTTAGCATCCCTCAGCCCCCCACATTAGTGGTCATTAAAGCTAGATTACTGGACTCTACACTCAACTCACTGCCTTTGGAGTTGTAGCAAGACACCTTGTCCACAACTGTTGTACTCCAGAGAAAAAGGAATTAAGTGCCTTTATTAGTTTGAATGAATCAATAATTAGCTACAAGCACTACAGATAATTACAAGCAACCAGAGAGCAACGCAGAACAAGCAGATGGAATAATGATCTTTTAATAGCACCGTTATGAGATGGTACAACACATACTGGACACAGTTACACTAGGTGTCTGAGGCAGTCCTCCCAGTGAGCTCTAATACATCCGAAGGCAGCTATCGACTGACAAATGCAGGCTTTTAGCATCTCACGAGCTCATCCAATGGTTATTTGACATTACAGCAGAAAGTGAGGTTAGGGAAAGACTGTCACTTCATTGCAGGATAGTTTTCCAGGAAAAAGAAAAGGAAAGGGTATCAGGTTCTTTCTTCACGTGCTGCATCTTTGATTCTTGATTCTTCTCATTCTCCAATCTACTTTAAAAAAAGGGTGGGGGGAGAAATGTTATAACTCAAAATTTGTCTCATACTTCACAGAACTAGCCAAACATCCATAGCCTCGGAAAAAATGCATTCAGCTTCACTGAGTTGTTTATTAATTTGTTTAGCATCAGAATCACACCATGAGGAATCTGTAAAAAGAAACCTGCATATGCAAAACACTTCATGTGCAAAAAATGTCATGTCAATTGCTAATTAGTGAAAAAAAGAGGAAAAAAAAAGAACCAGACTGCTAGAAAAATTAACAGCAGTGAAATAAGTAACACGGGACACAAACCAACACATATTGTAAAGTCTCAAAAGCAGAGATGGTTGAGGCTATAAGCTGGTGTATGGTCTGAGAAATGTATCTGAATTAAGAGCTACAATATGCACAAGAAATTTAGGATATGTTTTTCTAAGAGAGCATGTGACTGCTTCTACAGCAGTGTGTAGCCTACGCTGTATCTTCAGCAAGTTTGTCACCATGGCAACCTGATATTTTTCTGTAAGACAATTTTGTTAGTAGAATTTTAGGGATAGATTTGTTCCAGAAAGGAGTGTCCACACATGTGGTAGTGACAGATATAGTGACCTTCTGAGAGTGGCTTGTCCAGGAGTGCCTGGGTCCTGCCCAGCCCTGGAGATGGGGGATGCAGGCCAAAGACCTGGGACCAGCTGCTATATTCATCACTGGGGACCATGCAACAAGAGAAGAAACAGGAACAAGGGGGAACATGGAAGTTCCAGTGGGTCTAATCCTTCAAAACAGATCTAGAAGGGCAAAGGTAAAAATCGCTGCTGTTCAGAATAGCAACAAGAGATTGCCACAGCGATTCTCTCTGCTGTAACACCTCTGCTTCATTCCCGCACCCTGATCTGACCTGAGCATCAGGAAAGGTCCTGCCTGGGTCTGTTTGAATTCCAGTCCTTCACCTCTGAACAGATGAAAGCCTGCTCTCTTCTCCGCTACAGCATATCACAGATGCCAAGTGACATCAAGGACTTAGCTATCACAGACAGGCTCCAAGGCAGGAGGAATGTAAGGCTAGCCTGTCACTGCCTCCACGTTGCCTAAGCGATAAATTGCTCGAGCTCTCACTCTCAAAGCTGATCCGATACGGAGCTCATGCACTGTGCAACAGATCCCGTTCTGCAGGGATTTTCCTTCCCTCTGATGCTTCAACTTTTTTTTCCCCGGAAAGCAATAAGCTGCTTTCTGAGAACTGTAGAAAGTGGGGTGGGTAAATGGAGAGGAAAAAACAAAGACAGAATATATGAAGCCATAAGAATACAAAATTTGAACTAAAATCAAGCAGCTTCTTAATGAGGACACTGGGGATAAAAGCTCTTCTTTCCATGCCCCAGGAGGGTTATGCACCCTGCTCTGTTATTATTTTTCTCGAAGACAGACAAACAAGCATGCATTTCACTCTGAAGGCTGGATCCTGGATTTCTTGGGTATGAGCAGAAGAGGCTCAATGTTGCCAGGTATTCTTCCAGTGAAAAAACCACAACCCTAATATTCAAGGATGCCAGCCTATTCACTTCCGCTTCTGCAAGGCTCCTAATCAGCTTGTAACAACTGCCATCCCCGCACTCCCCCCAGCAGTGAGCTATGCCAGGCGAGAACTCAGCCAGAGACATTTTAAGAAAATGTAGAAAACTCAATGAGGACATCACAGCCCCTTGCCTTGATGCAGAAGGAATCTGATTGTTGAAAAACCACTTTCCTTGTGTGATTAATGACAGTAAGAGAAAATCAGTGTTCACAATCTACACGTGTATTACAAGCAAAGGCAGGGCCTTTCTTCTTAATTTTCCTGTTCAAGGAAATGAAGCATTGCTGGTGAGACTCCAGACCTAAGTCATAGGTCGGACTCCACCCTGCACAAAAGACAACTGCCTTAAGCAGTTGATTTTGGAAGAGCAGAGTGTTGGGGCCCTTTCCTTTTGCCTTCTGGGGTTCAAGGTATTAGGTGAGCCATTTTTTAGGCTCCTCATTGCGATTCAGAGCCACAAACACCATTAAGAAGATTCCAGCTTAATGGGACCCATAATTCCACATACCTGTGCATGCTCAAAAAGCCTTTCATCATTGTGTGTGCTAAACAGCATCCTTTCAGAGCAGGACTTCCCTCCTCCCCAAGAATTTCAGCAGGGGATTGACTGCATCACTGACATGCCCTTTGCTGACGCTGTGGCAACTGACACAGCTCCAACAAGCTCTGCACATACCTGTCAGGCCAAGCTAACTAATGACCTTAACGCTTGGTGCAGGCTAAGGTTGTTAACCGGTGATCAGCTGTTGTACAGCAGCTGGCTCTCCTGCTGTCACTCGCTCATGTGCCCGAGCTATTTGTTGGAAAGACCGGTCCACAGCATGGCATGTGAATTTTACAATCTCCCCAGTTCCCGAGATGCACTAGGAAACAAATCCAGAAAATCTGATTAGGACGTGTCACTGAAGTAAGCTCATTAATCATTGATGTGGTTCTTTCATATGCAGTTTGCTAACTCCTGCAGGCATCAGCAGACTGGTGCGTCTGAAGACTGCAGACTTGAAAAAGTTCTTCTTTATGTAACAATTGCACTGATTTTTTGCTCTTGAATATTTAGCACATTCTAATAAATAAAAAGAGCCAGAAAGCACCAGTGAGATCATTTAGCCTAGCGTCTTGCATAGAGTCAGGCACAGGATTCCCTTGAAATAATTCCTGTAGCCAAAAAGATAAGAAGATCTAGTTCAGAAAATGTAAAATCCAGCCCGAAAAAACTCTGTCAGCCACTTGCCTTAGTAATTTTTGCGGTAGTCAGTTACCCATACTGTTGGGTAAAAAAAAAGAACCACATTTCATTTCTCACCTGGATTTGTCTAGCTTTGCCTGTCAACAACAGGTTCTTTGAGTAAGAGATGAAAGTCTTCTATTATTAAATTGCTGTTTCACCAGCCTCCCCAAAATATTCTCATCTAAGCTAAGCCAGCTGAGCTACTGCCATCTCAAAACAAAGCACGTATTTCTCATGCCCCACCAAACACTGCCATCACAGTACGGCTTGTAATAGTGCCAGGCATGATCACACGGGTGCCAAAACACAGGGGAAAAAAGCCATGAATAACTTTAGTTGGCCTCAAACACATGAAAGAATTTGGATACATGTGGCTTCAAATTAAACCCACGGATGAAACCCTCTAACTCTGGATACAAGTGAAATTGAGAAGTAAGACTTCCCTCCAGACTTTACAGCTAGTAAGTCAAATCAATTAAAAAAAAAAAAAAAAAGATAAACAAGGAGTTTTGGGGTACTTTGAAAATCTCCCTTAATCTCATGATGTGTCTGCCTCTGAGATGTCCAAAACCTAGGACACTGGTATGAAACATGACTGACACTTGCAACCTATCTTCAAGAGCAAGCAGAAAGTATTAAAACTCAAACTGCGTAAGATTTCAGGAACCATATATTTCTTTCCATTTGTTTCATATTCTCTTTCAAGAAGATTCTACAGCTTGCTTCTGGTTTAGAGATTTATTAGACATTACATCCAGGAACACAAAATATTTGTGATTACTGTATAATGGGGATAGCTCCTCTTAAGAATTAATTTAAGATGCCTGGCATTTTCCAAATGCAAAGAAAAGGACGTCCACCATTTCCAGCACATAGACCTCCTTTCCCACAACTTTTTGGGAAGATGGGTTGAAGAAGGTTCAATTCGTATTCAGCCAGCCAGACTGAGAGAGTTTGGTTCTCAGAAGCCAACCATAGTCAGGCATTTACAAAATTTGTCCCTCTCTTCTCTGGAACAGAAAGTCAACTTTATGCTACCCTTCGGTAAGCCTGTCTTTCCACACCATCTCCTCGGATTAAAGCTACCCAGAAGGACACAGAGCACACACCAGAATGCCACTGCAATATGCTCAAGGAAATTCAAAGATATTTAGAAAAGTTAAGAGACTCTTATGAGGGGAAAGGCAGTGATTAAAACAGCATATCACCTTTACCGGCTCACGGATAAACTAAAATAGCATATGGGTTTAATGAAAGCATTTTTACAAACAAAGACCTGATAGCAGAATGACTGGGCTTTCTTTTCATATCTAGTTTCTAGGAGAGCAGGGAGTATGTCTCCTTCAGCACATATAGGTTTACCACGCATATGCTTATGAGTAACATGTGTTAGCTTTTGGTGAGTCATCGGTACTAAATTACATCTAAAACTGTCTCGTTTCCAATGCAGCAGGCCTGAACTGAGCTCCACACACATGGAGCATTCAGTTCTGGCACTCTCTACAGGGACAGAGACCTGCTAATGATATGTACCCAAGCAAGTGTGGAAACCTTTTTCATCACAAAGACATAGTGCTAAGTAATTTCCTCTTCCCGTTCCCAACTACTTTAAAACTGTTTAGTGTGCCAAAGAATGATCTCTATTCTGTGTTGCTAAAACTCTTTCAGAAACACTTCAGATTAACTCCTAAAATGGCAGGTAAAATATCAGCAGCAGCTAGAGCTGCTCCCACATGGAGCCTCAGAGGTAGGTCAGCAAAGGTGGTTTGTGTAGGATAGGCCTTGCCAGCTCCAATGAATCATCATTGATTTCATTATCATTCCCATTAATTGGGCTCCCAACATCTCCTTCGCCGCTTCTCTGCAACAAACACTCGCCTGGGTAAACTGCATCTCGGTTCTCCCGGATGCCTTACTACCATGTTCTTTTTTTGTTTGCTGAACCGTGCGGCCTCGGGCCCCTGTTGCATTAGATTCATCACAAAGACATGGCCATTCCTCCAAGATTTTGCTATGTAAGTAGACACAACAAGCCATGGGTGGGAGGAGAGCCCCAGCGCAAAGATGGCAGGTGACGTGCTGAAGGACTGGGGCAGAATGGGGCACTCAACAACTCATCTGTGACTTTGCCAATACAGAGCCAGGGCATGTTCCAGATCCCACAGCCAATTAATAAATCCCTGCTAAGGGCAACCACTTTGGATAAGATCCAAAGTATCCGTGAAACGTTAGACAGAAACATGTCTCTGCCAGCCAAGAGAGATGGAGGGAAAAAGGCAGAACTGCAGCTCAACGCTTGAGCCCTATGTTAAACTCAGGCCAGCAGATTGATTTTCTTGCACACCGTGCACACTACCTGCACACCAGGACACTGGTGTTTGCGTGAGCCCATCCAAAATGGGCTCACGCCCAAAAAGTGAGTCCATCCAAATCAGATGGAGTACTCAAGAGTGAGTGAAAGCCTTGAGCTCTGTAGTTGGGATGTCTTCCTAGGAGTGAAGCAACAAGAGGAAAATCAAAAACGTCTTCTGCTGCCTTGACAACGGCTCAGACCCTTGTTCTGTGAGCCCACCCTTAGACACCAGAGATTGCCACCCCATCCACATTTGTCGAGGGTGCTGATAGTGCTGTTTGTACTCCATGTCACTGAATTTCCCCATAAGCAAGTCCTACAAATGCCTAGAGTAACATGGCTTTTAACATGCTCGCAGCCAAGAACCACATTCCCAAAGAGGTCCTTTATCCTGAGCAGTCACTTTCCCACTCTGCTGCAAAACCTGCAGACCTAGGGTGCGTAAAAGTTATGCTTTTGATTGTACTCACCCAATCCATATTATTCAATCTTGTCAGAGCTGAAATAGCTGGGTTTATGCCAGCCTCCACGGATGCCGCCTCTTCCCCTTAAAGGGAAGGCTTCAGGAGCAAATACATCTTTTAAAAAAAACCAAACATGGAGACATACGTGAGTGTTATATGGTTTCAAATACGTGTTCGTTCAGCATTCTGCACAACGTCAGGATAACCTCAAGGATGCCCAAAAGTCCTGGTTATGAGAGCACAAATCTGGCAGTCCAGGAGATGCTTACACAAACCTCAGCGTTGCCCTACTTTGCAGCCTAATGCCCTCACCGCTTTCTCAATGAGACACCCCTCTGCACAGGAAAAAACAGCTGGCCGTGACCTGAGCAAACTACTGGTCTTCCGTACTTTCTTCTCCCTCAGATGGATGACCTTGAGATGGCCTGAACAGATGATCCAAAAGGCAAACCAACATGGGCCAGGACAGTCCAGCATGGCAGAACTGGCTTACCTTCTCTGCGACTGCTGCCTCGCCTGTTGGGGTTCATTATTGGCATACGCATCATCTGTAAATTAAAGACATTTCTTTCAAAAGCTCATCTGTCAAGAAGTCTGCCTCTCCTTCATTTCCTCAGGTACTATGTAATCACTGAAGTAATTCCAAACTTCATTATTAATGTCTCCGAAAACAAGATTTCTGCTGATACTGCTGCAAAGCAGCGATGTTGCTAAGGAAGTCTGCAGTTGCAGGTAGGCTCTCAGATCAACATCTTTCATACTCCATACCTTGCCTGACCTTACCGTGGTGCAGATGCAGCCAGGAGAGCAGAGCCTGGAGAGCAGAGTTAGTCTGTTGCAGTCACACAGAACACCCCTTTGACTCATTTATCCCAAATTACTCTTTTAAAAGCTCTCTATACTCTTCTTTTGTTGGTCTCTATCCCAGTAGTACAATCCCAGCCTCAGCCAGTCACAATTCCTCCTCCTATCCAAATGCCACCAGCAGTATGGGAGCTATACCAACACCATCCATAGTGAACCAGTCTAAGAACCCTTGAACTGAGTTACAGCTCTAGAACAAGAGCTGCCATGCACCTGCTGCAGCCCTCTGCAAAAAGAAATACTTCCCTTTTCATGTGCAATAATTCCTTTTGGCATTTATTCCTTATTAACATTGCAGGAAATATATTCCCCAGCAGGAATATTGGCAGCAGTACTGAATTTTAAGTGATGGTTAAAGAAGACTTGCAGGAAGATCTCTGCTTGTAAAAGCAAGTGTTTACACTGAGTGCCCTATTAAACAAGAGTTATGCTTAACCCACAGAGGACAGACTGAACATCCAAGACTACGTTACATATTTCAGTACTTCACATACAGTCTTTCTGCTCTGCAAATCAAGACTTCCTGTGGTGCATTCATAGCTAGCTCTGAATAGAGATTCTGAACAAAAAATATAAATTACAAGCTAATTTGGCAATTCAAACCAAGAGAAGGTGACACAGAATCCTATTTGCTTTAAGTTATCTATTTAGTCACTTGCACTTCCCAAAAATAAAAACTGTCCATATCCTCTGGCACTTTGCTTGTGAAACTATCTTTGTTCCCTGTATATAACTCTCAAGCACAACACCCACTGTAGATCTGTGTTGTAAGCGCAGGCTCCCAGTTTCAAACGTCAGTTCATGGAAAAAGTGGACACTGGCATGATTTGAAAATAGCTAGCAGGAATGCACAGGTTGAGTCAGCATTTAATCACACCTTAAAAACCAAATAAGAGCTCAAAAAGGGAACACATCTCAGGAGAGCAAATGTTCTTCAGCTATACTGTGATTACATGCTCAGCTGAGAGCTGGGTTTGGTAACAGAGCCAGTCATCGGTATTTGTTTCTGTCTATAAGACGTGCCAATCACTGTTCTCCAGGCACAGGCGTACTCTATATGTCAATGAAGAAAGAGCGCCGGAGTCGGCGGATGTGCCAGACTGCCGCAGAGATTCACGCTCTCCCCAGGCATCCATCAAGCAAGGTCAAACCTCTCAGCTGATGGAAAGTGGAGCATTACAGGAGACAGATGGATTTCAAACCACATTCAGTTTTCTGATCAAAACCTCCAACTGCTACAGGAGTTGCAGTTCACATGATATACACCTGACTTCTCCTTAAAAGAGAACAAGCAGAATTTTCGCTCCCCCAGGCAACAAAAATTGGTTTTCCCCTTCCTTACCTCTTCGCTGCTCATCGATTCAGAGCTGGATGTGCCTCGGTGGCACTGCACAATAACGTTCGAGATCAGCTCACCGGAGACTTCCACAACACTTCTGCAGAACGCAGTTGGCTGTAACGGATCAAAATAGAGCAAATCTCATAGAGCAAAGCTATAGTGCAAACCCTCTCATGGGAGTTTCACTGGGGGGGAAGGAACCTGTACAGGGATTTTAAAATCAAATTCCAAAAGGAAAAAACTCAAGGAAGACTAGGCACCTAACAAATTATTGGAGCAGACTGCGGCCAGCCCAATGCATCCTGGCAGCGTACGACTACAAAAAAGTTGTTGCCCCATTTGCTAATATGCAAGTTACTGCCTATTAGCTGTATGAAGTCTTGAGCCTACTAGAGGCAGAAGAAAATCTCCCAATCCTTTTCATGGCTCTGGCATCACCAATGACAAACAGAAGAGCTGTGCAGGACTATGCTGATGGCAGCTCCAGCTCTAGAAGTTAAACTACCTTTAAAGACGTTATCTCTATGGTTTGACAGAAGCTCCAGCAAAACCTGCCACCCAAGTTTGGAAAACAGAGATCCTCACGCTATCTTTCATACTGTATTGCCTCAGTGAGAAAAGAAAAGGGGTGATGTCTGTTTAGAATACAGTGATAACTTCGCAGCAGCCAACCCTTGTGTCTTTAAAGAAACACTAGCAACAGCCATCAGTTTCATGTTGTCCCATCTACACGCACACACAAGCTGTTAGCTCAAGAGTAGCGATACTCAAAGAGACGATTACCCTCATCTTCACGGAGTAAACTACCTCCTGAGGTAGTAGCATGACTCATGAGGAAAGCCTTTCTGACATCTGTTCAGTGCCTTCCCAGAATCCCTCGTCTTCCCTGTGGAAGACTGTGCTTCAAGGTATTAAAGACTGTGCCCAGGAAGGACAGATAAGTTTGGCAGCCATTCACAGAGGAAAAAGAGGTGAGAAGAGCTCAGCTTGGAGTAGCACGAAGAACCAGAGATAATCTCTGTGGAAGTCTGACACACAGGATGGCATCATTGCACACAGGGACTCAAAAGCTACTCCACGTGCCTTGTAAGATTTGTACAAGGGGTTAGGACACAACCACTCAAAAGCTTGCAAAGGGAGCCATGTTTTGCCAAAAATAACCATGCACAGAGAAGTCCAGATTCAAAGATGATGTATTTACACCAAAGCTGGTCATCTAAGAATCAGAGGGCAGCAAAAGCGATCTCAAGAGCCTGATCCATGTTTATTTCAGGCAGAAAAGAGAGTTGAAAATCTGAAAAAAATAAGCACTGTCAGCACGGAGTGGAAATCTGCACTACATAGGAAGATAAGCCTTTATGTGGTGCCTAGATACGCGATAGACAAAAGCAGGTCAAATGTCAGGTTTTCTACCTTCTTATCTTAGAAAAGAAGCCAATTCCTTCCAGGATTTGGTGCCAAAGCACACACTTTCACTACATGCTGCTCCAAGACACGCACCCTCTCTTTTCAGCTCAGAGCAGTTCCTGTATTCCCCACTGACCAGGCAGAAGAGTTTCCCACTGACCCTTCCCACCTAACACCCACTCCATGCTGTAGGTTGTATTTGTTTGGGTTTGTTTTCGTTGTCAGAAGGCCAGTCATTCTTCCTTCTTCAGCACCAGTAGTGTTTCAACACATCCTGACAACACCCTGCATGGAGCGGAGGGGTTCACATTCACACCAGAGGCACTTACCACAAATGGCCCTATTTTGAAGTCGCACGTGAACGGGTCTCTCCCTGAAACTTTCGTGCACACAGTTTCACGAATGCTGAACTGCAGCTCTAGTCTATAAGCATCACTGTTCCACATGTCAACCTGGTAAAAGGAAGGTCAACACAACATCTAATTAGTGCCTGTCCTTCTATGCCCACTACATGGCAACCTTGCTTCTTTGTCAAGCAGAAGCAAGACATAAGGGCGTTATGGGTCAGTGCCCCGCTTAGAGCAGATTACTGTGTGTGAGAAAGGCTATTTTATTGCACTCAGGAGTTACTCTCTCAGGCAGATTTGGTGACAGCAACGTAGAACAGCTTTCCACAGGGATTTCACTTGAAACTCCACAGCCCATTGCAGGATCCTCCTATTGCTCAGAGTCGGCTGGGGGACTGTCAAAGGTAGATAAGCATAGCATTACCCCTGCATGCTACCCCTTCTTCTGTGGGAACCAGGGTGCTGACAGCTCTGCTTTGGATATCTAGACTGCTGGGAAGTCTATTGCAAATACATGACTTGGAAAGAAAATCACACAACTGCTAGCAATTAAATTAATGCAATTTATAGGGTTGCTCCTTCTCAGGTCAGGTGCCTCAATGGGCAGTGGACATACAACACCACAAGCTTTAGAAAGTTTGGTTGCTTTTGTTGACACACTAGGATTTTCTTTTCTCCTTCTCACAGCCTAATGAACGTTTTAGCTCAAGATGAGAGATTAAAAAAAACCCCAAAACCAAAAACCCAACAAACAACAAAACCCCCACTGCTTTCACCCACTTTTTTTTTTTTTTTTTCCAAACTAGATCAATCCAAAAGTCATCTTGTCATTCATTCTTGCAAAAGACTTGATACATACCATCTATAGAAACAGAACGGTTCTGAGGATGTTCAGGAACATGGATGTGCTAACTTTAAATTAGGAAGCTTTAACTTCTTAACTCTGGGTATCCAATTAGTTCTTCGCAACACAAATTAAAACAGATAAGTGTTTCCTGCCGTTCCCTGCCTGTGTTTAGACACTAGTAGATTTAAACCAGCATTGGTGCATAGAGACAGATGATGTAAACACAGATTGGAGAAAAAAATCCTAAATGTGTTTGTGGTGGCATTTAATTAGCAGTGCAGACGTTCAGCTAAGACCTTCAGATGAATGAGGTTAATTTATGCCCAAAGCAAAGCAGTTAGCTGGAGATATTTAAAAACACCACTTTTGAACAAAATCTTACAAGAGATCCCTCAAAGATTTCTATTCTAGGGGTGGAAAATTTGAACTCCTAATGTATTTTTAGTTACAAACCAACACACAAAGAATATTTAGGTTCCTAAAGCCATAGCTTCAGAAAATAGCTCAAACCCTTCCAAGCAACATCAGAAAACACCAACTAAACCTGTGTTTCCAGGATTGGGTGAAAAAGAGTTTTCCACCACAGCAAAGCATATTCCGGGTAAAGGATCTCCATTGTCTGTGCACTTACTCTTGTGACATGGCTCCTGACAACACCATACAGGTTTGTCCCCCAAGACTGAGAATTGATCCTGGCAATGGAAGCATTGAGAGCCTCTTCTGTGACAGGGAGTTCATAGTCGTACACTGGAAACCCTGAGACAGAGGCAAAGTTCCATTAAAAGTTCAGTGTGGTCTTGTACTTTACCTCCCTAAACCACCATAAGGAAGAGGACGTCGTTCCGTTCTGAGCGACTTACCTGAACATGAGAAAACACTCACTGTGAGGACAAAAATTAAGATTCTCATAGCGTGCCTTTCAAAATCCTCTGGTCCTTTCCCTTTCTGAGCAAGGGTTTCCAGTGCATGTTCCTCTGTCTTTATATAAATGCAGCCTTGATTCTACACATGACCTTCCGGCGTCCAAGCTCTGCTACAAACATTGCACTTTAAACAGGATTGATCCAAGAGTAAATATTTGCTGTCAGCTTTTCTCCATTTAGCAGTAGTTCTCAGATAAGAGTTGGACTGCAGTGCCTCTTTCCCAGGACTGCGAATAAAAGGGGGCACTGAATTCCTGATATCTCCATAGCCAAAGGCAAAACCTAGTTATTTCTTTCACTGTTAGCCATTAGTTATCCATTTAAAGCTGGTGAGTCAACTCACTGACACTGGACCCAGCATCTTTGTGTCTCGGAAGCAACTGACTGCACTCACAAGCTGGCATTCCCCAAGGAGGGGATGATTCCCCAGCACAGAATGGGAGTCCACCTCCATGGACCCGTCCGACACCACCACCCTACAGGCCAAAGCATCCAACAGAAGCCTCCCAGGCACACGGCAGACCCTTGGGAACCCCCAGGTCTGTTCGCCTTGCAAGTTCCTGGGACCTCTGCTATTTGGCACGTGCCAGAAGAGCTCCCACATTGCTCTCACTCACTGAGCCCAGCTAACCAAAAAGTGAGTGGCTGTGGACACTTGGTTTCCCTGTCAGATCCCCCTGATGCACAGGCTTCAGTTTCAGCAAAGAAATTAATGGGATTTTTGGAAAATTATGGCCTGACTTCAGGACTGAAAACACCATAAGGAATTACAGGGATGAGCTGGACACGACATCTCAGCTTTTAGCTAACTGGAGCCAGACTGCAACGGGGCAAGGTGTTCGCTATACCCCCTCCAACACACAGCACTTGCTAGTCTTGCTTTCCAGATACAGGCAACGTATCTTATCCCTCTACCACAACTACCCCACAACAGAGCCTCTGAAACACTTCTAGTAAGATTCAGAGACGCACCTGGGTTTTAAGTGCTTGAAAGCTGTCCATGGGAGTTGGGAGGGAAGCGGCTGCCTTCAAACAAGTTCACCCATTGCTGACTGTTCACAAGGCAGAGATGTGTCTAACCATGTTCCTTTTGAAGATCCCATGTGTGAAATTCCTCCATTAACCTTCAAATCACAGTTCCGCTTGAATTATGCGGCACAGGGTCATTTTTAAAACTTCTCAAGTGACAAGCGCTCAAGGGAAGACAAGGGAGCATGCAAAGTACCAAGGCTCAGATTTAATAAGGAAAAGGATGAAGTTGCTTCTGGTTGTTAGGTTTGTCAGACTGCAGGATGGCAGCCGATCACAAGGTTGCACACTGGGGGGATCTGACTCCTCGGGTGACAGATGGAGTCTGGTAAGCATCACTCACGCTGAAAGTACTTGAAGGCAAAGACCCATAAAGGCAATGCACTTCTAAGACACAATAGGAACCACTGCCCAGGTGCGGACCTTGATGGTCACTGGATTCATTCCCCATCGTTGCTGTGAGATTCTAGAAAAGGAACCCGTTGAGCTGTGGTACACCCCAGGAAAGAGTTTTTGTGCCGGTTGCTAGAGCTGCACATGAGCACAGAGACTGCGCTAGGAACAAGCCGTGCCTGGGGGGGGGGACAAGCAGACACAGCACCAAACAGAAGCCTCACCGGGGCCACGTAACTGGCTAGTGCCACATCATGTGTGTGCCATCCCACCCAAGCACTGCTTTGAGAGAGGTGGGCGTGGGCACATATTCCAAAAAGGGGTGGGCATTTTTTACCAGCCAACTTGGATTTCAGCATTGGGAACAGGATCAAAAACACCGATTGAAACTTTGCCCAGTCAAAAGCCAGAGTCTCTTCTGTACATCCATTCTCCTTGTTCACTGCAGCTGAAGACGCTCTCTCCCAGCTCTTGGACACGCTCATCTGTAGCAGGGTCTGCCCTTCCTGCTTCCCAGTTCTCCTTAACTGCTGGCCGTGCCACGGGGAGGCAGGTAATATTCTTCTGTGGCTGCAGCCATGCCAGAGCACCATGACGCAGAGGATTTAAACTGAGCTGGAGATTCTCAAGAACAGAGTCTGTTGCTCTATGCTCAAAACTTTTCTGCAACCAGAGCCAAGACCACGCTCCGTCAGATCAAGGAGGAAACCTTCCCATACACTCTTTGACCTGCTTCTGCAGTGGTTCCTCTGCAATCGGTCATGCTGCTGCCGCGGTAATGAAACACAAGAACGAGATAGCTCCAGCCACTTGAATGGAAAGAGCTTGGCATTCAGAGCCCCAGCGTCCTTAATCTTTTCCAGCACGCTTCACCACCAACTTGCTGCGGTAGTTTGGATAACGTTTAGCTTTCAACTTCATCCCTAAAAAAAGGAACCACCTGCCTTTTGTATGCCGGGACCGGTTAATATTCCGCCAGAACCTGAATACGTAAAACTGCTTCCTAACTGCCGAGCCACAGCATTGTTAGCCAGTCCAGTAGTAATTTAACTATTGAACAGGGTTTAAAGATCTTCCTCTTAGAGTACCTACTAGGAAATGCTGCCAGCAGGATTGTAGTAATGCTGAGTGTGGCTCGAAAATAAAATTGTTTAATGAAACGAATGTTCTTCTGTAGAGCTCTGGCTTTGCTTTGCAGCATACAGAGAATGGCAATGTTTGCTATTCCACGTCTCTGAATCCTGGCTCATTAAGTCTGTAATGAACTTGGTAAATATTTCTCCTATCTCTCCACAGATACATTATACACTCCAGTAGATTCATATTACAGCAAAATTGGTTTCATCCACTGTCCGTGTCAGAGGCGCATTTGAGTTGAGGATGCTCAACCCAAACAGAGATAGGAGCTGGAGAAGAGGGGGAAACTGGGGGTGGGCAGGATGGGAATGGGGAGAAGAGGAAGTCTGTGGGGAGAACAGGCTCAGGCATGTGCTGGTGGGAGGGAAGGCAAGTCTGAGCAGGGCGCAGCATTGTCCCCACTCACAGGTGGGGGGCATCTCCACAGATACCACCTGCCTAGTGCTGATGGGCCAGGCACAGCCAACAGGAGAAGGATGGGGTATTTTCCTTTGGGGCAGGGGGTTGAAAAGAAGCGTTCTTGGGAAACCTCTGCTTTCAGTAGATTTAAGCAATGGAACCAATTTTACATTTTCAGACTCGAAGTGCCCCAAGTTCTGGGTTTCTGAGGAGGTCTGAGGTTTTCACTTTGGACTGAAGACTGTAACTGAAGCTTCAGGTTAGGAAACACCACTAAATTTGTGAAGAGAAACTGGAATTCAACACTTCGTAGAAGGCCTCCAAGGTCAAATTCCTGAACCCAAGAGACTCTTACATTTACTGGCACATTCAGAACAGAAAGTTGTTGTTTCACTTATACTAAGGAAACAACAGGCATGGCCACGCAGACCAAGGACGACATGCTCTTGAAAGAGCAAAGCATCATTCCCTTCCTCTAGAGACCGGCTCCTGGCATTTGCCAATAAGGACCCTGTCACGAATTACTAGGTACTACAAGCCGTTTTGGTGAACGGTGCTGTGGCACATGGAGAAATGATGAAAGATGAAGCCTTTGCCTCTAACCAAAACCAGGGCAGAACAAAATGAAGAAGGCGCAAAAAATGAGACAATAAGTGTTTCCGATGTGTTGCCTGCTGCCTTCCACATACCCGGGACTTATATAGGCTTTCACGGGAAGACGACCCAGACACCACACAGCACTGGGGAGAAGCCACAAATTTCGTTTGTAGCTTTATGAAGGCCTTATGAAGGCTTCTGGCTGCAGCAGCAGCAACAGATAACGTCTCTGATCAGGATAACACTTTTTTCCCCTGATTAACCAGACTGAAGAAGTTTGAGAAGACTTTTAGAGAGGGCTTGCAGAGCAGACAGAAAAAGCATATGGACACATGCATCTGCATCTTTTTAGAAAGGACAGATGTTACAGTTAAAGCCCCAAAAATGCAAAACTTCTTGAAACTTGAGAAGGGGAGAGATGGAGAAAGACTCTTCAGAATTTAAGGACTAAACTTTGACTCTACTACCAGCAAGTTCCACATGCCAAGCACCTTGGGGCAGAGGGAGGGGGTTGTATCCAATTTAATCTACACAGCGAACAGATATGCACTATTTAAGAAGAGAGGAAATTAAAGAGCTTCTCTTAGATGACTATTTTCAGACCACTTTCACTCCCAGCAATCAAGTCAGCTCTGTTCCCAGACAACTGGGAGAACAATAATTTCTCTTTGTGAGTGAAATTTCGATAATTACAAGATGCGCTTTCATTTAAAATGTAAGTCATCCAGCATCATCACATGCCTGTAGGCTGAAAACAGTCTAAACAGCATCCCAGGCACTGAGAAGCTATTCCTGACCGCTTGTTTCCTGGACATTCAGATGACAGATGAAAGTTCATGATGTCCCTTCAGATAAAAGAAAACCTGACTAAATGCAAAACAACATGTTGGTCGTCGTCCCCCCCCCCCCCCCAATAGCTCTCGCATCATGGCATTAGCAAAACCAAAAGGCTCCCTGAAATTTCTTTTCCGTGAGTAACTTCTTCCTCACACATGCAGAAGACTGTTGTGTTGACATCAGCTAATAGAGATAGGAGAAAGGCTTCTAGATTTTGCTCACACTAACAGAAGCTCTGAGCCCTGATCCGTAATTCGTAGACACCAACAGAGACTCAGCTTTGATTCCCTCCAGATCTTGTCTGCACGTCCCTTGAGAAACTAGCATTCGATCGTACAGCCAGTGCAGACGCTGCCTGTGGGCTGCTGAACGTTCTCCAGCCTTTGACCACCTGGGATGGAGAATAAGTGTTTGTTCTTCCGATTTCTCTAGTTGCTTTCACGCTCTCATAAGACGGCAGCCTCTGCCATGCCGGCTGCATTTCTCAACCCCACATACAGCTTTCCACTGTAAAGCACTTGAAGATTTGGTGCTCAAAAGGAGAGTAAAGGGAAGACGAGTGAATATAGTGACACCTCAGCTTCCCACACCTACAGTATCAAGGATGAAACCAGATGCATTTCATAAGTTTGGAGTTTATACCATGGCAGTCTGATACTCTGCAAGGGTGGCTGACGCACCGGGAGAACTCACTGAGTTGCACTATGTCAAGACTGAAAACCACTGGAAGTAACGTCTTCACAGTAATTTTACAAAGATGAAAGGAAACATTTCAGTAAGCGTGTAGAGGCAGTGCCTAACCCCTTTTGAGGAGTAACCCCTCCAAGGTGCCCCACACATGCTGGTCTAACGAATGCAACCTAAACCTACAGAGTTTCAACTGCTGTTGCTGGAAGCGGACTTTGAGAGTGAAGCAACAGAAAACACACATTACAGCAAACGAAGCCCCAATCACACACACTGGATGACTGTTCCAAAACATCACAGGCTGCAGCAGAATCTCAGAGGTCTCACTTCGTTACTTTGAGCCTTTGAAACTTTAAATATTTATATTTCCTGTGCCTGCCAGGTCAGCAGTAATAGCTCTTACGGGGTCACTGGCACAACGTTGTAGCTGATGCAAGGCAAACATTACCTCCAGACCTAAAGATTGTTACCTGAAAAGCCAAAGAGCTATATCTGGTTTTAATTTATTTTTATTTTTAAACTTCTGCTGACAGTACCGATAATTTTCAAGGTTTTCTCCCTATCCCTAGGGCACGTTCTCAGATAGTTCTGCTGTTTCATCCTTTTGCATTCTTAGTGAAAGCTACTTGCAAGCACCGCTCAAACCAAGCCCTGGTAAAACTTGAAATCCTAGGTGAAACCAGGCAAAACATTCACCTCCAAATTCTGAAGCCCTTGACTTCCAAGTCCAGCCACCCAGACACCCAGTGTCATACCCTGTCCCTTGTGAGCCTCATGCTGCCATTTATCGAAAGTGGTTTGCACTGCTGAACACCTTTCTGGTATTTCAGTCCATTACCAGCATTTCCTTTTAATGTTATTTCAACCTCAGCCCTCAGCATCGGTGTAATTCAACACACAAAGGGTTGTTTCGGGCTGCAAGTCATGAGAAGGTATGTATTCAGAGGAACACGAGTCATTAATTTTTAGCGTGAATTAAAAAAAAAATGTTATTTCTTCAAATCACAATCTTTCGATAAAAAAATTCAGTATATTTTTGTAATTTCCCAGAGGCGTTAAGATCTATAATCAGAAAAATCCCAAGTCCAAACAAACTTCTATGATTCTTAAATACTAAAGCTGTCATTTTCACCTCTGATTTTTAGAGTCTCTCAGCAGTTACACAAGGTTTTAGACATTAGATAAAAAGTCACTGGCGGTGAGCTCAAGCTTTAAATCAGCATATATTTTAGATAATTACTTTAGTCATGAGCAGCAAAACCAAGAATTAGCCAAACAGGCAATTCCAGGCACTGTTTTGTCTCATGTCCTGCACAGCAGCAGCCTGGCATTTAGCAGGGGATGCAAAAGTCTCAGGGTACACATGAAACCAGAAGGACTTTCAGATGCTGAAAGGGACCAGTCTGGTTCCTGAGGTTGGACTGTACGAGGGTACGCTCAAAATACATGGGCTTCTAAAGGCTGGATGGACGTGCCACATCCCACTGGAAACTCCTAGTCTTAGTTCTGGGAGACTAGAAAATTCAACTTTAACCGGCTGATATTTTCAAGTTAGCTTGAAATCTGGGGAGTAAAGGTGGATTAGTCCAATTCTTCCCCAAGCTGAGAACAAAACTATGATTCTACTCAAGTTCTCAGCTGCTGTGCCAACATCGCAGCATCACAGGAGGTTTAAGACTCCAATTTAGCCTTATATAGCCATAACACCAACTGCTCAAACCCAAGGTCAGCATCTTTATGCCACTGGACGCCCTGGAATTGGTGCAAGTTCCTGGTTCTGACATTAGACAGTCCATAAGCAGTAAAACTGGCACTGTCAGAGCCAGAGGCTCTCTCTTTTGCTGAAGGAAGCCACGGATAAAGGCATGACTGCGACAAGTAGCGTCTTCTGTGGGCACCTCAGCACAGAGCGAGCCTAAGACAAGGAGTTCTTAGCAATTCCGTGCTGCAGAAAATGCTGCCATTACAAAGCAACCTTTGGCCACAGCTGTCCCAGGGCTGCTGCTGTGTCCTGGCAGCTTAAAGCCTTCATCCAGAACTGCTGCATACCCATGATTTCCAGGACGGGTGATCCATACCACAGGATCTTCACTACCTCTTCAGACCAAACCCTGGCTGTGAGGTTGGAGCCCCCTACAACAGGGAAGGAAATCAAACTCTACAAAGTTCAATTTCCATGAAGTACACATCTGGAGTGCTGTGTCCAGTTCTGGGCTCCCCAGTTCAAGAAGGACAGGGAACTGCTGGAAAGAGTACAGCAAAGGGCTATGAAGATGATTAGGGGACTGGAACATCTTTCTTAGGAGGCAAGGCTGAGGGACTCGGGTCTTTTTAGTCTGGAGAAGAGAAAACTATGGGGGGATCTTACCAATGCTTATCAATACTTCAGGGGTGGGTGCCAGGAGGATGGGGCCCGTCTTTTTTCAGTGGTGCCCAGTGACAGGACGAGAGGTAACGGGCACAAACTCGGTCATAGGAAGTTCCACCTAAACATGAGGAGGAGCTTCTTTCCTTTGAGGGTGGCAGAGCCCTGGAACAGGCTGCCCGGAGAGGTTGTGGAGTCTCCTTCTCTGGAGATACTCAGAACTCTCCTGGACACATCCCTGTGCAACCTGCTCTGGGTGACCCTGCTCTGGTGGGGGGGTTGGACTAGATGCTCTCCAGAGGTCCCTTCCAACCTCTCTCTTGCTGCGATTCTGTGAAAGGCCTGGCATTTACCCTGATGTGAGCACAGCTGGAATCCAAAATTTGACTGATGCTGCTATAGTCTCTGTGACACCAGAGCTTCTGTCTACAGAGAACATGTGGGACACCCTGCGGATCCAACATACCACCAGGAAAATAAATCCTTTCTGCAGCTGTGAATACCTCTTGGCATTACAGTGATGGATGCAGCAAGAGGAGGACCACAGAATACACTGGGGCAAGCTGCAAATGTATGATAATGAAGCAAAGAAAAACCCAAGAAATCGGTTCTGGTCCTGGTTCAACAGATGGTGCGTAGCCACAGTTAGGGTAAAAAAAACCCAACACCAAAACCAGGGATGCAGGCAGCCCTTACGCTCATTAGAGATACTCCTAGAGACAACTCAGTTGTGATCACACTATGAAACAGAGGCACTGACTGCAGAAGTTGTTTACCTGAGACCACAGAGAACAACTAAATGCACATAATAGAAGGAGGATTGGAAAAAAACATACAAGGACAGCGCACCGCAGCATGCCAGCCCCTTGGTGCATGCACCCGCACGATAGAGGCCCTCTGCAAACCCTCCTTTTGAGGGGAAGCCCTGAAACACAAAAATCAGGTCCCTGACCCTCCTCCTCCAGCTGCGCTTATGCACATCCCTCCAGGCAACCACTCAGCACAAGCACAGTTAGGAGTGGACAGGAAACTCAGGAACAGTTTGGTAGCTCCTTCTACACTATCTGACCTACTCTGGATCTCACCACCAAGCCTTGTCCTAATCACCCCTTTCCCCCAGCACTGAGAACAGCACAGACCCTGCTCTCCTAGATTAGACATGGCATGAGCACCTGTGTCCACTGTGGAAAAGATACAGCTAAGTGGTGTATTTGTTTAAGTAAGACTCATTTAATTACTTGGAGCAATTAGTTTTATGAATTTATTCAAGAGCTGTGCTTGGGCATCTGACAACTGCTTAAATGAAACAGCCTAAAAGGGACTTGTCTTGCACATCTGCTGACACTTTTCCCTACAAATTGCTGAGGGCCACGCAAGTGAATCAACTCTGATTCCAAGCACACTGCTCTCAGAAGAGGTATTATCAGCCCAATCTCATTATTCAAGCCAGGCTACCTAAGCTCACATTTTACAACCAACAGTATTAAAGCCCAAAGCTAGGATAAGGCCTCTCCTTTCTCAGACACACCCCAAACCCAGACTCCTCAGGACATGGTCCATGGTTGGTCATGTTCTCCTTACAAAGGTGGATCCCAAGCGGCCTAAAATTTACTTCTCATTTTTGCATTACATTTTCTTCACCAGGAGCACGCCTCAGCTCTGGTAAATTGGGGAGACCTCATCGCTCTCTACAACTACCTGAAAGGGGGTTGCAGCGAGGTGGGTGTTGGCCTCTTCCCCCAAGTGACAAGTGACAGGACAAGAGGAAATGGCTTCAAGTTGTGCCAGGGGAGGTTCAGGCTGGATATTAGGAAAAATTTCTTTACTGAGAGAGTGGTGAGACACTGGAACAGGCTGCCCAGGGAACTGGTGGAGTCACCATCCCTGGAGGTTTTCAAGGAACATGGGGACGTGGCACTGCGGGACATGGTTTAGTGGGCTTGGTGGTGTTGGTTGATGGTTGGACTTGAAGATCTTACAGGTCTTTTCTAACCGTAGTGATTCTGTGAAATCTTCTTCATTGAGGGATTCCCTGTTGGCGTCAATACACGCCCGTCCCAGCTGCCATCTTCTACCTGTGCTATAGCCTCCTCCTGCCCACCCAATACTGAGATAGCCACAGTGGGGAACAAGTGTCCTAGCTGCTAGCCCGTTGGCAGCTGGAGCATAGAGCACTAATCCTATGCACTACCTGTGCAAAAGTGACAAGATAAGGAGGGATGGTATGATGCAGACAGACCACAGTGCTGGCCAGCTGCTCCCTGCATCTCACGTCCTCCTTTCTGATAGACTCCCTGGACCACTTGGCCCCAGTGGGCGTTGGTCCTTTCTGCAACAAGGATAATAGTGCTTCTTGGTTACAGCTATTGGAGGAACCTCAGCTACTCAGCAAGTACAGCAAAGGAAGGCAAGACAAGGTATTCTAGAGTCCAAACATCCAGTAGTGATTACCTACACCCACACAGAAGAAAGCAACAGTACAAAGAACAGCTGCTGAAGCTCTTATGTGCCTCTCGTTACAGATATACAGAGCAAATCAGTTCCAGGATTAAATCACAGCAAAGGCCTGAGAAGAAAAGCCATGGGGCACCTGCTGCAGCCCTCTCCGCTACCAGTCTGCCCTAATTCTGTCTGTACCGTGCAAGCAAAACCCATCCAAACTAGACACAGCCTGATGGCCTGCAGGGGAGGGGGTACAGATCAGGCTCTCTGCGAGCCCAGGCAACAGGTTCACAGCAACGGGGACCACTCCTGATGAACCCCTGGGAACCCCAAGGAGATCCTGGTTGATCATAGTCAGCAGGCACTTTGCTCAATCACCTCTCTTCTGAGACAGAGACTTTGCAGCCTACCTTAACTTCTTGTAGTTGTACTGTTTCCATCAACCCCGCCTGTGTGTGCATGTACACAAAGCTTAAAACCCCACCTCCTGCGGCAGCACTACAGGACAGGAATCGAATCTGGGTTCCCTATCATGCAACACAGCTTTTGCACCCAGCCTGCAAAAGCTAACTGATCCTCCACGGTTCACAGAGTTACTGCAACACTTCTTCCTCCACTTACACTTGGAGGAAACCCTTGAAATCCTTATTTTGGTTTCACAATAAACTCACAAAGGTTTACCCGCAAGCATCTGCCAGCATCTTCAAGCATCATTCACCACCCTCTTCCACTCTGCTTCCAGCCAAACTGAGCAACCATTTACAAGTGAATTCTCTGTTTCATCACTTGCAGTCTCTTCCTAGGTATATATTTTGTCAAGTTTCTTTAAATGTGCAGCTTGCTGTTCCAAATCACCCTTCGCTTATCAAACTGTCTTTATCTCAATCCAGAAGGGGGTTTTTTCCTTGCTTTTGCCCTTCCCATTCTCTCCTCCATCCCACTGGGAGTGGGGGCTGAGCTGCCAGCTGGGGTCAACCTGCCACACTCGCATTCATTGCAATCCATCACCAGCTGTGTGGTACTGCCCCTGTTCTCTGAGTGGCTGCATTCAGCAGAGAAACCTGATTGCAATGGCCAGCCCTAAGAAAAAAAAAACAACATACAATTACTTTCCTGATGTACTAAGCACGCGAACAAATATCCTAAGGGCATTTCACACTAGCCAAATGCGATCACATGGCACTGGCAGAAAGCACAAAGATATACATTAACATGGATAAGCCAACTCCAACGGTGACATGAGTGGTGCTCCTGAAGCATTTTCTGCAGCATTAAGTACTCCCTGGTTCTACAGTCTAGTAGTGTCGGAGTCCCTCTGCCTCTTGAGGCTTCAGTGCCTGAAACAGCAAAGCCATCCCCAACACCAGTGATTCTTAGCTTTCAAGTATTTGAGCATCAAACCCCAGAAAGTTAAAAGATTGAAGAAAATTATAGAATGAGTAAAGACTATTGTCTTCAGGTTTGTGGATTTTATAGTTTGAGTTTATGTCTCTCATTTTAAGGGCTCGCAGCAAGCTTTTGGGTTTTTTCTTGCTTTAAAGTGAAGATTCCCAAACTGCAAGAGGCAGAGCCTTAAGGGAAATATGCTGTCACAGGTCTTAGGGCAAAAGTCATCCAAAGCAACTAATGCTATACAAGTACAGCTCCAGCAAGGTAGGAACACTTCATGTGTTCAGGTTGCCCTGAAAAAAACATCTGCGGGAGTCAGCTATCGAGTGTTCCCAATCTAAGCCCATCGGCAAGTATTTACAGAGATAAAGTCTTACAGTTACACTCCAGCGTAAGCACTAGGACCCCCTCAGCACACCTATGCCAGCCAAGTACAGAACGCCGCAGAAACATCCTGAATACTTCTTTGCTCAAATTCTCCGCCGATACCAGGCACAAAACAAAAAACCATTTCTACTATCCCAACAAAACCTCCTAGGAGTAATGACTATTTGCTCGCTATTTTGTGAGCAGAAAAAGAAAGAAAGATGAAATTTGTGAATAAATTATCCGTTACGAATTAGCCCTTTCTTTTAGCAACTGGGTGCACTCCAGCTGAAAGGGGGCAAAAGGCTTTCTTGTAGAAACCAAGGAACTCTTCACCTCTAGCAGTTCTGCTGCAGGGAACACAGCCACGTGGTTACAACCTCATTCGGCATTTTTGCTCCTACTGAAACCACCCTGTATTTATGAACCTGAGATTTCACAGAAAGCAAATTTATTGCAATCAAGGTTTAATTACAGCCCATGATTAATTTCTAAATTACATAAATCCTTTTTCACAATAGCTGCATTCCAGTTACCAGCCTAGGCAAGCAGAATGCTTTCAGCCTTCACTTACTCATATATCCTTGCTTGAGCCAATATTTTTAACTGTATGTCATTTTAGTGTCTCCCAGACCAAGCCCACATTGCAGACAAAACACAATGTTTTTCAGCTATTTATCATGAAGAGCAAATCTACATCTCTTAAGCTAAGTAAATACCTCTTAAAAAAAAGAAAAAGCATTTTATATTATCTCGTTAATATTCCTTTTCACAAGAAAGATTTCTTGATAGCAGAAAACTCATCTCATAAATTAACAGAGAGATTATTAGATTTACATGTTTCTTAGATGACAGTTTTACAATGTAGTTATTGGAAATACATTAACATCCTACACAAAAAAATAATAGGAATGGCAGAAAGCAAGAGCTACTACCCACTTATACTGGGAATGCAGGAAAACAACTTGACACAAAGTTGCCTTGAGACAGTATCATATCAATGTTTTAAATCAAATTAATAATGGAAAAGCAGGAGACAGCCAAGGGCAAAAACATGTAATCCACCTCCTCTGTGAGGAAATATAGACTGACTTATTTACAACACCCAGGCGCTGCTTTCATGCCGAGATTCCTATGGCAGGCTCCAGCAGCACGCACGTCCCTCCTGACCGAGGGGCACAGTCTCAGGCATTACCCACTCCCCCAGGAGCCTCGAAAATCAGCAGTGGGCCGTGACACATCCTCCCATCCCTGCGGTTCTCCATCCCACACCAGGGCCCCCACACCTGCAGACAGATGTAGGACATTTCCGCAGGAAAGCAGCTTGTACCACAAGACGTGGAAGGCATCCATCAGGTCAGGGGAGACCCGTCAGGACAGGTATATCCTGAAGGATAGCTGAAGGAACATCATTGCGCTTGACGTGTAGATACCCCATGCAAGCTTAAGATCAGCTACCTCAATTTCCAGGACAGTGCAGTCTTGACCAGCGTCCACACGTGGATGGAGGACAGCTAGGAGGTTTTGCTGGGACCCAGGGGGACCGGACCGGTTGTCTAAAGGCCAACTTGTGCACGCGTAGTACCCCCTCACAGCAGTCTAGCGTCATCCCGAAACCAGACAAACCCTCACACATCAGCACAGAAGGGCAAACAGCATCCAGCTTCTTTCAAGATGTCTAAGCTGTGCTTGTTCAAGAACATGCCCTGATTTTAAGGTCTGCTAATGTCCAGCAGTAACAGCTGCCAAAAACACCTGCCTCATTCTCTCCAAGATGCGCAGAAAGGGACAAGTAGCAGGAAGCTTTGGGAGCCAAACCTTCCAACCCTTTCCTGAGGCCAAGGACACATCAAGATCAGCGGGCACCATACGGAGGAGGACTCTCCAAGGTGCATGGCCCATGTATCTCAAGCTCTGTGCTGGCTCTGGGCCAGAGCAGCTTCCACCAAGGGAGAAGCTGTGACTAACTCTCCATCTGCCTGCAACCATCTCCATCTGCAGAGAAGAGGCAGCACAGGCCTAGAGAGATCAGGCACTAGAATATCACGACACTAAATTTATGCATCCCCACCTTAGATTATTGTGTTGGGGAAAGCAAAAAGCAGGATAGATCCATCACCTCTTGGGGCACAGCAGCAAAACCAGACAAATACATATTGCCGTGGATTAAAAAAGCCTGAAGAGAGAAGATGTGCGCGTGTGCGTAAAGGCCTTTTAATTCACAGGTCTCACTGCTGTGCTGAACTGACCATGTCCCAGGAGCTAGCCAGCCACCACGACAGTGTATTTGATGTTGAACGATTCACTGACAACAAAGCAGTCATTTCATCTGGCAGGATTTCTTTTGCTGTGGCAGGGGTTGTGTGCCCCCCTTGCTTCGGGGCTCTCAGCTGGACAGAGGTGCCCCGGCTCAGACCTCGGCTGAAAGGTGAGTAACATGGCGGGAGCTTGGCATGGACCATGTTTAGAGTTCGTCTCTGCAGCTGCAGGGAGAACCCACGCTTGCTTTTTACAGCAGCAGCTATGAAAAGCCTTCTCCCTTCCCCTGCCCCTCTCTGAAGAGCAATGGGCCAGGAGGAGTGGAAGGACCACAGTGAGACCCAAAAGAGACATTTGGGACTTACTAACTCACTGGGAACATTTTGGGAAGCACTTTCCTTGGGAAGCAACCGTCTTTCCTCCAAAGGGAACTACCCAACTTAGTAGTTTTCTTGGGGAAAACAAATGCACACTTAAGAAACCCTGGCAAGACTGGATTACTTACAGGCCTTTCAGAACAGGCATTCAAGCTCTTACTTCTCCACATGTGTTTCCAGGTGTAGGTTCAGACTTAAAGCCCCAGGCCCCCTGCAAACACAAGCTGGCTGCTGTCTTCTTCACATCTCTGAACTCCTGCCTCCAGCCACGAGAGCAGAACCAGTCTGTTCTCAGCAAGAGATCCCTGTTCCCACAGGATGCTCTTTAAGCAGTATCCAGGACTCTCTGCTGTGCCTATAGCATTTTTCATGCCTGATCTGAACAGTCTTCGAACAATGGAGCACAACCTGGCTCACATCTGGTGTCAGCAAACCCCAAATACTGGTAGAGGAAGAAGCAGCAGCTGCATCTTCAGCTGTTTTGCAGGGATGTCCAAGACAGACTAGAAGGGTCCCCTACCTCTAGTCTCATTTTGTTTGATTTTGGACTGCGGCTTATGCAGGGGCTGAGATTCTTGAACTGTAAGGACCAGAACTGGACACAGTACCCCAGGCGCTGCCTGACAAGCGCAACTAGAGCAGGATGACCACGCATCTGTATCTGCTAGTAACACCCCTGTGGATACAGCCCAGGACCTGATTTGCCGTTGTTGCTGCAGCGGCGCGCTGCTGACTCACGTTCGGCTGGGTGTCCACCAGGACCCCCAGGTCCCTCTCAGCAAGGCTGCTCCCCAACCACACAGATCCCAGCCTGTACTGGGCTCTTCGGTTATTCTGTCCCAGGTGCTGGACTTTGCACTTGCCTTTGTTCAACTTCACCCTGTTCTTGCTAGCCCACTCTTCCAGCCTGCCCAGCTCTCTCTCTAAGATGGCTCTCCCTTCTGACATGTTCACCTCACCACCCAGTTTGGTGATATCCTGGTCCCACAGGTCACCAGAGACCATGGCACCTCCTCCAAGGCGCTGTCTGTTCAATGTTGAAACTCTTTGTCTGTCGGTCCTTGGATGTCGGTGCCAAAGGGCCCTAGTATTTCTTCCTGCAAAGCCTTGAATAATACTCTCTTTCTTGTTCATCCCCCCAGCACAGTGTCCCCTGTTAAATTCCTCCTGCAACTCCTCCACCCACTGCCCGAGCAACCACCAGAGCACACCTTGCAGAGGTGGAGCTTCCACCCTCCTCCACGCAGGAGGCAGGGTGCAGTCTTTGCAGCCCTCCACCCAGATGGCAGCTTCCCTGACAGCAAGCTCTGTCTGCATGGCCACCTCCACCCATCCCAGGCTAGCCCGGCCAGGTAGCTGATTCCTGTCTGCTGCAGAGCACAGCCCTCACCGGGTCTCTACCACAATGCTGCTAACAACCCTAAAGCACACAGCCTAATATGCCTTTCTAATTCCCTGGAGACTTCTGGGCAGGCTTGCACAGCCACCAGCTAGCTGGGGTGCCCATTGGCACCTGCAAAAGAACCTGCCCCATGAGGAAAGACTGAAGGAATTAGGGCTCTTCTCCCTGGAGATGAGAAGGCTCAGGGGGACCTCATCATGGTACACCATACTGCAAAGAGAATGCAGGCTCTTTGCAAGGAGCCATGTGGAGAAGACAAGGAGCAATGGGTAGAAGTTGCGTTGGGAGAGGTTTCATCTCTGTGGTGCTGCCCTGGGGAGCTGGGGTGGCCGCTGCTCAAGGGGAGATCCTGTCTCCTGAGAATTGTCCTTGGACACCCTTTTGAGAGTGCCCTGCCCTCTGCCGATCCCTGCAGCAGCAAGGCAGGAGCTGAGAAGGCCAGAAGCTAGCAGCCTAGCTGGGCTCCTGGGCAATGAATGCTCTCTGCAGCTCCAGCTGCCATCTGAGATGGTGGCCCCAACCAGCTGGCAGAGGGGTGGCCAGAAGATGAAATAGCAGTTATTCTCAGCAACAAACACCTAGGAAATATGGAGGGAATAGCAGGAATAAAGCTTCTGGAGTTCCAAGGCCAGAATCCCCTTGATTAGCACCCCAACCCACCTGCCTGTGGGTGGAGAAGGCCATTCCCCCAAAATCTGTTACCAGCCGTCTCCTCCTCTGCAGCGTTGAGACACAGGCCAGATGGAGAAAGATCCTCTTGTGTCTGTGAAGGTGACGGGACCTTCAGAACAGGGACCGACCCTACTAGAGGACCTTTCCACGGTGAACTGCCGTTGTTCCTCTCCACCTCTGCACATAGGGCAAAAGAAAGGCAGGACCAGGGCCCGTGTGCTTCAGAGACCAAGTTTTCTGCTGTTTCATTGCCACAAAGACACACAGATAATGTGAAGAAGCAGGACTATTTATTCAAGAAGGCCAAGTGCAGCGATGAGCTGGGAGCAGGTGAAAGGGACGGGCAGAGCCTGAGGGCTGGAGCTATGCCGCGGGCAGGGAGAGGCCAGGAGTCACCCAGCCTTCCACGCACGCTCAGCTGTGCCCGGGATCAGCTCTATGCAGAGCTCCAGTGGCATAGAAAGCTGATGCACAGGAGAGAAGGCCTTCTCCTCCTCCGTGTCCTCCAGAGCTGTTCTTGGAGCACTGCTAGTCTGAAACCAGAAGTTGTCTTTTTCTCTGCAGCTCTTAGGATGAACAGGATTTGAGCTGCCAGGTTTGAGACCCAGTAGCTGGTGTCATCCTTCATGCCTTGAGGGGCTGGGACAGAGCGGAACAGAGACGAGGTCAGAGCCCAGGTCTATGGGCATCCCAGGAAGCCCTCTGGCCATGGCCACCCAACCCCACAGACAGAACGGAGCAGTGGCCAACAGGATCAGCTGGAAGGTGCTGGCCACGAATATCCCACATGCTCCTGAAATCTCTCTCTGCTCTGCCCACACTGCCCCTCGTCTGTGCAGGGAGCAGAGCCCTCCCCAGCTAAGGCAGAGATTGTACTTCCCTGCCCAGGGTCTTTCCTCCTCCCCACCAGTCCCCACTGACACCCCGCTGCCCTCACTCACCCTCATAGATGACCTGGAGCTTCTCCTGCTGTCCCCTCACGTGCCGCCTGGAGAGCCTGAGGCACACACAAGCCCGTTGCAAATCCCACCGGTCCCAGCGGCACTCCCCCCTCTTGGCAGGGCTGAGCCCGGGGTCTGCCCCACGCATGACGCCCAAGGCCAGGGGTGGAGAGGGCAGCAGGGAGCCCCGTGGGCCCCTTGTTGGGTAGTCGGGGCTCCACAGCCACTGGCTGATTCCTGCTGCAGGTGCAGCAGCCACGGCTATAGCCAAGCTGCAGTGGGGCAGGGAGGGACCCCAGGGGATTGTGGCTCACCAATGAACCTGACGGCCGCCTCTCGCACAGTCTCCTGTGGGCTTTGCAGGTACACCAGCAACTGGTGCAGGTACTTGTCTCCTCTGTGGATGTACTCTGCCAGCTGGAGAGAGCGCAAGGGGATAGAGGGTGGGGTTGGCACAGACTCTCTGCCTTGGTCGGGCACTCCCTGCACCCAGGACTGGCCTCCCCTGCCAGGACACCCACGACGCCCAGTCAGCAGCCGTCTGGTGCCGAGGTTTGGAGGGAGTAGAGGCCTGGGTGCTCCCCAGGGAGCTGCGGTGCCACCGTGCTGCCAACGCCCAGCTGGGCTGGGGCTCCGTTGGCACCCCTGCGCTCGGGGAGGGAGAGGAGCCTGGAGAAGAGGTTGCGTGGCCACATACCCAAGGGAAAGGAGTGTGCGCGGGGTGCGGGCGGTGATGGGCTGTAGCGGTGCGCAGGGACAGACTGAGGGGTTTTGACTTTTCAGAACGTGGGTGAAAGTTACATTCACCATTTTGCAAGAGAACAGATCACTAAAGCTGCTGGCAAGTACACTGCAGGTTTTATATATGAAAGGAATGAACTAAAAGCATGATTTTCACTTTCAAGGCATACAAATGACATAGGAAAAAATAATTTCTAGAAAGGAAACTTATCTCAACAATTTACGATGCAAGCTAACTGCCACAGAAGTCAATGAAAGCCTGAGTCCTTTGTAAATTTTTTAACAGGAAAACACAAGTATTTCCACATGTAAACAAGTAACACTGCTATTGGTAGTGCTGTATCCACCAAGATCATGTAATGCATGGCATACGGTAAAGTTAGGTAACGTGAAGCAGCAAGAAAAGAGCAGTAACCTTTCTGATAAGGCCTCATCACAGTTTTCCCTGCAAAACTTCCATTTTCAGCTACAGAGACAAGCAGAGCAGCAGCTCCAGTAAACGAGGCATGCACGTGCTGGCCTCCTCAGCCAGTAAGATGCACCTCAATCAGCTGCATCCTAAAGTAGAAGCATTCCCCACGTACAAGAGCGCTTCGTACACCTGTAATGAAGCAAACACCAAAACACACAAAATGGTCTTGTCTTCACCATCTTGGACCAAAGCCTTTCCACAGCAGACACAGACTGGAACACACTGTCGTGCACAGAAGCAGGGCTTGCGCACAGGCTTTGGTTTCTAGCTAGGCAGCAGACAGCTGTATTTGCACTGGTCATGGTGACTCAACTGGGGAGTGTTCTGCTTCAGCGGAAAGTCCTTCTCCACCCACCTAACTACTCATCTGGAGACCTCACGTGGCACCCATGTAAGTACCCGTATATTCTGCCTGACAGCCCTCAGACTAGCTGCAAGTCATGAAGTGTATGGACTATGATAGCCATTCCCAGCAAAAGGAAAACACCTAAACCGTCAGAATCAAACATCTTGGGAGATTGTTCCTAGACACTGGCATGAAGATGGATACAATTCTTTGCAAGGTAAATAAATGCCATTTGTAGTGGTTTCCCTTCAGCTGGTAATGCATCCAGTTATAGCACACAAAATGCCACAAAATTCAGCTGCTATTTTAGACAGAAAGCAGAAGGAACAACCTCACCATAGCAAGCATCACAATATTGAAAGCTGGCCAACAATCTCTCTTCCATTTCAAAATGCAAACATCTGCAAACAGATGTTTGAAAGAGTTAAACAAATTGCAATGATCCAAGTATACAAATTATCACTAAAGAAACAAGCAAGGTTTGCACACGAGGCCTTTGGAAACACTTTCTAGATGAATTAAGTCTCTCCCATCCGGGGTTGTAATAGTTGAGCTTCTGCATTGCTGCACAGTTCCAGGTAGAGCGGGAAGAAGTCCACGCTATTCATGCGGAGTCTGAGATGTGAGTGCATGGTTGGACCAAAGGCCGTCTTTCCTCCGGGAGCTGATGCTGAAACACGTTGCATTCTGAAACATGTTGCATTCTGGCATGCCAGCGTTACAGACTTCAGCAGGTCTGACAGACAGACCATGCAAGTAACAAGCTAGATCTGGCTACTACATGAAGGAAAGGGAAGGGAGATTGATTCATTAAGACAAGCAATTAGCAGCTAAAGGAAACCCATGAACAGGCCCCTTTGAGTGAAATTGAAAAGCAAAGTGATTTTGGCAGCAGCAGAACTCTTGGAATTAGGAGTGCTTTTTAACAGCAGCTGACGAGGACTAATTGCTGCCATTGAACATCAGGGGAGATGAGGAAAAAGGAGAGCCTGGGTAATGTGGGAGTCCTGCCAGGAGATAAACAGTCATCTTAATGTTTTACCATCATCTTGCAACAAGCAGAAAGGGCTGTTTTATCAAAAAATTAAAAAATGAAAAAAATCCTAGTAACTCCTGCTGAGACACTGCCGCTGTGGTGGATCAGTTACCATTTGCTTGGTGGTTACTGCCAGCTCTGAGAAATTATTCTTGATGAATCGATACCTGTGCGAGCAAAAGAAAAAATTTTAGAGTAGAGCTCCCGGCCCACCTCAACATTTTGCTTTCACCCTCGTGACATCAGCTGGGAAAATTAGACGTCTTGTGCAACACTTGGGATCAAGGCACTCTTTGCAGCACCCATCCAGAACACGGCGTCTTAGCGGAGTAGCAGAGATAGTTGTTGTCAGGAAATGAAAGCAAAAGAAACACCTGCGTGCAAAGTACCTGGAATGGCCAATCCAGCATCTCATATTGAAGATGGTCAGTGCAGATACAAGCACTCCCTTTCAGATGAGATAGCATAATACACACATCTGCTTCCTGCGAGACACTAACCCCTGTGTTCACACCATGACGTTAGTACTGTGGACTGCCAAGGCTCAGCTTCAAAATCAGGACAGCTCACATGCAAAACAGTTTGGTCACAACCGGGATGCCATCTAGATAGTTTACCAGGCATAAACTGGAAAGGGAGTCCATCTTTTCAAGGCACTGATTATCTATAATGAGAGGTCGTTTCCACAAGCTCCATCATAAACATGTATCATCTTTCCCAGGCTGGCTAACCGTAATTCATTCACTCCTTTCTACAGATTATTTGTTAAGACTTCCAGTTCCTCTTGTCACTGTTCCAAACACTCTCCAATCTTCCTTGAAGGTTAATGCTAACACTGGATGCTGTACCCAATAGAGGATTCACTGCACTATAAGCAGCAGGAGGATTATTTCATACATCTCATAGACAGCAAGACACCAGCTATTTAATATTCCATTTCAGACACTTCCCTGCAGAACTGCTGTCTCATCAGATTTCCCCCCATTTTGTGCCCATGTAGCCAGTAACTCCCAGGGAACTGTAAAATTTGCATTTGTTCTTACTGAATCGCAACCTATTTTTCAGCCAAACTGCAGCTACCTTTGATCTGAGCTGGTGCTGTTTTGAGCGGCGTTGGACTACATGACCTCCAGAGTCCCATTATTCTACAACCTGTTCTCTAGGTGACTTGGAGTTTACTGCATCCAAGAAAATGCCCAAGAACTGGCTATCCTTGTAGATTTTATTAGGTGATTGCAAGTCATTCATAACTAAACTGAACTTTAGGTCAAGTGAATATGAAGTTATCCCTGAAAAATGGTCAAACAACTGATTCAGGAACATTTGGCACAAGTATAAGCTATCTTGCAGAAAAACCCTCTATGGGAGAAGGAGCCAGGCTCTAATGTTCAGGCTGATCAAGTTGTTCCAGATTATCCATGTCAACAGCTAAACTTCTTAACCTGCTGTCTTTAAAGAAGACAGGAGTTCTCTGCGTTCATCAATATTCTGCCTGGCTTTCACATCCACTGGTACCTGTGGCTCCAAGCCAGTTCTTCTGCAGAACTTGATGAAAATGGACACAAGGTTCATGACTAGACATTGAACTGCAGCTCTGGAGACTCTGGGTCAAGTCTTCACTCTGCACTTTATCGTATAGGACACAGGAAGTCTATAGTGATCCACCAAACGCCCCACTTTGACAGTGGGAAAATAAACCGTACTCCTACCCACAAGTCTGCCTTTTCTAGTTGGTTTTTATGTTCTTTGGTGTTAAAATGAACCAACTGTAAAGGATCCAGCACAGCAGCTCTTAATTTTCCAGAGGGCCTCCAGCACAAAGACACCTAAAATAACCTTGGGTTATTCAGTTTTTCAAAGGCAAGGGAGCAAAACAAGATATTTTAAACCATGCCAAAAACCATTAGAAACACCAAATGGAAAATTCTATTTTTCAGAAAAAAACAAATGAGGAAGAGAATTGAGCTCTTATTCCTTTTCCAAAATTAGACAACATCAATACAAGCATCAATAATTAATACTAACTCTTCTTCCAGAGACATACTGAATTTCACATCACAAATGCTGACAACTTATTCAAGTCAGAGAATGGATTTAAAGAGGGCTTACCCTGCTCAGGTAGTTGCTCTTGGATTTCAGCTGCATTCATTTGATTTTGCTGGAAATCTCTTTCAGAAGGCCTTTCAAATCAGAGAGCTTAAAAATTAAAAAAAAAAAAAAAAAAAAAAACAAGCTTTGTTTGTGTAAAGTCAATCTAACTCATTCCTAACACTTGATCGCAGCTTAGGATGAAGGGAAAGGAAAAGAACAAAGCAAGCAAGCAGTAGTAAGTACCTTAACCTACCCTAGGATGTACATACCCTAGAAAATACCGTACAACATCAGCAACAACGGGCGTAAAACCCCTGATCTGAACTCCTGCCTCCCTGTGGACACCAGCCACTACTTGGAAAGCAATAACTGACTGCTTTTTGTATTCAGTAGTCACACTGTGGCGGCAAATGAAGCAGTGTTAACATCGCTTTTCACAGGAAAGCAATGCTAATAAGTAGTATGACTAACAAGTAATTGCCTCTTCAAATATTATACCAAATGCAACAGCGCTTGAAAGGACACTCCCAATTACAGTTTTCACCAATGCAATTAATGCAGTGAGCCCTAATGCATATGTATTTCACCTAGTTAACAAGCAGGCATCATGACAGCTACAAGCTCCCATCTATACTCCATCTCCTTGTGCTCCTTCAAAGCAGAGATTGCAGATCAGTGGAGTTTTGTGGAGCACTCATTCTGACACGTGGAGCTGCCTTCAAACCCGCTTCGTGCCGTAACTGAAGTCCATTATTCCTCGGGACATCCACATCAAGTTTAAAGAGAAGTTTACCCCATGATCAAAGCTCATGCCTAGGACTCAGTTACATCCTTAGACTTGTTTTTAGGACATCATCTCAAGCAAGAGCCAGTGAGATATCCCTGGAGTGCCTTGCGCTCAAGGGCACTACTCCCGAGCACTGGCCTCAGTACATTTCTGTCACAAAAGCTGAAGGCACGAAGAGGCAAAACAGCTTGCTGTAAGGTATTCCCTCACAGAGCAAGAGGCACAATTCGGGTATTCGTATTCCCTGGCAGCTTCAAGAGGAGCATCGCCAGACACATACTTGGTCATTCACCATTTCCATTTCAGTCTTGAAAGCAAGCTATTATTTTGCAATCTCAATTATTTGACAGCAATCAAAAGAAGTATTTTGAAGCATATGTGGGCCTTTCCACCCTTGGACTTCTAAAAAGTCTGTTCTTCACATCAAAGCAACTCCCCACTTCAGAGGCAAAATGCATCATTCAACCAAGCCTCAAAAAATACCCATTGTGAAGGTCTTTTCAGTATCACAGTCATAAAAGGTACGCTTGTATAACAATTTGATAATGATGTGCTCTCTAGTAGGTTGGTAGCTTTATATTGCTTTAACGTAGGACGTTTCTGTGAATCAGATGAGAATCGGTCATTTTAATCATAATTAAAGGTATTCCTACCCTGCAATATGTATGGAGCATCCTTTGTTTACCTAGCAAGTGTTGCCTGTGCTATCTGAAGCACCACCAGGCTTGCCACAATATATCTGAACTGCTACTTCATTTTTATAAGCAGAAGTTAAACAACAACAAAAAGTAGGATTAATTACCTCGTGCCTTCAGCACTAGAAGCTAAACTAGACAGAACATGTGTTTGAGAGGGGTATACTCTAAGTTTGTAATGCCCCTTCTTCCCATTGGTGTTTCATGGGTCTGTTACACAGCAGAATATTGCAGTTTTATGAAAGATAAGTTATTTTTACTTCTATTGCATCCAATAAGGAATACCGAGAAAATCTTCTTCAATGCTAAGCAAGTATCTTTCTACTTCATTTTCCAGCACAATATGAAGCTACATATGGAATCAAAGGTGCAAAGGAGCACATTAAAAAAGCCCAACTAAAATGGGGTCCTGGCAACAGTGACAAAGTCTGCACATGACTCTCGGTGATGCTCATTTTCCTCACGGACCACTACCTGCTTTACCAGACAGAAGCACATTCCCCAGAACAATCTGAAACACAAGTACCTTTGCATCCAGTTGTCTAAATCGATGCACCATCCTGAAAACAGAAAGAGGACACAGAAGAGAGGACTGAGTCCCGGTATTAGAGAAGCTTTGGCTAACCACCCCGTCTTTCCAAACCTGCACAGCAGAAGCCTATCCGGAGCCCAGAGACTTAGTCGTCATCTTTGGCCAAGGAGTGGAGCTAAGGCAACTGCAGAGTCTGAAGCTGTCAGAAGACTCCCCTCTTTGCAGGTAGTCAGAGGTCAGTTACAAAACAGACTGTCTGCAGACACCCCTGCTTGGGAACACCAGTCTTTTATCCTTCCAAAAAGGCAGGGCTGCAGGCGGTTTGGTACTGTTTTTATCACAAGTGTATCAACTAACATATGACTTACTGTTAGTGCTGCACTATTCCATTTTCCTTGTCAAGATCTTTCTGCTTTGAGTATAAAAGCTTTTTTTTTTTTTGTATTTGTTTGCCTTCTTATCCAATGCTGAGTGCCTCTACGTAGCCTCAACATAAACGCTTACTTGTGGATAGCAACATCCACAGCAGGGGCAGAGGGGCATGGAAGAGTCTAGTCTTTCCTATCCATTCTTATCAGCTCTTACCTTACCTTTGATTTAGGGAAATACTCAAGGTGCTGGAAGCTAGCTACAAAACTACACCATCGTACACAACAGGTTACTGTTGCTGATTTCTAGCTTTCTTTACCTTTCTCTTTTCTCTTATACTATTACTCTGAAAACACTGAGACAGATTCCAAAGACAAAGTGTCATGATCTGGCAGTCAAAGAAGAGTAGTCCAAGTCACCAACCTTCAAATGCCATCATTCCCAATAGCATCTTCCCCTCTCCAGAGGTCTTTCTTACTCATGCGATTAAGTACAGACCTCTGTGTAGATTGATGCTGTGAGAATGCTCGATATTCCGGGTCTAACACTAAATATTCTCTGCTAACTGCATAATGTTACAAAACTAGTCAGCTACAGCACTGCTTTCCACGATGAGATCTCAAAACACTATAGGAAGACAACATTTTCTTCTCTGGGGGTAAAATAGAAAGACTCAAGTACAGAAAGGTGAAATCGAGAAATATCGTGACAGGCATTTGGAACAAGTGTGTTTAATACATCTACCCGGCTACTGTGCATGTAATACACCATGATAACCCTTGCAATATTGCCATTAGCATTTTACCAGCCCAATCAATTATTTCTGAAGACAGTCTGCATCAGCTGACAAAAAAGCCGTCACAGAATCACAGAATCACTAAGGTTGGAAAAGACCTGTAAGATCATCAAGTCCAACCATCAACCAAAAAAACCCAACCAAACCCCCAAAAAACCACCACCATGGTCGTTTCACTTAAAAAGAAAAGGCACCTTTATGCTGAGTTTATTTATCTACCTATTAGTTTGTAAACATTTAGAGCTGCTGAAAACTTGACTTCTCTAAAAATATTCAACAGAAAGTTAAGAGAGTGAAGACAAAGAAGGGCAGACGTACTCTTCTGATGAATCATTTGCCTTGGTATTGATTTTGACGAGGTAATTTTCCTTCATGACAGCTTCCCATGCCAGAATTTCATTGTCCTCATTTTTTGAGCCTGGAAAATATATGTGAAGAAAAACAACACCACTAGATTCAGTTAATTTGTCTTTCAAATGCTAAAATGCAAAAAGGCTGGGTTAGTGTTTGCATTCAGAGGCTCATGATTCCCTTCTCTGCATCTAAAGCATTCGCAGCCCCACTTCCCACCTGTGACACAGCTCTGATAAACATGCCATTAATGCATTTTCCTGCATGCTCCTGGCAACCAGAGTTGGTTAAAAAAAGAAAATATGAACCAAAAAACCCAACAAGCTCCAAAAGTCTTTCCGGAATTTTTTGAGTCTTGGTTAATGCGAGTGCTTTGTGAAATGGCAGCCGCTTCAACTGGTACAGGACATCCCAGAAAATTCCTATCTGGATTTAAGCTTTCCATTTGTTTCTACATTATCCCATGTTGGATCATTAAGAGTAACATGTGTTAAGAACCATGTTGTATGACTTGGACTAAAACATTTCGAAATAATGAAGCATTGTCTTCTCTAGAAAGCACCTCCTGTTGATGCTGTAAATTAAAGAGTGACACAGAGCAAACCTCTTTGAGGCATCAAAATCCTCCAGGATAATACTTCTGCCTTTTGTCCTGTTCCAACAGAACAGCACAAACCACATGGGTTTTCACAAAAAAAAGTTAGCCAAGACAAAAGAAGCCCAGAGCTGGCAAATGACTGAAGTCCCATTTCCTCCGCTCAGTGCTCGTCTGACCTCACACAGCCTCAGTTGTTCTCCCAGATACCAACAGGCATTTAAGCACCTGAATCCCAACCATTTCCATAAGACTTAAGTGGGGAAGCCAGGATTTTGCAATAGTCAATATATTAGCGTGCTTTCTCCATGCAGTTTTCAGTTCCTGTCACCAGCTCAACCACAATTCTGGCTCTAATTAATTCTTTCACTTGCTTTTAGAACTGCAACATCAACTGTGCATCACTTGGGCAGAAATATCTGCAGTTAAACAACCTCCTCAGCAAGGAAACCAAACAGGGATTTGGACAGCCAAAATGATTTAGTCAGCGCTAAGGAATTTTAGACCCCAAAGCAGGCATCTTTCTCCTAAGCTAATAACAAATCCAGCCTACGCTGCAGGGCAACAGTCAGGTTGCTGATGGATGGGAATAAGTCTGTCAATTAACTCAACTTACCCTCTTCTCATCTGCTTCTGAATGGCACTTAAAAAAAAAAAGAGAAAACACTCCATTTGTTGGGGGGGGGAAAGCTTGTTAAAACCATTCATATCTGTGCCTTCTGACAGAGTGAATAAGGGGGAAATAGCTAGAGGACTGACTCAGCCACTCCTGCATTTTTGAGGCAGGTTGCCCATTTGGCCATGCCCAGAGGGCCAGGAGACTGCATTCTCTTTCAGTCACCCAGCAGGCAGAAGAGCCTCTGAAGATGATTGTGCTCTACCAGGCTGCCCTAGCAGCTACCAGCTGTCTTAGCTAGGAGACTAGTGGAAGGACAAAAAGAAATGCAATTCCAGAAGGTGGAGTGGCAAGCACAGACTAAGAACACCTCTTGTACAATTTACCTAAACGTTCAGAGCATGCAAGATGAGGGTTCTCTGCCACTTGGGAGCAGTGCAGGAGGGATGCACGATCAGATGCTAACGACAAATGGGATGGTTTACATTTTTCATGCAGACCACGGAGATGACTTTCAGCTGCTGCAGGCTCTGGATGAATTTATTCAGTGCTCTAATACAAAAAAAAACCAAAAACCCTTTCAAAGCTAGGAAGCAGCATAGGCAGCCCTAAACTGATAAGATTAATTTGAAGACTTAATTGATTTACATACATGAGGTAATTCTGCCTCAAAATGGCTTGGACAAGAAAGCACTGCACAGTACTCAAGTGGAACAGGTCTCATGGTAGAACACAAAAGCTCTCTAACCAGACCAAACCCAAAGCTATTGGAAGGTGGGGATCACAACAATGCTCAATTGGAGTTTTAGCATAAGGAGTCAGGAATATAATTCCCCATATATCCCAGAGAGCACGCATCTTGAGTGCTGAAGGAAGGTTATGGCTGAGAAGCAGCCAGGGGCTTTGATTTGAATCTTATCGAAGAGATTTCCAGCAACACGATGGTTTTGCATTTGATGGAGAACGTGAATGAGCTATTCCTTATTTCCAGTACAACCACCTCCTCCAAGGCCTACATTGCCCTTGAAAATTTCCCAAAACACTAACTGCCCGGTTTAAGCACACCATGAAGGAGTTGCGATACACATGCCACAGACCTGACTTCTAGGCAGAAAGGAATAATCCTACTCACAACAAATAGATGGCTCTTTACTTTCTTTCTTACAGCAGCATTTGAAACATTTCCTCATCACCATGAATATGTAGGCAAAGATGACGAAAGGGAAAGGGATAGTCAAGCGACTGCAGTATTCTTGGACCAAGAAGTAACGCTGGAACTTCCACACCTGGTCGTTGTTCTCTTGTACTGATCCAACGGTGTAACTAACAGGCGAAGAAAGAGAAAATACATACAGCATTAGTTATTCACCAAAGAACTCCATCAGAGCCAAGTAACACAGCATTTCACTTTATTATACCAGGGCATGTTTTCATAAAGTCATCCTGGAGCTGGTAATTTTTACTGATTAGGAGGTTATTGAGTTTGTCCTCCTTTTTAGAGAGAAATTTGAAAATGGGAGGAATTAAGACTGTAGGAAAGAAACAACCTGAAGTTACAAGTAAACTGGAAAAAATAGGAACAGGGAGAAAATGCACCACATACTTTCACTACCTTAGCTCTAGGCAATTTTCTTCTAGCCTAGACACATGAGAACAGGATGCTTCTTTGCAAGATACCATGTCTCATTAATTCATCAGCTAACCTCTTTCTAAGCGAAAAAAACCCACCTAAAAATAGAATATTTACAAAAAAATGAAAAGCTCCTGAGATTTTCAGTAAGGGCATTAAGAATGCTCCAGGCATGGATCAAACCTACTGGAGTAAGCACTGTACGAACCCAGCAAAGCAACAACCACAAGAGCAAGCAACTCACAGACTGCCTGACCTTTCATTTCTGACATTAAATGGCAGATGGATACTTCCAAAACGTCTGTGTTGAGATCCTAACGGACCCTCACATGACACAAGCTAAAACCTTCACCTGGTGGAAATTATCTTTTGTTTTATAAGAAAAATACAATCCTGAATTTCAGAAGTATCTAATATTCATCCTTTTCAGCTAGTGCATACTGGATGCAAAGAAAAAGTTGGATTCTCTGTTGTTAAAATTAATATATAATTCTAATTACAACATATAGAGATGCTGATTGTACTGGTGTCTAACAGACATCAGCATTATTAAAGATTGACCAGTACTAGGTACACACTGGTCTGAGGAGGAGCTATCACAGATTCACACATTTCTAACTGCATCAAAAAAACCCCACATCTGTGATTGCTGTTTGCCCACCGGGCTTCCCAAGTGCAGTACAATACAGCACTCCTGTTTGATTAAGTTGTTCGGCCTATTGTTGAAATGAACTATGCAAAGCTCTGAAAGTGTCATTAGGGAATTCATGCTGGGTCCTCCCACAAAATAAGCTGAACTGACAAAAACTAGGTTTTCACTGGCATAAACCAGAACTTTTACCATTAGATGCTGTTAAAATAAGTATTTTAACAAATACCAAATGCTTCTAGCGTAGAGCTGGCTTACTGCTGTACTTTCCCCTTCATTAATGTGAATTGCTCTCACCCTTTCTAAGGAGTATAAGCATTGTCTTCTGTCCCCAGGTCCTGTGCAGGTTAGGCAAACACATGTACAATAAATAGATAGGCTGCACCAGTCCTAGCTGCCTTGCCAAAAATCACATTTCTGACTGTCTTTGAAGTCCAGGTCAGCATGGGAAGAAAGGTTCAGAGCAGAACCCAAAGCTGAGGCATTCTCAACTCATCACACTAATAGATCTTATCTCAGGCCAGGAAAAATTGGCACTGTCATTCGGAAAGGAGATCCTCTTGAGGCAGACCAAGAGTCCTTAGGAGTTCTTGTAAATACTCTTGTTGCCAAAGCAAATTCCTGCCAAGCTTGTCACTGCCAAGGTACCATCAAAATACGCAAAAATAAGCATAGCAGACCTCAAGAATTATGCCCAGGGGTTTTAAGTATTTTTATTAGACTGCAAGGGAGTGTAAAGCAGAAGAGAAGCAGGGCTGGGAAGGAGAACAGAGCCACAGCACCGATCCAACTGCATTCCCAAGTCAGAAGTAGGAAGGAGGGCAACACACTCCTGAAGTCTTATATGAAGGACTTCCCATTATTAACTCAACTCTGTGTCAGAGCTTGCAGTGTAAACAATAAATATACATGGAAGAAGCTGAGGAGACTTTTCCCTTCTCTTGCTAGTCCCAATGCAGTCAACATATATTTGATAATGTGCACAACAGCCACCATTCTTATTTGGCAATTCAGTGCCCACTATGTGGTAAGGTCAGCAGTCACCAGTACCACATTTTAGGTGTCTGATCCATCTGCATGGTGTAACACCTCACAAGATACCATAATAAGCCTCCTGCCTGGTAGACCCACAGACAGATAAATTACAATACAAAACCAGGGGTGATGGCATTTTTCAAGACAAAGTCCTTTTGTATGTCCCAAGGAGATGCGGCCCATTGCCTGTGGTGTAAGTCAGAACAATAAATAGCAGGTCCACCAGAGCAGTAACACACCCATCATCACCACACAGAAGTTCTGGTTAATAAAACCATAGTGTCATAAAAAGACTGCAACAACAACTCGTTTATTCAATCTAGCAAGATCAGTTGTGCAGTAACTCATACTTGGTAAAGCACCGACCTAGGTGTCACCCCCCTGTGCGAACCACTGGGGTTTGTACTAAGCCCACTGTGCAAAGGATGCTTAGAGAAGTAGTAAAAGGACAGGCAGCAATCCATCCCCAGGATGTTGTACCAGTTTTGACCAGACTGCTGTGAGAAATACTGAATAACCTTATCTTTGTTCACCTTCCCATGCCACCCTTCACTTGAGAGGTCTCTGTCAAGCTGGGAACCCAATCCAGACTATTCACAGCAATTCCTCTGCAAAAGACACTGGCAGAGTCCAAGGCCTGGTTGGCTTCCTGCTGTTTTCCAGGACTTCATTCCCTTTCTCAGAGGGGTATTGGCACAAAGATCACAGGCAAGTGATCACTCCCTTTTTACGTACCCGAACATGGCCACGAGCAGGTTCACAAGGAGGATGTTAGTTGAGAGCATGTAAATGCAAACAAGGGGAATGGTAATCCACTCCGGGAAGCGGGGTTGGTTGTTGGCATCCAGCTCCACGCACAAGGGCTTGGATTCATTCCCAGAAAAGGTGCAGCGGTCGAAGTTGTAGGTGGTACCTCAGAGGGCGAGAGTGGAGAGCAAACAGTGAGCTCTCTCCCCCTCTTTCTGTTGGGTCTAGCCCCAGGTACCACCACTGACCACAATAGGTGTGGTCTCCTCCTTCCCCACCTCCCCATCAGACATAAAACCTTGCCTTATTGCTGCTTGGAAGAAAGGGATCAACACAGGACTGGACAACCACTGAAAGGACAGAGCCTTCCACCCGCCCAGGAGACATTCCCACAGAGGATAGCTACCGTCAACATCATCAGGGTACTGGCCAAACATAGCCAGGTATGGCTCGTAGATGACGGATCGAAATATCCACTCCCAGCGGTGCTCATTCTTCCTCAGGATGCCTTGCCTGGCCACACCAAAGGCCACCATCCACACAGCAAAGAGGAAGAGGAAGAAGAAGACATCTATCATCTGAAAGAGGACAACAAGCAAACGCATCAGTGCCCCACTGCATGCCTGTTGCAAACCACACATGGCTTGCTTTCCTCCCTGATTTGATATTAGGGTGGAGAACAAATATTAGGAAAGTCTACACAAGTTAGCAACATTTTAATGCAAGTTTTCAGATCGCTGCTCTGTAAATTTACAGTCACCAACACAGACACACGAATAATTGACCATTCCCACTCAGGGAACTTCAAAAATGTTTACGCAACCATAAAAACTAAGGCATGTTTCAGAATATAGAATATCTCCCTGGCATCAGACAGGTTTCAGCCACAAAAGCCAGATCCATGTATAAAGAGTATTTATGCAACAACTGTAGCAGCACACGCTGCAGGCGAGTGTCAGGTGAAAGCAGCCACCACATCTGAAAATGCCACTCTAGATGGCTTCAAACCAGCATTTATAGTCCAGACACTCTGGCTAACAGTTTCATCAATTTCTGGCTCTTAACAATATACTGATAACCAAAGACTGGTATTATCCCAGCTGAGCTTTCCCATTTCTTGCGGAGCCACCTCCACCAAGATCTTCCCTTCCACTAGCCCCAGGCATCTTCGCTATTAGACTTACTTAAAAACTCATCCCTTTTGAAGAAGGCCAAACAAGAGAAAGATGTACAGGAAACAATCCTGTGCTGTTGTTTCCATATCATAAGGCACTCTAGGACCAGGTAATCTCTAGACTGCAGCTTTGCAGCAGCGGTTCAAGACAAAATAAAGGCTTTCTGGGTAAGCTGCAGACCATGCTGTTACTCCCATTGTCACCAGACAGATGGTTTTTAAATTCCATATACACCAATCCTTTGCTATGGCACAAGACAACCCAACCACTGCAGAAATGCAGAAAGACAGGGAAAACCTCTCCTAAGGACATGTAGCAATACTCACTTCACGTGCCCTTTGAGTGCCATTCCTCAAACACTCCCCATGTTGAATGCACTTCAAATCTCGTTTCTTTGGAGTATATGTGTGTGTGCATGCAGAGGTATCACTGGAGGGAAGAGCAGCTCCAGGTGACACGCACAGATTCAAGCAGATATACTCCAGCTCTCCAATGCTCCTCATTCCTACACCTACAGCAAGCCATAGCTGTATTATATAGAACTCCACTCTCTTCCTACTACCTTTCCAGCCTGCTAGCAAACATCCCCTCCAGCTACAAAGGACAGAATTAGCCTGGCCACTCCATGAGAGGCTCCTCACCAGCTGCTTCTCCAGTTCCTTGTGTGATGGATGCAATGGAAGACAGAAATCCTCCTCCTATAGCATTTATCATCACTGTCTTGTTTGGGGAATGCTCGCGTGAGCAACAAGAGTGATGGAATATACCACCAAAACATTTGAGACATGTACGACAAAAGCTACTGGAAAACAAATTTCCTCTTCTGTTCTTCAGCCTGATCTTTATTCTCTCCCTGTGCAGAGGGAGAGAAAAAGGTCCTGCTCTTAATTAGGTCCTATTTAAATCTTAATTAATCCTGTTTAGCAGATTGAAGAGGAGAGACCATCATCAGAACGGTGGTGATTTTCACTCTTGAGGAAAAACAAGGCGTCACATCATTTATTTAGACTCTTTTGAATAGCTGCCAGAATCTTACCATCCTCTGCAACATAATAATTTTGGGTCCTAGATTCCTGCTAACTGTGAAAATATGGATCAGCCTCAGAGTAAAAACTATGTAGTCCAAACAGAAAATGACTCTCCCAGAATACCAAGAGTTTTCATCAGATGAGTGAAGCCTGATGGAGACAGTAAAAGAAAATGAAGAGAGGCATTGAGTAAAGCATGCAGAAGTCAGGTAAAAATACACTGAAACAATTGAAATGGGGAGTGGGAAGTGAGTAACTGGAAAACAGAGCACAGCTATCCAGGGCTCATGCCCTCTCCCACCCATTCCTGCCTGATGATAGGTGGTAGAACTGGTTAATGCATGCCTTGTTTATACACTTCCTATCTTAGCTACATCATCCTGTGTCTCCTCTTCCCCTCTAAAACCATTAACAGCAAAGAAATCTTGTACTTTCAGCTTCTCCCACAGCCCTCTAAAAACACCATAGTGCAATGACCACTCTGCTGCACTGAGGCAGCAAGAACTAAGTTACAGCTGACCAAACGACTACACTGTAAAATGTGTTTCTGTCATTTCTTTGACATGGTTGTTAACTCACCCGTTCATGTAAAACGGTTTATGTGAGCTAATGACATTCTGTTAGACTATTGCAGGTACAATTACAGTCCCCTTAACTACAACACACTAAAGCTCAAAGAGCCCAGATTACCATGCTAAATAGTCAATAATAGGAGCCAGGGAAAATCCCAAAGAACTTCTTACTCTCTGAGATAATAACCATCTTACCTGCAACTTTGTCTCATGTGCTCTATATAGCCAGTCTTAAAGGCACTGTCATGAAACCTAAGCCTATTTCAATCATCTTCTAAACAAGCTCATCCAAACTTAAGCATTAAGAAGGGCTGTCCTGCTGGCCTAGAAAGATCTGAGTTTAGGAAAGCCACCTTTGACTCCAGGGATAGAATTCCATTAAACAAAAAAAGAGAAAATATTGCATGCAGATGTTCCCTAATCACTTTTTTTCATTTCTTGCTTTTACAGATTTAGAGTCAAGGCTTGGCAGTATTTGGGCCCTTCGTAAAGAACAGGGAGTTTCATGAACACATCGTTTCCCAAAATCTCATTACAGGTTGTAGTCAAAACCCAGAAAGGAAGCAAAGCTGTAACATGGCCACAAGAAAAGATACTACTCACCTGAACACAATCCCTGCTATGAAGTAGAAGATTGCTAGCGTATCCATAACATTCCACAGATCTGTGAAATACTTACTGCCATTCATGTACCACTGGGAAGGAAAAAGAGCAGAAAGTAACCACCACACAGCACTGGCCAGTGACATGGGGAGCTCATCCATCCTCCCCTCTTTTCACCCCACTGGATGTCCTCATGGATAAATATTCCACCCACTGTAATAGTAAGGATTGTTTCCTTGCCCAATTAATTTTTTGTCACGCGTAATAGGTACATCAGAGTTCAGATTGTTTTTAATTTTCCCAAAAAGAGGGTTTTTAATATAACCAGCAATGTCAGAAATTACCGGCAACATGTTTTTACCGTTAACTTCTAATAGGACTATGGGTCAAGATTGTCTATGTTGAGGGCTCCTTAACACATGTCCTCCTGCCGCCCGGATGTCCTAGGTGGATGCTCTTGCACTGGGACCAGTTAAGCACACAGGTGACACAAACATAGCACCGCAGTGAGGGTTACTGTGCTCAAAGGACATAACCCAACCACACAGGTACTTGTGCGTGGGGAGAGGAAGGAACAGTCCTGATAAGAGCAGAGAATGATGTACTTAGTGCTCACATGTGTATACACACATGCTGCCAGGGGACCTCGGGGTAGATCACGGTATGCTCCAGCAGAACTGCTGCCAAATGGGTCAAAGGAGTCTTGGTTTGACCCACTAAGAGCAGGTGAAATACTGTGGGGAGGCAGGAGGGTCACTGTTTCAGGGCAGTTGAGGTATTCTGGCTTCTCCTTCTTCACAGAGCTCATTCAGTGATCTGTCCCTGGCTACATGCACATGGTTTTGAACAAAGATCCAGATTTAATTTATTCTTTTAATTACCTGGCTCTCTCTTTCTGAATTGCAAGTCTAATGAGAATCTCTGCCCATTCCCAGACTGAGTGGTACTGCGCCCTGGATCCAAAGGTTGTGCAAGAATCAACTTCTAGATCTAATTCAGAGGTGACTCATTAGGACAAGTAGCTTAACCAGGAGAAACCTCTGCCAGGCCTGAAGAAATAAGCTGAGTCCCTGATCATAATTCTTTATTTTCATTGAAATAGTCAAAGCTTAGTAGAGTACTGATCAGCGAATCTTTCTATAACTGGCATATCCAAGGAAAGCAATTCTGCTCTCAGTACTTTTACGGGAAACAGAGGTCGAGGGGAGTTTTCTTCTAAATGCAGAAGAAGCTCTAAGTAGAGAGGCCCGCTTTGCTATTCCAGTTGCACAACTGTTGCATTTTCTTCCCATGATGGGACGCATTGCTAAAGATGGACGGGTGTGGCACCTACCAGGGTGTCAGCCTCAAGGTATTACCAGACACTATTTCAGCATCTTGGGACCAATATACAGCTTTCTTACTATTTAAGGTACCAAAGGTTGAGCACTGAGTGGGGACAGCATGTCTGACACCCATGACATTGGGTTGTTTCTGTCTAGTAACACCTTAAGTCAAACATAAGTTGTCTTGCTACACGTGACAGTGAATTGGTGTTTCGTGTGAACAGCTAGATGCATAGGGTCGAAATGTTTTTCACAAGGCAATAAGCATATCCCTGCACTACAGCTGGATTAAATGCAGCAGGTTTAAGCTTCTCTTCTATTAAACGCACAATTATGGATGGAAGAAAGGAAACAGGTTTGGGTCTACAGCAGAAAGGGAGAAAACAGAGGCAGATGCACGCAAGCAAGCAAGAAAAACTGAGACTGTACTGCAGTTCAGTCCTTCAGGTTATCAAGTAGGGCTAAGAGTTAATGTGCATGGAGGGTCTGTCCAGAGTCCTTCTCTGAGAAAACGGGGCTTGCCTGCACACCCCACAAGTCTACCCAACTCACCTGGCTGGAGGCTACATCCGTGTGGCTAAGAAGATTGCAGGAAAAAGGCATCTCCGATTTCACTATTGCCATGACAGCTCTAAATAGGATATCAGAAAGTAGCTCCGGCTAGTTAAAAATCCCTAGGACCACCAGAAGTGAAAAAAGCCTGAGCCAGTGGCTCACGGTTCAGATACAATTCAGTTCTCCAGAACAGTGAAACAACCTGCTTTAAATTTGGAACAATGTCTAGTAGCTTTTACCTCCACAGACACACCACTCTCTAATCAGAGGGCTGATTTGTCCCCAGAACCAGTTATCTGACTGCAGCAGCTGCAGCGGGACCCCAGGCAACGTTACTCTTACTTTTCCTTTGATGTGAAAACAAAATTTGAGACAACCCTCTTTTTTTAAATATTAAGGACACAGGTACTATTTTGACTGCAGAGTTAGACCAATGCACACCCAGTCTATCTCAGAGGAAGCCAGGGAGAAAGTTCCCTGAGAAGCTCAGAGGACTGGGACACTGCTCTGTGGTTTGCTGCTTAGCAAAATAAGTTTGAAGCCAGGACACTGGCTTAAGATAAATTTAAATCTTCAATAAAGTCTCTGTTTTAGCTGCCTTCATGCCCACAATCAAACTGGTACAGTCGGGCCACCAGCTATTAATGGGATTACTGGGATCTGACGTTGTTCTACCTGCTCAGGGTAGCGAGAAATAGTGACATTGGTAGGAAAAAAGGTTTCTATCCCTAAGACTTTCCCCAGGACTTTTGCTGGGTACACACGGGAAGTGCAAGGACAGGTCCAGAAACACCAGAACCTAAATCAGCAGAAACAAACACTCCATTAGTGTTTTCATTGCAACAGAGTCTTTTACTTTTCCCCCATTTTCCTTAGCAAGTAAAGTTGCCTTAAACAGGGTACCACCTCGACTGTTAAAAAGGAAAAAGACCACACAGCATGTTCAGTACAGTAACATCAACACTCAGCCATGTCATTTGAGCTCATGTAAGAAATGTTGTTGCAGGGTGGTCTGATCCAGCAGATCACCCACAAACACTCATGTGGAGACTAATGCCTTAGAGGACAATCCGAAAGCAGTGCTGCACTGAAACCACACACCCATTTCTTTTCTAATTTCCCCAGAATCTCTAGACTCAAGTCCCCACTGACTGGTAGAGACCAGCTTGCCTGAAAACCAACTTATTTCATATGTCCCCTTATGTATGAAGTGAGAAGAATATCAACTATGCATCTGGCTACAAAGGCAGTCCCACACACCACTCCCACACCACACCAGCACAAGCAATGCAGGCAGTCCAAAGCTGGTCCTTGGGACTATGTGAAACTAGCAAAAACTGTATTTATGATCAAAAGATAAACAGACGTACATAATGATATGTTGCTCGTTGGTCAAAAAAAAAAGGGGGGGGGGGCGGGATGTGTGGAGAAGAGAGGCAGGAATCACTTGATCTGGAGGTATGCACACAGATAGATCTGTTAAATCTAACCTCTATATTCTCAACTGCTTTGGCAATTCAAGCCAAGCATTCCTGAGAAATATCTCCACTGGCATCAGCTTATCTACACAGCCTCAAAAAGTCAACACACATTCCCCTTGGCGCTTGGACACCGCAGATATTGGGGCACAAGGAGGAATTAAACATTGGGGGGAAAAAAAAGCCCAAAATATTGTGCCTTGAGTTGCCTGAACATATCTCCCAAGAAGTTGTTTCCCTGTAACTTAGAAGTGGCCTGCACTGCCTTACACTACTAGGAGGGCAAAAACCACAAGGCTTTAATCTAGCCCTAGACATTTTTGGTTTGCAAGCGCTGCCTACTTGTCTCACTTCATCACAAAGCAGAATGAAGACCAGCACGTAAAGGATCATCTCCAGGACGGTAGGTTCCTTCTGGAAATCCATAAGCAACACGTAGGCGAAGAGCAACAGGAAAGCGATGTAGAAGATGACATTCCAGGAGAAGACCACAAAGGGAGAGGTGAAGAAAGACACATAATACAAGAAGAGTTTCTTACTCTTCTCCACAGGTTTTTTCCTGAGGAATTAAAAGAGGGGAAAGGTCTCAAAACATAGCTTTTACGCCTGGAAACATTTGTGCTCTTCATCAAAGTGAAAATGAGAAAGGTGCAAAGTCTAGCACAGGACATTACTTTAAAGATAATGCCATTCTGCATCCACTGACTTCAGGCATGCAAGTAAACTGGCACAACTTAACTCCAGATCAGAATGAGGACACGATCTGTCAAAAGGTCATTCAGCCATTAAATCTCTTTCTTTGAGAGTGACTGAACAGTGGAACAGGTTCCCCAGAGTGGCTGTGGAGTCCTTGGAGATACTAAAAACCCAGTTGGACACAGTCCTGGGCACCCTGCTCTAGCTGACCCTGTTTTGAGCAGAGGGTTGGACTGGATGATCTCCAGAGGTCCCTTCCAGCCTGAATCGCCCTATGATTCTATGATTAATTGACTTGCATTGCTTCTACTAATGAAAAGCCGGCTGATTACCTGAATGAGATGAAACCACAGCCTATTAAAGGGAAAAAGAACAGACAGAGTATAATCTTCCAGTTCTTAGTATCTCTTGAAATCTCTCCATACCACTGCTTGGAAAGGAAATTCTGCAGGGAAGAAGAAAATATCCTCATTTGTTCTAACAGTAACAAAAGAACCTAGGAATGCTATTAGAGGACATTTGATTTAGTAAAAAACACCAAAAACTTTGAGATTTCAATCAAAATAACCGGGATTCCTGTTTCAACAATACAGAAAGCTTTCTGCATCCATACAGTGTGCTGGTTCCTTAGTCCAGCCATCCTCCACTCTACATGAGGAGGAGTTCAAAGTGAGGCTGAGCAGGACTTGACGCAAATTAGAAGGCACTTTACGCTGGGCAGTACATCCACACTGTGCATACACAGGAGTAGTGCCAAGGGAGAAGGCACTTCAGGCGGTCTTCATCATCCAGCTCATTCTAATTTACAGGTCTAAACCAAGCCTTCCCCTCTTGACTTAGCATTTGTGGGCAAATCGGCCACTTCCTATTTTAAGGAGAGGAGCCACACACCCTGTCCTCCGCCCGCCACAGTCGGTGCTCTCTGGGATGCATTTGGGAGCACGGCAGATGCTGGCCCTGTGAGCGTACTGCAGGACACGGCTAAACTGCTGCCTGCAAAGCTCAGTGTTCACAGGGCTGGGAAACCTCACCCGGCGGCTCTCGCTTCCACAGGGACAGTGTCCGAGCATTGGCCTTTCACAGACTGTTCATGTGGATGTAGCATTTTCACAGCAAGAACATTCACTTTTTTTTAAGCCACCTGGATCACAAAAGTTACAGCAACGCGTGCACCTTCTTTTCATTGACATTACCTGCACCCCTGGCTGTGCAATGAACTGCTGATCTTTAGCTTCCACTGCTAGTTCCAGGCAATTGCTCCCTCCCCAGGCTTCACAGGAATAAGTCAGCAGCTGCTCAGCTAGATCTTCGTCATTGCTGTAGCACTCGGTGAACAGCTCTGGAGGAAAGAGGCAGCCCCACACTGAGCTCCAACTTCAGACTCAATTTCCCACCAACTTGGGCGCAATTGTCTTCAGCGCCTTCCAAAGTATAATATTTCTAATATAAAAGCATGCAGATACCAGAACTCTTTCCACATTTTCAGCATGGTAAAACAACATGTGCATTGCTTTACGAATCCGCTTGCATGTATTAAGCTTTCATACAGAATTCGTGTCTGGATGGAAAATGTACATCAGCTGATACAGAGATAGCATTAAGTCGAATCCTGCACTAAAAAAAATGAGGAAAAATACAAACTTCTACTCAAATGACCCAGTACATCTGCTTGTTTCACCTTCTTTCCATTCATTTAACACTGATCTAATGACTTAGAGTCAGTCTCAATAATCCCATGTTAACCGTAGAGTTAGACAAGGGCAGAACCTGATGTTTTTCACTGGGAATCAAATTGCAAACATAGTTGTTCTAGAAGACCTACGAGCATCTTATTCCACCCATAGATTTTTGCCACTAATAATGCACATAGAGTGAAAAATTATTTCTCTTTTCAGCTGGACGTTTCCCACTCAAAGGCGGTTCTGTTGGTCTGTAACAGAGCGCAACACGGCAATGCCCTGAAGAGCAATCCAGCCTCTTATAAAACACACCAGCCTTCACTAGAAGCTCTTCTCCCCAACAGCACGTTTTCCCAGGCATTTCACAAACAGCTATGTCACCATGACTGCGAGGACGCACACAGCAATACTTTCGGCTGGCATTACCACATACGCTGCAATATGCAGATAGATCTTGACAGACTTCAGTGGGACCTGTTCACTTCTCAATGTCTTACTAAATAATCAGGCCTGAGGGATGTAGATACCTTTAAGAAAGTCTATTTAAGCACTTTTCACCTTGTGAAGCAGGAGATACTTTCTGGTAACAAGCAAGATATCTTCAGCATGGCCTTGTGCCACTCCTTAGCAGATAGTGAAATAGCTTTGTAATCATTCTGATACACGCACAAATAAAAATAAAGCTACAAGTTCAACAGGTCAATCTAGTCTCCACAAGCCCCAGAAAAGGAACAAACATGGTCTGCATTTAGGAGCAATAAAACAATATCCATCTGTGGGCATTTTCATGTTTTGGCTAAAAATGAAGCCACGACTGAACTGATTTAGTCCTGGTGGTAACACTACCTCAAGGAGAAGATTGAACTAGAGGCCTCCAGAAGCCCTTTCCGGCAACATTTCTACGGTTTATCCAACCTCTGCATGTAACTGTCACTCACGGTGATGACAGCAGATTGCTGGGCAGCAATGCAGTGACAGATCCACTGTTTTCCGCATCAGGCAAGAAAACAAGGCTATAACCTGTAACAAAGCCCCAGAGGCAACACCGTAATGTATTTCCTTCCAAGTTTAGGAACCAAGGTCCTGCTCCACAGGGTGCAGCACAGGTAAGCTTGAATTTGTAAGTTGTGGGTGCTACAAATTAATCCCTGCCCTGGTATCTGCCAGCTGTGCTGGCTTTCATTTCCATGTTCCTCCGAATAATTTGCAGGATAACTGGTCTCTGAGGAAACATCAGCATTATTGCTCAGGAAATGGAAGTTCTAAAAAAAAAAAAAAGAACATCCTTCTGCTCTCCTGTCACCCATTACCCTCGTTAAATAAGAAACTGTTGGTCACTTCAGCCCATGAGATGCAGGGCTCAGTTCTGAATTATTCACAGTCCTTGCAATAGGAGAAACTGAAGTTCATACAAAGGAAGAAAAATAACTGAACTAGATCTGCATTCTCAATGAGCGACAGTATTGCTTGTCATCTTAGAGTAAGGAAGGTATATGATTTTGCAGTTCAGAATTTAGGAATTCAATTCACTTTTTATATTGAATTTATTCTCATGCCCCAGAAGTACTCCTGCAAATTTGAAGGGTGGCTTTTCTCAACCTGAATATTACCAGCACTCATGCACAAAACTTCTCTTACTCTAGATTCTCCTTTCTATTTCTGGGCACCCTTCTTCTTCAGCCTTGCCATTAGAGCTAGGTAGCTTTTCTTCCCAATGAAAGGAATTCTCTACCCAAAAAAACCTCCCACAACACCCACTTTTGGAGGCAAGCTGTTCAGGCAGGACACACAGTTTCTACTGGGAACAGATGGTGTGGAAGAGATTTCCAAGCAGTAAAACCGCATTTTGACATTAAAGGGAAGCATTTAACGTCAGATATCTGGTTTTCTAAATAAACCTTTCTTTCTACTTGCTTTTGAGATGTCATTTCTCTTCTTTAAAATTCAGGCTGGATTTCTGGGCAGCATTTCAGGCAAATTGAATGAATTATCTTGCCTTGCATTTTGCTGAACAAAACCAGCAGGGTTATCAGTTTTGCTTTGCACAAAGTAAAAACATCACTAGGCAATCATTGGTACACACGAGACCTGGAGATTGTTAAAACAAGTAACATTCCAAGAAAGGAAACAATCTCCTGATCTCTGGCCCCTCCTATTAAATTTCTTAAGGACTTAAAGAACGCACTTACCTACTGCTCTTGTCTCATATTCATTAGCGAGTTCCTCAGACTCACCAGCAGCATTTATATCATTCTTCACCTTTGCATGCTTTTCAGGAGCTTACTGGCCCCGAGGGCTGCCAAAGTACAACCTCTGGTCTACGGAGAGAGAGTTAAGTCATGCAAAGCCCTCTGCAAAGGGAATGTGACATATTCTTTAAAAATCATCCCCCTCTTTTTGCAGCTGCTCAGTTCCCAGTCAAGACTGTCAAATGAAGATCCAGTTCCACAAAAAGAATGGTAACCCTCAGTATACTGGTTTGATAACAACTTTGTGACCAGTCTGAAAAGGTCTTCTGTTTAATAGTTATACATCGGCTTTGCATCTCTGGCTGAAGATTCACAAAAGAGGGTCTTGCTCTGTCACGAGCTACACTACCATTTTTACTGTCCACCAGTCCGGACCAGTTGGGTGCACCCAGAACCCAGACTAGGTTAGTCCGTTCCATTCAAAACATCTACACATTGAGGGAAAGAAGCACCCTGTTTCAGACACAAAGACCCACGTGAGCAGGAGCATCCATTAGCTTTGCTTGCATTAGCCCCATATTTACTGCCTGCGAATTATGTATTTGATACAATCATCACTAAATGTATTGTCTAATCAAAATTAGAAATGGATTTCAGTCAAATACCTGGGATCAGAAGACATCCATATTGCGGAATGGATGGGAACTCAGCATCCAAGCTTGAACACAGATGAGAACATACAACTGTAGATAAATGCTAGCTTGGACTGCTGACTCACACATGACTTCAGGAAAGAAAAGTATGAAATCCACACCCAAACACAAAATGGGTAATATTAAACTTACTTACAGAGTCATCTAGCAATTATCTCTTGTGGTTTTGTGTTTGAAGATGGATCCGGAGCCTTCAAAGGCCTACAAACCAAAGACGAGGAACACCACCATACTGTTTGCAAAGAGGAATAAAGGAGAAATCAACTTACTTGCTCCCAAATGACTTTAGACAACTCTTTCTTGTTCTGAAGAACTGACCAAATAAACAGAGCTTGCAACGGGTGCCTTGTGATAGGACACTCATCCTGAAAGAAAGAGCGACAACTCCTCAGACCTAAGGTCACCAAACTGTTTTCAACTGGAACAAATCCTAGCCTGCCACTCTCCTGTTTTCATATTTTCTTCCTTTTACAGCCAGCCCAGCGATCCTCTCTCTCGGCTATCTGGCACTTGTCACACACTAATGTAAGTTAGGTTGTATTTTATATTTATATTAAAGCCTTATATTTTCCTATTTGACATGGAGGAATCAGCATCTCTGTTTTTCCTAAAGCTGGCATTAAAGGACATTTGGGTCAAAGTCACCTTCTGCTTTAACCCATGCAGTTCAGATAGCCTCATTCACAGCTTGACTTTGTGTTTAGAGAACACACATTAACATCCTCTAAAAGAAATACTAACTTTATACAAATATGCCTTTTGTGTTTAGGCAAGACCCTGAACTTCACAAAAACTTAACCAGAGAGGAATTTCTACATCGTCATCTTCTTTGCATTAGAGTGATTACCACCTGGGGATGGCAAAACCATCACAAAATGACTCCTGAGCAACAAAACTTTTCAGAACAACAAGCTTTGGTGGAAACTCTCAAAACTAACCAGCATTTTCAAACCAAGCTTCCCCCCAATGTCACAAGTATTGTATTGCATCTCTGAAGTCAACAGCTGATTTCAAAAGTTTCCTATCTGATCCCCGAACTCCAGTTGTGAAACTCAGATCAGGATGTGACGTTTGGACCTACTGAGCTGTGATAACTAAGAAGTCTGGTTCTACCTGACAAGGAAATGAAGTCCAGAAGGTGCTTGACACCCTTGCAACAGGCAAGGTTTAAGATACAAGAGTGTGTACCAAAATATAAGAGTCCAAATTCCTCATGCCCAGCTGACACCTCTGTACCAGACTCTGAATTTATATTGGTATAAATTACAAGCATAACTAGAGCATTGACTGCCTTAATAGAAAATATTTTAACTCAACACCCAAACAAACTCACCTAATTTTCTTGTAGTTAAATGACCCTTACATGCGTTTGTAAAATGAGGCAGTATGTTAAATGTAAAACAAGGCTGCGATTGTTCAAGCAAATCCTGCTATGCCAAAAAGGAAACATAGTTTTTGTTCTTTTCCTTTCAGGGGTTGCGCAGTGTAATCAGAATGTTCATCACTTACTGAAAGATGTATTTCCATCTCATCTTTGCTATTCTTGTCATCTCTTTTGAGACCTCTTCGGAAGTCTTCAACCATCTTCCACACAAATGTGAGAAGTGCATCATTATAGGAGTTCTTTGCGATCTGCAGGTTCTTGAACACCAGGCTGCTGAAGTTGTTCGTGTACAGCTCTCTAAGGACCTCTGTGGTAAGGAACTTCCTCAGATTCAAGCCATTTTCCAGGAAAAGACGGACAAATTTGGGCCTGTCTTTCACTAGGGCTGTGAACATGACATCCTGTAGGTCAGCAGACTAGGAAGAAATGGAAAAGCAAGTATTAGGGAGCATGTGAGACGTAAAGCTTACCTAAGGGCCTGACACATGTGGCTAACTGCCACATTTCCCTTCATGCTGCCACATCTTCATCAGAATCAGTTTTTTCTGTATGCAATTGCCTTTGTTGGATGGCCTAGAGTACTTCTGGCACAGGCAGATAACCTTTGCAATCAGTGAAGTCAGTGCAAGGAGGAATAGACACTCTTACATATCACAGAGGTTGGGGTGCTGAGATAACGGCTGCTGTTACGATGTTTCTCTTCCCACTGCTCCCCTGTCCCTGTACTCAGACAGAAGTGGTCTGTACCTCCCAGTTTCGGTCATTGGTGAAGATCTCGTCACTGGCCAGGTCCAACTGGTTCCACTCCAGCAGCAGCTTCAGCTGCCCGTTCCAGTTATCTCTGTCATGTTCATTGGTGCTGAAAGCTGCAGAGGAGGAACAATCCTCTAGGTAAAAGACCAGAGACAGAATTGCTTCTTGGCATACTTGCTCATCTCTGCTTTTCACACTCTACCTGACAAGACCCCTATCAAGTGCCTTTCCCCAGACTCATGTGCATCTTCCTGATTGGGTTTTAGAGGATGCTGGAGACTTAGAGGCATATTTATGGTCCAATATAGGCCACAAAGGAGCTGCTAGGAGCACCTCATCAACCAAATCAGCACAACATTTCTTTCAGGTTCCTCAGTGTCCTGCATCTTCTACACAAAAGAAATGCTGTGGGATTCCCAATGGAGCCCTACACAAGAAGTGTCATGAGAAACTGTAACATTCATAGGCTTTCTCCACACGCAGACAGGAAAATGAGGTCAGCCCAGCAACCTTCACTAAGCACCAGTTCTGCTCTGCTGGAGTAGTAGAGAGCCCAGGTCTGAACTACTCATGGCAGCAAGTCACTGAGATTTGAAAGAGTTGGGAACCAGCCCTGCACATTGACTGTTAATTAACTGAAAACTTCTCTCCCCGCTGAATGCTGATTAAACATCTTCAATCCACATATACCAAAGACACTAGATTTTACATTGCAGGATGCTGAGTAATCCACTTCTGCAGTATAACTAGGAAAGATCCTTCGCTTGGCTTCCTGACTCCCTGTTGTGTTGCACACTTGTGTGCTACTCTCAGAGATGCTACCTCAGCATCCCCAAAGCTCTGCTGAATGCCTTCCTGATTATCTGGACTGAGTTTTGATCTCACCCATGCTAACAGATCCCATAATGCTGCTTGCAGGCTGTCCACACCACCTCAGATGAAGACAAGCTCCAGTCTGTGGCAGGAGCTCAACTCTAGAGAGATGGTACTGCTCGAGGGAAGGCTGTTCTAGAAAATAAATAGCCATCTTTTTCTATCTATTAAAAAAAAAAAAAACACAAAACCACAAAACAGAAAAACAATTACTTGCCTTTGTACAGAGCAAAAGAAATGGCATTGCTCACGATTTCATCTCCAGCTTCTTCTATTTTGATAACTGTCAGTAAATGAGGGTTCTCAAGGACTTCTTTGATCTACAAAAAGAAAAAGTTCCATTTCAAAGCAATCTAGGTTGTTTAGTAGTTTATGTCCTAAAGCATCTTTAAGGGAAATTTCTCCTCACATTGCAGCAAAGTTGTTTCTCATCAATCCTATTTCCACGTACAGTTAAAATTTAATCAAGTCCAGATAGAAGTAGATAATGAGATTTATTTTAAAGTCACCAAAGTACGAGATTAATTATCCTCTGAACGTACAGCAAATAACTGTGATTCCCTCTATGCAGAACACCATAACCAAAAAGATATGATCTCAGTAATTAGAAGCTACTCATAAAGAAAAAACAGATTGTGACAGCGCAAGTTTCAACAAACGTCTAGCAGTCTATTAGAGAACAGTTTCTACCTCCTTGTGCTTTGTCAAAAACAGAGGTAATGTCTCACATAACCAAGCCTTATAAAGTTACTTTCATTCTAGCACATAGAAAACAAATAATCTTAGCCATTCTTGACTGCAGGAGGAGGTGCACTCCAAGGCAGCTCAGCGGAAGCTACAAGAAGTGTGGCCAAGTGACCAAACAGGGAAAACCGCCTTCAGCAGCTCCACGCTCCCCCAGTGCAGAGCTTCTTCTGGAAACCAGAGGCTCGTGGTCTTCTCAGAGGGCAGGTCTTCCTTTTCAGGTTTGGACGCCCCAGGCTCAAAGTGCGCATTCAGGCTCTGCTTCTGCAGGACTGTTTCTGCAAAAGGCCATGCCCTATTCCTGCCCTTTTTCCTGTAAGCTTCTTATTACAGAAACAGAAAATTGTTGATGGTGGAAGACAGCTCTGGAGACCTGGAGACCTAGCTCAAGCCCGCTGCTCAAAACAGGGTCAAGTGGAGCAGGTTGCCCAGTGGAACTTGAAGGTTGTCCCATGGACTCACTCTGCCAAGCTCTGACCAAGAGTTTTGACTCAGCCCTTGCCAGAAACAATAGCTGCTTAAACTTCAATACCAGAGGCATTGTTTGGCTTATATCAAAGAAAATGCACACAGGAGTTTGAGTGTCTGAATTCCTCTCCAGGGCCTGCAAACAACTTGCAATGGTACATTCACAAAAAAATAAAAACTAAAATATTAAGGGGGGGGCAGAAAGCAGAGAGAGGGGCCTGAGGGAAGCAATATAACATTTTCCATCCCCCATTATGAACTTTGACTGAGGTTTGAATACGCAATCACTCCCCACTCCCTGCTCCCCACTGTGAGCGTGGGCAGGAGATAATTAACCAAGAGAGGAAAACAGAATCAGACCCCAGGATAAAGCATTGGGCAGTTAATGGAGAAAGTCAATTAGCTCAAGTTAATGGATTGTTCAGTGAGCGGAAGTGTTGTTGGAACTAAGACTTCTGAAAAATAACAGAACATTAAGATTTTTCTGGAGCTCCATTTTCTTCTGTCCCTATTAAGAACAAAAGTATATCTAAACCCAAGGCTATCCGAAGGTCAGGTAACCAGAGAGTTACAAGAGTTTCCTGAGACTGGCCCAAGCAACCCAGGACAGCAGGTGCTCTCCCTACTTCTCCAGTTTCCCCAGTCCGCAAAAACCACTCTTGTAACCAACAGTTACATATGGGATCACAATGGTGATCCTGAAGGCTCTACCTCTGGTCAAAGAGGCAAAGAAAAGCAAAAGAAGAATTTGCTGGTGTATGTGCGGTGTTGTACCTTCAACTGCATCCCAAGTACACAGTACTGGCAAGTCAACGCTAACAGAGTCCCAGTGGAGATGGTGTAGGGATGCCGCTGTGGCGAAATGCTAACCAAGTAAGCCTCTAGTCCTAAAGGTCCCACTCCTAGTCTGCAAGGGAAATCTGTCCGGCCCAATATCTTAAGGGCTGCAGGAAGACAGACAAGAACTTATGGAACAAATGAGAGAATCTTGAAGTAGAATTGCTACAATCTGAAAGTCCATGGGGTGGCAGCGATAACCCTTTGTCTCCGAGCAACTCAGCAGGATTTAGCAGTGTGAGGCCTGATTCAGCAAATATCCAATTTCTCCACCTTCACAAAGGAATTGCAACACCAACCAACACATCAGCCAAGAGACACATCCAGCAGCCAGTGCTCCGGAGGAATCGCAAGCATCCAGGGAGCAGACAGTTACAAAACGTCTGGCCTTAGCTCTCCTGTGCCTAGACATGTGCTGCCTTTCCAAAAAGACTGCAACCCCCCACTCCTTTTGTTCCAGCCCCTGTAAGTTATAAGAGTTTGGAATTCTTTTTTAAATCCTCATGGATATGTCATGACAAGGAGGCCTGTACACCCCATAGGTATCACCAGATAGCAACATCCCCGATTTGGAAGTCACTAGCTGCTCCTGATCTCCTCTTTCCTCTACCCTTCTCCCACTTTCAGCCTTGCTAGGTCCCTGCAGTAGCACACACTTACCCATTTGATCCAGCTTTCGGTCTCTTCTTCCGAGAGCCTTGAAATGGTGCGAGGCAAATACCTAAGCAAGCTCTCCTTGACACACGAAGAAGCAAGAGCGCCTTCTGCCTCCACCAAGCTAGCAATAACATCAGCGATACGGCCAGAGCCTTCCACCACAACACAGGGAATCTTACTCTTGATGGCCACGTTGATAGACTAGGAAGCCAAAGAGGGAGAGGTGATCACTTGAAGCACAACTGTGTTATTAGAGCCTACTATTCATTACAATAGCCTAGAGATTTTAGGTTTGACTTAAGTGAGCAAAACCAGAAACCCATGGTCCAGAGCAGTATTTTCATTACTACCCACTGATACATCACCAATGCCAACTCTTCAAAACAGCATTCATCTAATGACAGAGAGCTGTGAAGAGCCCCACAGAAACCGAGGGACAGAAATCACCATCTGCCAAATTTTAGAGTTGATTAGCAGATCAGGAAAATTGTCAAGTGGAAATGTCATTCAGGACACATTACAACACTGTCTAGCTACAGTCACTACTGTTTTATGGCACAGCACTGCTCAAGTACCACCACAGCTGAGTACAAGGGTTCTGGCTTTATTTGCTGGAGATGCAAGCGGCAGTCTTTTACACAGAAATCGCTTGTGTAGCATCATGAGAATATTGAACTCCAACATTACTGAATGTCTCCAAGTAGCTACTCAAGTAATTTCTCACATAGCAATGTTGTATGCCGCTTACCAGCAAGAAAGAAAGAGGTGTTGAAATAATGATGGAAGGACCATTAGCCCTCCTGTTGCAAAGACCACAACAGGAGACAATTATTTAATTTGCTTCACTACCATTGAGAACACAGTCACCAGAATAGAAGCTGTCTGCCAGTAAGTTGTACAAAGGGAGTCAATGCAAGTTATGATAAACCACTGCAAAGACAGAACATCTACTAGCTACCTGAAGAGATGGTTTCATGAGAACAAAAAAAAAATATCAACTTAGAGTCATCAAAACTATGAGCACATTACTGCTGTCAATTGGACAATGGGACCAAGACAAAAGCAAGGTATTTTTTCTTGCCAACTAGATCAAAGTGGTTTTCTTAAGAAGGGCCCAGCTAAAGCAGATGGTTTTCATCCCAGGGGGTTTAAAACAGAAGATTGAAACAAGTTTTATTTCTCCTCTGCTAAAGCGGATTCCTGTCACCATGCACCACTCACAGAAGCTGAGAAAGAGGGAGTCTTTCCTGGCCAACACTGCTAAGATTAAGGCATGGCAAGGGCAGACGTCCACAGCATGGAACCTGCCATGTCACTTTGGGCTGATCAGAGACTCAATTTACTTCTTGAAAAATGGCATCACCTACAAACGAGCAAGAAGGCAGACACAAACGTCTCTGTGTACTAGTGACACCAATAAATAGCCAAGAGACTGGCATGAACCCTTAATTGAACTATTATCCAGTTACTTTTCAGAGGAACCTCTTGCTAGGAATTATGCATTTGATTTAACAAGGCTTTATTCATTCTGATTAGATAGCTAGTGAGTCTGTGTCACGTATCATTTCTTAACAGCGGGTTTGAGGTCTCTCCATAATATACCTGTAATCACAAGGCTGCCCAAGTAACTACACTCCATGGCGTATAGAAACAGCTCCTTCAGCGATGGCCAAATCCTCTCTTAAACATTGGTAATTTGGAACTACAAGGAGAAGCGGGCATATTCAACATGTCACTTTCAGTAAAGCTTTGCTCTAAAACCTGAATGGATGCTTTCATTTCATCTTAGGACCTCCAATTAACACAATGAACTCAGCATCTGTATTCACCTACAATCTACCTGTAGGCAAAGCTAAAATTAATCATGGGACTGGAAACAAAACACCCAGAAAATATACAGGGAGGCTGGGATAACGATCTGAAATTTCACAGAGTGGTTCAGACTAATTGATGAATGTTATCAATGAAGTAGCAACAGAGAGTGTGCTTTGAATTCACATTGTTTGTCATCCTGACAGGCAAAGCTTCAATTAGCCTCAGTATTAACAGCATAGCTCTGGTCAGAACAGGTAGTACCAAGATCACCTCTTCAAAAGAGATAATTATAAATACCACCCTGCTTCAGTTTTACTGACTCAAACACTGACAAACCCCCTTCAGCGTATCCTACCCTCTTGCAAAACCCAGCCCCTTTCCCAGCTCCTTCATCCCAGGCTGTGTCCCCTCTTCTTGCTGCTAGTCAGAGCCAGCTGGTCCTCACTGTTGCCGTTCCCTTCCCATGCAGCCTGACTGCACATCCCCACACTTTGAATTCCCTGCTGCCAGGTCCCTTTGCTCCCTCAGTCCCACTCTCCTCACTCAGGCCACTCACCTTCACTCTTGCAAGGTGGAGGGGGAAGTAACAATCCTGTTTGTTTTTTTTTTTTTAACAGAGACAGATCTAGAACTTATCTCTTTTTCCCCCTTCCCTAAGTGTTACCTAGACATCCTGTTTCAAGAATTTCTTTCTGCCTTCTTTGTTCTGTTCATCCTCTTCCTACCTGTTGGCTATTTGAAGATGATGCCTGCTCCCTCCCCTTCTAGGATTAGAAGCGTCAGAGTCAGCAGAACCCTCCTGCCTTGCTCGGCTGCCTAGATTTAAATTAGGTGCAGCCCACCGTTCTCAGGAGCAGCAATCGAAAGTCAGTTTAAGCAAGCTCTGAGCTGGAGTATCTCCAGCACAAGCTGATCTTCCCTGTGTATTACAAGAAAGCACTAATGTCCACTGAGCATGGGCAAGCCAAGCTTTCCCATACCAAAGTTTAGGCAAATTTGTATAAAAAGGATCAAGAGCTACAAGGCTACAAAGACTTTTCTGATTGCTGCTCAAATAAACACAAGAAACAAACATTTTTGTGCTGGATTTGTTATGGAAGAATTGAGACGACCAATCGGTCTCAGCCAAAAGTTTTCCAGGTTGTCAGCTTGAGGTAAAAACTTTGCACAGAAAATTTTAACTGAAACAAACTTCATAAGCTTAAATGGAACTGCAATAAGGTCTTTTTATAGCAATTGCTGGGCAAGCTTCAGTAAATAATAGGACTGAGTACTTTATCATGTTGCTTGTGGAGTAATCTGTCTTAAATATTAGAGCAATGTCCCTACTGTCGCTCCTGGAAATAAGTAAAAGAAATAAACTTACTTTCAAAGTCTCTTTCCCTCCACCTTGGGCAAAACACACAATTGGAATCTTCCCACCATAATTAGATTCTGTGAAACATGCCAAAAGAAAAAGGCAAAAAGATGAAACCCATTAATGCAGTTTGAACAACTTATTTTTCCTGAGTACAATGAAAGATTTTCAAGCAGTTCATGCAGACACTCCAATACTAGTTTACTGTTGATTTTGCCAAATCTATTAACAGCTTTTCCTGTTTTCAGTGAAAACTCAGTTTTGCCTAATGTTCCGCACAGCTGGCTTCAGACACCACCAGATGCTTTTTTCCTCCTCCCCATTAATAATTTTTACTAGCTCCAAACTCCCCAAAACACATGATTTTATTCTATTTACCTACTGCTTTGACCATTTTGAGTCTAGGCACAAGGTTCTTATCACAAGTTGAAGATTCAGAACCTCTGACTTCACATTTGCAATTATAAAGGAAAGCTAAGAATTCCATAAATCTAGGAACTAGTGTTTAAGAGGCATATCAGGTTTCATAACGATTCTGGGTGCTTCATCATGACTAACAGCAAATACGCTTCAGCTGAGGCACACAGTAAAAAAACCCAAACTCTTTAACTAAGAATTTCCTGACAAGGCTTCTGATTTTTTTCCTTTTTGGCAAAGAAGAGGCTGAAGGAGGAATTACTGAGGAGCAGGTTTCAGATGGATCAATCACCCTCACAAATGAATGTTTTGGAAAAAGCCTAATTTCAGCTCCTGTGTAGTTGTGCTTCAGCTACCTGGAATTCAGTGCCAGGTGGGAAATATGTAGATGGGGCAGCTTCCAACAGATAGCCCAGCAGGAAGGGAGGGAAGGGCTGTACGGCTGAAATGGATCATTTGCTGTGTCCCACAAAGGACTACTGTCACATACAGAAAGGAAGATTGCTCAAGAAGCCTGATTGTTCCTGAAAGTGCTCAAGATGCAATGCTGTTAACACATCCCTTCCAGCTCAGCATCCAAGGGATGCTACCACTACTCTTTTGTTCCCAGAAAATGACTTTGCATCAGTCCCAACACAGGGAAGGGCTAAAGAGGAGGAGGTCTGCAACCTGATGCCCACACCTACCTGGGATGACCCGCTCCGAAATGTACTTTTCTAACTGAGTTCGTACTTTCGCCTCTATCGTCGGATGCCCATGAGTGCCATTATCGACCAGTAAGAGATGGGTGTGATTATTATCCAGGCAATACAGGGGGTCTCTTTTGAGATCATCCATTATGTAGTGGGCCAGGTAGTACCCCTAGAAGCACAAGCACAGCGTTTAACCGGGATCCAAGGGCAGAGCATGCACAAGTCTCCAAGGACAAGCCAGTGACAGCTGAACCCCTAGCCACCAACTATTCCTCACTAGTTAGGAGTCTGGATTTCCTGACTCAAGACAGTGCACAGGGCAGTCCCAACAGCAACAAAAGACAGTGAGAGAAACCCCGTACAAAAGCACAGCATAAATATTTGCAGAGAAAGTTTTTCTTTAGAAGAGAGGTCTGATTTACGATGATCCTCTCGTAACTTCACCTCAGCCAATGGAAGAGCGGGAGTTATTTGCAACAGTTTAGCCCTTTCAGAGATCCTGTTAAGTGGCGCATGTTTCCTTCAGCCACCAGGAACATTAAATCTGTGGCAAACTTACTTTCAACACCTGAAAGAATCAGAGCATTTTTTAGGTTGGAAGGGACCACTTGAGATCATCTAGTTCAACCCCCAAGCCTCCTTAGAGCCCTCGGTAAACTAAACAGCTTTTATTTATCTAAGAGGATGTTTTTTAGACACGTTCTATAACACCTAGCGCACAAAAGACAAGGGTATCTGACAGATAGGACAGTAGTATCGATGAGCAAGATTTCTAACAGCAGCAGCAGGTACAACATGTCTTAGCTCATGGGAATCCCCGCTACAGACTACTGTGTAGGGATTCCGCAGCAGCTAGAATAACCGTGGAAGAGGTTATTCCCTAATACTCTGCCAGACATGAAATTAGAGCAGCTGAACTTCCACACAGTCATGCTAAGCCCACAGCTGAAATCCTCCCCACCAGGCCTGATGTGTGCAACCATCTTGAACATGAGAACACTTTAGTTTCCTCCTGTTCTGGGAAGAGCACCTGATGTTTCGTCTCACTGCTATGTACGTTGAAGAAAAGCTGGTCCCAGGTTGAATTGTCTAGGACACAGTAGCTCAGGCTAAGTTGACAGACATGCTTCTACACAAACATTGCACTGGAAAGCATTCTGCTGCGCTCTGCTTTACCAGAACGTACAAGCAGAGCTTGACTGACCGCTCAATTCAGTCATCACACGGCTGAGAGCATCAGCCTAGCAGACGTTGTTAAGAGCAGTGGTCAGTCAGGGACATCATTTGTATAATTTACAGCCCAGCCTTCTCTCCGTTTCCCCACCAACCACACACATTTCTTACGTCATTATCACCACTGCGAATCAGACTTTCTCGGTTGGAAATCATGCCCCAGGCTGCTATGCCAATAGCCACCACGTTCTCCTCCGAGCTCCGACTGATGGTGTTGTCTCTGACCACTTCCCCAATGTACTTCATCAGCCCGTAATGCGTGCCTCCTGTGAAAATCCAGGCCCCTGGAGACAACATGCAATAATCTGGGAGAATGTAGTGGAATATCCACCCTCCTAATGCATTACCTTTAAGATGCCACAAACCAATCCCCTCTCAAGACCTTACCTCAGAAGAGGCATTTATTCTTCAGTTAAACACAAACAATATGCTACACAATCTACCTTACGTTATCATGGGCATCCTGATGATTAGCTCTCAACCCTGTTACTTCCAAACTGTTAGGTCACATGTGCCCCAAGTGCACCAGCCAAGAAGAAACAAATCAAATGCTCCGCTTCCCTGCTGACCCTTTGAGCTGCTACCTCTCCAATGGTATTATGCAGCAATAAAATAATACAGACACAGATGCAGGTCTTTACCTTTGGACTGGGCAATGTAGATCAGCCTGCTGAATATCTTGCGCATCCGCGGCTTGAGCGCGAAGTTCTTTGCGCCCCCAGTGACAGAGATGACAAGGTTAGGGGTTTTCAGGTGCCAATGCTGAGTCATGAGATCATAGAGTGTTTCGGAGTCTGTGTCGCATGACAAACGGAGGTACTTGGATGAGAGAAAGGAGGAGAAACAAATAAGCAAGAGAAAAGTAATGATAGCTGGGAACAGACCAGGAATTGCATTTTCTTCCTTAATGTACACTCTTATTCCAACAGCCAGTAGACAAAGGGTAAAATGATGATGAACCTGAGCTTAAGTCTTTGCTTCTTTCTCTAAAGCATCTTTATCCTCCCCCTACAACCAGACCCCCATATTACTAGGACTTGCAAGGTGATCTCCTCTCTTGACAAATCAGTGCTCAGGTCTGGAAATAAGGCACAGCCTTACTGGAAGCAGAACAAAAGTGCTGGTGTCAGACCAGTGGCATAGTGAAGAACATAACTGCTGGTCCTAAGATCTCCCAGCTCCACCATTTCCAGGTTCAGCCCCAAACCTCCAGCACCCTGCTCAGTGGGGTGTGCTCAGGTTACACTACCACGTTCTGCCACGTACATCTTTAATTCAGCAGAGGCTAAATTGTGTAGCCCCGGAAATGTGATTTTTGTCATTACTAGTAAAAGTCCACAGGCTTTGTACTGAACTGAGAGTGCAGGTTATCAGGATCTCTTCGAGCAACCTGGTCTAGTAGAAGGTGTCCCTGCCCATGGCAGGGGGCTTGGAACTAGATGATCTTTAAGGTCCCTTCCAACCCAAACCATTCTACGATTCTGTGACGTCTTCGGCCTGAGCTGAGTATAGTTGTGATAGCAGTTGTCTAGCAGTGTAATAACTATTGTCTACATTTGATTTGCTTTAGGTTATAATAGTAACAACTAGTTATTCTGTGGGGATTGAACAATTTATGACCAGAATAAAAGGTGGCATGGAGGAATGCAGACACCAAATGACAATGGTCCCAGTCTATAAAAACAAAGCACAATGGCCAATAATGGTGACTATTTGAGTGCAACCTTGTGAATCAGGTAAAACTATTTTTAGAAATAACAAATACAACCAAAAGGAACTGTATAATTCAGAACCACTGAGAAGAAAGAGCATAAGCAGACTGTCTGGAGAGAAGTCTACAGAAAGCACTCCAAGCACACCAGGACTAAAGAGGATGGGACCCCCGTGATCAGTACTGAAATCGTCCCTTCAAAGACTTCAGGAGTCAGCATAAAGCCTCCAAACCCTCCTTCCACCAGAGGAAGGCAAGAGCACTGACCTTGGGATTCAGAGAAACATTGGAAGGAATGCAACACCAAGGAAGTTTACGGTATAGCAATTTTAACTGTAACAAAGCTATTTATAGCTTGGATTACAGATTAGTGGTAGCATTGTTGTAAGTGAACTATTGATAATTACAGTCTTATTTTCGTTACGCTATTAAAGCCTTAATGTGACAAGGTACGAATTCCAGGCTCCATGAGCATGATGTCCCTATCATAAGACATATCCATAACAATGTTTTAAGTTAACATATCACAACTTTATCAAACTTGTAGTAAAGCTTGAACACTGTATGAGGATGCCATAAAACACACTAGATAGATAAACCGGCTTCAGACGGACCTACCATCTCTCCGTTTATGTAAAAGGCTCTCTGGCTTTTTTGCTACACTGTTTAAGAGCCCCTTTGCAATTTTGTCGCTGTTAGTAGTTTAGTGTGATGGACTTTTGGAAGCCAGTCATGGCTATACAACCCATACCAGGGGATGAAAAGGAGTAACTTGGACCTGAATCACAGTGGATTTTGTATAGATTGCTGAGCATTCACAGGAGCGCAAAAACAAGGATTAGTTTGAGGAAGAAATGTCCTATCTTGAGAGGCATTTAACTTGAACTAAAGAACATACTCATCCGTTCCAGGTCCGGTTCCCAGGAGTTATTGCATCTGGCTCAGGACAACCCATCACAGAGGAAGCCTTGCAGGCTCCAGCAGCTACACAGGAGAGCTAAGGGACTCCCACAGCTTCTGCTCTCAGAAACATCAGCCACATTGGGTATTTTTCAGGAGAGGGTCCCCCATAAGAGGGGCGAGCCCGCCAGAAACATTAACTGCTCCACAGAGCCAGTAAGCCACCCCCACAGCAAATCTTGTTAGCTGTGTAGTTAGAAGGCATTTCTCCTAAACCCTACTCATAACACAAAGTACCTTGTATCTGTATGACTACCTTTGTTCCACCAACAGTTAAGGTTTCCAGCTGAATGACTTGTTTTCATCCATACAAGTCGTTTTCATCTATATAAAGCAAGCACCAAATAAAAGATGCTGAAGCTGACTTGCCCGTACCGCTTATCTCGTTCTCTCATACATCAACACGGTGTATAGCTGCGAACACACTTCAGTTAGGTACACCTAAGTTTCACTCAGTGTACCAGCAGCTATACACTTGCCACCTCCGGAGTCCTTTGCAAGCTCTGCTCAAGCAGGGGACCCACTCTGTTCAGCCACTTTCTTTCTCCGAGGTACAACGGTGCCATCTCCTGGTACAGCCGGCTGGTGCACCCCAACCATCACTGATCCATCCCTCAAACACAGGCGATGCCAAGCGTTTCTGTAGCTGAACTCAGAAGGCTATTCAAGAGAAGCATTTTTTTTTTCAGATTGAGGGCTACCACAACATAAAATACAGCACCTGCAATGTCCTTGGATGTTACAGGATCTGAGCAGCACTGCAAAAATAAGAGAGTGCAAGCAGGACTTATCAAATGTAGAGATTTTATTGGTCTGTTCGCATCTAATATTTCTGCTCGGGACTTTTTAGGACTCATGCATCCCAAAAAGTACAATGCGGGGTATAAAACTTCCCATCCCTCATTGATAATAGTCTGCAACTCTTAGGTTACCTTGGGTTTGAAGTTCTCCCCACTGTGCACAAGATCAAGAGAAAACATTTTGCAATATTTAAGACTGGCAGGTGCCTTGCAATATAGGGAATAAGAATGTGGAATCGAGACATAACTCCAGCCAACGTGCCGATGGGATGAATTAGAAGACTTTTACATACAGCATTTGTACAAAGGATGCCCTGAAAAATGCACAGTGGCCTTGAGAGCCCTCGTGAAACAACTATGGGCACGCAAACCAATTTCCAGGGTGGGAAGGGGGACACAACATGCAGAAAGAACATTTAAGCTTTGAGAACTCGGAAATTCTGCAACAGAGCAAATAATTTCTTCTTTCAGTAAAAGTACACAGCAGCTTACAACACAGTAGTATTAAGCCAAAATATGCATATCAACAATATGTGAAGTACTTGGATCAGTTTAAGCGCAATTCAAAACCTTCAGTCTTACTTCCCACCCAAATACCTCTCGTTTCTGCTACTTTGCATAAAACAAATGAAATTAATTTACATAGTGTGCTCTGATTTTCCTCATTTATTTTGATTGTCTCAAGCAAGCTGCACTGGCAGTAAATATCAGTCATTTAGAAGAGGCAGATGAGCTCAGCCACATGTGACTCCTCACACAGTATCAGTATAAATCATCAGAAACAGCAATACCAGCTATTTTCTTCTTTCCACCCCTCCACTGTCCCCACACCAAGGAAAAACACAGGGGGAAAAAATAACAACAAAAAACCAGAATAAAAACTCTAAGGTTCCACTGATATCTTACATCCCCATTGAATTTACCATCATTGTAGGTTCTCTACCCTGGGAAATACTCAATATTCAATTGGTTATGGGCCTGAGCAAGCTGGTCTATGCAGATATGCTTTGAGCAAGAGTTTTGGCTAGAAAACTCTGGAGAGCACTTCCAAACAAAATTACTCTATGAGGGTGTGGGGCACACAAGCCTCATTCCAACAGCTCACAACATCCTTCAGAGTATCCAGTCCAAGGCATAAGATACGACTGTATGGAAAGGAGCTCTGCATATCCACAGACTGTGATGATCTACACGTAGAACAGCTAGGGAGGAAGGGAATATAGGTCATCAAGCTCTGTAGGCAGGCGTTGGATGACACGCCGTGCAATGTTAAAGCTATTACAAAGCATGAGTGATGATTTTATGGAGTAGCAAGCAGGTACATGCAGCTTCTGCACTGAAGAGCACAGATCCTCCAAAGAAAGGTCTTACATCCCTACAGATATGAAATCCCTATGGTCATCACCTCATGGATCTTGCTGCACCTTCAAAGGCAAAGCATGTTACACACGCTTCTGTCCCAAGAGTTGCACTGGTGTATACCCTCACACCATTTCCTTTCTAAAGCATAAGTTAGTCCACACTAGAAAGGTGCAATGTTCCAAAAAACAGCCTTGTCTTGGTGTTAAAGTCAGACAGTCAGGAACAAAGTACCTTTATCAGGAGCTTGATCATTCAGGCGCTTAAGCTTATCACATTGGCTTCGCCACTACAGAGCGGTAAAAGGGTACCAAGTTGCTCCTCAACACCATGACATTTCAGTATAGACGGGGACTAAAACGGCCACTGTAACTACACACTGATATAGTCAGGGTACAGAGTCACAGGGAGAGACATCACAGATCTAGTTTAAAATTATTTCCTCCTAACCCAAGACCTCCAGAATTTTATTACACAGCAATTACAATTAAAAAAAAATACATGAAAAAAGAAAAATAATAATTGAGCATCACCCTCATTCACCCATTCTTCTGCCATGCCTGGAAACAGACAACCTTTTCATTCCCATCATTGGCCTACGAAACAAACAACACAGAAGAAATTATTCTCGGTTACCTGTTAACAGGCCTTGAGATATCAGCTTGTCTCCTTTGTAGCCTAACTCCTTCCATGCCCATTAGAATAAAATCGACTTTAGCATCACCTTTCCTGCTTTGCAGGGGCTTCCACTGGTGTTGGATTCAGGACTCTGAATATGGCTTAGCCAACAGGGGCCTGACACATACCCTTAATACAATCACTTACCTTTCCTCTTTTTCCCATGTTTTCAAACTGAATGTCCCCAAAGGCATCGGTTGGAAGTTCCTTAGTGTGCTTCTTGTAATTCCATTTTTCATTGGTATTAATCTGCGTACCCTCTATGTGTTGATTTTCAGGGTATCCACATTTACATAAGTTGCCCCTGAAAGAAGAGCGAATAGGCACAAAACCCCACAGTTATCATGCTGAGCACAGAAAAGTCAGCTCTTGTACATTTATTAACAAGAAACAGAAATTTTTCATAGCTGAAACCACCTTGAAAACTTCTGCTCAATCAGGACGTTTCCAAGAAATGGTATTCTGCAGCAACCCTGGAGCCAATAGAATACACGGTGCCTAGCGTAGCAGTCGCATCAAGTGCAAAGTCTGGGAGCAGGGTTGTACAAACACAACTCAAGAAGGCAAGCAGCAGGTGGAGCTATGGAACCAATTGTGCATGGGACTCTACTTGGATTTGCTACCTGACAAATTAACAGCTAAGGGGAACCAACTCTCAGCTGAAACCAGATCCTAATCGTGCTTCCTTCTTCTATAATCTGCTTCTGTCTAGCACTGGGCAATGGAGTGGAGTACACCTCAGGAACCAGTCTGTCCCAAGAGATGAGCTGACACTTCTGGATGGGCCTTACCTACCTGTCCTCTTTCATTATCACAAACCAAGTTAGGTCACCAGCAGCTTAACTTGAAACCCTACAACTGTACGCAGAAATGAAGAAAATGAACCAGAACTTGGCATCAGATGCCACCAGAAGCGACCTCATCTGCTGCTAACCTGATGTGTACAAATGGTTTCTTTCCCTTTTTGTGCTCTCAACCAGATAAGAAGAGTTCACTAAGACGATTACTAAGTGTAATCACTTTCCATGCAAACCCAGAGCTTGACTGATGTCTAAGCACGCCTAAGACATATTCATCTCAAGAGGGAATGGACGTCTGGCCTCTGAGCAGATTTTGCAGGCAGTTTGCTGCGTCCTAGCACACTTCCCCCACCACCCCTCTCGTCCACTGCACGGCATGGTGTGCAGTCACTACCAATACCCTCCTCGCCAACATGAAATTGCATCAAGGGAAGGAAGAATCTGCACTTTGGTTGTGCAGAACTACCTGGGAAAGCTAGGAACACTCTTTTCCTAGGAAAAGCTGCAGCACAGACCATGAAATCTTCTGCATAGCCTATATCCCTTCTTCCTCAGAGGGCATGGAGAAAGGGTCCTTGCTTATGAAAAGACAGGGTTGACTGACAACTGTAGTCAGCCAAGTACACTAAGCAATGTCAACAGCAATAGGAGGGAGCAGGTGAGGTCCCCACAGTCTAAGCTCACAAGCAACATCAGGTAAACACTTGTACATTGTTAATTTTGCTAAGAGCACAAAACAAGTAAATGGAGAGACAAAGCAAGAGGAACAGCTATTGACAGCACTGTGCAAGTTGGCAATATACAGGGAGGGGAAAAAATAAAAATGCATCAGCCCCAAAGTATTAAGATAAGGACATTAATTTGTGTGCTTACAGTCACCTTGCAGACTGCAAACATGAGATTGAGTAATGCTCTCCTGTGAAGACTGCTGTAAAGGTAATTCACAGCATGCCCCTCTGAAGGAGAGAAAACTTACACAGTTTCTTCTACTCTGCTACAGCGTGCAAACAGAACCAGCTTACCTTAAAAATAGATAGCCAAAAAGCCCCAGCAGGTTATTAAGTATGACTTGCGATCCTTTCCCAGTGGGCTTGTAGGAAGAGAAGCTGATAAGAACCAGCTCTTCATCTTTTGTTGGTCCTTTGCCAGACATCCCATTTTAGATGGCAGAATAGAACCCTAAGTAAGACTTTCTGAAATAAGACTAATTTGCCTCCCTCTCTCTCTCGAAAGCATTTTTCCTCCCAGCTTCAGAGGAGAATGGAGTTACTGAGAGCCCTCGGACCTCTGTATCAGGACTTCCGCAGCTGCATTAGTTTGATCACTTTTCTCCTGAGATTACGAAAAAACCCAAAAAACCCAAAAGCAATGTTATGGTCCTCAAACTTACATTGCGTAAGTACTTGTGCCTGAATATGGAGCAAGTATAATATCCTATTTTAACAGAACACCAGCCTGACCAAACTATAGCAGCTGTATCTCTCTGCTGTAAAGGCTTGTGCAGGGAATTTGTGATTTAGCTCTTTAATAGGAAAATTTAAATTATGCAAAGCTCTGATACACACATACATTATTATACACCAATACCAGTGCTGGCACTGAATCCCTAAAAGCACCTATATATTGCTACAATTATGCTTCAAATAGGGAATTTGATATTAAAGTTCTTTAACAGAGCTGCTGGAAGGTATGCTGACAGAGTCAGCGTAAAGGTCAGGCCCCTCATTTTCCATCAAGTTAGTTGTGGAGTAACTCAAAACGATATTATTCCAGTTTTTACACAAAATCCTGACAGTCTAGAGCAGCGGTCTCCAAAGTAGGGGGCACATTAAATGAACTTTAAAAAAAATTAAAATAGTGTTTATTTCATCTTTAGCTAATCCTTTTTTAATTGCTATATTTGAGTATGTTTTATAATGTACATAATATCAATAGAGTAGTAGATGTATACAGTTGGTAAATAAACATATATTGGGGGTCATGCTCAAAATTTTTTTATTGATGGCGTGTGCAGTCAAAATAGTTTGGAGAGCACTGGTCTAGAGCTGGGAGAAGCACTCCAGGGTACCTGTCCGACCATCACACTACCAGCTTTTTTTGACCATGACTGCAGAATACCCCAGGCATTTGCAAACAAGCAGTGACAGTGAAAGGAACTGTACAAGTGAGACTGAGGTGAGGTTGCACTACTAGATTCAGACTCCTAACAAAAAAACCCCAAAAAGTTTGCTCCCCGCCCAACCCCTTGGCACATGGCTTCGCAGGCAGAAATACCCTCAGCTCCCCGCGCTTGTAAAACAAGAGAAAAATGTCTTACGTTGACTTGGTGTCTTTTGTAAAAAAGACACATTCTCTCTTCTTAAAGTTTTCTTGAATGAAGTTGACCAAATCCTTGAAAAAGAAAAAAAAATTGCTTCCAATAACTCATAAAACAGGAGAAACCTCAGAAATAGCATAGTCAGTTTAAACATAAAAACTGATGCAAATTCCTAAGTCTCCTTTCTCAAAGTAGATGGTGGGAGGTAACTAGAAAGTACTGATGGGAGTCAACAGGACACAAAAGTCTACTAAAAATCACAAGCAGGCATTCCAAAAGACATGTGATATCAATCATTTTATACTTATCAAGCACAATATATACTAAAGAGGCAAAAGGTATGGCTTCCCCCTCAAAAAAAAAAAATCTTGAACACCAAAACAGATTTGATATCCTAAGAGTTGCTGGAGATCCTATTTTAATTACAGCTTTTAATCCAAAAGACCCCCATAGAAAACATCTTCCTTGAATTCAATGGCACAATACGGTTGACTGTAGACTATAGAGCATTTCTATTTGCATACGTTGCCATGTTTCCAAAATAACTTGCCGCACTGATGATATTTTTCGAACAGTGGTTAACTCTGATCTAGATACTGCTTGAAAGACTAGGGCAAACACTGTTTCTTCCCAAGTTAAAAAAAAAAAAAAAGACCTTAACATCCTCTTGTGTTCGGCCTATTTTAATTCAACCCAAAAAGACCCCAGCAGGAGACTCGAACAACTAAAGTCATGCTTTATGCGAGCTCAGTGGAATGCAAAGTCTCTCCAGCTTGTTTAACCATTAACTCTGGTATTAACCTTGAAACTCCACAAGTGCAGGGGAAGCTTTGAAACTTGAGAGATGCAAATTCACTCCTAATCTGCCTCTGCAAGCTAGGAAAGCAGGGGAAAAAAGCTTCTCAATTGCTGATAAAGGTTTGGAAGTTTGGGGGTTTTGTTTGTTTTTAAGCACAGCTTGGATTTGCAAGACTGAGCTTGGGATGAAAAGGGAAGACGTACAGCTATAGTTTAGTTTACCATTTTGACAGAACGCTTGTAGCTAAACAGCAGTTAAAGGAAGTTATTCCAAGTAGAAAAACATTCTTTTAAAAGGACTACAATATCCAAAAGAAAGAAAATGGAAGAGAATATAATTAGCCAGTAAAAAACCACAATGATATAAGACCAAAAAAAAAGGGGGGGAGGGGAAGGGAGGGGGAAGCACTTGCTAAAGCCCTAAGAGCTAGTTATTAGCCTCTTGCAAGCCCATGAGAAGCAAGAAATCTGCCAGACAATCGCTGTGATCAGCAAACGATTGAAGCTTTTCAAGGGATGTTCAACATAATTATATGTTGTCTGCCTTTGCCATCAAGTTGCATGAAGAGGTTGGGATTCCTCTTTATATAAAGATAGAGGATTTGTCTCTAACTGAAATGTGAAAAGGGATATAAAACAGAAGTGACTAAGAAAGTACAATAAAGAGTTATAGGGATCAAAAGGAAAGCAACACATCCTTAGACTTTCCCCATGTCAACAAAGCACCGCTACTGCTTGAGGGGTCACTGGCTAGAAAACTTCTCCACAAAGGGAAAACTGACAAATCAATCATCCTTCTCCTGACACGATCTCATTCGTAACCACTGTGGCCCAATCCCAAGACAACACCCAAGTTTACCAAGGATGTACCAGATACTCACAGCGTCACTGCAGGACACGTCTATGCTGCGAGACATGCTGGAATAGAGGAGTCTGGAACTCTCAAAATTGCCATTTCTTCGGTGCCGCATGGTGCCCATGGAAACCTGAAAGAGCATGGCAGAAGGGGAGATGAAGGAGCAATGGTCATTTCTTTCACTAGATAAAAACCAGCAAGGATGCTCCGTGCAAGGGAGAGGTTATTCGAATCCAGCATAAAGAATTAGGAAGTGCATTGATTCCTAAAATGTGAAACTAACATTGAGAGAAATTTTTTTCTCTTATTTCATGCCACAAAGAGACTTTCTTCTTTCTTTCCTCACTCCAAAAAGAACTCCAAGTCAACATGCGTTCAGAAAGGAAGATACCTTACATGCCATTGCATAACTGCCATACCTTAATTCTTTCCCTTCCCATCTCTGATGGGCGTGCTGAGGAACTTGTGCTACGCAGTGTTTATATACCATGAGCAGTCCCTAACCCAGTGTATTTACAAATTAAAGGGCATATTAAGAAGAAACATTTCAATCACACTGAAAACAAACTGCAGTGTAAAAAGAAATCAGTCTGACAGTACACCAGAAGCTTAGAGTGGACACAGCACCTGAACACCAATCCCTCCGGTCTCTGTCCACTCCTGTAACAAGGAGAGTCAACATGTGCGATCTGAAGAGTAAGTGGGTTTTAAGTTTGTCGGATCCAAAAAGTTAACGTCACCCTCGGAAGCGAACACACTTCAGTTGCCCTCTAGAGCAGATACCTGTATTGACCTCACTGTCTTTGAAGGAGCAACACTTCACCTGCACCAAGGCACAAAACAAAATTTTATTTATCCTAACAGCAAATACTTCAATTCCCTTTATGTTACTTGGCAAAATAATATTGGAAAAGGTCTTTTCCCTGAAAAGAAGGCTGGCAGCCAGCTAATGTGGTGACCTCAAATTCTACTTCTCCTTCCAACACTCTTTTCTCTCCTGCCTTTTCCTCTCTCTGAGTACATTGGGCTTGCCTCTCAGGTGGTATTGCCACCATATGGCAAAAAGCATCCCTCCCAGACACAGGAACATTCATTCTCCAGCTCTGATGAAGCATCCCTGTGTAATTATATCATTTCTGAGATCCAAAAACTAGCAAGTGGGAAACAATTTACTGGGGGCACTCCATAAAGTAGGAATGGCACAGGCAGCGGGAAGCTGTAGTCGTAAATAGAACGATGGAGCAACTCCCAAAGCAGGAACGAAAAGGTAAGTTTCCACAAAAACATGTATATTTATACTTCACGGTTATTTTAAAAATACTTTGAAAAACATTTCATGTTGCGGGGGAACATGAATGACTCAGTGTTGTTTACTGTGCATGGTAGAAGTCCGCAGTGACTTCCCCCAGATTCCTCGGCATGCCTGGGATCTCGATCGCTCTCTTTATCACTGTTAGGTGATGGAAGAGTGCGGAAAAAGCCTCCTGCCTCCTTTCCACCTTCTGCATGTAATAGGAATGATTTAAACACAAGAAAAGGCAAAAGGCTGGAAAGGGCATTTCATCATATTGCAACCTGATTAATTGGCACACTGGAGTTTTCCCCAGGTTTTGAGATCATTTAAGTCTCATTTATTCCGCACTGATTTAGTGTTGTATGAAAGTAGGATGCCTAAAAAGGTACCTGCACTCAATCCAGGCACAGGTTTTAATTTGACCAGACAGAACCACTACCTATGGCAAGCCGGTGTTCACCAAAACCTTGGAGGAGCAAAGGGGTGTAACGAGGGAACAGCAATGCCCGTCTCTCCACGTACGGCCAAGACCACAGTGTTTCAAACAGGGCTGGCATTATTGTTCGAGAGAGAAGACCCTATTCCAAATGCATGGATGCCTCCAGAAAAAGGAGAAAAGCAGGCTATATACCCTCTGCAAAACACAAAACCAAACAGTTAAAAATCTCATCTCAGGCCTCCCAAGACAACACTGAGCTATCTTACACACCACGTGAGAATCATGTAATACCACGATTCAGGCACAAACCTGAAAACCTGGTACATGTGTCTGGCAGTTTGGTTACATTTCACATAGGCTGCACAGGCACCTGAGCTTCTAAGCACTGTACCACCTTCCATAGACACCCACCAGGAGGATTCAGGATTCTCAGCCCAGAGGAATAACAACAACAACAAAAAACCCTTTCATTGGAAACACAATGGTGTATAATCCCTTCACCTCCCATCATAATGTTTCCCTCAAATTTCAACTTCAAAATACTGATCCAAAAGTGACTTCTCAAAACATGCGCCATTGAGAGCTACAGTTGTGCTGGCCCAAGCCTTCCACATGGGATCTCTTTTCAGCTGCAGATAAATGTCAGGCTCTGCACACTTGCTCAAGGTTTCAGACAGTGGATCTGCCTCAGACCAATTTATTCCCTTTCAGCACTGCAGAAAGGTGTTACCCTGTTTCCCAAGTAGAAGCTGCAGAAGAAAATAGAGCACGCTCCTGCTTTGAAGGTCTTCATCTCCTTTGCATTAATAATTCTAGCGCTTCTCATCTTCAGAGCGAGGGTAGAAATCTGGCAAGCTTTGCACCAGGTTCAGGAAAAGACTTTGTAGCAAACTTACTTAAACAGCTCATAACAACAAAACTCTAGAAGAAACTGACCTCCGAAGAGGCCACCGGTCTGGTCATGCCCCACTTCAGATCTCCAGGAGAGAAGCATGGCCTTATTTGCCCAGGAACTGCAAGTGTCTGTGGAAGGAGAGAGCATCTGTTCCTTTAAGGGTATGTGCTCAAGGGCCTTTTCCATGCAAAAAAGGGTAGGAAAAGGAGGAAGCCATAAACAAGAACAAATAGAGAGGAAAGCCTGACTGACAGAGAGTAAGGGAGGGAGTGACCCAAGCCTAGTCAACCACACTAATTGATAAGGGTATGTGGAATGTGGGAATGTTCCTTCCAGGGAGGTTATCTGATGGGCCAGGCTTGTCAAATGGGATACTAAAGGAAAAGAGAAAGCCATACACAAAATATACAGAGGCTCAAACGGAGCAGGCAAATGTAATGGAGACAAAAAACCCCATACCTTGTCAGTCATACTAGTTGATAGTTCTATCAAGAAACTGCGTGGGAACTGGGACTTTGCAGCTGATAAGGATGCAAACCTGAGGTTCAAGGATGTTGGAAGGGGGCCGGTAGAACCCTGCCAGCTGATGAGGGGAAGGCAGATGGGGAGGAACAAAGGAGGAACAGGAAGAAAGGAGTATAAAAGGGGCTCTTTGCATGCGCAACAGGGCCAGTCAGTGGGCTTGTCTGGCCGAGCCCTGCACCTGATCACTGCAGTCTCTCCTGTTTTCTTAACAAACTATTTTTTGACCATCCAGGCAGGGGTGCTGGGCAGACAGAGGGGCTGTGCTGGTGCTTGAGGGATCTGCGAGTATGTGTGCAAGCTCATGAACCCCAAGAGCGTCACGTGTGTGTGCCTGCACTAGTGACCTCCCGTCTCCCCTGACCCAACGGGAAGGGCTCCATTAAAGGAATACGAAGCACTAGGAGCTTGCCAAGAGCAGTCAAACTACCATTTCTGCTCATTACTTTCCCAAGACTGTTTCAGGACCAGTGGAGCCTTGTGCTGGGCACCTATGAAGGTGGTCCAAGGAACCACCTGCGAATCATTTAGGGACTTGGCTAGCCTCACTCATTCACTGGCAGATGCAAGACCAAACACAGTGGTTCTGGCTTTATAGTGGTGCTATACAGTCTGGTCAAATACAGTCTGGCTTTACCTTCCCTGAGTATGGGACCATCCGTTGTCCATCTACAAGCCTGCCTGGCTTTTCACAAACCCTCGAAACACCAAACAAGTCCAGGGTCCCCCGGGTAATGGCCCCCTTCCCTGCATGACCCCAACTTCAGAGCAGATCAAGAAGAGCCTGGTAAACAAGAATCATAGAATTGTTTAGGTTTGAAAAGACCTTTAAGATCATCAAGTCCACCAATAAAAGATTAGTAGCTCTCACACTGCGGTTCCAAACAGGGCACGCTACAAGAATACAGCTGACCTTGGTGTTGGGCTATGACAGGTTTCACTCAGCACCCCAAACATTTTAGGATTCCTCCTTCCCCCCCCAGGCAGCACACGAGCTTTGCATTTTTCATCTCACACCGAGGATGGTTTCCAGGCATAAGCTAGAAGCAAAGAAGCAGCTATCAATGCTCTAGCAGTTCCTCTTCTACAAAGGCACGCTGCCAGAGGAATTTAGAGGCTACAGCCCCAAAGCAATCATCCTGCCCTTGTGAAGTGCCGACTTTGGTAACAACCAAGACAATGATGCCAGAGAGAGTATTGTCACTAAAAATACTACCTTGCTTAAAACAAAGCAAACGCACACTGCCCCCCACCACATCACTTAAACTGCGTAAGAATGGCAACTGTGCATTGGGAGACGTATTTCCTAGTCACCCAGTATGCAATCCTTATCATTTCGTACTACTGATGATTGGTGTAAAGATGTTTTTAAAGCTGTAATTCAACATAAAAGTTCCACAGGGAGAAATACTTTTTAGTCTGGATCTATGCAACAGGCTTATTGGCAGAGTTTTACTTTACTTGTCGATTTGTTTGATAAGTTAACACCACAAAAGTGACTATGGACTTAACTGTACAGAGAGAAGATTAAAAGGAAATAAGGGCATTAAATAATTCATTCAAAACACTAAAAGATTTCAAGTTTGTCTCACTGCATTTGTAATTAATTGGTAAGAACGAACGTGCTGCAAACTGAAAAAAGTCAGCGAGAGTGCAAAGGAACCCTAAAAACCTTGGACTTATCTGTAAATTTAAGTTTTGAAGAGCTGCATTGATGCCACAGTGTTTAGCTGATATTTGTGACTGAGGTTTATTAACTCCATGAGTATTAGAAATAACACAGCAATCATACATACTTTAAAAGATGTGACACAGCTGCAGTCTACGTAAAAGGCAAATGCAGTTAATTTTCTATCGCATTTCCAACCCATTAAATATATAAGATGCCATTTTTAAAGCACAGACTAGTGCATTAAAGCATACCCTTCTTAAACTAACACATTTTGAGAGTAATAACCATTAGATAAACACCAGAATAACCCTCTAAATATAAGATTATTACTATGACTTCCACAGCACTTGAAAGAGCATATTCCAAGGAAACCTTCAGCCTGGAAGTGACTAATAAAAAAAAGGAAAGTGACAAAAACAACTAGTTCTGCAGAGACTTTAATAAACAGGCTTTTAAAAACTTGTCTGCAACGGAAAAAGCAAGACCAGCTTCCATTTTCAGAAAGGTTTCAGATAAATCTAACCACTATTTGCATTAACATAATTCTAGCAACCGGCTTTATATGAAAGCTTCCAAAAAGAAAAAGATGTTGCCAAACTTCAGATGCACAGCTGCCTTGATTTCAGCATATTGAAAGTCTATACTTTTAATAAGTAGAGAAAAAACACTGCCTAAGCACGTACCAGTGTGGAGCACTTACCAAAGTCTCTAGAATATGCCCCAGCAATCCTACTGAAATCATTACTCAGAGAGGAAGGTTTTGATATACTTCAGCTTGCAAAGCCCCACCTTTTTTAATCCGTGTCATGCTTTCCTTTTAAGGGAGGGCACAGATGAAGAGAGAATGCACAGGAGCAAGCGACAGCAGGATTATTCCCCAATTAATAATGAAGATAGGCATAATTGCAGCAGGGCGCAGGAAATAACCATTGCAGGTTATTTGTAAGAGAACAGCAATGCTTCTGTCCCACCTGCTGCCCATGTACTGCTGAAACTGATAGCAATACTGCAGCTAAATTCATGCAATCGACAGCACTAGTAAAAAGCCAGAAGTATAAGAAAAAGTTTGTGGGAATAAATAAATAGATTTTAATGTATTAAAATATAATGAAACACGGTTCTAAAATTAACACCTATTCATCTAATTTACTACAAGGTCGTTGAAACACTGGTGAGTACAACAGAGGATTTTACAACAACTGGTATTTTCACCCAACAAAAAACTTCCTCTCAATTCCTTCTTTTTTTTTTTGACACCCATTGGTGTAAAGCAATCTGGTTTCCTTCTGCCTTTAACTTAAAGCTTTTCACTTTGGTAAGAGTCATTTCTATTGCTGCGATACTCATAGTGACTCTTCGGAAAGCCAGATTCTTCCCAGTCCCCTCACAGAATCACAGAATCATAAAGGTTGGAAAAGACCTGTAAGATCATCAAGTCCAACCATCAACCCAACCCCACCATGCCCACTAAACCATGTCCCACAGTGCCACGGCCACACGTTCCTTGAACACCTCCAGGGATGGTGACTCCACCACCTCCCTGGGCAGCTTCTTCAAATGCTTCACCACTCTCTCACTAAAGACATTTTTCCTAATATCCAGCCTGAACCTCCCCTGGCGCAACTTGAGGCCATTTCCTCTTGTCCTGTCACTTGTCACTTAGGAGAAGAGACCGACACCCACCTCACTACAACCCCCTTTTCAGGTAGTTGTAGAGAGCGATGAGGTCTCCCCTCAGCCTCCTCTTCTCCAGACTGAACACCCCCAGTTCCCTCAGCCGCTCCTCATCAGACTTGTGCTCCAGACCCCTCACCAGCTTCGTCGCCCTTCTCTGGACACGCTCCAGCACCTCAATGTCCTTCTTGGAGTGAGGGGCCCAAAACTGAACACAGGATTCGAGGTGCAGGCAGAAAGCAGAGCTACCCCCTGTGCTGCTGGAGAACCTTCTACATCCTTCTAATCACCCCCTTTGGATGGATGTCAACACCCCACCAGCTCAAGCACTCCCCCCACAATCATATTTTACTTTGCGCTGCAGTGGATGAGCATGCAAGGAGAAAACGCATCCAGCTCTGGATCCATAAGCAATCCCAGAGCAGCAGAGGGAAAGAACAAAGGCCATACTGCTCAAAAGGCCCAAGACAAAAGAAGTATATATTGTAATTAAAGGTCTGCTGATGAAAACACAACCATTAAAAACAAGCTGAGGTGTTTTGGGTTTGTGTTGATGATCAAAATCTCACAGTGCTGTTTCCTGGTAATCAGGGGTGTCTCTAAACTGTGCAAAAGTGCATTCCGAAGCATGATCCCAGAGCATCCAGACTAAAGAACCTGCTGCCATGCACTGGGCTCCTCCGCTCCCCCAGCTCCAGGCTCTTCTCCCCTTGGAAGCCAAATAGAGGGAATGATGCACATAGGAATCTGTTCCCAGCATGCAGTCAGCAAGCTAGGACATATAACTGGATAACCACCAAAAAAAACCTCAGCAGAAGTACTTCCGTAGCTTTTGCAAGAGCAGGAGTGAGAAGTCTCAGAGTCTCTCCAGTCATGGTGAGGCAGGTACTGCTACTCTGCAAGGACCCGCAGCACGCGGAGGCTAACCAACTCAGCCAAGTCATTCTGCCAAGAGGCACTGGCAGAAGAGGGAACGGAGGTGGACTTTTCCAGCCGACAGCCTGGCCACAGAGCAATCTTTCCTTCCACGATGGAGATGGCTTTAGTTACCTTAAATCTCACATTACCTTGGCATATACACATCTGCATCGGCAGGAGTTTTCACTTAGGAGCTTAAGTTTACACTGCAGCATCTAACGGCTCTGTGTCTGCTATACAATACTGCACACCAGCACTTAATGACTTACAGACAGGCAGCTGCCATGCACTTCATTGCTCCAATTTCTTTCCTTCTTGGCTTGGTTATACAATTGGTTCAACTATGAAGTAAATACCAAATGGACTGAAGAAGCTTAGACATAAAACATTACTAGGACCACAAAATGATAACCACACAAAACTAAGTCTTAACTAAAGCCATAACGCCTGTAATGTCACACACGTCTCTGCACTTCCCCGTCGCGTCAGAGCTATTATCACACAAAGCCTACCTTAAGCTGATAGTAAAAAGCGGTTAAAAGTTTAAACCATTGGAGGTTATTGCAGTTTGCATTTTATTTGCTGTGCGCTGCCAAACTGATGCAAAAAGTTTTCTTTCATTTCCTCACTCAACCCAGACCCAACAATGTAGGATGCAGGTTCACCATCCACGAGAGAAACTTTTCCTATGCCAGGGACCTTTTATTTAAGTCAGGAGGGACCACCATCCTGCTCGCGTCTACCACATGTGTGTTCAGCCCAAAGACATAACTCCTCCAAGTGATCCACTACTCCTAAGAAACACACAGAAACATATCAAAGACTTGCAGCTAATCCTGAGAGGGAGCTAAATCGCTTCTGTACATCTTCTGTCATCATATTTCACAAGAACGGAGTTTTTGGGGCAGACAGTAGCAATATGGTCGTGCATCAACACTACTGAAGTACTGAACGTGAATCTTTATTGAGGTTTATACCTGCATTCAGTCTCGTAGTCACTGCCCTGTGAAACCAGTCTGGCTGATAACGCTCAAGAAGAGAAACTAATGAGTACATAAACAGGGAGCTCAATCACCCAGAAACAGCTGCAGAGTTGGGGAACAAACCCTTCTGCCTCGTTCTATTACGCATAGTAAACCTGGAGAGCAGCCAGATTTTGGGGCCACTTTATGGTTCTCCAGTGTAGCAAATCCCCCCATACCTCAAGTAAGAAACTGGGTGTCCCAAGCATAAGTCAGAGATGCTCTCTGAATGTGTCAGGACATTTTTAGTCTACCTGGGCAAAGATGATCAATATTTCCAAAGACAAGAGCTTCTCCATTGGCAATAATTCACACTTCCCAGCATTCCTGCATTCTTGGTCTGAGAATACACATGCAAGTATTTCAAGCCTACAGTAATTATACCAAGTGATAGCAAATACACTAATATTTACTATATTCCAGCAAAACCAGGTCTGTCTCCAGATTCAGTGAGAATCTGCCAAACTGCACAGAATACGCTGTCTTTCCTAATTCACAGGAAGTATATAACTCCAGCTTTGGACTAAATAGAGGTGAATATTTGTGAACAACAGAAAAGACGTTACCATGGATCCTGGCCAAAGAGCTACGTTTCTCTGACCCATGAAGAGACCTCATCCTCAGGATCAGCATTCAGACCACCAGTGTCGTTACCTATGCAGGAATCAAAATATAGCAAGCACTTGAACTACTAAGAAACGGAAATTCACATAGATATGAAAACGTTTTCCATTGTACTGAGAGCAGAGACTGTAAGGAAGATGTTTCTGCACATGAATAAACCTTATAATCCTTTAAAAAAATGAAAGTATAAAGCAAGAGAGCAGGTTTAAGGCAAATAGTGCCTGAGGAGCTACACGAATCGCTGAACCCTGCAGCCTCCGCTATGCAGAAAGCCAGGTACTATGGGGTTCATTTCAGTGGCTGGCAGTAAAAGGGGCTTTTCATTGGTGAAGGCAGAATTGACAGTGCACCTGTGAAGTTCACCAATATATTAATTGTCTTGTAAAGTTTGTTTGGTGGCATTTTTTGTTTGGTTGGTTTTTGTTTGGTTCGTTTTTTAACTAAGTTAGTCTCACTTCACCACACCAAGTGCAATTTTTACTGCCAAGGAGACTGTTATGAACTGACAGCATTAAAATCACCAACTACTGCCCATGAAATCCTTCTTAGGAATAAGGTTGTTTTAGCTAAGCTTTGAGCCACACATTATTAGCACACTATTTAAAGACACTATCTCACTGGAGGTTTGTATATGGGGTTTCACAGCAAAGCCACCACAGAATTCAATGGCTGAAAGTATTCTTGGGTCATCTGCTGAAACTCACAGAAGAGCCCAAGCAAAACTACAGACGGGTTTTGCAGCACTATTGAAGTAGATCAAATGGGCAAAAAGGTGAAATACTTAGTCTGTTGAGTGCTAATCACCATCCTTCCCTCATCTAAATTCTCCCCGTGGATCACCAGAGAGAACAAAATGCCAAATACTGTCGTAGAACAGCCAGGGTACTTACTAATTACAGAAGCTAAAACAAAGTGTTACATGGAGATTCACAAAGAACATTTCTATCGCAGAAATCCCTCTGGATTTCTTTTGCTTTGCCTACAATCTGTTCACACTGTTCCTGTTTCTGAGCAGGAAACAGACGCTGATGCAGTTGCACACAGAAGCTCATTTACTGTGTACGACCTGCCTTCTGTACCCCCTTTTATTGCTTGCTATAACGACCCACTTTTCCCCTTTTTATCCAAACTGCAGAAACTCACCTTGAGCAGGGGTAACAGCTCGTGTGGCTCCTCGCCCTTTTTATGTTGTGATTTTTGGAGAGGGAGAAAGCAATGAAAATTCTTAAATGTGAACTATGAGATAATACTTTAGCACTTCTCATCCTCAAAAACACCTTGAACGTAATTAGCATGAGCACAACAAACCTGGGGAGAAATAAAGATAACTCTCGGCCATTTCAGCTCCATGCCCTTTGTCTCCCTACCTCACCTGGCTCCTCAAATGTCCAGCTGTTTTTGGCAAAGGTGAGAAGTTCCCTGTTTGCGTCTTTTACCATTTCCCAGCTCTGGCTCAGGAAAACATCTGAAGCTGTCACATGGATAGCAGGTCAATACTCTAGCAACAGGCACCCCGCAAAAGCATTGAAATAAAGCAGAGGAAACTCTTCAAATCAAGCAAAAGGAGAAGGATAGACTTTCCCTCCCATTTTTTTAGCAGAGAGATCTGACTCCTGTTTCTGCTTGTGTGGACCACTGGGATGCACCTACCAGCCACTACAATAAGTCTCTTTCCTTTCAGATAATACAGGCAATTTGTTGGCTTAACTTCTGGGTTATATTAAAGCTCAGTAAAATGAGGAGCTGTGGAAGGTATTCTTCATTGCAAGAAAGGTCAGCAAAACTGTTCAAGCTATATCAGAGTCCTGCCTGAAGCATAGGTGTGATAAGTCCTATTACAGTACAACTTTGGCAACAAAAACACAGACAGAAGAGCTTCTTTGGGGTTTGAGTCTCTAAGGATCTTGGAAAAGCCTAACGAGGACTTCTCTGTGGAGACAACTGCTCAAGAGACATGGTTCTGTGAACAGGTAACACTTTCTGGTTCCTCATTTCTTCCTGTGTTCAGGAAGGCAGGTGCACTGCTGGAGATAAATGAAGTTGCATAAAACATACCTAGGTCCAGTAATTCGTACTCATTTTGAATGGAAAACCTTCTAGAATGGCTTATTTCCGGCTGGCTGCTCAAGTCACAAGGATTTAATATTAATTACTGAAAGCAATTTTGGGGTTTTTAGCTATTTGCCTTTCCAAGGTATGTAACAGAATATTCTATGAAGTCTATAATAACACACTAAACGGCACACTGAAGAGAACATAGCCTAGTGCGAAATGGCAGTATTGTGGCAATTACAGACATTTGAACCATTCAAAAAGGGATTATTGACAGTGTCCAAATCTGTTAGGAGGCACCTCTTATTAGTCTGAGCATCCAGCTAGTCTCAAAGAGAACAGTCTCCTAGACAAATGTAAGCAAAGATACAGAGACCTAGTGTTATGGGACCTTGACAGCTGGCTTATGACAGAGCAGAAAGCTGTGGTCTTATCCTCTCTTATTACCTATCCTGCTGTTTCACAAGCATTTAAAATCCTTTTTAACAATTTAGATTCCTAAATGCAGACACTTGCATTTACTTTAAGTGTGAGAGTGCATTGCATTTGGAGAACAACGGGTGAAATCATTCTGATATGCATGTTAGCCCAGAAAGCTTTAAAAGTGCATTTTGGTGTGAAATATTAATAGGTATGAACAGAATACTGTCAGATTCTTTCTGTAAAAGCCTTAAAAATAAAAGAAATCCACCAAAAATAATTATGTAATTTTCAGCTTATGAATGTTCAGAGCGACTAGCAATTGTGCACCTCAGGCTTTTATGCACTTAATTTGATGGAAATGTTCTGAGAAAGTGTTCATCAAGCTTCAAAAATGAGGGGAGAATGGAGAAGAGGAGAGGAGAGGACGGAGAAGAGGAGAGGACACTTTAGATCAGCTAAAAAAACCAAACCAACAAAAAATCCCCAAGCAAGCCCCTAGCCTCAAACACACTAGTCAGCTGAAGACTCATTCCCACCAGTTTCAACGCAGGAGGCTCACAAGCTTGCTACAGCTACATGAGTTTCTTTGAATTTAACTAGGATCAAAATAAAAACATGCATTAATCCAGAATAACACAGTTGATGACTATGGCAGGGAAGTCTACTGCATTTACACAGCAGCTCTTTAAGATACAGACTCAGCAATGAAAGCTTTCAAAACGGAAACACAAAAAATTGAAAGTAGTAATAAATTCCCTTCACATTTGCATCAAAACTAAATCAAAACCACCTTCTTCGAATGGAAGCACACATACTTCAATAAGAAAGTATATTTGAATATACCCAGAATGTATAAGGTTAATTCATTCTTCAGTCAATTCATTCAAGTTAATTCATTCTTTTAAGGCTCATTGTAACATTTTTGCAAGATTCAGAAAATGATCCTTAGTAATAACTGATGTCACTCACTGTTGTAAAGTTCATAACCCACACTAAACAATGTAGTTTTCTATTTTGAGGGGGTTTAGGCATAATATTCATATGCCTATTTTGCATGCAGTGAGATCGTATACATAAATCAAAGCTATATGGCACAAAGACAAGTGGTAACACTGGAGAAAAAGCTTTCACAGGTTTTAATTTCATCAAAAGGAACTGCTCCAGTGAAGAAGTACATCTGTTTTTACGGAGACATATTACTAAAATATGCTGTCAAATTCAACTAATCACATTCAGTCAAAATGAACGTACACTTGCAACTATTTCAGTCTCCATTCTCTGGAAACTGGATGTAACATGCAAACCTTGTACATCTATTCAGATTTCACAGCACTATGCAGATAATAGTGCGCGTCAGCAGCAGGCATTTGATTATCCCCCATATAAAAGGTACACTTAATCAAATATCCAAATACAGGATCTTGGGTAAAATGCCTTTAATCCATGGAAATCACAGAATCAGAGTCAAATAAGTGGGAAGGTACCTCTAGATGTCCAGGTAAATCAGAACTGAACTACACATGGCTCAATACCTCAAAGAACATAAATCCCACAACCCCTCAAGACCCTTTTTTCTAGTGTTTGACCACTCTCAGGCTGATTTTTTTTGCCTACTATCTACTTGCAATTTCCTTTGTTCCAGCTGAGAAGTCTGGATCCATTTTCTCTACACCCTCCCGTGTTAGGCAGTTGCAGATACCATGGTTGGAAATACAGGTCATCCAAAGTGATAAATTTAGGGTGCCCAACTTTGTGAGAACTGCACTTCTGGCAGCAGATACTGGACTATTGCTCTAACAGCACAGAACAGATGTGGGCACAGACTAAATTCACTTACCACTCTGAAGCGCCTGTTGGAAATATCCTGGGTGCAAATGCAGCTGTTGTAAAAGAGTAGAACTGTCAAAGGCACTGGTATTTCTTATTCATTTTTCCTCAATTCAGCCGCTGTCTGGAGGAACCCTAGGAACTGTAGGGAGGAACCCTAAATTGCATCCTTCACAAGCCCTTCTGTAAAATAACACAATTCCGTGGTACATTTTGTGGGAAGCTGTAACTTGCCCCAAGATGCTCTAAGATTCCAATAATCAGAGAGACAACTTGAGCAAGAAGCTGGATTTATAGTTAACCTGAGGCTAATACGCATAGGAGAGAGAGAACAACATGAGGCTTTCTGAGACAGAGAAACCAATTTCTTAGATGCTGGCAGGCACCTGGTTAAGGCTGTCCATGTAACCACAGACAGCAGCCACCTCTGCATTGCAACGGCCTGACCACAGCATTGCACACTCCGCCTGTCCCATTTCATCGAACCGTTTAGGTTGGAAAGATCATCTAAGAGAATACCTTTAAAATCATCAACTCCAACCGTAAACCTAACCCTGCTAAGTCCACCACTAAACCACGTCCATGAGCACCTCATCCACAGGTCTTTTAAATACCTCCAGGGATGGTGACTCCACCACCTCCCTGGGCAGCCTGTTCCAGTGTCTGACAACCCTTCCAGTGAAGAAATTTTTCCTAATATCCAGTCTAAACCTCCCCTGGCGCAACTTGAGGCCATTTCCTCTTGTCCTGTCACTTGGGAGAAGAGACCAACACCCACCTCACCACAACCCCCTTTCAGGTAGTTGTAGAGAGCGATGAGGTCTCCCCTCAGCCTCCTCTTCTCCAGACTGAACAACCCCAGCTCCCTCAGCCGCTCCTCAGCAGACTTGTGCTCCAGACCCCTCACCAGCTCCGTTGCCCTTCTCCGGACATGCTCCAGCACCTCAATGTCCTTCTTGGAGTGAGGGGCCCAAAACTGAACACAGCATTTGAGGTGCGGCCTCACCAGCGCCGAGTACAGGGGCACGATCCCTTCCCTGCTCCTGCTGGCCACACTGTTTCTGATCCAGGCCAGGATGCCGTTGGCCTTCGTGGCCACCTGGGCACACTGCTGGCTCATATTCAGCCAGCTCTCAATCAACATCCCCAGGTCCTTTTCTCCAGGCAGCTTTCCAGCCACTTGTCCCCAAGCCTGTAGCGTTGCATGGGGTTGTTGTGACCCAAGTGCAGGACCCGGGACTTGGTCTTCTTGAACGTCATACAATTGGCCTCGGCCCATCGATCCAGCCTGTCCAGATCCCTCTGTAGAGCCTTCTTACCCTCAAGCAGATTTCCTTACAGACCTCTCCATGACACTTCCCAGTATGTAGCCCAAGTACACGCAGTAAACACACGTCTTTTAAGGTACTCTATAGTGACAAGAGCGCATTGTGTGTTGACACCTCACTTGCCAGTGGCTCTATTTACAACGTGGTGACTCCTGAGCACACCTGATGAATGAAAAAAAAATCACATGAACTCCTGGCTCATCAGCCTGCCAAGCCCTGCATGTTTCACAAGCAAAACTAGGAAAGGGATGACTTGACAAACCACCCTTCACTCTTGCTTTGGGTTAGTCAGCTCCTGTTTTAGCAAGCACTGTACCTGGTATCTACAGTGGCCTTTTGTTTATGGAATTGGACTTCAGAGCTACAAGCATCTCAAATCAGCTGTGTCATTCACCCCAGATCACTCCAAACAACTTGTTTTCTAAAAACAATGTAGTGCTGAGATGCCAAGGACACCTTTATGTTTTGCAATAGAAAAGCTGGATTCAATCAAACTTGCTGAAGTAAGAAGTAATGAAAAAGTAGGTGGGAGGGAATGCAGGGAAGACAAACAGAATACAACAACCCTTGCCAAGTCCACAGAAAAAAAAATAATAGCCACACTCCAGACTTGAGGTGGGAAAACCTCACTGAATTATCCAATTTAAGTTGTCTTCACAGAGAAGATCTAACTCCTCGAGCCCTCCAAATGCATTACTTAGTATTTTCTTCTCAGCACAGCTGCTGCTGGAAAGTTAGTTTGAAAAAAGTAGGAGGATGGGAGGAAGCTGCTTCCAAGAAATTTAGCTCAGGTCAAAATCAGCAAGAACTGCCGACCAAGATGGGAATGTTCAGAAAAGTTTTGAGCTAAAAAGAGTCTTAAAATAAGAAACACTAAAGGCAACATTAATAGACAGAGCTAGCAGCTCTGACAAGAATTTCAGCACACAGGGAGAGGCAAGGAGGAAGAGATACAGTCAATGGAAAAAAATCCCCCGGAGGCTGAGGTCAGACTGATTAAGACACTGTTTCAGTCAATATCCGCTGAAAACCATAGTTGAAAGCAAACAAACACTAAATATACTTTTTGAGTCTTACAAGGAAAAGACTCTCATGGAAAATGTATGAAGAAGCTTCCAAGTAATTATAGATTAGCAAAGGTATATTTCTCTCATTGACCATTATTTTAATTATTCATCAGCTGTGGCTGTCAAGCCTATGTGCTTAAAAACACTAAGCAGTCTGTTCTTTATAGAGGTAGCTTATAAATTTGAGTTTATGTCCATCATGCAGCATTATAATGAAAGATAAGCATTTTAGGGTAATCCATGAATTTGATCCACTCACTTATACATTTCATTGTTTTCCAAAGATCATAAGGAGATTGGTGTCTGGGGAGGTGGGTGGCTTTGACAAACTTTAAGGGGAACAGCAGCATAAGTCTAAGGTCAGGCACAACGGTGAAGTGCATTACTTGTCTGTAGTTACACTTCTGGAGAGCTGCTTCTGTAGATGGTGCTGCTTCTGAGACATCCCCTGGCCTTCACATGCAAGAGTGGAGAAGAATATAAAGCATCACTCCACCAAAAGCAGTTTCTAGCTGCAGTCACAACCAGCAGCAAAAAGGGGACCAGAAACAACCCCTCTTACTCCCCCTAGTCTGAACAGATACCACCGATTCTGACAATAAATGACTCTCTAGAACACACTGGTATAGCACACAGAGTACACATTTCTGTTAGGGTTTGGAATTTCTCCAAGTCTGGTCACACCTGCCTTTCTTCCAGTATGCCTTTAGCAAGTCAGCAGTAGAAAGCATTCACTCATTCTTTCTCCAATATGCTATATGCACAAGCTTAAAGATGACTCAGAGTCCCAGGACTGGAAGTTTCCTATTAAGGACAGCAAGTAAGTTTAAGCGTGCTATAGTTTGATGCTATATTTATTCCGTGCTATATCTGTCTTGGTCCATCAGTAACCTGCAGTGAAGCTAGGAACAGGTCTCCGACTTCTGTGCTCAACCTTGGTCCCAGCTGGAAGCATTCCCTGAAGAAAGAAGTTTCACAATACAGCGACAATACTGAAGAAGATATCACCTTAGGGAGATCAAGAGGGCTGAAAAAAGGCAAATATCTCCACAGTTTAAAAAAACCCACAGCCACTTGTCAGCTACGTTCTTGGGGGCAATGTAGTTCCCTTCGATGCTCTCCTGATGTTTCTTGTCATCGTAATTACTTCTACAACTAGAACAGACTTTAACAGAAAAGGTTCACCACCCTCAAACCTGAAAAGGAGCCAAATGTGCCTTCAAGCCAAGGATCTGGGCCACCTGACTGGCTACAGAGCTCTGGGGGCAGCAGTCAGGGCCATGGGGACCCAGGCGGTGTTCTTCTCAGTCCTGCTGGTAAGGAGAAAGGGCAGGAGGAGGGGGGCACTGATATGCTGGTCAACAATTGGTTGCAGACATGGTGTTGGCTGGTGTTGGTTTTGGTTTCTGTGACCACCGGACACCATCTTCAGATCAGCTTCTGCATGGGAGGGATGGGATCCACCACTAAGTGGGGCAATAGTATTTTTGCCAGTAGGGTGGTGGAATTGGTAAAGAGGGCTTTAAACTAGGAATGAACAGGGAGGGAGAGAATTATCAGCAGCCCTGTGAAGGAGTGACGGACAGGGTTGATGAGCAAAGGCAAAAAAAAACCCCAAACAAAACAATTTTAAAGAACGAGCAAACCTGGTCAGTCACACCAAATGATGAGGGCACGTGAGAGTGTGAGAATGTTTAGTCCAGTGAGGTTATCTGGTTGGGGAGCCTGTCAACTGGGAAACCAAGTTGGAAACCAAGGGGAAAACGGGGAAACCTGAAACAAAATATACAGACACAGACCTGGCAAAACCACCATGGAGTCAAGGACAAGAACAAACCTCACCAGTCCCGCTAATTGATGGGCTGGCAAGAAACCACAGGCACCACTTCCAGCAAGATCAGCATGAGGCAGGAACAACGCGTGTCCCAAAAAACAGCTACTGGGGAGGACCTGTGTGAGTGAGGAGAGTCAGAAAACTGGTGGAGACGAACAGGCTATGAATAAAAACAAAACATGGGGGAAAAGTTTGCTGGGATTAACCCCCCTGCTTGCAATACCAAGCATCAAGACCTTTAGGTCTGTCCTTGGTCTGCTTGAGGGCAGATTTGGCCTATCAGTAAGTAAGCCGTTTGATTTAGTTAGCTTCCAGGCCATTAAAACCTACAGTAAGTCTGCAAACTAAAAAAATACTTTAAAATGTAGGTAGGACAAGGCCGACGTTCTCTGGGCTCTTTAAGCCAGAGAGATATTTTAAATGGGCGTTTACAGAATTCTGCAGAAATCACTGTGCTTACTAACACATAGCAAATATCAAGAACTGCAAAATTACATAATATGGGTTCTGGACTAATGTTAGACAAGTATTTCTGAAGAATAGTAAGAGTATTAAAATGGACCCTTTTTACAATTGCAAATCTTTCAAAGATTGCTAAATTTTCCAAGGCTCAACAGATTCCTGCCATTACACCCAGGCATCTCACCCTCCCATTGCCCTGTGGACGCTTAAGGCCAAATCTGTTCTTCGGCTGTTTCACTGCAGTTACCACCAAACACCCCGGCTTTGTGATTCTCACCCCCATTATACAAAGTTTGAACAGTCCAGTTCTACATTGATTAAAGCCTGAGGACCTCAAAATGGTTGTGGAGTCTTTGTCTGGTTCATGCCAAGAGCTGCGTGCTGTGAAAACTTTTTAAAGACAAAGCACGCAACTGGGCATTATAGATTATTTGGGAAAGCCTAGGTCAGGTAGCCATTCCACACAGATCTCATGGTGAACAGAGCTTTATAGCAACCCTCCACAAAATGCTGAATTAAGGACAAAACATCCTGATCTATGTTGCATAGATAACAATAATCTGAGCACAGAAAACAGCAGGATGGCTCCATTTATTCAACCTCCAAAGGTAACTGGGAGTATCACAAAATCTGCTAGCTGTATCAAAGTGCAGCAACCACCCAATCTGTCACTGGAGTGTCCTGATCCACCAAGGCACCAACAAGCCTAGCAGTCTCTACTGAAACTTACTCATACCTGCTACAGGACAAAGGTGATCACCAATAAGCAAAACCTTCTGTCCAGTCTCAAAATGGAGAATCTGCAAATGAGTGAAGAACCACCCAGCTGCGGCAGTGAATGTCTATCACCTTCTTTTCCTCCTCCCCTCCATTTATCTACTTGCTTGCCACCAATGCTGTGGGCTCTAAGGGGAAGGGAGTAATTGTGCTAGTTCCTCGTTCCTCCCTGTTCGCAAAGTGGCATCTTGCAGCAGATGTTAAGATGGCGTCAAGTCAAACATAGCCCTGAATCAAACTCTTGTGCGTATGAACTCTTATACTTCTCTAAGTGAGCAGGGCTAAGTCTTGGAGCGAGCAATAATAGCAGTAATTTTTCAAAGATTTGCAAGCCTTCAAGCTATTGGCACTGGTAACATTTTTTGGTCTCAGGAGACACACCCCAGAGACATGGCCCCGAATTTGATGAGCGACTGCAATTATTGGTAATTAATAGGCCTTTAGGAATCATAGAAAAAGAAAGGCTGCAAGTACACCGGCAGACAAGGATCACTGAAACATTCCATACAGAGCCGTAGAAGGAAGTGAGAAGGGTAAGAAATACCGTTAAAAAAGATATTAAAGACGACTTCAAATACCTAGATTATAAATGCATATACCATCTGCTAGCAATTTTTTGCATCTCAAAAAGAGTCTCAATCAAGTCAGCATCATTCAGCTTTTCACACTGCAAGTGGCAATATTAGAAAGATCCGTTCGAAACTTTCACAGCATCTTCAACTCTGCAGCTTCTCCAGCCTACCAGATGGCTGAAACCACAAAAATAAAGCATGTGTTTGGAGCTGCCGCTCCTTAATTTGTGAGAGAATACATTCTTGATCAATTGAAAAAATAATGAAAACATTTACGACTTCCAGCTTCTCTGAAACTGCACAGAAAGGTTTTTCACTCTAACAACTTGTATTAGCTAGCCTGGAATCTGCAACCAGCAACATTTAAAAAGTAATTTGAAACTGAAAGAGTACTTTTGGGGAAAGTGTCTCAAATGTCAGACAGATCTATTAAAACAGCTCTTGACAGACTAATCTATAAGCCCTTCTTTTTTAGTGTGATATTTGTATCGATTTTTAAAATAGCAATCCCATTACTACACATTAACAGCATGGATAAGCATCTCTCTGAGTGTATTTAGTATTACAACAGGACGAAGAGAGAACATGAGGGCAGTAATTTTCCATCACATAGAAGGCGAGGTTAAATGGCAAAAGGACCAGCTTAACACTTGGTATCTGAAAATCAAGTCCATCTCTAAAGCAAGTTTTCAGCAGCTGTACTGACCTTTTTTGTTATCCAGATCCACTCCATACATGCTACTCTGCTCCCATCCCAGCAGTCAGCTCCAATGTCCCTCTTACGTGCTGTACTGCCTCTCCCGCTGTCAGTCATGGAAATTCCCCTTCTAACATGTCCAACTGTCACGGTTTTGGGGGCAATGGAGAAAAACCAGGACCAAGTGTATGTATACATGGGGCTGAATCAGCATGAAGGTAGGAAGAGAGACATCCTGGCAGAAGAGAAATAAGAGAGGCAGGCATTTCTCTTTGCAGGAGTTTGGATTTCCAGGGCCAGAAAGACCGGTTCCTCCTCTCACAGAGCCCATATAAGCTGCTCTACAGACTTGTCCCAGTCATCAGAACTGTAAGGCTGACCAGATTCCCAGCAGCACCATTATTACAGCCCAAATAAATGTATGCTGTTGCATTAAATCCTGCCGTTCTCTAACCCAGAGGTTTTTTTGAGCTCAGCAGGCTTGTGCATGCATTAGCCTCACAGTAGATCCACACTTGTCTCCACCAGTTGCCAAAGTTGTGTGAGGACAAGTTACCTTACTCAGCCTGCATTCCAGAGATTTTTTGTGTGATATGACCTGTCATGTGGACAATTGGCAAAATCAGTCCAATTAATATGACAAAATTGAAGAACTCAACCTTTGAGGTTCTAGTGCAGAAACATTCGCCTAAGTTCTGCAACAGAAAAAAGATCAAGCATGCCAATGAAAACTATCCAAGGCAGCTCAGTTACCACTCTCACCCCAGAAAGTCACTTCAGTTACTAATTATTCTTCTCTAATCAAGTAAGAAAACACGTGAGTCCACTACAGCCTCCATCTGAGTGCTCCCTCCTCCCTATACTTTTACAGCCTTGTACAAACCTGAGGCATAAGCAAGGGAGCTGCATAAGTGACAGTGACATATTAGCAACATTAGGAGAGTGCTTAAGGTTTCATGGGACTAGACTCCAATGTCGAAGAAGATTCAGTAGACCAAACAAGAGCTGCTAGTCAGAACTGCACTTCAAATACAACTTCCATCTGAATGCTGTCAGATGGCAAGAAAGAGATACTGCTACCAGAAATATGCATGGCTAGGGTGGATAAGCTACCAAAATTTCAAGGTTCCCCTCTCAAAAACCAGTGTTCAAGTTATGTCATCACTCATACAGGCTATCCCCAATACACATGCATCTAGAGCCCATTTTCAAACGAGGCTTTATAACTATAGTTTGGATGATCTTAAAAAACAACTCGCAGACTTACAGGTGTTCCTGGATATCAGCACATCAGACAACAGGAGGATGTTCAGAGGGGCACAACACATCTTAAACTCATTCAAGTCTTTGGCCTTTTCAACCTCCAGAAACGTGCCATACCAGAATCACATGCAGAACACGAACCTGCAATCCACTACCATCTTTTATTGTGCACCATCTTAATGGGGAGGTGCAGTCATGGGCTATTATCCGTTTGGACTGATAAACTATTGGATGGAAGGGATTATCTAGGTACAAAAAGAGAGACAGCTGATGACAGTTTCCGCATGACATCTGTTTCCAACTCAGTCACCTTGAACGGTCGTGGTCTCACAAGCAAACGGCAAACGACAACTATAAGAAGGATCTGAACGGCATCAAGAAGCAGTTTAATGAAGTCCTTTTGATGGACTTTTCAAAAACAAAGAACAGCCTAGCAAAAGTGTAAGGAGCAGGCCTGAAAGAATAGGGAAAAAAGTGCAATCTGCCAGACTGCACGGGATTTCCTCTATAGAAAGGTGACTACTGAGAGATGGACAACCTGGCAATCATGGAGATCTACAGGAGGCTTCTAGCAGACACTTCTGCAGAGAAAGTCCATGGAGGTCTGTAGAGGAGGAATGCTGCTTTATCCAAGCAATTGCGTGACAAGATTGCCTCTGAAACATGAAAACAGAAGACAACTCAACCCCTTCGGGTAGGCAGAAAGCTGCTGTTTTCCTACTTTTGCTATAGATGACACAGAGGCAACAGTCCACTACAGGCTTACAAAAAGAAGAAATACTTGCTCCAAAGGGGTTTCCATGAAAAGCGTTCCCTCCTCTTGTCAGAAGATGCCACAGTACCATGCAGTTTACGTTTGTATGTGCACAACTGGATACAAGGGGGGATTACAAGGTGGAAAACATGGAGAAGCAGCTAGACTGGCTATAGAGAAGACTACCCAGTACATCCAAAGCCAAGCATGTCTCCGGACATGAGAAAATGAAATTAAAGACTTGAACAATGCCTGAAGCTAGTCTACAGTAATTTGCTGTTCATGTCAACAAGTCTTAAACTTCCTAGAGCAAGAAAGGACATACATTCACAGTGCTAATTAAAAAACCTCATATTCTAAGTGCCTCAAAGTCTCTTACTTCAAGAGAGAAAGGTGCCTGCTGACCACATGCTGTTAACAGCAGCACTGCCCTGAACCCTGTAAGACTAGAGATTCATTTGTAGGACCAAGAGTTTCTCCCATCTGCCTACTTTTCCCCTTTGCTGGTAATACAGGAATAACCCTAAAGACTGGAGCTCAAGAAACCTCAGCTGTATAAAACTTGTGGCAACATGGCTGAACCTGAGACAGGTCAGGTGCCATAACTTTGGATGCAAAAGAATTGAGCTAGAGATCCACGGTAGGACTGCCTGGATTATTCTTTGGTTTGAATATGGAATTAATCTAAAACATCTGAAGAGATTTTAAGTCAGAAAAATTAGATATTACCAAAGTATGATCTAGAATTTCCACCTGATCAACTGGAGGAGACAGGGTAAGTTGGAATAGAAAGAAGGGTTGCAGCGAAGTCTCTCTCCTGACTCGCAGAGGGGGTTACCACCTCTCCAACCCCAGCATTCTGAGTAATAACAAACTCCACAGCCTTCTCAGTCTCTCCAAAACATCTTGTGGTGTTGGAAACCCAGGTGGATGCCTCTGAAGCCCCCGGCCTTCCCTCCTGAAGCTTTCCCACCCCATGGGAAGGAAGCCCCATGTCTGCCCCCTCTGTGCTTTGGGAGTTCCTCTCCCACACGTGCTCCATGGCTCCATCCTGGAGAGCCACACCACCTCTGCAGGGGGCTGAGACAGGATGGCCTTCCTCCCTGGTGTCTAAACGAAAACAGTAAATGGTACCACACGGAGCCACAAAACACGCAGACAGACTCGGTGGCTCCATGGCACAGACTGGGAGGTGGGAATACACCTTGGGGGCCTGCATAAGTGCAGCAGAAGAGGGGCTGGGAAGAGAAACGCCAGCTCCCAGGTACATGCAAGCCATGTGCAGCAACTGCGTCAAGGAGAGGGTTGCCTGCCTTTTTTAGGTACTACCTAAAGTGCAGGATACCGTGAAAGCCCAGAGCTGCTAAATCAGAAGATTCCTCTCAGTAGGAAAGATGTCTTGGCTCTGCTTTCACGTGACAAATCTGAATTCAAGGCCAGCTGCCCTGGTATGGGACCATAAAGGTTCAGAACAACACGCAGAAAAATTCTCCGCTCCTCGGGCTCCCAAGTATGGCCTGTAGGACTTCACACCACCTGGAAATAAGAGCAGATGATTCGTAGGGTGCACCACAGCCATGCAGTTTGGAGCTCACATCTCACAACAGCGGGCACGCAAGCTCGCCAGCCAGGCACGGAGCAGAATAGCTGTGCTGCAGCAGGACCGGGCCACCCAGAGGCAGCATGCTGCACATACGCCTTTCCACCACCAATTACACGGACTGCAAGTCAACATTTTACCCCCAGGATGAAAAAAGCTGCCGTTCCCTATGTGCTTTCCCAGCTGAGCATGGAGCACCAAACTGTGCAAGTACCAGGAAGGCACCTAAGGAGGTAGTATTGTCCACTGGGCTTCAGCCACTCCCGCTCCTACAAGCCTGCTGCCTTCCAGGCACTCCTCTTTCCTACATACAGTTCCCTCCCTTTCCCCTCAGATGACCTCTGCTCATGTCCTGCAATTGTTTTTTCGAAGTCCCCTCTTACAGAACTGGAAAAGAGTAACAAGGATGGACCTAATTGCTGCTTCAGCTACTCTTGGGTGGCAAATACCCTTGAATATCAAGCTGGAGACAGACAGCATCACACACGCACATCCTGCCTTGCACGGCTCCAGCACCTCCCACCTTGTTCCTGCACAGGTTAGCAACCAGTGATACTAGCTCTGCGGAACGCGGCTGGAGCAATCACCTCAGAGCCTGCACCAGGTCTGACTGGGACAGAGTTCATTTTCTTCATAGCAGCCCGTATGCTGCTGTCTTTTAATTTTGTGACTGTAACAGCGTTGACAACGCACCGGCGTTTTCGGTATTGCTGAGCAGTGCTTGCACAGCATCAAGGCTTTCTCTTTTTCCAACGCTGCCCCCACCATGAGTAGGTTGGACAAGCACAAGAAACTGGGAGGAGATGCAACCAGTACAACTGCCCTGAACTGACCAAAGGGATAGTCCACGCCACGTAGCATCATGCTCAGCCAAGAAAAAGAAGGGGAATCTTTTGCTCTTCTTATTTTGTTTCCCATTCTGCTTGGCGGGAGAGGGAGTGAGCATGTGTCTGTGTGGTGCTTAGATGCCTACTGGGGTTAAGCCACCAGAGCGCCTCACTGGGCTCCCAGGTCTTCCATCCTCTCTGAAGATGCTACCTAGCATCTAAGTGCACATCAGCCCAAATCAGTGGTGTTACGCGGCATGTGCTGGTTGCAAGGGGAAGAGCCATGACCTTCTTCAGAATTTGAAGTGCAGAGACCTACTGATAGAGCTCAGAAATGCCCGGAGATTTTTCAGCTAATCTTTCCATTAAGGCCCTGTTACATAAAACCCAAAAACTTAGGGTCAGAAGAATATCAATTTGCTTTCTAAATGGATTCTGTGCCCTTAAGGCTACAGAACATAATGGAAAAAAAGAAGAAACTCTCAAACAGGTCATGTACTAGAAAGGTGATAAAAACCACACCATTAAAGCAGAGATTTAAAGGCAGTTATATTATTCTACAGATCTGATTCTGCTATGAAATATCTGAGGCCGTTACGGAAGTTCAGATTAGCCCTTCCAACTCCATCAAAGAAGATGATTTGCACAAGCTGTGCCAAGAAGAGTGAAGAATTAGAAAAATAAAAAAAAAGAAAAAGAAAAAAAGGAGGAAGAACATTCCACTGTTTTCACAATTATACTTACAGAGCCATAGGAAAGAAGTGGAGCAGCCAAATGATGCCCAGGAAACGTCTTGCTGTACAAGCTCAGTGCCGTGCAGAACCCAGGGCTGCTGTCTTTTAGAAGACACCTCTCGTATCCATTATTTGGGTTCGCCACACGTCTCCCAAGCCTGGAAAGAGGAAAACAGAATGGAAAAGGGAGCTGTCCCATCCCATATGACATATCCGTTAAGAGTCTGAGCTGCTTTCTGCCAAGCATTTCCAGCAGAGGCTATCCAGCAATACATTGAATATCCTGCAGGTACAGCAAGACTTGTGAACAAAACACCTTTTCCTGCCCCCCGCCTCGTTACTTCACCCGTGTTCCCACACTGCTTACAGCCCTGCTGGAGTCTTCTCCAGCCCCTGAGGCGCCCCACATCTGCTCTTAGAACCTTATGGCCAACAGGATACACCGGAGAAAGAAACAGCACCAACGTAAAGTAAAAGGTATAAAAGGCTTCTGAAAGGAGTGGTTGGGTGTCATAAATGAGACAGAGGTAAGCTGGGACAAAGAGCTATCTTATTCGGGTAAAACCGTTTCAGTAAGTCTTGAAGCTATTTCGCAACAGAGCAGTGCTAACAAAAGCAAGTTGCAGTTTGTCCTTGCTGCTTCCACACCAACCGCTTTCATGACTGAGAGCCAAAACTGTTTTCAAACATCAATATTTAAACCCCATACAATTCTTTCAACCTTGTAAACCAACATGCAGAGAAAAATAAGGTTTTGATGCCCTTTTTTAAAACAGGAATCACTTTTCTAAACACCATTTTGACTCCCAAGATTCAGCCTCCTTTCTGCCACTAGATGTCCCAGAAGTAAGAGGAGAGCCCAGATGGGGAGCAGTGGGAGCGTGCGTGCTCAAACCTTACCTACAGCCATAATAACCACGCAGGGAAACATAGAATCATAGAATCATCTAGGTTGGAAAAGACTTTTAAGATCATCAAGTCCAACCGTAAAACACGCTGCTGTGTTTGCATTACTTGAATAATCAGCGGCTCAGACGCTGCAGTAACGGTATGGATATAGAATAGGTGACGCGAAATTCTTGCTCTGGAAAACCTCCCAGACATACTGCTGGAGGTTGTCAAACATGTAGCAAACTCCAACCAGCAGCATCCCTTAAAAACACAGCCTGTTGTGGGGTTTGGTTGGTTGGTTGTTGGTTTGGGCGGTTTTTTGTTTGTTTTTAAAAAGCCCTGTATCTGCACTGAATGCAATGCATATATACTTTTAAGAAGCTATTCTACAGGAACATCAGAACTGCTGAGCAGTACGCTAATTGTAATTTGGATTTTCAGGCGAGCTGCTTTGTACTCCGAGTCATTATTTAGCTCAGTAAAAGCTTCCTCAAATTTTGGGAAATACAACAAAACAAGAAATATGCGAAGATTCTTGCCATATTGATATATTCATTTGACATTCATTTTGGTGGTGTAATATTAGATATTAATCCCATATTCAGGTTGTTTCTACTCTTCCATTATGTAAGTTTTAAATATAATACAATTCTAGCAGGGAAGCATTATAATGAAGGTACTTCCCCCGTAGGAACACTGTACCTTGTTGATGTTTGCTTTAACGTTAAAATAAATTGTCAGGGGCTAGAACTGTAAGGTATCATTTAAAAAGCTATTTATTAGAGCTAACAATTATCTATACTATTCTCTCCTTATAGTGTATGGGAACTGCAGGTGGTGGAGCATCAAACAGGCCTCCCAGCAACGTGCGGAATGCTGAGCAGACCCCATCCATAGAAGATATGCTCCCATTGCAGTTATTCGAGGTTGTATAAGATTTTCTTACAGGAAAACAACTCTATTCATCGTTTTGACAATCAGACAGAAATGACAGTCGCACCAGAACTTCTTGCTGCACTGTGAGATAAAGGCAAGGCCAGGCAGATGGTATTGTCACCAATACTGGGTAGCAGCTGCCCGCAGGCTCCTCTCTTACAAGGAGGTGGCAATTACAATACGGCCAAGGGATCTGCAGGGCACAACATAGGCTTGAAGACCACGCTGTATGTGCAGCATAGCGCAGCACAGGCCTGGGCTGATGCAGGTTAAATATTACGTGGATCGCTAGCTCCTCCATGTCTTCAGGTTGGGATTGCCGCAGAAAGTCTGTTCAAAAGACACAAAACAAGCTAAGAGCGAAGAAAACGACCCTTCTCCTCCACTGTGACTGCAGCTGTTCTAGCCTTCCTTAAGAAGCCTCTCCCATACTCCGTGGCCCTGACAACATGCATAGAATTGGCTCTTTTGGGGTCCTTTTCTAGACCACGCTTTGAAAGAGAAACCCTGCACTGCCACGTATCTCGCACCTCATTCCCCGCAAGGTGCCAGCCCCTTCCAACCTCTGTGAAAAATCTGGGGAGAAAGAAGAGATGCATTTTTAACATATTATCTTTTAACATATTGCCTGTATGGGAGTTGCTTCTGACCGCAAGGTATGTAGATGAGATGGTTCTATGCCTAATTTCGCCACTCTGATATGACTGGGTGGAGCCTCCTTCTTCTTGATGTGATGGGTTTCAGAGGTCACACTAATCAAAGACCTGAAAGAGCTCTTTGTTCTGCAAGAACAACGAGAACAAGAAAACCCAGATCAGAGCGCTGGGAATCCACCCTGTGTGAGTAGTGAGCAGTATCTCCTTGTGGACTTCAGTGGAGCTGCACCTCCCGGAACTGTGCAACAGCATTTACTTCTAGCACAGAGACCTTGCTCCACACTCACTGCCTTCCACACACCCTCCCTGCCAACCGGGGCCACAAGACTAACTCCAAATTTAAAAGCAAATGATTGCCCAAGCAGACTTCAGAGATTAGGACTACAGCTTAGTCAGAACAGACACTAAAACAGATCCACCAAGCTTTCTGTGATATACAAAATGTGGTTTTGCACCGAGGAATAAGCAGCTCCCCAGCATTTCAAAAGGACTTTTGTGCTCTTCCATCTTTTCAAAAAGCAGAGAAATATTAAATTTTGCATCTTGCCAAATCCACAGAGTTATTTTTTATTTATTCTTAATTATACAGAAAGACTTTATAGATATGTAGCTTTGGCTACATTAAAGTTCCTAAAGAAAACACCACTGTTTTCACAGGCAACCCCAAGTCAGTTTAAAGATAGCCTTAGTAAATGTCACAGTACTGTAAATTAAAAAAAAAAACGGATGTGGGAGTGGGGGGACAGTCTCTGGCACAGATGTCTACAAGTACCCTTGGCACAGCCAAGGTCTGGGCCCCAGGAGCTCCCAGGAAAGAGGACGATGCTGCCCAGGCCTGGGATTGCAGGGTGGATTGTCCTAAAGGGGCAAGCTGGAAGCTTGTGACTTCTGGCAACAGGAAAGGTTCCCACCCCATCTGCAGATCTGCAGCTGCAGAGTAGGCACAGTGCCCTGGGTACTAGTAAGGATCAGCAAGACACGTCCCCACTGCAGCTGGGGAACTGCTGGTTTGCTCCAACAGCAAGAGATGGCCCCTCCGCTGGTAGCTTTATCCTGTCCCATTACTGGGGCTTTTCATTGTGGCTTAGTAAGGTCAAGATCCAAGGTTAGTAGAAGGTTTGCAGAGGGACACAAGTGGTCTACGCAGTCATTCCTACTGCTTTTGTTGCCCCTTAGAGTCCCCGTTTTACCCATCAGCCTTATCCACAGCAACCAGCTCCTTTCTCATGTGCCCCAGGTCCCTCCTTGTGCCTTTTGGTGCCTCCATAGCAATCCTTTTGCCCCCCGGGCTCCCTCAGTGCCTTCCCAGTTTCAATGTAAAGCACAGGGGTTTTGGGTTCCTCTCAGAGCCTTGCAGTCACAGGCAGGAGAGGGATCCGCCATTCTGCCCTGCCTGAGTCCTCTCCCTCACTTTCAGGCTGGCAGAACCCTGCAGCTCTGACAGCAGCATCACCTTTTTGTGGTGCAAGGGCACATTGCTGGCTCATGATCGGCTTGCTGTCCGGCAGGACCCCCAGGTGCTCCTCTGCAGAGCTGCTTTCCAGCCAGTCAGCCCCCAGTGAGTACTGCTGCATTGCATTATTCCTCCCCAGGGGCAGGACTCCGCATGTCCTTTGTGGAACTTCACAAGACTCCTCTCTGCCCAATTCCCCAGCCTGTCAAGGTCCCTCTGAATGACAGCAAACTCATCTGGTATACCAGTCATTCCTCACAGTTTTTTGTCATCTGCAAATATGCTAAGGATATGCTGTGTCCCATCATCTAGGTAATTAATGACGCTGTTGAACAGCATAGGACCCGGTATCCATGCCTGGGGTACCTCAGTAGTGACTAGCTTCCAGCTGGCCTTTGTGCCACCGTTCAGCACCCTCTGGGCCTGGCCATTCGGCCAGTTTTCAGTCTACCTCACTGGCCACTTACCTAACCTGTACTTCATCGGCCTGTCTAGAAGAATGTTGTGGGAGACAGCATCAAAGGCTTTATTAAAGTCGAGGTAAACAACATCCACTGTTCTCCCTTCATCCACCACCTAGTCACCCCATTGTGGAAAGCTATCAGATTGGTTAAACACAATTTTCCCTTCATAAATATTAGGTAGACTACTCCCAACCACTTTCTTGTCCTTCACATACCTGGAAATGGTTTCCAGAATTAGTTCCATCACCTTCCCAAGGATTGATGTGAAGCTGATCAGCCTGTAGTTCTCCATATACTCCTTCCTGAAGATGGGAATGATGATTACTCTCTCTTCCAGTCCTCAGGAACTTCTCCCAGTCACCATGACCTTCCAAAGGCAACCAAGAGTGGCCTCGCAATGACATCAGCCAGCTCCCTCAGCACTCCTAGGTGCATCCCATCAAACGCCATAGATTTATGTATATCCAGTTTAAGTACTCCCTAACCCAATCTTCTTCCCTGGAGGGAATGGCCGTGCCCCTGTCCAGGCAAGAAGCTCCTCACCCCTGCCTGACTAGCATCCCGGGGGCCTCTGCGTGTCTTTCAGGGGCCACATGCAAGAGAAAAGACGGAAAAGATAGCCCAAGTGACAGCAGAAAGCTCAACCCCAACTCAATCCACAGAAGACTAGAAACCATCGAAGCTTGACTTGAACTGATCAGCCTGTCATAAGGCAACAGCATTACATCCCAGCACTTCCACAGCCCTGCACGCAACAGATATTTTCTGATACCAAGCGTGCATAATTTCAGTCCAGCGTGGACACCAAACATCTGACAGCCATAGAAATAAAACCTATTTTTATTTCACAGAACAGTCTCCTGATTTTGCTTCTGTCACCACTCATGTCTCAGCACACAAAAGGCATAAATAAAACAAGGGAGGAAATATTTTATTCATGAGCACAAAGCCCAGCTGAATTCTGAGAAAGCTTACTCGTGCTTTTAAGGTGTCTCATCTCAAGGCATTGAGCTGTGCAGTACATCAAATGGAAAGTGTCAGAAGACCCCAGCATAGTAAAATTTAGCAGAAGATACACAGCCAAGCACCAGTGTTTGAGAAGAGGCTTCTGTGATCTATTGTCAGGCTAGAATTTTGTCTCAGCTCTATTTTGTGTGTTCTAGCTGTTTGATCCAATTATAAGAGATGACCAGCTAAGGATTAGATGAGAAAGTAGCCAAGGAAGTGAGCTTTGGGCCAGGACTCAGCTGACAGATGCCAAATTACACAGTACAATTCACTTGGTAAACCTGGATTTAGTTCTGCAACAATTATCTTCGGTTGAGAGTCCTAGCCATAGCAGATAAACAACTCAAAAGCATCTTCAGCTGAGGAGCCCTGCCCTCAAATGACTGTCTACTGTCAAAACACAGTTAAGCTCAGAGAAATCTCAGACTTCATTAAGCTGGGGTGCTGACCTATGTAAGCAACAGAAAAGGCTGCTGTTACATTTTGCCCTTGCTTTTCCAAGTGATACTGAGAACATCGCTTCAGTGTGGAAAGTCAGAAACCAGGACTTCATTGCCTAATCAATATTTATGCGTGAAAACATTTCCCATTTTTACAAGCTTGGGGAGCAGCAAGCTTTCCAGGTAGCATCAGCATACAGAAAAATCAATGAAGATACCGCTGGAAGGAAGAGGGGATGGCTGAGCGCAGAACCACAAAAATCAGCACACTACGCACTAGCAGGACCCCGATGGTACCAATAGACCTTAATGGCCCTGAGCAGCCTCACCAGAGGCCTCTACCCACAGTCCTGCCCAGGGACTCCCTTTCAGCTCAGTGCTGGGCGTCCATTCTTGGCCTGAGCGATATGGTAGGTGGGCTTGTCTCCAGCCCTGCCCGTGGCCCCATCTCTCAGGTGACCCCTTGGACCCATGCTGCAACCTTGCCTACAGCCCCAACTCCTGCCTGACCCCCCAGATGAATCCTGGCCCTGGTCCACCCCCTCACTTTATCTGGGGCTTTCCATAGACCCTTCTACCCGCACCCAGCTCTGCTGCTGCCTCCCCATGGGCCTGTGCCCCACTCATGAGGGCAGTGCCTGTACTTGGGTCCCTCCCAGCTCATCCCATCACACAGAGGAGCCCTGCTCTTGTGACACCAACCACCTACAGAGAACATAAATGAATCCATTTGGAGAGCAAAAGGTTTTCAAATGCCAAAACCCCTAAAAAAACCCACCATTTCCACTTTGTTCACAGCCAGTGCTGGCTACCGTCATGGTGGTGTTTAAGGCATTTAGCAGTTGTCCCCACGGCTGGATTGCATGACACTTTGGCAGCTGTATTTAACAGGCTAAGTCTGTCTTGACTGCACGGAAGTTTCACATAGTTGATAGACACAACACCTATAGAGACAGCCTTCGAGGAAGTCAGGCTTCCACAGGAAAGAGGTTTCACTTCCCAGCAGCACTAACAGAAGCCCCTCAAGCATTAATTTCTTGTACATTCCCCCTAAAAGCTTTTGGCATCCCACTGCCTCCTTTTCCTGATACTTCGGCTCTTTGGAGAGCCACAGCAATTCCCTCATCAGGACTCAGCTGGATGCAGGATTTGGGCCCATTTCACACTCACAGCTCCAGTAACTCTGCCTGCTGCAGGCACCACCCAGGTGACTGCAGCAGCTTCCCACTGACATGCAAGCCTGTTCACAGAATTGCAGCAAGAGAGAGGTTGGAAGGGACCTCCGGAGATCATCTAGTCCAACCCCCCGCCAGAGCAGGGTCACCCAGAGCAGGTTGCACAGGAATGCGTCCAGGTGAGTTCTGAATATCTCCAGAGAAGGAGACTCCACAACCTCTCCGGGCAACTTGTTCCAGGGCTCTGCCACCCTCAAAGGAAAGAAGTTCCTCCTCACCTTTAGGTGGAACTTCCTATGACCGAGTTTGTGCCCGTTACCTCTCGTCCTGTCGCTGGGCACCACTGAAAAAAGACGGGCCCCATCCTCCTGGCACCCACCCCTGAAGTATTTAGAAGCATTGATAAGATCCCCCCTCAGTCTTCTCTTCTCCAGACTCAAAAGACCCGAGTCCCTCAGCCTTGCCTCCTAAGAAAGACGTTCCAGTCCTCTAACCATCTTCCTAGCCCTTTGCTGTACCCTCTCCAGCAGCTCCCTGTCCTTCTTGAACTGGGGAGCCCAGAACTGGACACAGTACTCCAGATGCCCCTCCCCAGGGCAGAGTAGAGGGGGAGGATAACCTCCCTCAACCTGCTAGCCACACTCTTCTTGATGCACCCCAGGATGCCACTGGCCTTCTTGGCCCCAAGGGCACATTGCTGGCTCATGGTCATCCTGTTGTCCCCCAGGACTCCCAGGTCCCTTTCCACAGAGCTGCTCTCCAGCAGGTTCACTGACTATTACCAAAATGTCACTCCTGAGAGTCTGCACAGGCATCACTAGCCACTGCCTTTGGAAACACACCTTTGCTCATGGTTCAGACAGGACTGTTTAATCTTGCCCTATACACGCTGCTTCTTGCCTGGTAGGCAGCCGTTTATTACATCCAGAATCCATTGCATTTGCACAACCCATGCCTGACGTGACTTCCAAGTGCAAGTGTGCTTCTGTCACCTCTAACACTAAACCCCTCCACTCTCCCCCCCGCCAGGGCACAGGGAGGACAGCAGTTTGGGATGGAGCGAGCAGTACTTCGTCAAGCGGGGTGTGGAAGTGTAGTAGGATGAGCCTGCTCACGGGCTCCCACAGCCCACAGGAGAAAGGCACAACAGGACAGGGAAGGTCACTGTGCATTTGCTGTTCCAAAGGCAATGCATCTGCGACAGCCAGACACAAACCCAGCTCCTGTTGATCCATATTCCCCCCATGCTCACGTACGAGCAAGTAACAGGACTGGACAACAGCTAGAGCTCCAACACCGTGCTGCAGTACAGCTCCTTATGTGCTATACAAAAACTGGCTGGGTTTGTTTGCACTGCACATGGTAGTGTATGGAAGTACTAGATCAATGCCTTACAGACAGAATAAAACCACTGTATTTGGAAATCAGAGGAGATTGAATACATATTTCAGTTTCTTGCCTAGATATATGCCACCTCTACAAGCTGAATGGAGAAGCAGGCAATGAATGTTTTGATAAATATTCTAAAGGTTGTACCAAAACAACCTGGAGTATGTTTAAGCAGGAAAAAAATATGTATTTTGCATTATCGCTTCCTTATGAATTCATACAATAAGAGGACCACAGATTTGCTAGTTGAACTCTTGAGTAGTGTGATTCAAATTAAGTGCTTCAGTTACAGTTCCAAAAGCTTGATGGTTTTACATACATTTAACTTTTTCCCCACATACAGTTTGTATTTTAACAAATAACTCATTTCTTCAGTGGATTATTTTCCCTTCAAAAGGTAGCACTGTGTGTCAGGGAAGGTCGCTGGTTTGGCAGGCCTCAAGCTTAATTCAATTTAAGCCACAAGCGCAAAACCTTATTTTTCCGATTTGTTCAACATCTGATTTGGCTGAAGGTGGAGCTATTTGGGTACATGTGCAAACTCGCCTGTGAAGCAGATGGCATTTTTCTTCCCCAGCTGAGACAAAAGGCATTTCCCTTCCCAGAACAGTAAATGCAAACCCTTTCACGCTGCCACCCTCCGGCAAAAAATGCATTTGCAATATTAATGACAGCTATTTTTGTCCTGTGGCACCTTCAGTCCTAGAAGAATAGTGTCAATCTTTTCTAGTTGTTGAAAAATGTTCTCTCAAAAAAAGTGCTGTAAGCTAAGGAAAAGATCCATTAAATTTGACCAAGATAGAAAGAAAAGGGGTGTTCCCCCCTTCCGAGGTGCACGTTTCTTGTATGGTGATCTTTGTTAATACAGTTATCTATACAGATGTAACACACATTTATAACAGGATTTTTAAGGTCAACACTATCAGAACGTATGTTTTGCAAGCTCAGAAGTTACAGAAAAACTGGTCAAAGCAGAAAGTTCATTCGGTAAGGAGTTCCCCTTGGGGATGTCCGAGAGGGCCAGACACAGCATGTACATATATGACTGATCCTGTCTGGGGGTCTCTGTCCTGCAGAAGGAGGAGAAGCAACTCAGTCGGGACCAGCTTGAATTTGCTATAAACTTCGGCACTTGTGTGGTTACCTAAATTACCTGGACTAAAACGAGATCCTGTGGCTAGGTGGCATGGCTGAAGTTGCAGCTTTAATCCAGGTTGCCAGCAGAAACACTAGCAGGTCTCGTCTGTAGTGAACAAGGAAAGCATTTCCTCACAAACAACTAAGCAACAGGGTTTTCTGTAAAGCCAGCTACAGCAAACGTACTTTAAGCAATACTACACCATCACTCTCAACTGCTCCACTTGCTTTTAAGAAACCAAAACATGAGCTTAAATATATAAACCAGCAGTGGAGCTAACAGCTGACAAGCATGACACCGCACAGACATTATGTCAGCAGAAAACCAGTCTTCTCCTCCCAGCTGAAGAGCCACTGGGGGAAAATAAGAGCTTCATATGAAACCAATTACAGTGAGCCCCCCCAGCTGAGAGCTCCCGTGTTCAGTCTCAGGCAATCACTAGCCCTACCACACTACATCATGTCTAGCCCAGTGGCATGCCCATATTTCAGAGCCATATGCTCAGCTGCCCCATCTAGAAGCACTCCCCAAGAAGCTGTCTGAGGGTAAAGAAAGGAGAAGAGAAGGAAGCAAGCTAAAATGCAGAGTGATTTATTTGCACTAAAAGGAGGAAATCCACAGCTTTGCCGAAGCAGCTCCACAAACTGCAGGAGACATCAGTTCAGAAAGCACCAGTTTCCGTCTCGACATCGCCTATCATTTTGTGCGGGGAGATATCGCACTGGATCTCGCCCAGCAGCCATGAAAATCTTGCAGGCACTTCAGCCTCCTCCCTCCCGAACCTGTTACCTACCCACCGAGGAAAACACAAAGCTTGCGGCAACTGCTAGAAGTCCATCTCTTTCAGCTCAGAAGCTATTCCAGAGAGGTTTCAGGAAGACGGCCCAGCAGGTCACATAAGGAAAGCAGGTAGGTTTCACAACTTGCTTCACCTCATAGATATTGGCAGCTCACACACTTCCAAGGTCATGGGAGATTCCTATTTCTTAACGCTATGCAGTCTTCCTGAAGAGCTGCACAAAGCCATTCATGCTGAACGAGGAGCAGCAGTGACAAACACCCCCTCCAAGTAGGAAAAAAGGCAACATAATAGACATACAGGTGCCAAAAAAGCATGGTTTTTTTCCTGTAGGAAACTCAGGCTGAAGCAAAGTTTAGCTTTGTCCCACAGGCAGCTGTGGCTTGGGCAATAAATGATCTGTGTCCCTATGGAGCTATTATTCAGTCCCTTTAATTCTCCCAGTGTCCCCCACAAGAAAGTGCTTCTTGAAATACCAGGCCTTATGGTCATATATAAGGCTTTGAAAACACAAGGTCCTTTCTGAGCTAGTCTAACAAGTACCCTGATGGAGATGCTTTTCCAAAGCACAAAACGCAGTTGACAACTGCCTCCCATCTGCACTGCTTTAATAGGAGGGAATTTCCATGCACATAGAGCAGTGATAGCAATAACTAAGCAGGGAAAAAATACATGGAAAGAAGCTTAATAATTACGTCTTTCTGTTTCATGCTCTCCCTTTGGATCTAAAACGATACACTTTCCAGGCCACTTCTAAAGGGCAAAAGGGATTTCTGCAGAGTTTTCTTGTTCCACGTGGTGAGGGATTTTCAGCTTTTCAATTCTTTTTATTCCCTCTGCCCAGAAGGAGGAAGAAAATTTAAGTATACACAGCCATATTATTTTCTTAGGCGTATTTTAAAAATCCAACAGTAATATGATGTTATCAGAGGACAGACTAGAAACCAGATGCCAGCTGCACCTACTTTCTTTGAAACTGATGTTACGGCTACTCACAGTAGGAACCTAATGGTCCGCAATAAAAATGAAACCAGATCTCAGAGCCAGAAGCCTACACCCAGCGTTAGGGGCAGCTTCAGTCCCATGGACTAGGGTAAACCCACCCTGCGTAACCAGAAGCAAAGCCATTTTCATCCACCCTTCATGAGATACCGTTGAATTGGGTCTCTCCGAATCAGCATTTTCTGGCCAGCTTGGGAGGAATTAAGCAGGTGTACAGTTACCTTCAGAGAGACTTCAGGCGTCTCAAAGACAGATCACACTTGAGCAATATAGTGTTTCTGATTTGAAAAATAAGGCTTTCTTTCCAGAGGGAATCCTCTCGCACATACCTGGGCGCAGAGCTCCTCTCTGACAAAGGAAGCCTTGCGCAATCAGTAGAAAATAATCCAGTCAGCTGAGCTAGTAATTGCACACAAAAGGCACACTGTTCAAGACTGAACCCAGCAACAAATTTCATCTCAATTATACGAACCTGCACATAGGTCCCTGCCAGTAGCCAAAGATAAACTTAGAAATATCTCCTAGATTTATAAGGACAAGAGAGGCAGTAAAATTAGCTGTCATTGCTAGCCTGCTTTGTAGCATTCTTTCCACTGCTTTTTTTCTTTTTCCACAGATAACCCACAAATATATGAGTGTATACTCTGACTTAACCAAAACACAAGCAAGCTATGTCTGCCTTTTCACTTGCGTTGAAGACAAATCTTTTTTCAGGATTTGGACTACCACCTGATGCCAGCTTCCAGTTACCTGGATTACATCCACTGCATCCAGTGCAGCAGGAGTAGGGAGGTGATTGTGCCCGTGTACTCGGCGCTGGTGAGGCCGCACCTCGAATCCTGTGTTCCGTTTTGGGCCCCTCACTCCAAGAAGGACATTGAGGTGCTGGAGCGTGTCCAGAGAAGGGCAACAAAGCTGGTGAGGGGTCTGGAGCACAAGTCTTATGAGGAGCGGCTGAGGGAGCTGGGGTTGTTCAGTCTGGAGAAGAGGAGGCTGAGGGGAGACCTCATCGCTCTCTACAACTGCCTGAAAGGGGGTTGTGGTGAGGTGGGTGTTGGTCTCTTCTCCCAAGTGACAAGCGACAGGAGAAGAGGAAATGGCCTCAACTTGTGCTAGGGGAGGTTCAGGCTGGATATTAGGAAAAGTTTCTTCACTAAGAGAGTGGTGAGACACTGGAATAAACTGCCCAGGGAAGTGGTGGAGTCACCATCACTGGAGGTGTTCAAGGAACATATGGACAAGGCATTGGGGGATGTGGTTTAATGGGCATCATGGTGTTGTTGGTTGATGGTTGGACGGGATGGTCTTACAGGTCTTTTCCAACCTTAGTGATTCTGTGATCCAAAGCCCACAAGGGCCTGTAATGATACATGAACCCTGGTACCTACAGAAAAGCAATCTGGGCATTCAGGATTAGAGTTCATTTCTTCAAATGGGAAGTTGCTTCATGTTTTCCATTCGCAGTCTTGGTGCCTGTGCCCAGCTGCATGTAGAGACATATGCGCCTCAATTCAAACACATCTTCTCCCGTTAGCGTGCCATGAGACATTTCAGCAATTAAAGTTCTATTTCATTCATACTTTAAGTCTCATTACAGATATGTAATGCAGAAAGTACATTCCACTGCGGAGCCCTCATGCTAAGAAATCCTGGCAGGCACTGCTGTAATGAAAATAAATTTACTCCAGGACTACGTCCAGGCAATACTGTCTGCTATGGACCTCGGCCACAAAATGAAAACGGAGCCTACACCAGTGAATGAGAAAATTGAACAGTGCCAATGATTGTGCAGTGAGAATTGTAGAAGTGGCTACGTTAGTGCCATAAGCCAAATAATCCTCAACAGACAATAACAAGCACACACTCAGACCTCATTCTGGAATTAAAAGCTCCAACACCTGCCAGGCGTTAAGTAACATGTAGTAAGTAATAACCCAGGTATTACAGGAAGAACAAACCTGCACAAATCAGAAATTATGTCGTGCAAATGGCTTGCGCAAAGGTACTGTGTAGCGATTGCTTTCTCATTAACTCTTGGGTCTCACACTCTGCCAAGATTCAGGAGCAGTCTGTTGGCACTCCCCTCCTGACATCTCAAGGCCATGAACCTTGGTAAGCTGCACAAACAGGCTGACAAAGAGCAACTCCAGGAGCCTGGACCAGTTTAAAACCACAAGATGTATAATTAACAAGCCAGATCACATTGTGACAGCAATGCGTAGATCCACTTCTGCACAGGTCTGGTGCAAGAGAAGCAACTCACATTCTTCTTGGGGGAGAACAGAAATCCAGAAGCGTGCCACCAAATCTCAACGCAGAGTCTAATTATTCCCCTGGCTTCTAGGTTGTATATGAAGCCAATTGCAAATATAGTTTTCATCCTAGTATTGCATGCACTAGATAAAGCTAGGGGACTATTCAGGAAAGCGTGGACCCCCACGCTTATAGTGTACAGTGTCAACTTGCAAATTGAGTTACATTCGAGAGCTGAGACCTTAAGTTGGCATTTAAGTCTGCTGCATTTGCTTTGGTAGTTTTCCTATTGCTGTTGTGAATAGCGTCTGTGCTCCTACATAATTAAGGGCAGCATAATGCCTACAGAGGGTTTCTAATTTGCTAGGCTGCTTTTTCATGCAAGTGAAAAAACATAACCAGACATTAGCAAGCAAGAGGCAGCACACCACACACTGCTGGTGCTAGGAATCTTTAGTTTCTGCTTCGAGCAAAGACCTGAAATGATTAGCAAACTGCTTCACTGTTCAGCTGTGAAGTACCTTCAGTAATCTCAACTCAAATTACACTTTGTCTCTTACACATTTCCAGTGCAGCATCAAGAAAAAACCCACTAGCTGGTTCAACATACAAAGTTTCAACACACACACCCTCCTCTCCACTAAAACAGTCTATGAAGCAAGAGCCAAGTGATACCAAGCTCAGAGAAACATGTACATGGAAAGTATATATTTTCTCCCTATATTTTTGATGAAAATTGCTTAAATCAAGGGATTTCTTTGCATTGAAAGATGAGTCCATCCTCCTATGGTATGAGACCATGAGTGTGGTCCAGCCTTCAGTTTTGAGACTGAGACACAGAGCGGAACCATTTATAACAAAATGAGTTACAGACAGATGTCCCATCTGTCCCCTTTTGCCCCACAAAGGTCTCCCTGGCACTGTCCAGTGTCTAATGCTGGTCCAGCCACTGTAGCAATCCCTGCTTCCCCAAGTTAATCAAAAAAAATGAACAGATTCCACCTCCCAGTCCTGGGGCTGCTCTTTCCTTTCAGATGGCTATGCCAAGCCCAAGTACTACACTCCTCATACAAACTCTCCCATGAGGCAATCTCTTCTTACTCTTTCCTGCTTGAACCTCTTTAGTAAGCCATTCCCTTTGATGAGAATCCTTTCTTCACTTTTTTGTCCACCTCTTCTCCCCTCCCCTCTCTTTTTCCTATCAGAAATAAGTTTTCACCTGAAGTTAAGGCTTCACTAGTGCAGCTGCATTTAACTTAGGAGTTTGAATGCTGCAAAGATGCTCTGGGTTGCTGCAGACAGCATACCAAACCAAGCTTTAAAAGAAGCTAGAAGCAGGATGCTGACGATACTATAAATTCAGAACCATGCACGCAGACCCCATATACACACTGCCTCAAATAATTCACATGTACTAGCTAATATAGCTGATGTTTTGATGCAGCAGTGAGATTTTTCTCTTAGTCTAGGAATGGAAAGCAGCTACCGCTGTGTGTTTATCTTTTGGCAAATGTTCATTCCCTTCAGTATCAAGCATGCCTCTTTTTTAACTTCCCTGATAACAAGTACATTGTTTACAGCAAACACTTGCACAGAAGAATTTAGCTTGCATCCGAGGTCAGACTCTGGTAGATGTTTGTTAGCACAACTAAAAACAGCTGAAGGGATGTACAGCAGGTTAATTCTGGCTCTGTTTTTCTCTGGTGTGAAGCAAGAAATACAGAACTATATGGATTCTTAGATGCAAGGTTTCATGTCCTTCCCTATGACAGTGAGTTTTACATGTAAAAAATTAAGCAGAATGACTGCTCAAATGCTTCCAGCTTCATCTGTTTTACCAGGGAAACAGATCTTCAAGGAATCAAAGAGATTCCTGAGATGTAAACACTGAGTTCAGCAATAGAAGAACCCCAGGGGGGTCGGACAAGATGACCTCTGCAGGTCCCTTCCAACCTCAACCAGTCTGCGATGGCTCGTGTATAGCGATAAAAGCACTGTAACAGGCAAAGCAAACACCACATGCTCAAGGGAAGTAAAACAAGGAATTTATTCACCACTCCCGGGCATCATGCAGATGTTTAGCCACTTCCTGGGAAGCAAGGCCTCAGCATGTGTAGCGTACTTGGTAAGGCAATCATCATAACCATGAACATCCCCCCTTCCTCCTACTTCCCTTTAGCTTTTACTGCTAAGCACAACAGCATAGAGCATGGAATATCCCTTTGGTTGGCTCAGGTCATCCTGGCTGAATCCAGTCCCAGTTTCTCACCCACCCTCAGCTTACTCCATGGCAGGGGCAGAGTGAGAAAAAGAAATCTTTGACACTGTGCAAGCACAGCTCAGCAATAGCCAAAACGCTGCCGTCTTATCAAGACTGCATTAGTCACAAATCCAAAATACAGCACCATACAGGCTGCTGTGAAGAAAACTAACTCTACCCCTTTACACTTTTTTAAAGAAAGACAGTCTAGTCTCACCATTACTTTTATATTTAATCCCTGAGCTTTCCAAATGAATATTGGTAACAGGCTCTGAAAAAATTCCAGCCCAGAAAAAATATATTTAAAAGTCACTAAATACCTTTACACTGATTTTGCAAGATCACTGCAGCTGCAATAGGGATTCCCCTGCATGTCAGTGCTTTTGTGCTGCCCCTTTAGCAATTAGCCTGTTCCTAAAGAATTAACACAGCAGTAAGTACCAGCAACAGCCACCTTCCTCACTTGGCAGAGGTCCCTTAACCTCAAAAGGATGAGCATTTGGTTCAGTGTCAGTCCTTGATTGCCCTGAGCAGCCCCACCCAGGACCTCCACCCACAGCCCCTCTGCCCCCAGGCCAGGTTCTCCGCTCAAACCAGGGCACACAGACCCAGCCTGAGTTATAGCAAAGGCATGTGCCTGTCTCCAGCACATCTGGAAGAACCTCTTGGACCCACACTGTCTCTTTGTCTCCAGCCTTGGCTCTGACCCCATACCCTGCTGCTCATGGCTTGACGCAGTTCATCCCCTCACCTTGTCTGAGGCTGTCAATGGACCCTGTTTCAGCAGGTAGTACCCTGCCATGTTCAGAGGCTGCAGGACTACAGCCTGGAGGTGAAGGCACTGCCTCGATGGGGTTCCCCCCTGGCTCATCCCCTGCTCTCACTACTCACCGACACAAAGTTTTTCAACTTCGCCATGCTTCAGTTAGACTTTTAGTTGAAGCTGCAGTTTAGTATAGAGGAATTGCCTCAGACCATGCCTAAATTAAACCCTTCTGTTTGCCAAAGGCAGTCACGCTTGGACTAAAGCACGACAAAAGCATCATTTCCATCTGAGAAACACCGGTCCCTGCTGCCACCATTTCCACACACGTTGTTCATAGGCTGATGGGGCCAAAAGCTCAGGATTGCTTCTTAAACTCTTCCCAGGAAGTGCTTTAGCTCCTGAAGGGAGTGCAGAGTGAGGCTACGTTAGCACGCCTTCATGGGACAATCTTACAGGATGAACTGCTGAACTCTCTCATTCACAGTGATCGATCTCGCCTGACAGCCACACCGGTGCAACAAGCCAATTAAACCCCCAGGGCAGAGCTCCTTCTGGGCAGGGTCAGCTGTCAGGCAACCTGCCAGCCTAGCAGGGATTTGCCTTAATATCTTCCCATCCCACTAATGTAACAGTTGTGAAGCAAGAGGGGATGTGCCAGGGACGGTTCCAACAGATTCAGTGCAAAGCTTGTCAAAGTACATCTGACAGCAGGCAACAGAAGAAGTCCTTTCAGCCGCTAGAGTGAAATAGAGCCCACTTCAATGTGATTTTTTCAGCCACCCCAAAATCTTATTATAATCGCTCTTTAACTATAAACTCAACTATACACCCCCTCCTTTTCTGGCAGGCTGAATTCTCCTCTGCACCGCAGAAGAAATCTAAGGAAAATTAAATTCTGTCGAAGTAGCCACAAAACTATCCTCCTCCAGCAAACAGCATCACCATTCAATATGTCCATCGCAGTTCTGAGAGCAGCTTTGTCTTCAGACAAACATGCATTTCTGTAACCCTACTGTCTTCAACAAATGTATAAAGGCATGCACATTTGAAACAAGGCCACCGCACAACACTCACCCATGGAAAGAGGATGGAGGGACAAACAGCATGTGACAGATGTTACTCACATCACCTAACACATTGCTGGGATGGCGCTGGGATACCGCAGCAGCGAGCACAGCCCAGGAATGCATGAAACAAGCAGTTTTGCCATTTCGCATTTCGTTTCCTTCCCACGCTGCGGAAAAGGCATCGGGATCCCCAGGACTTGAATGTTTCCCTGCAGCAAAACGTGACAAGATCAGGTACTTTGCTCGCCAAGCAATTACAATGATCCCCCAAAGTGAAATTACATCTTCAGCCACTGCATTCAGTCACTCAGCATGCATGACACCAAATGTTCAACTAGGTAATTAGGACTCAATCTTTCACATTACAGGGAAAACAACCCCTCTCCCCTGCCAAGCTAACAAGCTTCCTCAGCCAAACATGCCTGAACTCTTAATTATCATTTGAAAGTGCTGAGGGCACAGATTTAGACACCCCTCTTCAGGCTCCGAAGTGATGGCATACCTTTTTTCACCATTAAGTGTCTACATTTACAAACAAATCCAGTGCAGAGCTTTGGAGCCTGCTGTTTTAAGCCTTTCACTGTAGTCAAACAGATGAATCAAAGGGTATTAGCACCTTGGTTTAACAAAGCTGGACTACAAACCAGCTGACAACGCTGCTGTCAGCAGACTCATCACACTTAAGAGCGGAGGAAGAGAGTCTATTTTTGTAGAATACAGCAACATACTACAGATAGGCTTGAGTGAGGACTGTAGGAAGATAAAAAGAGGATTGCAAGTTAAGGGAAACTGCCACTCCAGCTAGAGAGCAGCCTGGTACTTCCCGTGATGCTCCATCACAAAAAGACAGCTCTGTCTCAAGAATGTTGTATTTGCCTGGATGATCTTGTGTCCACTCTGGAAACACTAAAAGTTGAGACCTGCTATTTTAGTACATTCTAAGAACAAATGCAGCTTGCAAAAAAGGCTTTTAAGCCCAGATTTGGTGCCACTGGATGTCTGTAGAAATGGGGATTTTAAACCTGTACTGTTAGCCATCCTTCCCGAGAGCTTCCTCCACAGGGCAAGACACAGCACACTGCAATGGCATCTCAGAAGCCCAGGCCCCTCCAGGTGTGTCAGACCTGCTCTTTGATTTCTGCCCTCATTTTCTACTACCTGGCAAGTCATTGGCATTCTCCCTTTAACTTGCTCAGTAGCTTAGACTCAACCTAAAGAGCCTACATCTACAGAGTACTCGTGCTCTCCTGGGATCATGAAGCTTCCTATGCCATTGACCCCACCAAAGTTAAGAGGCAGAGGACATTCCCAGCAGAAGATGGTCTTTCAGTCTGGAAAGGAGGGCTTTTAGGCTCAGAGATATTCAACATTGCCATCTCTGTCAGTGGGTCACATCTTCAGAGCCTGTCTCTGCTCCGAGGCAGTAACAGAGCCCAGCACGTTCTGGGCAGCTCTTTGCTCACATACCATCACACTCCAGTGCCAGGCAGGCAGGCCTGGACTCCTCACACGGATCAGTCTGTGCTTGTTCTTACCTTGTTTGCTCCACACAGTTGCCATTATCTTTGTTTTCCTCCACTGAGTCCCTGCTATTTCAGCCAGTCTTTTCAATGCTTTTGGTAAACTGTGTCACATGCCTGCCTTGAGGAGGAGCAAGTCATCATCACTTACGCCAACATGCCTACTGCTTGGATTAAGAACATGCCAATGAAGCATTGCCAGAAGCCACTTCAGAAAGTTCTTAAGATGTTTTATTCTCCACTGAGAACAGTCTAAGCTTTCTGATCCAAAACAATAATTCCCACCTAGAAAGGTGCTTACCTTCTAGGTCCCAAATCCCAAGTCAAGGCTGTTTAATAATCCTAAAAGAACTAACCCCTTTGTCTCTTCACCTAGACTGCCTCCTGTATCCCCTTGCAATATAACACTGGAGTAGAATCTCCCAGATAGGCAGAGGATAAGGGAAGCAAAGGAAGCCTTTCTCAGAAATCCAATTACATTTTTCTTTGGAAATGCCAGGAACACCAAATGAAAAGTCACAACAAATCTGTATGAGAAACCATGTGGATTTCTTTCCAATCCTCTATTTTATTCTTAGCCTTTTGGAGGACATGCCTAACAGATTGCTACATGTTTCACTAGATGCACACGACTCTAGCCAAACAGCTCAGCTTATCTAGTTGGCAGCAGAGTCCTCCTTCTCACAGTTTTCCAAGACTGAAATACCCATGCTTCATTACTGCACAGTTTCTTGATGGTGTAAAGCCTTCCAGCCGCTTAGGATACACACTGCAAGGAAGGCACTCGCAGAGGCATTGGCTGAGCAGACTTTCCTTATAGACAGTCCAGAGATTTTTGGACAGTCTGTAGTAAGCCACAAGAGTCATACTCCTCACAGCTGCAAATGTATAGCTCTACATGAAGCATGTTACTACATCCTCGTCCTATTTAAACTGCCTCAGTAGGCAAGAGTAGAAACATTTCAAGTCCCTTCCACTGCAGCATGTTTCAGCTTCCTGCTTTAACTAAGCATTTACACTCGTTAAGAGATGGGAATCACCCAAATGCAGAACAGCAAGTTCCTGAGCATTTCAGCTATGAGCTCAAGAAGTATCTCACATGAAAAAGCAAGACCAAGAGGCAGAGAGCCCAGCAAGCTGGAGGAGAGTTGTCACACTTCGTCACTCAGTCACTAAAAACTAACACTGGTGGAAGACAACGCAGCAGACCAGTGCCCCAGGTCCCCCAGTATGCCACATCTGCACAGTGCAAGTAAAAAATCCCTGACCTACTTAACTCTTTACCTAAAAAAAAGGGTGGAAAACTAATGAGAAAAGGAGTTTACCGCCATCTTACAAACAAGAATGCAGTACCAGGCAGTGGCACAAGCAGTGCTTCCCACCATGATTTAGCCACTAGAGTTCTTCCTTACACCCAGGCTCCCAGTTGCCTTAGCCTGTAAGACCTGGCAAAGGTCAAACCTCGCAACTGTGAGTCCAGTTTGCACAGTGATTACACAGAGCTACTACATCAAAAGCAGTTATTTGTGCTTAGGCACACTACAGGAGTATGCCACAGCAGACTAAAGAGTTTGGTATAGTTGTCATATCACAGAATCAGAATCACTACGGTTGGAAAAGACCTGTAAGATCATCAAGTCCAACCATCAACTAAAACCACCATGCCCATTAAACTATGTCCCACAGTGCCTTGTCCCCATGTTCCTCGAACACCTCCAGTGATGGTGACTCCACCACCTCCCTGGGCAGCCTGTTCCAATGCTTCACCACTCTCTCAGGAAAGACATTTTTCCTAATATCCAGCCTAAACCTCCCCTGGCGAAACTTGAGGCCATTTCCATGTGCTCTGGCCAAAGTGAGGAGTTAAACTCAGTCTCTCCTCCTGTCCAGTAGGACAGACAGTTCATTCACATTTGCAGGAGAAAGATCCACCTTAAACACCAGGAACTGAATTAATTGACAGAGGCTACAATAGATCCAGCTAAGCTATTGCCTGTGCTCAAATACAACAAACTCCACTGGGCATGACCAGTGCTGAGCACAGGATGGCTGGGCAGTGCTCAATGGAGCTTTTTCCTATAGCCACATATTAGAGTCACACTGAATACCCCACTCCCTGTCTGCAGGCTAAAGGATTGTGGCCAATGTATACCAGGGAAAAAAGGTAAGCAACTGTAGTAGGGTTTTTTTTCAGCTGTGCCCCGAAACTGTAACGTAGAAAAGACAAACTAGCATCTGCTTTTCATGTTTAAAAGCAGATTAGAAGTCTCTTCTTCCCTCTGGCTTGGGCATAGCACTACTCAGAGCTCACTCCCCCCACCTCCTTTATTACCCATTAGAGCATGTAAAAGAAAAAATGCCTAGCTTGGCCACCGTTATTTATAACAATTGAGGCCCATGAAAGATAAAGAGGATTTATGCTTGCCTGGGTACAGAGGTTAAGTGACATAGTACTGAGCCCTACTCAAAACACATCTGACACAAGGCTTAAGATATTTCTTAGTACCCAACTCCAAATCCGAGCTGTGCCAGCGTTGTCAAAATCCTCCTAAGCCAGCTGGCCCTCAGTAGAAGTCAGTCTCTAGGTTTAGCACAGGGACAAAAAGCTGACCCAGTAAGGAATTTCAGATACACTGGGCTGCAGAAGTACCTTTGTCTAACTTGGTTAGACATTGTTAAAACAAGATCTGGTCAAATATCAGATGCACATTTAAATCCTCAAGCAACACCGTGCTGGAAGATGAGAGCTAGGCAGAGAGGGTTAGTCAGTGCCCTCACCTCTGCGACCTGGGGCACGCGCTCCCCTGTCCGCTTTGCTTTACAAGTAGCACTCTGACCTCAAACTCAGCATATATACCTTGAGATGAGAATATTCAGACCTCATGATAGGTAGCTTCCTCCTTCAATGTGCAGCACTCAAGGCAGTTTCTCATTTCAGCTGTTCACCAAGCTAGGTTTTCTGTTACGAGAAAACATAAGCAAAATCTCCAAACACCATGCACTCACAACAGACCATAGGAGTTCACAAACTTGCAGCTACAGGTTTAAGTGAACAACCCATATGGATTTAAAAAAAAGGCACAAAATAATCAAATAATTACATCCCAACAGGGAAAGCTGATGTAGTTTAGTACTGCTTGTGCTGCTGAGCAATGAAAGCCTCAGCCTTTCCCGTTGATCTGATGATTCTGATTTAAAATCCACTTAAATGAATACAATTCTAATGAGACTACTGAGCAGACTGTATGAAGTTTGGTCAATACTTGCAACTTGTATATAAATAAAACACTCGTATCCATTTATCCGAACAGCTTGTTCAAGCTGATTAATTGATATGCCTGTTATCACACTGTCAGCTAAGCTACATTATATTGGCTTTTTAAAAACCCTACTAGGTGGCTGTTTTGTGGGGTGTACTGCAATGGAGCGGCTTCTCTTGTCGGGTTTATACTGCTCACTGCACAGTTACGGGCATGTATCACTAATGGCGTAAAGGCCTGCTCAGAGCCTGTGAACCTACCAGTGAGATGGTCGTGCTTCAGAGAGACTTGCTTAAAAACCCTGGCCCAGTACCTGGTCCAACCCAGAAGTACAGTAACTGCATGCTGTGCAATCCGATTGAAGTACAGCTACTTTTGTGAAAAATCCTATACATCGGCTCATAAATTCTGCAGATTTTTTGTTTTTATAAATCACTTGTCTAGTTATATAGCTTAACGATAATGCTTTTTGTTAAAGGATCTATTTTGAGCTCATCTTTCTCATTCTTGGGTAAAGAAAAAGTATTTCCAGAAGCCTAATTGAACTGCATTAACCTCAAATTTTGAACCGCTTCACATCATTATTTTTCTACAGGCATGTCATCAACAAAGAGCTACCATCAAGATGTTTCTGTTTTCTGCCAGCCTGAAAAAAGCCCTACTCAAACTAGATTGTCAGTGCTTCCTGAGGTTTAAACTAATTATTTGCGAAGGCAAGGGGAAACAAAAACCAAAACTATCGTATTTTAGCATCAAATGCATACACATCCTGCTTTAAAACCAACTCACCTCCAGGGACCAAATCCCTGTGAATGTGGCAAGACCTGGTTTTCAAATTCACTCAATCAGCAGCTGCTGTTCTGAGCTTGTAAAACAGAAATGGTTTTGGGGCAAAATAGATACCCAAGCTCTCTTTTAGTATTTTCAATGATTTCTGAATAACACTTGCAGACTCATCAGCTGGGTGCCATACAAATTGCAAATGACTGGAGAAGGGTGAGAGGGGGTGCAATATAAAGCCTAGCTAACTGTTTCAAAGGTGTACAGCTTCAATTCACATTGAAGGTTTATAAAAATGTTTGATTCAGCCACACATGACCCATTTGGCATACTTAATTTTCATATCTGGGACTGGAAAGATGGCATCAGAGCCGATCCCAAATATGAAGATGCTCAAAACAAAGTTTATATTCTATACAGTATTTTAGATCAAGCAAAAGCAGCAATTACAGCAGAAAGAGGCCAGGTTGTTCTCTCTGGCTCAATCTCCCATAGGATGAGCTGATGCAAGGGTACTCCCCAGGTGCCAAAGGAGCTCTGGGCCAAATCAATCCCCTGTGTGCTTCCTGGAAAAATGACCATGCAGTAAAAAAATGCATTTGCATTTTCTAGCTGCAGAGATGCAGCTAGACAAGTCTGTTGTGAGCACCACAGAGCACACACCAGGAAACGGAGACAGAGACCTGACTCTGAAAGGTGCTCTTCACCCGGCAGGTAGGTAACTATGTGCAAACAAGGACCTGGAAAAGTCATTCCAGACCACAGTGAAACATCTGTCTGGGCAACAGCTAGGGAAGACTTGTAGAAGCAGCATCTCCACAGCAAATACAACAGGTAAGGACAGGTCTAGGACACCCATGAGAATCAAGCCACCCCTGTCTGGCTGCTGCTAAAATTCCACACAGAGCCTTATCCTCCCCAATTATTTCACTGTGAAGCAACCACACTCAGTTTCCAAGGGTTAGCTACTTAAGGCATGCCAACGCAGATCATATTGGACCACCATCATCTTCCTACAATATTCTTGTAGGAACTTTTAGATACTAAGAAAGCCATCAAGCCAGACAAGCAACCTTGCAACTGTGGAGATACAATTGCATCGCTTACCATATGGAAGACATCTAAGAATAATTTCACAAGGTTGGAAAGGTGCAATTCATAGAATCAAAGAATCTTTTAGGTTGGAAAAGACCTTAAGATCATCAAGTCCAACCGTTAACCTAACACTGCCAAGACCAGCACTAAACAATGTCCCTAAGTGCCTCATCCCCACGTCTTTTATATACCTCCAGGGATGGCGACCCAACCACCTCCCTGGGCAGCCTCTTCCAATGCCTGACAACCCTTCCAATGAAGAGATTTCTCCTAATATCCAGTCTAAACGTCCCCCCTGGAGCATCCTGAGGCCATTTCCTCTTGTCCTATCTCATACTATTACATCAATATAAACTACAAGAACCAGAAACTGCCACTTGCAATTCAGAGGAGTACAGGTAAAAAACCCAGCTTAATAGGTTCACTCCAACATGAACAAATATTTACAAGCTATGTGGGAAGGTTATTGAAATAACCTGTATAAGGAAACTGAGAAAGCTTGATACTTGTATTGGAGGCAGGGGGTTGAATCGTGATGAACAGCAGGATGCAAGGATCAAAATGAGCACAAGTGTAAAGCCAGCAGCTGTTTCTTTCTTGCTCCTCTCATCTTTATTTTTATTTCCCTGACTGAAGATTGAGGTCATACTGTAAACAGAAGATTAAGACTGCTAGCAAGGAGCACCACGGGCTGGAGTCTGATTTAAGGACAGCTGACCAGAACAGTCAAGTCCCTGCAGTCACACTCATCTCTGAAGGCATTACTTTTCATGGCATAGTATTTAACACAGCAAATATGTTGTGGGAAGGATGCTATTTAAACAAAGTCTTTGATTTCTAGAGGGAACAGACAAATGATTATTTGGAAAATGCTATCTACCCCCTCTTCCCACCAGTTTCACCTCTGTGTGAAAACCCCCTTTTTCATCAACTTGAGCCCACCACTAAGACTTCCTGACACTGCAGCTGAATGGATTGTCTCACATTAAATAGCTGCTATTTTCTACCACTCCTACACAAACTGACATAATCACAGCACAGAAAGCAGTCATTAGAGAATCTACAACTGTCCCGCCACTGGCAGAACATCCAGTCCCCAAAGATACCGAGATGACTATAGAAGAGACAATCACTTCTCAGACAGAAGAGTACGTGGACATACAGGTGCACGGTGCTTGTGCCAGTAGAAGCTCAGAGTGCTCTTCACCTTAAAGATGTCATTTTAAAGCCACTTATGGTGTCCAGCCACAGTTAACTGTGGCCAATGCAGACGCCAGTTGAGTGTAAATGAGCCTTCTTAGCAGCTTTTCGCACTCTTCAGACTACTACTGGCTTAGCATCAGCAGTAGACAAGGAGTAAAATACTGGATGTGGAGATTAGTGGTTTATTGAGGTCTTAGGGGAAAGCTTCATGTTTTCTGATTGTTAGTAAGGGGAAAAAAAGGAAAAAAATTTTCCCCATAGCTTCTGAAGGGGGAGCAGGAAAAGGTGGTTTTAGTTTTGAGGTCTTGTTTCTTATGATGCTACCCTATTTTTAATTGGCAATAAATTAATCTTCCCCAAGTCAAGTCTGGTTTGCCCATGACTAACCGGTGAGTGACCTCCCTGTCCTTATCTAGACCCACAAGCTTTTTTATCTTATTTTCTCCCCCATCCTATTGAGGAGGTGGAGTGAGAGAGTGGCTTGGAGGGCACAGGGTGGCCAGCCAAGGTTAATCCATCCCAGGTGGAAATGATGTTCTAGCCAGAAATGGAGAAAGCAGGTATTTTGCTTGAAGAACAGCATGGAAGAAAGCTGTTCTCCCCAGGGAAGAAGGCTTGCTAAAGGCCTTAAAAAGTGAGATGTGCCAGAAGCAGCTACCAGTCTGGGGTTTTATTCTGGAATCCACCCAGGAGAGGAGCAGTGATACCGCATATATAGAACTGAGCACAAAAGGTAGCGGTACATTGGCTTATCAGTGAAATGGGCATTGCTCCCACATCTGTAAGGGGCTACCTGCTCTTGTCCCCTAAGGGCAGCACATTGAACAAGGGAATAGTTTGGCTAAACATAAAAAAGCAGCTACTTCCCCAGCCTTGGGGAAAGTACTTGGCTACATTGGCAGCTCAGCATCCTAGAAGGCTCGGTTCATCTCTTCTGCAAAACTTGTGCAAGAGATACTAGCTTAGCAAACTGCAGAGGCTGCTCTGTGCCAATGACAACAGACAAGCTGTGCACATGTGTCCTGGGGCAGAATCCTAGAGACCAGGAAACACAAGTCTCAAGAAAAAAAGGATTAAAATGGAAGTATAAAATTACTTAAATCAAGCCTTGCCATCTCATTTCCAACAAGAGACAAAATCTGGGTACAGGCAAGATGCAAAACAGCGAGTAGCTGGCCTGACAGGGTAAAAGGCATGAAAATAGTGACCATACTGGCAAGGATCCCTTGTTATAGTCTACCCTGCTCCAAACACAGCTGTGTGCAGTGCCAGGACAATGAGCATGGGACTTGCATGTCATTATCTGCCTGGTGTCTGAGCTGTGAATAAAAAACTATAAAAATAGCAGTCCAGCTACAAGAAGGCTTATAAAGAATTATATTAGTTGCATGTTTGCAGAAAAGCAAGCGATGCAGCTGTCTGGCCATGTTTCAGCAAAGCCATTGCCCTCCCTGTGTGGCATGTCAAAGCAATTGCATGTGTTTGATGAGCTCTTTGTCCTCTTCACAGCTAGTTTCACTCTTTGTGCATAGCAGTGATCCAAAGCCCACATACAAATTTAATTCAGGATAAAACTGTTTGTCTGCATGGTTTAGTCATACTTAATTTCATCATGTTTGGTTCCATTGGAAACAGACGGATGGAGTTGAGTTTTGTCCAGCCACTTCAGTTTTGCTAAATTTGGGAATATAGGGTAAGAGTAGCATTTGTGCATTAGCACAACCATGAAACCGGAGATTTGTTTTTCCTGGTAAAACTTTCATTTGCACAAGATGTGCCACAGAAATCCCAAAGGATGAAAATAATCTTAATTCCAGGAACATGCTGCTCAGAAAGCCTTTCCCAGGCAACTTACAATCAGCCATCATATAGCACTTGCTGCAAAAGGTCTTGCCAAGTGGGTCCTCTTTGCAACTTAATTTCATCAGCCATGGATCTCCGGGACTGTAATTTCTTCTGCAATCACCAGGGCAGCGAAGGCAAGCACTGCTGTTTCGATGGCTAGCATTTGGACATGGCCTACAGTTTTTAGTTGTCCCTGCGATGCAGTGGCCCAACACTTCTAAAAGCCCCTTAAAGAAATGCAAATCCTGTGATTAACTAGAGATTCTGTCCTTCCTGTTTTCTGTAATACCTTTCCCTTTGTGTTGCACTGAATAAAACTGTCTGGCGCCCTGTCCTCAGAAGAATCTTGCTGGTCTTATTGCCACTTCCCAACTGCTCACGTTCTTTCTTCTCGCAGGTACAGGGTGGCACAGGATTGCAGCACGGAGCCATATTAATGCATAAGCAAACAGGAGATGACAGTATGTACCTGCCTAAGGTGAAATAAGGATCACACCTGGTTCCACATCTGCACCAAGTGACATCCTGCCAAAGAGATACTGCAAAAGCAAATACACAGGCAAACTGGTGACCTGGTCACCAGAAACACAGTAAAATAGGGCAGACATGCAGAGCATGTTAACAGCAGAGAGTCACATAGCAAGTTATGAGTAAGCATGCTGGAGAAAAAACCCCCACCAAACACACCTTCTTTAAATCTCAAACCAAGGCTTGAGTTAGTAATGCACAAATTATTACGCTTTCAAATTTCCATCTGCAAGCAACTGGATGCTACACTCCCCAGCACACCCAACCATTCCTAGCTTTTAATCCACGTCGTCTCTGTACGTAACAGTTTCCAATGCTACAAAGCCACATGCATTTGTTACACTAAAGGATTCAAGACCTTTCCTGTTGCCCCTTTGGGGTCACCACCTATTTATCAAAGTAATTCATACAAAGGTAATCTCCAGAGGTACTTTGTCCTTTTAGGGTAAATTTAATTTTCAGAAGTGCCCTGGCAAAGCTATCATGTAAAGCTAACAGAAGGAAAGGATTACATAGAGAGTCACTACTCCTGTGTGCACAGGTGAGGTGCTAACATTTAATTGAACCCATATCTTTTCATCAATGGGATTACTAACCAGTCCTTTTTAACCAACAGACACCAAGCACCTTGAAGCACAGATCTATACCAAAATACTCCTAGTACGAGTCCTTCAACCTGTTTATTAGTATGCTTGATTTATTTCTGCACTAGCAAATTTATTTTGCAAGCACGATGAGGATCGTTAGATACCTCACCACAATCGGCTAATGTAATTTCCAGAATATTGATGGGATGATGAAGTAGTAGTATTACAGGAGACCTTAAACACAAGAAAATTAAAACACTGGGTAGCTGGGAAAGACCACTGTCATTAAAGGGCTTAGCAATCCTGTGTGAAGAACATATATAACACTTTTAAAATATGCTTACATTCCATAAATCACTGCCCCACAATAATACATGCACATTATATTCATAACCGTGTAATTACACAGCAATTACCATACAACAGTAATTAAGGGGAAACCCAGTGTGCTATCCAACACAGCTTCTTTGAAATGGACTAAATATACATGCAAAATATAATTAAGCAACAGAAGGTGAGTTGTTTCCTGATGATAATTATGTTACTGGCTGTATTTTCAAGTAGGTCACTTCTAAAACAGACTAGTTCAGGGAAAACTGAACTCGTTCAGGATTTTGATGTCCGTGTGAATCCTGCTGCACAATGTTTGTAGCAGTGGGAGCCCGGGTGGTCACGGACTTACCTACCAATCTCATTTGTTAAAAGCTTTAATGGCAAGAAGTTTTGCCCCTTGGCAGACTTTTGGGCAGCTGCCTAATTTCTATAATAGACTAACACAGACTTCAGCCAAAAGCAGGACTCGTTCTACATTTTGAAGAAAACGTTCAGCTTGGGAGAGCTGAAGAGTAAATGCGTTTTTTCAACTGAAGGAAAAGCTTGCAAAGGTGAGCTGTAGCTAGCTGAATTTCTATACGCCTTGGCAGAGCTTTGCCAAATAAAATGGCCCAAAAAGTAAACCGCAGGCAAGGTGAACAGCTACCAATAACACACCTAACCCACCAGCAGTTAGAGAAGGGAAGGTGTTTTTTTTGTGAGGGGTGTTTTTTGTGTGGGTTTTTTTGTGTAATGGTTGGACTTGATGATCTTACAGGTCTTTTCCAACCTTAGCGATTCTGTGAAGGAAAGGGTGTGCAGGGCTCACTGTCACCCCGTAGCCCCTGGAGCCAAAGACAGGTTTACACATACACAGCTCAAGCCACGAGGATCTGTGGGACACGAAACCAGCCTGGGAACCACAGCTGAGCTCTCCCACATTGGCATCAGAGCAGAATTTCAGGACTCCATTTAGGACAACTCATTTACATGCCTCAGACTCCAAGCATCAGCCTAATGGTGAGGGAATGCAGTAACGAACCCCATTTCACAGGTCACTTCCATTACAGAAGCATTTTAAATTCTCTGGAGAAGCTGCAGCAACTGGTGAACCTCAAAGCTGAGCTTACAGACACATGCTGTTATGACTGGGGAGTTGGCTGCTATTTTTGTGTTCCCGGAAAAAGCCATATTTTCGCAAACCAGTTCAACTAGAGGAAGCATTATATATTCATTCTTTGCTCCCTCAAAGGATACAACTTCTACGATCCTCCCTAAGAAAAGCTACAGCAAAGCACAGATGTATGAACCTGGATTCACCCTTCCCCAGGCTGTCTGAGGCAATAAGCTATCAAATGCTACTTGTTCTCATCACTATTCTTACCTAATAGGTCACAGATGGCACAAAACATTATTGCATCCTAAATTGTGCCCATTCACACTGCTGATTTTTTTTAAAAAATAATCTCAATGGCTGCAAAACCCTGCCTTTCTCAGAATCACCTTTTCACCTTCTCACCATCTGCTTTTTGAGACTTCATGGGCAAGTAAATGCAAGTCCCAGGCTCAGCTGCAACTTGCTGAATTGCATAAAATTTCAAATCCTCCAGCACAACATGGACCTCCTTGCTACTGACACCTCTAGAATAGGCAGCACTTCACTATGTCCTATCCAGCACTATCAAGACCACTGCAAAGAGAACAGGTTTTGGAGGTTTGTATCCTTGGCCTCGGTCCATCTCCCATAAAGCCTCATCCATCACAATCTTTTTTTCTAAAAATCAGCCAAGCCTGCTCATGTCCATTATCACCTCCATGCTCCACCCAGCCTACTCTTGTTTGCTTTTCACAGCATCATAGAAATACAAAGCCACAAGGAACATCACAAACATCCAATCCAGACTCACCTGGTCTACTGGCTCCTGAAACCTCATCAGGCAAGCTGATTTATTCCCTATTTCTCATTTCTTTGCTAGCAAGAATACTCTATCATCTTAAAAATCAAATAATCCCATTTATTTCAGGCCTCTGCAACTTTAAGAGTCACTTTCAATTCTCACCTGGCCTCCAAAAGTTTTTGCATGTCACTTAGGCCAAAAAGAGACATTTGTTGCATGCTAAATAAACAGAAAAAGGGGTGAAAGAGGAGGTCACAGTCCAGCTTTCAGCACAGAACATGCCATACACAGCCTTTTCTGTACAAAAAGCCCAGATAAAACCAAAAATCTGATTATGTAGATTATTCTCTCACATCACACTTTGATACTCTTATGCATTTTAAGGCTTCTAACGTGCCTTTCAGGGTGCAGGGCTTTCACAAGTCCCCCGAGAGAGCTAGGAAAGGAAAAAAAGTGGATTTATTCTATCATCCAGGAAAGCCACCACAACCACAGCAGGAAGCTGGGAGAGCCTGGCATTCTGCCAGAAGACAAAGCAGAAAGCTGTTCTGCTTTTAAGCCAGGCACATTGAAGTTAAGCCTACAATTTCAGTATGTTGAAAGCTGCTCTTATAGCTGAGTTGCCACACTCCTAGAGACCTACTATACACAGGCTCCAAGAGGCAAGAAAAGAGTAGTATGTGTGGGCTCACTGTGTCTGTCACCCGCCCAAACAGAGAAATCATGATAAACAGCAAGTTTTTCTAAAAATAGAGCTTATCAATCAAAAAGGAGAAAAATATAAAGCTGCAGCTAGACTAAGGAAGAGCTTCATCTCATTTTGATCATGCACAGCCCCATATATACGCTGTTTTCCATCCGGCAGCTTCACAGGTCTGGAGTCAAGCTCCCAGAACCAGCTCTTACACCCTTCTTGGGTCTTACCCACTGGTCATTAGTAGACTGGGGCACAGCTGAAATGCCAGGACCCTTCTTCCGAAATGATGTGACACTCAGCAGCTTCACAAAAACGGCATAGTTTAAGAAAACCGTACCTTTGACTTCTAAGGACCAACCTTACCTTTCTCCGCTCCTCAGTAAAAAACAGCAATACAGGACCAGACAACGAGTTTTAGCCCTTTCCTATTAACAGCTTAGCAGTACTTGGCTGGCAGAGCAAAATAATTCAGAGGCACACTAAATTCTGAAAATCCATAGAAGAAAGTTTTGTGTTTTTTCTAGTGAGTCACTAGCCCGTTACCATTGCCAAAGGAAAGAAAGGGTAAGCAAAATGCTGCGGTTATCCAGGACTACCAAAACAGCTGTGGGTTTGGTAACCATGGGTAGATAAAGCTGGACTGGAGGGGCTGCTCTTGCAGCTGCTCTGCAGCACAGCAAGAAAATGGCCCTGTCCCTCTGACCACCCTCTTTGAACAACCACTCAGCCTCAACCCTATTACCAGCCTTGCAGATCTCAGATAAAATTCATGTCTTTGTGGTAAGATGCTGGCTGGGGCACAGGACCCCCCATTAAGGACCTACCTCAACCACCGTGGAAAAGCTGAGCAAGCCACTTTTGTGCTCCACCTTCTTCTACTTCAGAAAGCAGGGAGGGGGGAAATATTCCTTTACTGAAATGTAGGAGCCATTAGCAGTTGCAGGGGACCAATTGCATATATAGCAGCAGCACTTCTGACAAAACAGGACTGTAGACTAATTATTGCATTACTCTAGAAGGTTTTCCCCTGATTTTGTTTACTTTTGTACAAACTTTCAACTCCCTCCAAGCCTTCAAAGCTGCAGTCAAGTTACTTGCAGCAGTTCAGCATGACCTTTGAGACGGTCTACTTTTACTCAGTGCATTTAGAGTTGGTTCTGATTTATTTACCTCAAGCTGCCCAAAATCTGTGGAATTCAACTTGAACGTGTTAGACTTGGCTAAAAGCCATGCTGGTGTCTACTGAAGCCAGGAGTGCTATAGAAAGTAAATGTCATCCTATTGTCTCCAGGTTTCTGCTAATCTCTTCTTAGAAAAGAGTTAACAAAGTAAGAAAAAAAAGAAATTGTATTTGCCAGTTACTTTCATGCTCTGAAATGCCCTAACAGTTGGGCTGCGCTAAGGATTAAAACAAGTACTGCCAGTGACAGCTTAGAGCACAGAGTTACACAACCAAAATAAGAATATAGTGAAACAGGAGTATCATGCCTACAATATTCTCCCATGGCTGTTTATTGTTCTTTGCTTCCCGCATTACACCAACAAGATTTCACTGTGCCCTCCTGTTTCAGAGTCCCTTGTTTGTTAAAGGCTCATATTTTAACTGGAATTTGGCACTGATTTCACTCACTTCCTCCTTGTCCCCTTACCTTTTTCCTTTGATTGCTATTCCAGAAAAGAAAACGAGTGTAATCCCTGCCTTTTCACTGAGTGCAGTCAGTCTTTAAACTCCTTGGTCCTCCCCTCTATTCAGACCTTGCTCCGCAGAGCTCACCCACACAGAGATTCAAGCACCAGTCTCTTTGCTTTGCTTTCTCATCTTCCCACGCTGCGGGCTGCTATTGCATTTAGCCGGCTAACTCCACCTCTCTTCTTCTCACTCTCTTTCCTCTTTAGATTCACTTCAAGGCCAACTTCCCTTCCTTGCTGCTGGGCTGACACAGCTGGTAGTGTAGAAAAGCAGGGGGAGGGTAGCAGAGCAGGGAGCTTTTATTCAGCAATGCTTCCTTAACCCAGCAGCTGCTTTGAAGCCCCAAGGTCCAATTTCAACTGCTGAAGTTGCTGGTAATAAAAACCAGCTAAATATAACACTGCTTTCAAATGGCAGTTTTGAGATAGTGGACTCTACCGTTAAAGCTCTCCATCTGAAATGCAATCAGAGGCTGTAAATACAGAAACCACGCCAACTTCTATGTAACAGCTAACAAGCACTTGCTAGGACACATATCAGCAAGAGGAATTCAAGCTACAGTTCTCAGCCCACCAGGACTCGCAACACGTGTCCCTGCTGTACTCTAAGCCATACGCAAGGTGCTCCTGCTCGGACCTGCCACCCCACGCACGACTGCTCGCTCGTGGATGGTAACACAGGTCTGCGGCAGGGAGAGAGGCGCAACAGCTTTGCTTACAAAAGCCTGCTGAACATTCTGCAGTGCACATACACCCTCCTGAAGGCTAACATGGTGTAATTTTGTCTTCAGCCCTCCATGTGAGTGTCATTTACACTGCATTCATAGTAACCACTATTGAGATGATTGGATTTACAGTTCTTAATCTCAGCACAAATGTTGCAGTCATGGAGGCAGAGCTGTAGTAACATCATTCTCTGGTACTTCTCTTTCAGTGGCACTGCAGATCATTTAACATTTTCCTCCATGCTTTTCCTCTGTGTTTTCTAGTGCCATTTGGCAGTCAATGAGGGGAAATAAAAAAATCACAAACCCACTTGTCAACATACGACTCTAAAGACTTCATCAGAAGCCACTTATTTCACAGGAAAGTACAACCTTTGTAACTGGACAGCAATGTCACAACACAGTAGCTGAAGAGAAATTAAAGCCTTGAGAAATGCCAACTTACCTCAATGCTCCAGAGATGACAGGTTAAACTGAAGGGAGAAGAGAGCTTTGGCAAGTAAAGTTTCCATCCCCTAAGAAAAGTGTTGATGATCATCCATTGAGCTTGATAGTTTATTTGGGCATGTAAGACTTTCCTGGAGGAGAGCCTGAAAGGCGCTGTCAAGAGGAAATAGGATGAGTGGCACAAGCAGAAAACCATACCACTGCTACTGTCATTGCAAGGACCAGACTTAGAGGTTACCGGGGATATTATCTTTGCTAACAGAACCCTCAAGCAACCTCACCCAGAGTGATTTTTGCACCCTTGGTTTGGGGAACATGGAGATAAAACAGGGAAAGCTGGCTAATTTGCAGTGCTGGGCTTAGATACTAGGAAGGCACATCCCAATGGCCATTTGCCTTTTCTTCACAGGATCGGCACAACCCTTCTGTTCAGTGACCACACATGAAGCTAACTTATCAGCTAAGCCAGACCTTTGCTGCTTACCCTTGCTGCTATGCCTTCTTGAATCATGACCACATTCATTGCCAAGCATATGTTTAACATGAGCAGGAGCTGCTGGTACTCAACCTCTTCAGAGAAAGTTTCAGAGTGTGGCCTCCCAAGAACACAGAATTATCTACTGGGTTGAGTTAGTGCAGATATGAGCTGGTGGAGAAGAATTCTATAGAAGCAGAGTTTTGCAAATGCCATCACAGATACAGTTTTGATGGGGGGGAAAAAACAGAGGTACTCAGGTCCCCAATGTTTTTTTTTTAAACCTAAGCTCTGTCTTCTCCAGGTTTGTGAGCTCTCAGGTGCTATACAGTGGAGTTTGGTCACAGGCCAAAGTTGTGGCAAACTGTCAGGTAAAGCCCTTCTTTCCCTAAAGACCTGGCTGCTAGTCTCATGAATGGCATCTCTGCACTGCAAAGAAAGGTTGACTGCCAGGTCTTATACATCTACACCAACTCACAGCTCCAAATCTCTACAGTCAAAATAACCCACTGAAAAAATAAGAATAGCAAGTCTAAAAATAGCAATCCAAGTTTACAGTTTTGGACAAATAGTATTTTCCACCCATTTATTTATCTAGAACAAGTTCTCACCCTTCCCAGTATCTGAACTTACAATTCCTTGTGACCATTTATTCATCCAGCACTCATCTTCCCTACCATCCTTCACCTATTTCTTTGTAAAACAAATGCATTTTGCCTTCCTACAGCCCATCACTGGAATGCCTATCACTCACAAAACCTTTAGTCAGTAGTTTTCTCTCTCACACTTCTATTACATGTATTTCTTTCCTGATACAAGAAGTCTAGCACACACTGAAACATGTGAAATTCTATCTCAAGACCAGAAAACACTTTTTTGACCACAAGAGTGGTCAAATACTGGAACAGGCTGCCCAGAGAGGTTGTGGAGTTTCCACTGGTGTGGCTAGTCAAAGGCCAGCTGGACACAGGCCTGGGCGAGCTGCTCTGTGACCCTGCTTCAGCAGGAGGTTTGGACTAGGTTATCCCTTTCAACCCAAACAATACTGTAATTCAGAGTGAGGATACCTGTGACATTAGGCAAACCCCATATAGTCCCACTGCCCCACCAGTTATCACAAAGGCTCCGAGCTAGGACCAGGGCTGGATTCCAGTTCACACAAGAAACACTTCTGCAGCCCACGCCTCCTTCGTTCACTGACCAGGGAACAGCTGGCAAATCTCACCCAAACCCTCACCCAGTCTTCTCTGGGACTGGAAATGCCAATAACATGTAGTTTATCTTCTCCTCCTCACCGGACAGGAATGCTGACTGTCTGCAGCTTCTGAAGTGCATTTCTCAGAGCTCAAATACATATCTCCCTGAAGGGCTGAGGGAAGCAGATAAGTCCACTTGCCTTGAGCAGCATCTGGTTCAGCTTTGGACACTTGTGTGTGGGCAACAGCAGAGATGACATTGCACACTGGCTCTGCTTGTGAAAGAAATTTCTGATGAAACAGCTACGGTTCAGAAAAGATGCTGGCCACTAATACACCCTTGTTTGAAGAATGAAGATGTGGTATGTCTGAAGGACAGATCCTTTTTCACTCCTATTTGTTTCCAAGTGCTACCTGTGGCTGGTTCACAGTTCTTCAGTTAAGCTATAATGGATATATGCCAGGTGTCACAGCAAGCAAGCTCACCACCTGACTTAATTGCAACTTCCTTAATTGCCTAATGCAGGGGACACCATCTGGTACTTCCAGAGGTGTTGGTTTTATTTCATAAGTCTTAGCTTACAAGTCCTGACCAGCAAGCTTGACCATAGCCAGGCAAGTGCTGCATCCTCACACAAACCACTGCATACCTTGAGTCAGTAGAGCTCACTAAGAGCCTTTTTTTTTAAAGCTGAACAGAGACAGCACGTAAAAAAATATCGCTTTTTATTGAGAGTTGAAATTCAAGGCATTCATCATGGGTGTCTACATTTTGTTGACTACAACTGACAGTTCAGTGAAAAAAAGAAAAGCAGATTTGGTTTTAAACCACACTTCAAAGTTCCCTAGGAAATGGTTAAGAATACAAAAATTGGACTAATTACATTAGAAAACCCCAAGCTAAACAAAAGTTTATTAATGAAGAAATAATAATATTCATTACACAGAGAAAATTATCATCTTTTCTACTGCCAGGCACCTTCCCCCCACCTAGTGTGGGGCCAAGCCAAAGGCCTGACAACACCAATCTGCCGCCAAAGATGATTCCTCTTCACAACTCTTACATAAGCATCATAAATCCAGATTAATAATTGCATCCAGAAACTAAGACTGATGCAATCAGGGCCATCACATGGAACAGCAAAACGGAGGAACCCCAAGAGAGGCGTTCATGCTATCTGAAAAGCACAGAGCATGCAAAATGCAGTGTCTAAGCACCCAAAACAACTGACTTGAATCTTACTGAGCCCAAGCATACTCCATCCCGTTGTACTGACCACAGTTGCTCATGTCTGGATGCAAGTCTAGACACAGGCTGTGTTTTGCTGCTGCCAAGAGGCAGCTCTTCCCGTGCCGAACTGAAGTGCTAGCTGTGTCTGGGCCACACGCTCCAGGGCTCTTCCGTGGCACTTCCCCAGGCTCCTTGAGCCAGGGCAAGCAGATATTCTGCTCACAACTGCACAGACTCATGCATCCCTTAAGAGCTGATGGTCTGGGAACCAGCCAGAGAGTTTTGCAGCCCATGTCCTTTCCCATTTGGGCTAAACTATCCATCTGCTCTGAAGCAGCCTCTTCTCTGCTGCTTCTGGGGCCACCTCCTCCTTCACTCAAAGCAAGTCCTTTCGCACCATTGCTCATCTCCTGAGCAGGGATTTACCTTTTCTTATATACCATTATGCACAGCTCAAGATGTTTGTGCTACAAGGCATCTGGATAAGTAAATCATGTGAAAACGATGAATGCCATAAGCCACAGTCTCATTCACCTATCAAGAGCACACAGGCATAGACATCTTTGGGCTCAAAGCTCTTGAAGATGTCATGGTATGAAAACACACCCCTTCTCAGGCAAGAGCATAATGAGTAGCCACAGAGCAACACCAGCCAGAGGCTCACCTTCACATAAAGCTTCTGTAGGAAGTCCCAGCAAGAGGGAGCATGAGGGGAATTCTATTACAGAAAATGGGTTAAGTGTCAAATGAATGCCCCCAACAAGGATGTTATTCACCAAGGACCAAATTAAACCTCTATACAGACTCCCACTTAAATTCATGCCAGTTGAGCCCAAAAACACTAGAACTAAAACTGTCCCCTTTGGGGCATGACACATTATTTTGCTGGGAAAAGATGGAAAGACTGCCTTTTCTCACACTGCAAGCAGTAGCTGGTCTTAAAGCCTCAATACGTTGTTGAGCCTAGAAAGAGGAAAGTCAGCTTGCCTTCTGCTCTGCCTCTGTTTCTGCATGGAGCTCAAAAGATTTATTCAATGCAGTAATGAACACAACCACAGTCCTTACTTCTTTCTTGGCAGCTTTATTAAAACATTGCATTGCTTGATTAGGTTGAGCTGTTTCATTTCAAGATTTACACCAACCCTAAAATAAGTAATTTTGCTATGTATGACATTTTTCTACTAAGCTTGGGGGAAAATGTTCTCCAGTCTCTAAACATAACTGCAGTTAAGAGCTCATTGCTCATAGCCTTTAAAAACAAAGGCTTGGCACCACCAAGAGATAGCTGTATTTAGGAGTCTGGAAAAGCCATGTCATAACAGATTTATTTCTAAACAGATTATCTGACAAATGCAGTGACAGCTTCCCAACTTGGCTCTCTTCAACTGAGCCCTGTCCCCTACTCATTCCAGCTCTACTACAGGCAGCAGTTACAGCATTAACAATACCACAGCCTCTAAACAGGCACACCAAACATCTCAAATTGTCCAGTTCAGAGAGAACAAGCAATTGCCAATTCTTGGTGCCTTACCTCTCATACGGGCATTTGAAACTAGTGCAAACAGAGGAAGATAAGAAATTACCACAGATTTTCCCATCTTATATATCACCCCAAGTCTCACACCAGCTTCTTCTTTCACACCCTGTTGACTCTTAAATTTCCCCTTGCTTCATCTTAAATGAAGCACAGCATTTCACTGCTAATCCAGCCTTTGAATAGACAAAGCGCTTCTCACTTGTGTCTGTGTCTAGTACTTTTATCTCATCCATTTGTTTACCAGAGAGATTATCCATCACCCACTGTACCCATTCTTGCCTCCAGGATGTCCATTTCTATTCACAGGAGCCCAAGTCCAACCAAATTTTTGGCCTCAGGAAGATCCTAGACTTCTTTTTTAGACTAACTTAAACCCATTTCCTAAGGCAAGAAAAAGGAAAGCATTAGAGCTTAAGGACATTCCAGGTACCTGAAAGCCAGGCATTGCCATCTGGCACTTTGCTCTTCTGCATATCAAAGGAACCAGCAAAGTAAGAAGCTGATGGCCAACTCAAAGACAACAGACAACATTATTAGAACTTGTTAGATTATTGCACTGCCAATCCCTTGAGTTTTTACATTATTATTTTACAAGCTGAAACACACAGGGGTAGTGACAGACAGGGAGCAGTAATTCTCAGAAAAACAAACCAAGGGGCCTAGGCTCAGCATAAGGAAATGACTTGTTTTCTTAAGCAGTGCTTAAAGGTACTCTTCACCTCTTACAAGGATCTTTCCCCTCACTGTATAAAACTCCCTGCAGTTCAGAAGCTGAAGCTTGCATACATCTCTGCTCAAGACTTCCCAGGATACTTTACACATGGCAAGATTTTACTCCTTCCATAAAACAAGGCTTTGAAGTTATAGGTGAAAAACATAGGTTAAAGACACACCTGAAACTTTACTGAGCAAAGAAGTTTACAATAAGGAAAAGCAATAACAAAAATAAGTCAGTGATTACCTTATTCAAAAGACAAGGAACTTTGTTTGCCTGTGGATTTTCTTCCAGATCAAGAAATGTGAGGAACTTATGCTGGTCCAGTCTCATTGCAGAATGCCAGCAGAACCCACACAAATGAGGCTGAAGCCCCTCTCACCATCATTGTCAAACTATACACATTGCAAAGCTACAAACCCTGGGTAGCTATTCAACTGACTTTCAGAGATGGAAAGTCCACTGCGGTATCTGCATCCAACTCTTTGCCTCAGTGCACTGACTAAGTAGCTGAGACTTATTTGCAGCAGGTGTTTTATCATTTCAGTAATGCCATACTCACAGCATACAGTCAGAGAGGTGGAAAAGCTGTAGAATCACAGGAGAAGGAAATCACAGCTCCCAGTGCTGTGTCCAATTTCCTCAAGTTCAAACACCACAGGAGGTGTAGCGCCTCTCCCAGGAGCGCATTCCTGACCAAAGCAGGCAAAAACAAACCAGACTTCAATAAAACAGACTAAACCCCTAAAACGCATTTTGTAGTCTTACAGTACTCAGGCTTACACTGGGATGTGTAGCTGCTTTCCTATCTAGGTCATTCAGGTCTAAATCAATAATATTAAAGCACCTTCTAGCAGGGTCAGTGGATTGTCATAAAACCCTGGAGCCCTTCAGCTCTCCCAACAGCACAGAGACCCAGGGAGCCCAGCATATGGCCAAGGGGGCCTCCAGAAGCACCCTAGGACAGCAGACACACGAAACTCACCCTCCAGCTCCTGCATGGCACAGGAGGTAAACCAAAACACCAGAAAGTCAGGCCCAGGGGCACCTCTATGCTGTGAGCAGTTCTCCACCCATCCCTCTTCTTACCCACCCCACAACCCTACTGCAGGGCTATGTACTATCTCAGCCTCATTTATAGCCTTGTGAGAAATGAGACACAGCTGGGGCAGAGCCTGTATCTTCACAGCTGCATTAACCCAAATAGCTGCACCTGAAGGATCTCTCCAATCAGACAAATAGCCGTCCTGTTAATGATGTCTCCGATAGGAAAGCATGGGGAGATAATAAGAGCTTAATGATCATTGCACTCACCACAACCATTGCAGGGAGACTTGGGGTAACCTTGGGCTGGTTATTTCATTTGAGCCTCTAGTCCCCAGCTGTAAAATAGTGTAGCAGCATTGATGTACGAGCTTTGTGAGGACAAAACAGATCAGTGCTCAGAACCCAAATTCCATCATAAAAAAGGTAATTCTGCCTTTCAGATCTAATCTGCTCTTAACACAACAACATCCTAGCTTAACTTTTTGATAGCTTGGGTTCCCAAAAGAGTACATGAAGAGATATCCTTGGGATTATACTGAGCTATAGTAATAACGTTTATTTATTAAATTCCCAATGAGCAGCCCTACTGCAAGTTTCTTTCTATAGCTGTTCAAATTAAACATGCATGACCTCTCGCTTCTGTAGTCAGCATCAGTGTTATCTCTTTGCAGAGAAATACAATGGAGAACAACAACATTCTCTCGTCTGCAGCCAAATAATTTTTAATCACATTAGCCACAGGACCCCTATTGGTAATCTTTCCTCTGGGCCCTCCCAGTTCTTAAAGCAGAGTCTGATAGAAAATTCAATTAATGTGCCCCCTAAGGATAACACGTTCAATCACAGTAAGTGAGCCAAAGCCTGCTCAGATGAAACAGAAATTGCAGCCCCAAACTTCCAGCAGAAAGCCTTCGTCCCGGTAGGCAGCATACCATTAGTGTCATGAAGTAAGGAAAGGCTTTGGGTCTTTGCTTGTTGACAAAAAAGCTGGTTTTGCAGGACTTTGTTGTTGCTGAGCGTTTCCCCTCTTAGGATGAGCTGCCGTCGTAATCCAGGGAAGCCCAAAGGAGTTCTCAGGGTCAGTGTTGGGTCTGTTGCACCGATTCAGTTTTCACCATCTGTACAGCTAACAGTTGAAGACTATGCAAATCCTATATGCCACCAATTCTACTGCTCAGGTTGCCAGAGCCTAAAACATTATCCAGTTAGCACAAAACAAGCATGGATTAAACTCCGACCCTTTTTGAAGGGCACATAAATATATTCTCAAAGGAAAACTCTATTCAGACTGAGGCTTTTCCTAGTTGGAATTTTCTACTGTAGTAAGACATTTAGCTCAGCTCCACCATGTCATCTTCAAACAGAAAATTCTATCCAAGTTATAAGCACTGTGAGAGCTGGCAACTGCCAAGAGCAGATGACAAGACCTAGTCATGTAGACCTTGAACAAAAACAACCATTAGCTCACTTGTGCAGGGCAGAGTGCCCAATTAGAGCAGATGAGCATTCGTGGAGACGAACGCCACATAGTAGGAGAAGAAATTAAACTGGCCTTAACTAAGCATTCAGATTGCGTAGGCACAATAACAGAGAAGTGCTAACACTCTCGCAGATGAAGCTGGTGGCTCATTTGCATTCTCATTTGAAGGAAGATGTCCCTGCCCGTAGCAGGGGAGGGTTGGACTGGATGATCTTTGAAGGTCCTTTCCAACCCAAACCATCCTGTGAGTCCTGTGAAGAAACAGGCAATCGCTGCGCACCTTGAGGAACACAATGGCAGCACGCCATGGAGCCAGGGGACGTCACCCTCTTCCAGACACGGGTAGCTGTGCTTTAAGGTTGTCGCAGCCTCCTGAGCACCAGCAGTGCTTGGTTGACCCCGCGCTGACATGACATGTTTTGCAATGACTGCAGAAACCTCACTCTTCCGAGCTGACCTTTACTGAAGAATTTGCAACCTACCTTCATCTCTCACTCCCCACACAGGTTCAAAAACAATTCAAACGGAGAACAAATCTGCAGCTCTTAACGGATTTGCTCTCCATATCACACAGCCTTATCTCTTTGTTTCCATTAGAGCCGCAGGCATTCTGCAACTCAAGAGGAGTAAGGCTTTAATAACATATATTTAAAATACGTTTTCCACATATCCTGTCACACCAAGCTAAAATATGCAGGCGCCGGGTAGAAACACAGCTTCCCAAACCATCCTGCTGTCAGCAGCTTGAATGCTGCATAAACATAGCCAGGGACAACTGCTGAGTCACAGCAGCAGCGTCTCCCAGCCACACAAGATTATCCAAGGTTTGAGAAATCTGGATTTCAGAACAGAAACCAGTGTCGTTGCTGTCAGTTAGCAGCGAAACAAAACACAGCATTGAGAAAAAAAATGAAAACAAAGCTAAACTGTTGGTTATGTTGGGTAACTTTTCTAGTCTTCCCAGCTTGTGACAGTGGCAGATGGCCCAGTCTGTAAATTAGCAGCTACCAGATGGGCCCACTAAGTAGCTTACTGCAGTAAATTGATTTGTTCGTGGATTCGGTATCAAAATGTCCTTCACTGTCTGGGTACTGTTTGGCCACAGAACTGCAAATTCCAGTTGACTGCAACGCAGGCCAAAACCCCAAGCATTCACACTGGGCAGCTACTTCTACAACACGTGGTGGCTACAGAGGCACGTCCCCATTCACCAGTCAGGTAGGCGTACAGCAGGTATTTGGCTCTGCCAGCAAGAACCGGCAATAGGTAAGCAGTGAGAACAGATGAGAGGGCTTAATTCTGGCCATGGATGACAAATACAGAAAACCTTCCAGTGAGTAGCTGGGGAAGGACACCCTGACCTACAGAAATATCTATTGGGTTTACACAGCTCTTTCAGGAAAAAGTACTCATCATTGTGGCCGCAAATATCAATGGGGAAGGAGTTCAGTTTATCTGCTACTTCAATGCCATCCTTCTGCCTCTCTCCTTCTTCCCTCTATACCTGTCCCCTCTCCTCCCACCATTTTGGCCCCGGCTCTTCTGCTGAAGTTCTTATGAAATTGCATTTGCAGAGTTTTGGTCCTTTTGCATTTATATTGCTGTTGACCTTCTGTATAGTAAGCACCCTGTGGCAATATGTGCTGCCTTGTTGTTCAGGGTGAACTTTGGCCTATGAAAGGCTAAGGCACCTTTATTTTCTACTACTAATGAGGATTGCTACTCCTGTGTCAGTATCTCAAAGATACTGGAAAGAAAAAAAGGTCGATATGTTATTTTCCTCCATTTCATGACAGAGGCTGATAGCCAACATTTTCTAGCTTGGTTGTTATCCCTCCAGACTTCTGCTCAAGTAAAAGGAAATTGTCTCAGCAGCAGTGAGCTGGAAGCTAGAGAGTGACATTTATTGAAGTGAAATACTCCACATTCCTTACATTTCTTAATAAAACCGCAAGCATTTCCATTTTCCTAGAGCTTCTTTGGCATGTCCTGGCATGATATGCTGTAAGTCTCAGACCCGAAAGTCTTTGCATACATTTTAGTTCATGTCAAAGACTGGCAAATCATGACTTAATCCTCCCAATGGCACCGTGGAGCCTCAAAGGCTATAAAGTCACCAGAGATGACTGGCAAGCAAAAAAAAAAGACTCAAATTTCTGTAAAAGTACTGTCACACAACGTTTTATATTTCTAATATATAGAAAGCTGGCAAAACAAACCAAGCAGCCTTCCTTCTAAAGCCTAAATAGTTAAATCATTTGTCAGCCTGGAAGATCAGATTTCTTCATTTTACATTGCTGACAACAACCAAATGGGCAACATCTCCTCTTCTCCTCCAGATAATCTTTTTGAGACAAAAAGATCGTCACCTACCAGGAAGTACAATGACCTTCTCAAGTCACAGGTAACTGCCAGAGCCTTTCACTCTTGACCAGGATTTGAAAAAGAGAACAATTTCTCCCATTCTTTCAAAAGAACTGCAAGTTAGATCTCCTACCATAGCTCTAAGTACGGATTATTGCTCCTAATTATTGTCAAATTCACCCAAACGTCTTCACGTGCCAACCTTGGTCCTTAATCCAACACTTAGTGATCAAAACCTAATCCTCAAAACACATGAAAAGAGCATCGATGGCTGGCCATCAATGTCTATGATAAGATAACATTTTGTCGTAGTATCTTTAAATACATTTAGTACTGAGCCAGGCAGCATCCAAAAACACTGTTGTGCTCTAAAGCATTACTGCTGAATCTTGTGTTTTTCTGCTGTAAGTGAGGCAACAAGGTCATTTCTGGGCAAAGTTTTTACAAGGGGAACGTGCGGTTTAAAGGGCTTCGTGCTCCAGCTGACGATGCTGTTAAAATTCAGTGAGCCATAAATATTATACACAAGCTAACACATAACTATTCTCCAAAAAAGCGTATGTTACACCAATATCTGTCCAAGGAAACCGCAGGCTGTGAGGCCTGCTGCATCAAGAGATGAAGCCAGTAAACCTTGGCTTCAAGGGAGCACTGGGAATGACAAGCAGCTCTCTCCCTCTTCTTCTTCAGTTTCATGACCCCTCTTCTCTGGTGAGTATTTTCTTTCTCGGTGCAGATATGAATGGTTCCCAGCTGGTGTAAGATTCACCTTCGTGTGAAGCAGACTTTGCTCTCTCCATCACACCTCTCGTTCAGTGGAGAAAGTTGCAGAAACTGGACCACAGTGAACAACACACATTGTAACCCAGCCGAGGGAGCTGCAGAAGTGTTGGTGCAACGGGTCCTAGCTGAATTCATGGGCACAGGGCAGGGCATATGTTTTTCTCCGGTCTGTAGGAGTCATCTGTCATTCCATATCTTTAGTCCAAGAAATCTGAATTTCATGTATTTTAAATCTGACTTCAGCAGGAAAAGCATAGCACTCTACCCAGCGTCTGGACATCTGGCACGTCACATTTTCCCCAGAGAACTAGTTGTTTTCTTTACTATCCCACCAAATGGAGTCCTTCCCTGAGAACCAAGACAGATATTCCTACTGGAATGAAAAACAAACTGTCATTTTCAGGAGAAGGTTTATTGTTGTAGCTTGATTTCCTGTTGGTCATTCTTCCTTCTCCAACTCTCCTCTGCTGAATCTCAGTTTGTCTTCAGATTTTACCCATGACCTGGTCTGACCTGCCTTCTAACCCCTGTCTCTCAAACTGCTTTATAGTCATGTCCTCCTGTCCAAAAAACCCAGATCTCTTGGCAGTGAAGCATGCAAATTTGCATTTAACAAATTAAATAGCAGGAACAGAAGTCCACATTACAGGAAATCTGTCTCTGCTGCTTGGGGCCCCGTCCGCGATCCTCATACAGATGAGTTTCTGCCCACGCTTCTCCTCCAGCTACACCTTGTCTTTCTGCTGCCTTCCATACCATCAACATCTTTTGCACGGAAGCCTAAACTGATTTTTCTAGATAGTTCTTGTGTCATTCAAGTGGCTTATTAGCGTGCTCTTTCCAACCAGCTGACTTGTCCTTGGTGCCGCTTAGGGTGAAGGGACATGTTCCAGTCCTTCCTCATTGAAATTGAATTCTGTTTTTTCTATAAATAACTGATATACAGTGAAAATAATCAATTACTGTTCAAAAAGGAAAAACTACCCTTTAAACCTGATCTGCACTGGACTTGCACTGGAAAGTTGTACGTCACCATTTCTTGTACTTTGAAGTGCTGAATTGTAAAAGCAAAAGTGCTGGAGACAAATCTATCTCTGCGGAGGCCATGGCTAAGTCATATGCTCCCAGCATGACCCTTATATGTGATTGCTGCAGCCTTTCACGTCCTCCCAGCCGCAATGCAATGTTGGTCCCGTAACACCTTATGGAAGTCATGTAGCCTAGCTATCCTCCTTTTTAGAGGACAGTAGTGATCTAACATATGCCTTCCCCTACCTGCTATCATCATCCTCCACCACACTCCTACTTCCCTGTCTTACATATTTCCCTTTTCAAAGGGTAATACAGCCTGGAAAAGTCGAAGCTGAGGATACTGCAAGCAGGTAAATCTAGGTAGTAGCAAACAGCATCTCCTTTCCCACCATGCATGCAGAGAGCTTCCCAGCAAACATTTCTGACCTAGTTTTGCCGTGAGGTGAAACATTACCAAGGGATTTTCAAACTGTACCAAGTAGCTACACACGGAGGTGTTATCTTCGTCACACTTCATCCTCCTGTGGCAGACATTAAATATTGGAAAGCAGGCTTCAGCTTTCCCTAGCTCTTGTGCATATTCTTTCCCTCTTTAAGTAAAAGCTACATTTTTGCACCACACGAACAAGGGAATACTTATTTAACATTATTTAGTATCACAGATATCAACTTCAAGCTATCAAGCTATCAACAGGTACAGTAAGCCTAAGTGACTACTCAAGAATCTATATATTTTCACCAATTTATCAAATTCATGCAACGAAGCAGGTACTCAACAGCCAATGGGCCCTCAGCCCCTCATCGCCAGTCAGGTCAAACACAAGAACAGCTTCTGGCCCCTTATTTTTGTCAGCCAGCGTAGGCTGTACGGACTAATGCAGGTTAATATACCTGACGGATAAACTGCATCGCCAGAGCATGTTATACAAGTACACCTAGAAAGCCACATTGCACAGACGGGTAACGAGATAAAAATAGGTTAAACGATGGGACTATGAACTGTAACGCTAGGGTCACCTTAACCTGAATTGTTCGTGGCTCGGCAGCTTCTTTGAACCCCGTCCAGAGAGTGCGGGCTATAACAAAACCCCTTCTATGATACCGCGGCAGTCAGCAGTACTGTGTGTTCGGCGAGTGCCTTCCTGCAACGTACATTATGACAGTTTGATATGTTACTTTAACTCCAGCCAGTTTTTATAGGTTTCCTTACGCAACCTAAATTGACAATAAAAGGCTTTTTCCTCTTCCCAGGCCACAAAGTCAAACTACTTCAAACTTGGGACAAATGCTTTTATTTGCTTATACTTATTATCCCACCAGTTGAAACCACTGATGCCTGTGAGACTGGAAGCTCACCAGCTGCAGGCAGTCAAATTGCACACCGTGTCCTAACCTTTGGCGCGGCTTTGTCCTATATGGCATTAGTGTCACTTGCACTAGTGCGAATGCTGGAGCTTATGCAGAATTATGCATAAGCTTATGCAGAATTGATCACATTTACATATTAAGTATTCATCAACTCACAGTATCTAGGAGTACTTAGCTATCGGAGTATTTGAAAATAAAGTACAATAACCAAGTTACTCATACTTTTCCTGCACAATCTACAAACTGCTTAATTCAGTTATCTTAATGCCAAAAAAAGAGAAAATGTACATCAGTACATTTCCCTTCTGTGGAGGGAAGGGACAAAATATGAGTTATGAAAGTTATCATGAAGTTTGTAGTGCTCCTTACTAAGTACTCCAGCTAAATAGCTCAACTCTTCACAGTTACACTTCAGCCCAGTTTAGTCCACTTTTTCTTTTTTGTTTTTTAAACAATGAAGCAATCAAGACTTGCATAAGGTCTGGTCCTGTGCTGAACTGATTCCCGAAGCAGAGCTATTTAACTTCACTCCGAGGTCAGCCATGAATTTGGCTCTGTTCTGTGATACGGCATTTGGAGCTGTGTCTCCGCCTCCAACTGCAGATGTTTAAACACGATCCACTACTGGTATAGACATGCCAGTGCAGAAGGAGGTCTTTGCAGGGAAAAGAAAAGGGAACAGCTCTGGAAGAATACTGGCAAGTACAAGCCCACACAAAGAGATGGTGGTAATGGATCACCATGTAAGCAGGACAGAGTATGGCTCTGTCTTGCTGTCGATAAACTATGATTGCGAGAAAACTCATGCGCTTAAGATGGTTCAGTACATTTTCCCGGCTGCAGATCATTTGAGTATAGAAGCCTTAGTCATTCAGCTTTGCACTTTAAAGATTATTACCGATAATTAATTGAGAAACGCTTACTTAAAACTTCTATTCACCAAAGGGACATCTTATATCAGTTTTCCCATTTGAGAATGAAGTTTTCCACACTGACCTTCCCTCAGACTACAGATCTGCAACTGAGAGTCAAAAAGTTGAGTTGAGATCTTTGGAGGCGGAGAGCGGAGCAAGTGCAAATCCTTAGCCACGAACACATGGCAAGTCCTGCTCAGAGCGAGGAGAAGTGACTCTACAGAGCAGTTCTGAGGCTTGGTTCTCAGTTGGCTCACAGGAAAGCATGCCTTGATGTGAGGATCAGAGAGTGTGAGACAGGAGGCTACGTCTTTAAAAACTTCAAGATAACAGTCCTGCAATTAAATCAATACTTCCAAGCCTGGTGTACTGATAGCCACTTCTGCCAAGAAAACTATTCAAACAAAGTACCACAAGGGACTCAAATGTTAACCCTTGAGGAACTATGCACACACTTCAGGGGTTCACACTACATTTTTAGTCCCATTTCCCATTTTTTCAAGTACCCCCGCCAGGTTAGCCATACAGGGCAAAGCTGCACAGCCAGGATTACAAAAGGGTACTAAAGGTTTATGCTGCTAAGTCCAAGTAGGGTAAACTTATTATACCAGCTCACGCGTTTGTGAGAAGGGCTGCCATTAGGGTAAAACACATACTGACTTCAACCAGCACCCCCTGCCACAGAGGCGGAGGAAGGGTCTTGACTCTAATGATTTAGCTGGAAGCAGCAAGCAGTCTTTAGTTAGCGACTAGTTTTACTGGCACTCACTAAACAGGTTTTATTCATATTCTTTGTCCAGTTTAACTTCTGTGCATGCCTAGACAAAAGCTCAGATTGAAACACCAACTCAGTCCCCTTCTGGTAGAAAATAGTATTTCCCTGTTGTTTTCTTCCAGCCTACAAACAGTTAAGATCCAATTTTATTAGGTTGCCATTACCACCTGAAGTGTTACTTTGGCTGTTGGAAAGCCCAGCTCCATTCCTCAAGCTGTCAGCTAAGCAAACAATTACCTCGCTTCCTCAAAATATTGGGGAAAGGCTCAGGCAGCGCCCTGCTGCAGCACACACCATGTTTTTCCAGAGCACTTTAAAGCTGAACAACTTCTGCAGGAAAAAAAAGGGGACAAACCTCTGACTAAATTTCCAGTTCCAACCAAAAGAGGAGCAAAAGTACATAAAAGTGTGGAATAGTAGAGAAGAGTATTTTTTTTCCTTTCAATGCATCTGATAAGATTTGGACAAGTAGAAGTTCACTACTGCTATCTATTTCTGGAGGCATCTGATTGTCTGCAATATCAAACATTCAATGTCACACCGTTAACAAGTTACTTAAGCTCTCAGGCATTTATAACCAGATTTTTAATTCAGTCTTGGTAATAGTTACAAAACATCAGCAGTTAGTACAAGCCTGCTCCTTTAGATTGACTGATAACCAAGTAGTTGCCCTTTAGCCATATCGATATTCCTCTTGACAAGTAACAGCATGCAAGAGAGGAGCACTTGACGTTTGCTCCCTAACTCCTCCTGCTTTGCACAACTCCTCCTGCTTTGCACAACTTGTGCATTGCACAGCTGAAAGGGTCAGCAGTCTCGGGAAGCTTTGACAGGACAGATCTCGGAAGCTATTGTATATCCGCTTTCACTTAAAGCTTTAAGTTCTCTTGGAAAACAAAAATATGAATTGTCTGATGTTTCCTGCCCCAGGCTGCTCCACAAACATCTTAACTGTGATTCAGCAAGGGAACATTTCACAGCTTCCTGGTCAGAGGAAATAAACATTGCTGCCGTTCTTCTGCATGCTCATACAGCCCCGCTCTGTTTAGCTGAGGGTTGAACAGGGCAAAGAATGGTAGGTGTCTAAAGGTTACACTGAGATGTTTCTCCTCTGCAGAAGACAGCTAAAGTTTGGATTTATATTTAGTGACATTCTGCTCTTTAATAAAACCCAAATGAATCTTAGTTTTCCTCTGTCAGATTGGGTAAGAAATACCCATTGCTTCTTATGGGCAAAGCAGTCATGCTGCCAAATTTAAGCTTTTCTTAATCTTCTCAGGGAATGAATTATACTTTAACTCCTCTGAAACTACAATTTCCTTGTGTGGCAGGCAGCCCAATTCTATAAAAAGTATCAGTATAAAGACAAATCTATTCGATGAAGGCTCCTGCTGATGTCAACATAAGACACCAGGAAGGCTGAGGGGTAAAAACCTGCATGTGTAACTAGAAATAAAGCCAGTTCCATGTGGTATGAGTGTAAAAAACTATGAAATACTGCCAGCTCCTGAGTCCTGTTTGCATCATTCCACTTCTCCACATAAAGCATTGACATGCTTCATTTCAAAGTGGTTTAGAGTAGCATTAAAAATTTGTCACTGCCTTGTTTTGTTTGGAGCTGTTGCCTCTTCATTATCAGGGTTGACACAGAATGTTTTTTATAGATTGGCAGACTTCTCCCAGCATTTAGGATACGGAGATGGAGATGTTTGGGAACACACGTTCCCATGGTAGCAAGTTTCTTCCGGTCTTGAAAGAAAGAAGCATCATCAGGAGTAACATCAAGTAAATAAATGAAGGTTAGGAGTCTTATTTCTCGGGCTGACTATCAGAGCAATGGCTTAGCAGCTCATGTTTTGTCTGGAGTCAAGGACCCATCAGTACAGACATCACATAAAAGGTCTGCCTATGACAAAGCTTATTAGTGGTAGTTTATGCTTCCAAACGACCTTTTTGTTGTAAAGACATCTGCAGCTCCAGTTCTCCTTCTTGGTAACGTACGACTGATTCTCTGTTCATTCTCACAAAGATTTAAGGTAGCGCATAGTCTTCAGTCTACGTCGAAACCAAAATAGATCTGTCAAAACTTGGTGCTTTACAGCCCAGCAATCTGGCAGACTTTTGCGAACATTTCAGTGAAACTCATTGCAAACGGAGATGTTAGCATTGGAGTATCTCAGGTTCATGAATCACGTTTTGAGAGATTTGATGGCATAAAACTCAGGCACTGCAGGGTAGGCTTTAGCTGAACTGCAGCGGTTTTATGAATCACAGTGCTGCCTCACTAACCAAGAACTCAAGTCAACCTCAGCTTCCCGAAGGGTTGTCTAGAATGCCATTTAGCATATTTACTAAAAGAAAAATACACCCTCAGGGGTCCTGAGCAACAGCTAATAACACCCAGTAACAGTAAATGAGTGGCATTATAGAGTTTTTGGTAAAGGAGCTCAACTAATGGCTTTAACCACAGTAGACAGAGGCTGCTAGGAGCTGGATTTGAGGGGAGCCTGGTACTGCAATCTATGCATTCTGCAATTGCTAAGGCAGCCTAAGCGCTGAGTGATAAACTCTCTGAACACAGATGGCTGAGTCAGTGTTTATAGCTCCCTGTATGAGAGGAAAAAAAGACACACAGTAAATCATCCTTATCTTGACAATAATGAATGATGCAATAACATCCTAAACCTTATAAGATGTCCAACGTATTTCTTGACTTCAGCTTCAGGTAGAAGTGTTTCTGTTGATAATCTGTCAGTGCCCTGAGGGTACCAATAGACCCTAATTGCCCTGCACAGTGGGTATCTACCTGCACCCCTGCCCATGGCCCAGGGGCTCCACTTTAGCTCATCCTTGGGTGCCCAGACCTGGCCTGAGCTACATGGTAGGTGCAACCCTCTCCAGCATGCAGGTAGCTTGTCTCCAGCACTGTCTCTGGCCTCATCTGCTCCTGACCCCCAGGTTGGGCTCCATCCCTGGTCCATCACCTCACCTTGCCTTGGGCTTTTGCCGGGGACTGTTCCCAGCACCCAGCTCTGCCGCAGTGTTTAGGCCCTGTGGGACTGCTCCCCGTTGGTTAAGAGTACTGCTTGTGCTGGGGTTCACCTGGGTTCCCAGCTTGTCCTGGCTATAGCTCAGGTTTTTTTCTGGCACGGGAACTCTAGCACATCGCCGCTGACAGCACACTCGCACAGCCGCGTCATTTGACCTCACAGCAACACTACACAAACGTACGCCTACATTCCCCATTTTCCATAATGGGCTTCTACACTTCGATTTCATTCTTAGTCTTCTGCTATAATTAAAGTCAATCTAGTTTGAAACCCTCTTGGGCATGACCTTCAGCGACTAGGAATTCACAAACAGTGACATCGCACCTTGTGAAAAGAACAAGTAACTTCTTCCATTCAGTAAAAGAGCAATGAATATTACTGGTGCTCAAAATAAAACATCAGCTTTCTTGATACGCTGCTACTGAAAGCTGCTCTAGAAGAGCAGCATGACACTGAGGCAATGCTTGATCTTAAGGCCTTCCTCTAAGTCAAACCTCACTGAGAAACCTAAAAAAAGCCTGCAGAAGGCACATACAAGCAGGGTGCTAAAACCAGAATTAAGATGGAAGAATCAAGTTTTGCTTATTCACGAATGCTACCCAGGCTCGATCCTTCATTTTCCTCATTTCTCACTTTGTCTCCTCCCTCCTCCTTTGCCAATCCCTAAAGGGCATTATCAGATTCCGAATAGCTCCGAATAGCGTAAACCCTCGTATCAACTGAGCCGCAGCTGTGGCTTGCAGGCTAGTGTGGGTGCATTCCAGCAGTAGCCATGTAGCCAGCTCCACACCAAGAGCTCCAACTGTGGGAGAGGGGTACAGCTTCTTCAGACACAACTTGCTGCAGAAAGATGCTTGCAAAAACAGCCGAAAGATTCACGTCCCAGCACTGTGGCAGTGGCAACAAACAGGGATGTTCTGCGTGGCCATAAACCCAATAAAATCCATCTGGGCGTAAGTTCATATTTATTAGCATACCCCATCAACAATCGTATTTTAATTCCCTGATGGCTAGCAGGCTGCTGCATCTCACCGATGCATAAGCAGGCTTTCTGCTGCTATTATAAAACAAATTACCTCATGCATGAATGGCCTTAATATCAGTTCACGCTCCAAGCTGTTCTACTGTGCTGACATATGTACACGCCGTTCACCCTGCACTGCAAAAGGCATATTTGCTTCAGAAGCCACTGATCAGATAAAGAGGTCAATGGATGAAAAAATAACATGCACAACATTATCACTGATACATTTCCCATTATTCCATTCTCTTTGCCATGGGAACCCCTGGTTTGCTGCTCAGTGTAAATACAGGGCTACTGGGCAAGCAATAAGGCTTCAATATCTCTCACTCTCCTCTTCTATCCCACCCTCACATAGCATGTGTTCCTCTGCCTGTCACGGTTGCATAGCTCTTTCCCCATTAGGACAGTTATAGCTGAAGGAATAAATTTTGACCCAAGCAGTACTGGACACCTCAACTAGTAAATAATCATGTCATAGAAGCACCAGCTACTGAAATGAGAATATTATAAATAGAAATATTCCCTATAAGCGGCTTGTGACTAAGCTCACTTTTGAGCTAATAACTTCCCATGGAGATAAACTCTGCAGGAAAGCTCACAGAGCTATAAATACTCAGAATTCATTAACAGATCTTTTTGTTGCAAAAATTCTTTTCCGGCTGTGCATCATGACACTGGTGCTCCCAAACCCTTTCGCTTTTCAAAAGCTGCAATTGTTTAACTTCCAGATCCGGCTGCTCTCAGAAATCTACAGGAAGAAAACATTGGGGCAGTTTTGAATATTAAGACCTTATTCTAGTGCCAAAAAAACCCAAAAAACCCACAAATAAAAACACCACAAGAAACCTATACTATGTCATAAGCATGTCTAAAATTTCATACTCTTTGTAGGTTTTAACGTTTTGCTAATCTACCACTGGTTTTGATGACAAAAGAATATATTTTAAGGACCTATGATGTTATTCTATGGGTACTGAGGTAATGAGAATTGTGGATTTATACTCAATTCCTGTATCTACTGCCCGTTTCCCAGCATTGCTCTGCTGAAGTGTATGAATGCTGGCCGATACGGATCACTGGAGCGGCAGCTCCTACACTGAGATATTTTTGCTTCCATGTGGTTACCCAGCATCAGAGTTGCACATCAACATTTTACTTTTTAAAAGGCACTTGTAAACTGCAGCATCATTTGCATCAAAATAATCCTTCATGTAAAGGTGCTCTCTTGCATCCACACAGTGATGCTCCCTTGAGCAAAAGTTTAGTTTATGCTAGTCCAGCTTAAATCGTTTTCATTTTTTTACATAGGCATGACCCACAGGAGCCTAAGATTTATTTTCTTATGTTGCAAACCAAAAGCAGAGCAGGCCATTATCTTTTCACCTAACCATCTAACCACCACTCAAAGTCACGTCTCCTACTGGAGAGCTACATGTAGCAGTATTTTTTGTTCATGCCTATTCCTTTAATTCACTTAACTTACTGAAGGTTGGCACTGAGACCCAGTCCTGTTGCTCCTGTTGCCACAGAGGTGTTAGGAGACAGCCTCTGCACAGGGATTGCGGTATAATATTAATGAGCACTTTACCATTCAACTATAAAATCAGGAGCTTCACGGTTGCTTGCCAGCAGGGCAAATTCTGCTCTTGCTTCACCCCTAAGAATGATGCAGGTACAAAGGGAGGGCAAGAGCTGAACACAGAGTTCAGCTATGCAAGTCAAACTACAAATGGGTCTTATGGCATCCTAATATTTGCCCTTTTGCTGCACAACAAAATGTTTTCTACAGCTGTCTCTCCAGGCAAGACTAGCAGCTGTGCCTTGGCCATTTTCTCAGCTCAAGGAAACAACCTCGACTCTGTCTTGTCCCAGACTTTGTTTCTAGTCAGTTGGGCTTCTTCCAGCCAGCTCCATTTGTGACTTCTAAATTTTAGTTCAGAAATGCCAGAATTTTCATTTGATCACTTCAGTTTGATTAGGCAGCACTGTAGTACAGTCTACTAGCACCTAAACGTAAGGACAAACTTCCAGATATCAGACTAATTCTCAAGTATCTTCAATCCTATTAAACAGGACACGTGCCGTAACATGAGCTTTAAGACTTGAATACTCAGAGTGTAAATGCATTAGCTGGTCCCAAGGCTGACAACCAAGAGCATACTGGAATGCTGCAGAAGAGTAAATCACAGCTAGGAGAGTCAGCAGCAGGCTGTAAGCTACTGCTTTGTTGAGCTATTACCCACCAAGGAAAGAGCATAATTATTTTTCCAGGCTTTCATGAAGCGAAGGCCAGATTCTTCAACCTTATCTAATGTCTCATGCCTGTAATGTAACACAAATACAAAGACTACCAGACCTCTGCTCCCTGTAAGGCCTCTACCTTTCATATATGTAAGTTATTTCAGGATCGTAGGTGTTGAGTACCACCCGTGTTTGCATATCGTTGTCTATGTGAGCACAACAGAGAACTCACAAGGTAGCATTTACACTGCACTCTCACTTCACTTTGCAGAGGACTATCTTCTCATTTAATTTCCAAAAGTGCCTTCCTGCTGCTGTCACAATTTTCCTTGTTGCCCCCAAGGGAGTTGCACATGGCATGTTTCTCTGCTCCAGTAGCTGTCACAGCCCCATGGCTGCTTCGCTGTTGCCTGGGGCTGCTGTGCGACCGCTCCTTCCCCTTACACACCCTGCTGTGGTTTGTACTCTTTGCCATTGCCCAGGCTTGTTGCACTTGTGCATGGGGCAGGTACCTGCTATGTTCCTGAAATTGGCCACAGCTTCTCCTCCAGTCTCTAACCTGGCCTATCATCTTTGACTACAACCACCTTTTCCTCCTCCAGGAAAAAAAATGGTCTGTGCAAACAATCTGCTGTTGGAACAGCTAATTTTCAACACTACTCACTACTCTGGATCAGCTCTACAAAATTACCTTTGGCACATGTGCCTCTGCATGTCACCTACAAGTATATTTATATTAATTTTATATCCTCTCCTCATCAACATCCAACTGGTGTTATAACACACGTGATTATCTTGATGTCTTCTGGTGATTCTTTCAGCAAATGTATCTTAAGTAAATACTGCAAGTTTGGAGGTGCTACAATTTAATTTGGACTACACAATCACTCCTCCCATGACGTACTGGTTTGTTTGCATTATTCTACCTGCTCAGCACACAAACTGCAGTTCAAAAAACAGTGGGGGACAGTAGAGAGTTGATTGTCTCAGCTTCTAAAGATTGGGTTTTCTCTACAATCTGATCAAGTGCAGTTATGGGCAATTGCAAGACCACCTGCAGCTCAGGTCATTTTTAGAAGCATGTCAAAGTATATGTCTAACAAAAGTCTTGCTGTTGGCTTATGGCTAAATTCCTCCTCACTGGTTCAGAACTATGAGGGTGGTGAGTGAGCCCAGCCGATTCGTAGTTAACTTACACCATTCCACTTTGTTCTCTATTCTTTTTGGCCCTGGGCTGAAGTTATTAAAGTGTCGTTACTCGAATACTGGTTTTACTAAAAATTACAACCACTTCCAATAGCTCTTCAGCTCAGAGATAGTGCCTAACTCCAGCTATTGGCAACCTTTCTGTGTTGTTAAATTCAATTTGTCTATGCCTTTCAAACACTCGAGTTTTCATTTCTCAAATCATGCTTGGCACCAGGGATAAGAGGATTTTACAGACATTTCTCATCGAAGGTTTAAGTTCAACAAAAGCCCAAATTCTATCCGTCTCTAATCAGGTTTTTGCAAACTATCTTTCAGGAGTTAGAAGCAGCTCTTTGAATTATCTTTTTACAGTATGAAGTTAATGGAACTCCAAAATGTTCCCACTCATTTCATTATAGGAGACTTCATTTACATTCCATTTAGCTGAATCATAACTAAGCCTTACACCCACACTGGGCACGCAGCCTACACAATTTACATGTGTGTTGGTAAAAGGTGAAAAAAGCTTTGCCAGAGAAGTTTCCTAATTTTTTTCTCATAATCTCTTCCTCAAGTGTCCAGTTTTTACTGTGGCATGCTAAAGGTAAAGGTGAGTTTAGAATTATATCTCACAAAGACTCAGGTTAATGCAGTCAAACCTGGTTTTTTTTTATTATTATGTTTTTCTGGGAAAATAATCACTCACTACAATTTTTCAATCAAGTGTGGAAACACTTGGCAAAAATGGTCATCTAACTCTGCATGCATTTATACATTTAATTCTCCTCTAGTGACAATCATTCCAAGAGGGCAATGATTACTTAGCTGCAGTTTTTCTACCCAATTTAAGTACCTGAAATGGTTAGCTGTGATTCACAACTCTGCATACAGTATCTCAGATCCAACATTAAAGAGGCAATAGTTGCCTCCAAATCCTATGCAGCAAAAGGCCCTCAAGCATCCTACAAAAGTAATCATCTGATAGCACAAGTAAAATCAAGCATTTATGGTATTTATTTCTGGCCTCTGACTAAAATCCATCAATGCCTAATGTGCTAGACTTAGGAGATGAAGGTCTCAGCAAGGTGTAAGAATGAATTTTACCTGCCCTGTTTGCTGTACAAGTGACCAAACCTGCTGGCTTAAACAACTGCTAAATAACCAAGACAAAAGTGAACTCAATGGGAAGTCTTGAACAACGTCCTTTTCCAGCTAGGAGCCTGAGGATACAAAAAACCACTAATGTACAGCGATCCCACGCAAAGCAGCCATTTGGGCAAGTTACCTGCTTTGCATTTGCACCTGCTGCTAGCTGAATAAGCATTTCCAGACCTCTGTCCAGACTATTTCAATATTCTTCATCTTAACCAAAACCTTGCTCTCCATATTATCTCCTCTACCTGCAGACTTCTCACAGCCTAGAAAAAGTCTATATGCCTTGTATAAATATACATGGATAGCAGCCAACTGGATTGTTAAATGAACAGATAGTAGTTGAGGAGAGCCAGTTTTGAGATGTGCCAGGTCTGGTACAGTCTAAGAGAAATCTTTGAAGATATCTCTGGAGGCTTTATTCATACTGTCGCATCAACAGCAATAGTGATTCCAAGTTGTACAGCTTGAGCATCCCCTAACTTAGTTTGGAAGATGACAATTCTTGAAAATATGTATCAGGGAAGGATTTCAATCTTTCAATTTTTGAGCCTAGTCATGCAACGTCTGAAGCATATATATGGAGAAATTTGTCAGAAAAAATAGGCTGGATTTGTAGGGACTCTCAAGGATCTATTGATGGATCTGGATTAGAAACAGGTGCTTGTCACACATTACATTGCACCTGATACTTAAATCACAACAGGCCAAATTTCCCTTTTTCCTTAAGAGTTTAGCAAAACCCCTAAGGAAGCAGAAGCATGACCTATACCAAGGGCAGAATACCTCCATGTCCCATCAAATGAGAAAATGAAGCAACCTACAGTTTATGGCTTCTAAAAGTATCCTCCATCTTCCCAAGTTAACAACCATTGCACTACATAGCTGCAAGAATCAGCTGCCAACTATGGTTTAAAACTGAGCAAGAATTTTATCTTCTACACTGGCTTTCACTCCTTACTCTTAATTATCTGCCTTTATTTTTCCAATAGCATTAAGTTTTCCAATAGCATCTTTCCCCTCAGCTTTGCAACAAGGCTTTCTGCACCAAGGTCTGGAAAGCCCCTTCAGTCAGGGCTTGTTCTCTGGACCACTCATTATTTACAAGCTGCCGATGCCTCGTGGAGAGGTTACTAAAGGCCATCTGCCTAAAGAATTCTTGTTTATATTCCTCTTGCTTTATCCTTAGGAAAAACAGTTGCATAAAGGCAGAGGTATTTAAAGCTTGACCCATCCTCCCTCATCCTGCTGGAAGCTATAATCTGTCTGTGCTATCTATCTCAACTGATATTTGTGTAACCGATTATGTCGTCCAAACAAGGGATTATCATTCTGGTTTGGGGAGTAAGCAGCACAAACAGAGGACGTCTGAAGGGACAAGCATTTTTTTGTTCTAAGTAAGATTCTTGAACAGAAGGGAGAGAGAAGAAATGCATCTTGCATAAAGGGCAATTGTTTCCCAATGGAACATCTCATGTTTTTCCATTAAGCATGAGCTGCTCTGGCTGTTATGGAATATTTTATTAACAGATCTGGTAATGCAATGCCCAGCTCCAGCACTGCCTGCGTAAGGAAAACAAAGCCAGCACAAGCCATCCTTTTGTCTTTCAATTTTCTCCTTTCACACACAAAGGATCAATCAGAATATAAACTTGTAGTTTTTATGGATGCTGGACGAATACTCCTGCGTCTCTTGCGTAAAAGACAATACCTCATATTATCTTCTCAATTTCTTCATGCAAATAAAGGGCAGGATGTGCCAGACATGGCTTCCTGGGCATTGACCCAAGGAATACATTTGGTCCATGACATAACCTTCATCACACAACTTTAAAGTCTTTAGAAGACCAGACAAAATCAGGGAAACAACTACACAATATGTCTCACAGCATAATTAAGATGCAAGATAAACAAGCTCTGGACATTTTACCTGAGGGTCTGGCCAACTGAAGAGAGCGATCGTCATCCATAGCATGTTTGAAACCATTCAGTACGAGCAAGGACAAGCCGTGCTATTTAGATAGCCAAGAACACCTAGTTACTTTTGGGCTGCACAACCCAAGCATGTAGTCTGCCTCCACAACAACTTGTAGTGTGCCAGCCTTATGAGGACAGTGAGTAGGATCATACATCTCTGCCCGAGGACCAGCTTTCTCTTCCTATAAAGTAGGAAGGATAGGAAACTACCCTAGTTCTAGGTGGTCTGTAAAATCACATGTGACATTTCTTGTATTTTACAACACAGGAGGTAGAAGGATCACAGGAAACAAGCAGTTTCAATGAAAACTGAAGGTGGCAGCTAGCAGCATAGACAAGCGGTAGAATGCTTTTCTCCAAAATGTTGTGGGTAACAGAAGTTTATAGATCACAGAATCACAGAATCACTACGGTTGGAAAAGACCTGTAAGATCATCAAGTCCAACCATCAACTAACACCACCATGCCCATTAAACCATGTCCCACAATGCCTCGTCCACACGTTCCTTGAACACCTCCAGTGATGGTGACTCCACCACCTCCCTGGGCAGCCTCTTCCAATGCTTCACCACTCTCTCAGTGAAGAAATTTTTCCTAATATCATGTTCAAAAAAGACCATGGACAAATTCACAGAAAAGAATTAAAACATGAAGGGCTACTAAATATATCTGGTTCAGGAAGCCCCACCTGCCACAGGTAACTGGAGGTTAGGAATATGACAATCATAGGTTAATTTGCAGCAGAAGAGACCTTTGCAGGCCATCAGGTCCAAGGACCCTCACTCCTTGCCCAAGACCAGGCTAATTTCAAAGTTAGATCAGATTGCTCAGGACTTTATCTAGTTTGAATTCTGAGTATCTCCAAGGGTGGACATTTTACAGCCTATCTCAGAAACCTGTTTGAGGCTTTGACCACTCTTTTTATGAAGAACTTGTTTCTTTCTCCTGTCCTTATAGTATTCTTTATAATCTCCAGCTGGCCAATGTCATATTGAGCTGCATGGACTCTTTGATTTAACCAGTGGGCCATCCCTGTGTTCTTAACTGTAGGAATTTCTAAGGTACTACACCATCTTAGTGAGGCACCTCTCTTTCCTCCCAGGAAGGAGATAACATGTGCTGTAGTTAATTCAGATTTGGCTTATGTAATAATGCCAGAAGATTTCATGCTGGAGTCTTTCAATGCCCTGTATACTGGCAAAGTATTCCAAATACTTGCTGTAGGAATCAGTGAAGCAAGAGACCTTTGACTCTTTAAATCTGTTCAATAAGTTAGGTGGTGCAAGTTAGCCTGACAAGCTAAAGTGGAATTCTTACTTATAAAAGCATTTCTCTCAAGGATCACGTTACACGACAGCTGATGCCGTAAGTATTAGAGAATAAAAGCTATGTTTTAGAAGTAATGATTTTTCGCCTTGAATGTTAATTATTAGTCCTCTTATAGACATTGTAGCTCCAAGCTAACAGCAGAGTCTGTCTCCACCAGAAGTTCAGTGCCAACTCACACTTGCTCTCTCAAGTCAGGTGCTGGAATCGCTCGGGGCATTATCACAACCTCCAAAGTACCAGCTATGGCTACAAAACCTATTTTTCATGGCTTTTCAATCTACAACTCTGGGTCAGAGGGGAAAATACCCAAGAGGCCATTTCTCAGCTCTGCAAATGGACTGATTTAGGTCTATTTAAGAGCCCGCTCTGATTCTAAGAGGGACCAAACCCATTCCAGGTTTAACCTTGCTGAAACTAAAGTACTTTTGGTATACAGTATAGCTACTAAAAGGGATTATGCCTCATTTCCATTGAGAACTTAGATTGGTACATTATATGCAACGTTGTGCTAGTGACTGAGTCTGTCCTGTGCACAACCTGATGGGTTCAGAGACCGGCACATTCTGCAGAAGAGAAGTGCCCATTTACCTTATCCAGTGAGAGAGGGAAGGAAACTTTGCAATGTGTTGTATTTTAAAGTGTGAAAGAGGCACAGCCACAACAGAAAACTAATCAGACTGTCCTGTTGAAACAGATAAGAAGGAAAATCAACAATGCTATTTGGTTAGATATGTTTTTAAGTTCCTTCTGAGCCCAAAATTGCACAGTTGGAATGCAAGAAAATCATTTGAGAGAAGTATTTGATCTCAGTTTTAGATGGCAACAGCATGCTGAGAGAGGTTGGATTCCTTATTGTTTGTACAGCATCAGGATCCCATAATTTTTTATTCAGGATGGAGGTGTTATTTAACAGGACTGTGCCCTGCTGCTCATGTCAAGGACAAATGCAGAATGCCAGTAGCGCAACTCAAGACAAGTGAGGCATTATTCCTGGAGTAAATTTTTATACAATCTGCAGCTATCAAAACATCTACTTTCCACCAAGAAATTATAAAGCTTTTATTTTACAATACTGGGCTGCAACAAATGTAAGGCTCACCATAACAAGCTTGAATAATTAATTTCTTGTATGCATTTCTAATAAGATGTTGCTAGACTCAGGTACACGGTGCACTGTATTCCAATTAGAAGGACGAAACATGAAATTCATGGCAAGCTGTTGCCCAAATCCATTGCATTAGTCACAGTTGATACCTAAATTTAAGTAAAATCAGGCTAATCAGAGTGGAACCAGTGGTGCTATTACTGTCAGACAGCCCTCTCTTGCTTGGTCTGCTCTTGGTTGTTTTTCTGCTTTTTAATCAATCGGTAGCACGCTGATCTCAAAGAAGCTGCACAATTTTTTGTTGCCTTCAGCTAGACACACACTTCAGGAGCTGCATAGCTTCAGAGCTGAGTTAGTGTTCCTGCTTCTGAGAAGCCACTTGCACTATTGAGCTTCCCGTGCTAACGCAACAGGCATACAGCCCAGCTCTAGACAGTGCTGCTTCTTACCTGCAGTGTGTGCAACACTGGACATGGACCACAGACCTTGACTCTTTCCGCACAAGCGAGTATTTGGATTCATTTTTCAGAGTGACAAATAATTTGTCTCCCAAAGCATCCGTCGTACTGTAATTAAAAGGACAAGGCCGGTAGCCATGCTCTCCCAAAACCAAATTACTAGTATGTTTGAGCTGCACTATTAGAAAACTGAGCAAGTCATTTGCACTGGAGATTAAAGACATTGCAGCTGTGGAGAAAAGCATCCAAACGTGCCTATTTGCCTGGAGATTTGAGATTCAGCCTTGGGCAGAGCACCCAGAATCAGCGTAATCCACCTAAACACAGTTAAGTGATTGAGCTCTCCACTGGAAGTATCAACTCTCTACCACAAAGTATTAACTCAGTGCCTAAAAATCTGATCAAATGAATTACCAATCCACTGCTACACCACTGTATTTCCTCTTTTTTAGACTTTCTCGTGTTCTTGATTTCATAGGATTTGCCTAACAGGCTCGTGTCATGCTTCAGTCTCACAGAATTGCAACAGAATAATTCACTGTCAGCCAGATCCAACCTTCCAGATAAAGTTAATGCCAAGGAAATAGAAAGGTTTCTTTAGCAAACAGTTTCTGTTGAAGGGTCTTGGCTCTAATCAAGGCTCAAATCAATCCGCCTTGCTTTTTCAGAGCCAATTAATTTTCTTCTAGAACAAATGCCTTCTCCATCTTTGAGCTCAAACAACCATATGACAGAGCTGAAACAGTGGAGCAGAGACCAGTGTTAGTACTTTGTGAAGATAATTTGGACACCACAGTTGATAATATTGTGGAAAAATACAGTAATAGGTTCGACCAAGTGCAGTGCAAGAAGTGAAATGAAAGGCATCCACCCATTTGTAATACGGGTGTTAGACTGCCCACATGGCTACTGGGCCATGACTTCCTAGCACATTTAATGAAGCCAGGTTTACAGGGAAAGGCAAAGTCTTAACACTATATCTAATTAGTTGGAAAAGAGGCGTGCAAAACTTTTGCCTGCCAAGCGGGGAGAGAAGACTGCAGGGAACACTAAGAGACAGGTTGGCAAAGCACAGGGAGAAACTTGTTTGGCCTTGTACTGCACCATATGCTCGGCCTCCCAGAATAACCAAAAATCAGCTGCTCCTTTTTAGCCAGTAGTGTTCCCTCCAGCCACATTTCAAATGTCACCACAACCACCTTTCCTACAGGCGAAGAGATGGTCTCATGTAATTGCAGACACCAGGCTTTGTACAGCAGCCTAGCATTATGCAACTTTATTAGAAATCTCACAGGCTGGCTACAATAAATCAAGCACTTAAGTTATCACAAGATTCAATTTGGCAATTACACTAGATGCAGCTGGAAAGATTTGAGCAGATACGATTGTGCTTTTCCACTCCAAATGTCACACTCAGTCAGGAATACAGAAGAAGCCTTTAGTGAACGCTCAGGACTGAAAAATACTAGTTCTGCTCCCAAGGCAAACCTGCTCCAGCTCCAAGGACCTGAAATCGTAATATGAAGTTCAAGTAAACAGTTTACCACATCCCTGTTTGCTAGTAGCACTTAAAATGCAGCAGGGAAAACTGGGGCAGAGACAGTTTATCTTCTTTTAAATAATTTCTTAGACAAAGGATGAGCAGTAGATTGGTAGATGTACAAATTACCTGGCTGCAACAGCTTTGAGTAGGAATCCCCTCCTAGAGCTTAGAGAAGGGAAGGTAATCCCCTATTAGCAATTACCAAGCTGTGAGGCTGTGCCTCTGTTATTCCCAAGACATTCTGAATCTTGTTTACTACAATGGCAAAAAACCCTCATCTGTCCTAAATGCTAGTAGTATATAGAAAATGTTGGCGATGACCTACGGTTTATTATGGGAAATACTCTTCCATTACTTGGTTAGAAGCCATTAAGTTCTATTTCCTGTAACATCAGCAAAAGAAGACTTCTCTTAGTAGAGCTGATTGAAGCTGTTGCCTGGGAAAGAGAGGACACGAAAAGCATGGTTTTGAAGCGGTTACAACATAAGATGTAAAAATAAATGTATCATGCACAACTGCCAGAAATTCGTTGTTAATGATCTATGTTTTAGGTGTGTTTTTCTGCAGTTACACCTACAAGTGTAGTTACCCAGCATTTTCACGATCTGTATAGTATTAGCAGAGGTACTAGCACAACTGAAATGGCAGTTTCTTACAACTTTTGTCTAAAGAATTTAACTAGTTGAAGACTTCTTGATATGACCAACTCAAAGCACGAACATCCGAACCACTATTCATAATTCTGTGTCTGATGGACCAAGTCTTTCCTGCTCTTACCTGACATTTATTCCAGACAAACATACATCTATTCCAGAAATAGTCACTTAGTTAAGACCAAACTTTCAGAAGCAGAATCATCCCAAATAGCAGACAATTAGAAAATAGGTTGTTTATACAAGTTGCGCCAGGGGTGGTTCAGGCTGGATATTAGGAAAAATTTCTTTACTGAGAGAGTGGTGAAACACTGGAATAAGCTGCCCAGGGAGGTGGTGGAGTCACCATCACTGGAGGTGTTCAAGGAACGTGTGGACAAGGCACTGCGGGACATGGTTTAATGGGCATGGTGGGGTTGGGTTGATGGTTGGACTTCATGATCTTACAGGTCTTTTCCAACCGTAGTGATTCTGTGATTCTGTGACTCAGCAGAAATACAACACCACACGTCATGAGAATGAGCAGTCTTCCAGCCTTTCCAGCAACAGAAAAAGTCACAATTTTGCTGCTGAGCTGGCTTTGATGCTTCACTAATGCATGTGTACCAGCTATACATTTAATAGTTACCATAGAAGAGATACAAAAAGCTATGGCTTTACTGCAGTCAAGTGAAGGCTTTACTCACTAAAAAAATGCAACACTCATGCCGAAGCTAATCTGCAAATAACTCGTCCTACAAATACTTTTCAAAGTCCAAAGTTAAAGCCTCTTTTTTTTTTTTTCATTGCAATTCTATCACCTCTATCCTTAGCTTTATCAGCTTATTCACCTTAATTACTCTAAGGCCAAATAGGGTTCAAACTCCTGGAGTATGTGGAAGTAGTGGAACAGACTTGTCAGATACAGCCATAAAAAGTTTGCAGTCTGCACAGCCACAGCAGGACACCAAGAAAGACATACCAGGTTAGAAGCTGCCTGCCTCACTTCCACAGTCCTCATGTGTTCTGCTCTGGCTGCTTTACACTATATTAAATCATATTTTCTCCCTCACCTACTTTTCCTGCTTGTTGCTCCCTTAATGTTAATGCACATAATCCTTCCACCTTCCAGACTCACACTTGGGCCTTCTTGAAGTCCCAAGTTTTACTCTTCTCAAGAAGCATCTGCGTGCAGACAGCGTGCTGCATCCTGACATCACTTCAACGCACGGGTAGCCCAGAGGATCAAGCAAACAGGGGTGGCAAAGCTCACATCCTGTTTCATAAAACAGGCTTTGCAAAGTCATCAGCATCTTCACCTTGGAGGGAAATTTCCACCTTGGCCACAATTTCATTATTTTGCTTGGTGCCATGATGTATGTGTATATGATTGTATCATAGCAGTAGCATAAGGGGAGCTGGAAAACTCAGTGTTGTCATGAAGAGCTAATAGCAACATCCCACAAGCTTGCAGGATCATCTCCCGTCCAGAAGGCAAGAGGAAGGAGTGGGCAGAGGAATTTCTTTGTGATGACGGACGACACTGAACAACTTGTTTTTTCGGGTATGTTGTCTTTCCAAGGCCATAAACCGAAGCTGCACCTCTTGCAGCTTCCCAGGGCCATAACGCTGAGATTCATGAGTTATAAGAAAGTAGCGGTATTTATGATAATCAGTCACATTAAATAAAAGTATGACACCTGGATACATCTGCTTTTTAAGCACCAATCAGTAACATCAAAGCAAACCGATGTTTCCAGTATGCCAGTGTTTCCATATGAAGATGGACAGTATATTCTTTTTAATTAAGTCTCAAGAGAAAAGCTGGTAAGCAACTCCGAGCTCAGCTGAAAAGCAGCACTGCTATTTTGCTTCTAAAAATCATCATCCATCATGCTGTTCCTCCATGTAAAAGCATTATGCTTAGCCATAACTAAAGTCATAAAATCCGTAATGGAATCAGCACAAAATGCGTTGTGCCTTTGGAGAGAATTCCTTTTTCAGCCTAATCATTTTGGTTTGCTTATTCTTAAATTTAAGTTTCAATAACACTGCAAAATACCATGCCCGGAAGTTTGTAAAGCTCATTGACTTCAAACATTAAAGAAACCTGATTATATAGAAACTAAATTAGTGTTGCTTTTCCCTAACCAATACTAGCTTTGGGGGGGAGTAGCTGTCTGTAATAATTCAGTCCGCTATTTACAGAGCTCGGAGAAGACATCAATGGTACAACACTCCTACTATGTAATGTATTCTTAGAAACCTTCTGCTGCCACCACAACTACCACTATGAGAATATTCCTTTCATGTACATGCAGCGCTTAACACTGACAGTTTGTCTTAGCCTGACCTGAAAACCAGCATGTGAAGCTGAATATTAAGGGGAGTTGGTGTGAAAGAGTAAAAGAAAATATGGCTAGAGTTGACTTATAAAATTAATTGTGCTTAGGCATAGCAGCATTTCCCTTCCCCACATCAGCTATAAACTCATCAGTTAGGGTGGGATAATGCAAATTTAGAAGAAGGACTCTCCCAATGTGAGGATCACGTAACAAACATCTGCCTGATGAGATAAAAATATTAAGTGACATATCTCTGCCTCAAGCCTCTGATATGATGACTAAAGCTTAGCTATTGCCACAGTGCTCAGAGCACTATTATGATACTGCCGTTTAAAAACAAGATGCAGCCGTAAGAAACTAGACAGCAATAGATCCAGGGAACTATGATGCATTCGACTTCCTACATTTGGACCATCATTACCAAAATTATGTAGTAGTTTCCATCATTTATCGAAGACAAGAATCTTACTGGTTTTGCCAGAAGCTCATTTTAGTTTTCTTCTGAAGGATTTTTTCGCATTTTCCACATGCTCTAGCCTTTTAGTCATTTTATTTCTCAGAAAGCAGCTTGCATCTTTTCTGATGATATAACGAGTCTGTGGCGGTTGTATTTGCCAGGATAGTATACGGCAAGCTTCTCATCTGCCTGTGGAAATGAAAGCCCCAGTGAGAATAGAGGTTAAATCCTCATGACAACCATATGGTTGTGGGAAATGAATTAGAAGTATTTGCAGAGCGGTGAAGAGATTTCACAGGCAGGGTTGTCGGCTGTGACAGTCCCGTTCAGAGAGGAGTCACTGATTCTGAGACAATTAAAAAGACAATACTTCGGATTTCAGGGGAAAATGGCTGGAAAAGACAGAATTTCGTGCTCTGATTCCACCAAAACCCAGTATCAGTCCACTTCATTCAAAAAATGTCTTTTCACTGCAATCAAAAACATCTGAGTGAAATTGTGACTAAATAACTGATTGCCACGAATCGCTGTTTTGGTGTATGGTTAGACTGAAGCTGGCATGTCCATTGCCAACAAAGTTTGTTAGAAATGGGTATTGCCAAAATCCAGAAGAAAAAGGCAGTTGCAGTTGGACAGACTGGCCCACCAATGTGGATAACAGATGTGATCTTGAAACACAGTCATTTCTCAGAAAGTTTTGAGTGCTTGAATACACCCTTAGTAGTTTTACTTGCTAATCCATCTTAAAAAGGGAAAGAAACTAGTCATGTGGTTACGAGACAGGCCTGCCAGCCAGATTTAAGCTATGTTGACTACCACCATAGCATTCCCATACAGCAGACTCCCTGCTCACATCTCTCAAGTAGCTTTACGGAAGATAAAGCTGTTTCCTGACTCCCGAGAATAAACATTACTTCACTTAATATGAGCAAATTCCTGGCTCTCATTGAAGACAGGGCAGACTTCTACTTGGTATATTCTCTATTCATTGATTATTTAGAAATGAGCTTTCGGGGCTCCCCCCAACCAAGAAAGTCTCTCCTGCCGAAAAAGCGCAGCTGCAATACAAGTCAGCTCTTCCAGCACATAGCTGTTATTAACAGTTCAGGGAACACAACAGCAGTGAAAACTCAAGCTAAAATGCAAACTGGGCACCCTAGAGAGAATGGAAACAAGCAACAGGGGCAGAGGCTGAAGGAATGTATGGCTCAACATAAAGTAATAGAGATGTGATCATTCACTAGTGAAGTCAGCTGGCATCTCACATAAAAGACACTTAGTGTTGAGCTTGTGTAAGGAAATTGATAGAAAATTTAAATGGAAACATATACAAACTAGACTACTCTGGAGCACTAATGAGTGTTGGCTGCAGAAAAGATGGCATGACAAGCTTTTCAGCTCACTATGTCATTTCATTTAGGTCACGCTACTATGTTCCTATGCTTGTACTGCTCTTTGCTAATAAATAAAGTGGTATTCAGGGTTACTCTCTCTGCACTAAAGTACTAGTTCTCTTTTTGTATAAGGATAGTGGAGTGGTTTTGCTTGAACAGTGAAAACAAATTTCGAGTATAGCATAAAAGCAAATCACCTAATTATTTCCAGCACTCAGTATCCAGTTCCGTCTTCCAATTTGATGCGTCAACAAACCATAACTGGTGCTCCCTCTCGTACCAAACCTAGGTGCTGTCATTATTTCTGCTACTAAATGCGTAGAAGTTTGTGCTTTACTGCCTGCCTACATAGATGATCTACCCAAGGGGGAAATCTTCTGGTGCCAATCAGATCTCTAATGTTTAAGATGCAATAATGCAGCACGTCTAAGTCTTCCTCATGAATTCCGGAAAGGGCACGGGCACAGAATACAGCCTGGGACTCATGCGAGCTGCTAGGGAAGCATCTTTGCTGCTTCTGCAATAGGCCATGAAGCAGTTTCAGCTGTTACAATCCCAAGGTTGGGCAATAAACCACTGACAGAGCACATTTACGTTTTGCTTATGGACTCCGGGGGGGGTAACAATCCCAGCTACATCAAAGGAATGTCATACCCAGGTTTCTATCCACTACATTGCAGGTCATGCCCCACGTTAGGAATTACGATGTGGCTCTATTGTTCTCTCCTAGTGTGGCAGATGGCTTCATATGAAGTGCTGGATAGCAAGTTCTCTGTAAGAGCTATCATTATGAACCATTATAAGCTTTCCTTCTCTCTTTGTGAACAGCTTTTTAAGATTCTGCTTGCTAGCAAGTGTTAATCACACACTGTATGAATTTCCATAGGTCTGATGTGAGCAACAGCTCTGGGCCACAGACTTGTTATCCATCATATGTCTACAGTGCCACTGCCTCCTGCTCCGTCAATTTGTGCCAAATGCCATTGCTTCATCCAAACACAACCCTCTCAAGCAAAGCAGCGTGGACTACGCTGGGTTTTTGTCCTGGAAAGGTTTTCCTCAGCAGCCACCTTTTGAGTTTCACATGCTAAGACTGCAGACGGGGCTTGGTGGAGTCTGTCAGAGGCAGAAACTAAGACCTGAATAGGACTGCAGCCTTCGCTAGCTGCAGCAGGGCATCAAAGCAACAGACACAAGGCGCAGAGAAACATATTGGTGAAGTCTGGTGTTTGCTCTCACACCTCAAAAACACTTCTTCATGCACCAGATTGGAGAAGATTGACACCAACAGAAGAGTCGGGAGGGAGAAGGGTGAGACAGTTGAGTTGCGCAGCTATGAGAATATACCCATGTTTCTCTATACTTGCATTTCAAATGTAGTACGTTTATACCTTAATCCTGAGTATTACAATTTTTCTGAACTCTCCTTTTGTTTCACTTCTAAGTCTTAAGCCCAAGAACACTTGTATTGGTACAAGGAGATCTGGACTTACAGCTGTCATTCAGACCAATCTGTTCAAGGGTTTAATTGCTCCTATACTATCTTCACAACCTCAGCCACCTTTATATTTTGTTCATGAACTTAGAAACATACCAAAGTCACTATAATCTTTGACAGGGATACTTTTTACTTTGTCAAGTGATATAACCTTGAAAAACCTTCGAGTGTGTTGGATATAGGATCAATAAATACCAGACAATCTGGGCAGATTGCACCCATGATAACGGATGAAGCGTTAAAACATCTTGCAGTCAGTGTCTTGAAAATTAACCTGGCATTTGTCTGGCTGTCTAGACAGCTGGGAAAAAAAAATAATCCATTTGCATACAGTAATCCTCCATCTCTTTTTTGCATTTAGCCTTTCTATGCGAGCTAATAATGGACAGGGTACTGGATAATTTTACTTTATTATTGCACTACTTTCTCACTTTGGGGGTTCAACTTTCATAACTGTTAGCATAATGAGGCATCTAACAGCTCAGTGGTACAGTTAAAGCTACTTAGAAGCTGCACTAAGGGCTCAGTGGCTCAACCTGGTCTGCGTATCGGAGACAGTTTGGTGACAGGGACATGCAACTAGATCTATCAATTACTAATTAGGTTTCTGCTCACTTAACATCATGCTCATTTAGAAATCACTGAAAGCTTCAGCTGTAACATGGAGGACTTATATCAACTTACAAGGTAAAGCTAACTTGATTAATTCTTAGGCAAACTTCTGCAAACATTTTGCAGCATTCCTGTGTTCATGTGGCTCTCTTGCAAGGCTGTGTTATTACATTATCACACTTTTTGTCAGAGCAATGGGTGGCTGATTGCATTTAAGAACATCACTTTACTGCATTCATTCACCCGACTCAGATTATAATTATTTAGCTGTCCCAGTCAAAAAGAACAAGATAATTGGGAACAAGAGGCCCAGTCATTAAAGAGACTTGAGAAGAAGCAAGTATGTTTCTCGAAGGACACCACCTAATTAAACTCCTGTAGAGATCTTCATGTACAGCATACTGTTTCCTCAGGGACCTTTTTTTAGAAGCAGGTTATTAAACTGAGGCACGTTCTCAGTGAGGCAGTAAGAGCCGATTACTGCTTCTTCTCAGAGTTTGCTGTTACCTGGACAGCATTAGACCTGTGCTGAGCCTGCTGCCTTCTTCAAGTCTGGTATCAGGCAGTCTCATTAAATTAGGTGCAGTGTTTTGGTTGGGCACAAAAGCCACGTGCTACTTTCCACATTCAGGGCAGTGTTATTTAGATAAGGATCGAGTTAGGGTACCTTCTAGAAGCAACTCCATAATCCGGATGGTCTAGACAGGTGCATGCTCAAGCTGCAGTGGCCCATGGCACGTTAAGGAATGCAGTCAGCTACTGGCCTTGTGGTACGGGGGAATCCTTGCTCTTTAGGACCAAACCGCAATACTCATGCTAAATCACTTTCAGAGAGCCATGCTAAGGTGTGGCAGCTTTACAGAAACTGGGTATTGGTTTGGAAAGGCACCTGTAGTGGATTCAAGTATCAAGAAGCATTATATCTCTGGAAGCATTCAAGAGACGGACAAATTTTTCTCTAAAAATACCAGGCCATCCAGCAAATGGAAAGCATGAGTCATACTGACCTCCTACCCAGCGTATTAAATATGTTCAGTCAGAGACTGAAAGCTCATTTATTTTATCCATTCACCCCTCCAGCTGACAAGGTCAGTCAAATGTCACTGTATGCTTAATCAGCCAGAATGAGTTTATCAGAGTGCTAGAGACTAGTGTATATTTTTTATATAGCGCATACTTTTCTCTTTGGATGTGGTTAGAGTTCTGTTTTCAGAAAACTAGTGTGTCCTCCTAACTAGTGATGGCAAGCTGCATGTTGCCAAGTTTTAAACAGGCACAGCTGTCCATTCCCTTGACCAACCCAAGTTAGTCAGCATCCAGCCTAACACTAAGACTGAGAAATAGTCATTGTCTTATAAGCCCTTAGAAGTGCTCAGCAGTATTTCACTGCATCACTAACCACCTTGCCAGATCACAGAAAAGGTTAATGCAGTCTAACAGCCTATTTCGGTATGGCCGAAAGAAGTTGCCTAGCTAAGAACATAAAAGGAATCACATCATGACTCTCCCAGCCACAACCAGCTTCAGCTCAGATATGGTTTTCTGTATTTAGTAACTTACCTAAGAAGTCCCAACTTAAAAAAATGTATAGAAGCAGATCTACAGCTTCACTTATCCTTCTGAGCTCTTTCCATTCCTGCTGTTAGATACCACATGCAGTACTCAAATGCACATGTACTATGGATTTATGCAAAGTAGCATAATGTTCTGTTCAATTCCCTTTTTGTACTTGGTTGCCACAGATCGTGTTTCCATAGAACTAAGCAAAAGCTCATTGCAGAATGCTAAATTGTCTGAGGAGAGCTCATTACACATGAAAATTAAGAGCGGGTAAACACAGGAGGTGACCACACTGAATTGCTTCTGCTTTTTTCCTGTCTGGGCAGCATGGCTGCAACCTTAGTGGTTCAGCTGTTCAGCCTCAGTCCTCACTTCCCTGGCCTCAAACAAGTGATTTCGAACAAGCTAAAAAAAATACGATGACCAACTTCACCGACATCAGTAAGCTCTTCACTGAAAATCAACCAGGCTAGCTTCTTGTTCTATGTGGGCCATAAAGTTTTAACAAGAAAGAACATCAAGCCACATTTGAAAAACAGACTAATCCTTGCAATGGAATGGGTTTTTGCCAATGCAGTCCTGTCAGGCTCTCACCAGGGAGCACCAACTAGTCCAAATAGCCAGATACATTTGTGGCAGTGAGGCAGCTCTGAGGGCAAGCTGGGAAGCCAAGCCACAGATCAGGGTGGGCCCAATGAGGATAACCTGCATCAGACACAGCCTGGTGACCACCAGGCAGGTCTGCAGTGATAAGTCAGGTCCAAGGTGAAGCTGGAAAGTCACTCAATATGTTGGGGTGAAGATCACCAGCGCCCATGGCCAGGCACGGGCCTTGGCACAGACATGGCTGAGCTGGAGACCAGCACTCTGCCAGTGGAGCTCAAGAAGTGAGTGAAGGCCCTGGACTGAGCTTGAATGGGCTCCTGGGTCCATAGCTGGGGACGTGGGAGAGAAGCCTAGTGAGGCTGCTCAAAGCCATTGCGGACTATTAGTACCCTCAGGGCCCTGATAGCTCTATCCTGGGCATTGCTAAGAAAGATGAAAAGAAGACAGATTGATAAGAGTAGTATAGATTCCTATTTCATCAGCCGGTTCACTAGTGCCAACATAAACCAATTGCACCAAAAAATGGTTTTTTTCCGGTTGCTTTGCAGGAAATACACAACTGGGCAGTATCAGTACAGCTGCCAGTGCTAAGCAGATGAAATGTAACGCCTGAAGTTAAAACCAACGAGAAGCTTCACTAAGTTTAGCCTGTGTTTAGAGAAAGCTTTCTCTGGCAAAGTTTCAGTAGCCTCCAAATCCATTGTTATCAGGCTTAAAATTGTGCCCTCACAACTGACTTTCTTGCAAGAAAATCTACCCATAAAAAAGCACCTAAGGATGTGGAACTCTTAAATAGCTTCTCCAGTTATTTTATTTCCTTTTTTGTCTTTGCAACGATATTGTACACTAGATACCTGAAGCAGTTTATATGAGACAAGAGAAACTGTTTGTCCCAGAGCAAAAGCTGATGTAAAGTATTGGGATGTTTTCTTTCTTTCTCTTTTTCGACTGAGAGAGTTGAAGACTAAAGTCTAATTCACGGAGATAACGATTCGCTTGCCAGAGTTCATCATTAGCTTGTCTAGAACTGAGCCAGTCAACTTTTAACATATTTTTATGCTTTATTCCAATCAGACAAATGCTGAAGTGAGTATCACCATCAGGATTCTTCAGCCTGCTGACTAGACACCCCAATGAAGCTTATGCTGGGACTGATCATATCAACTGGCACTATGAACTCCAGTGTCTTACTTCAAACAGCAGGTTAAAGCGGTGGAAAGAGGCTGGCAAGACAACAAAAGGTGCTCTTCCATCATATGCATTATGCCAAATTATTATAATTTCTCAGATAATTAATAAAGTCTGAGAGACCTAACAAATTCATCATTTTGTTAAAGCTTATTGCATCATGGATAAAAGCAGGGCTAAAAGTTGACCATTACTTTAACGCTAGCATTAGTCACAAAAAACACAGATCTCTGTTAACCTCAGTTGCTAGATAGCCAGTAACCTCTTCTTGGAGAATTAACCTCTTCAGGGCCAAAAAGTCCTGCTCAACTATGTGCATGCTGAATTATTCCCCACCTTGCACTTCTTCAGCACCTTCTTTTATATTATACTCATTACCAAGCACAATTTGACCATTGCTGGGCTGATTTTCTTTGCAATGATGCCCTGTTTCTGTTGCTGTCACACGGCTTCTTTGAAGCAGCTGAGAGCAGCTTAGAGCACTTTCAGTTTATAGTTTGTTTTCTTCTTTCAGGTTATTCTGATTTACAGCACCCATGTGTCATACAATTTGAATGTTGAGCCCTTTATACATATCCAAGCAAGCATTTGATTAACTATTTCCAGACAAACTGTCCCAGGAGACTGAGGTGGAAGCAGGATGTAAGCCTGGTGGTATCTCCCACTTGGAAAAGACCCCAAGTTTGTTTCATGCCTTACATCGCCCACATCCTTGCCACAGGTTTCAACAGAGATCAGATATGATTAATGTTATTTAACCCGACTATCCCTGCAACCTATACAGTTCAGCAACAAGTCAGATGCACTTCTATCTGATAGACATCTCGGATTTGGCTCTTATTACATTTTGAAACACTTTACAAGCAGTTTCAGTATTCCCTTTTTATAGAGAAAAAAACCTGCTTGCTGTCACCCAGCTGTCTAGCAAAAGAAGACAACTCACCTTCCAAAGGCAAATGCTAGCTCACTGCTCTGTGCCAGTGGCCACAGCAGGCCAGATTCCTTTCCCGGTACATTTGTGTGCCAGGTGATACCCAAGGCGTGCATTGCAGTTGAAGGTTCATAACAGTGGAATGCTGCAAGTTCATGTGTGTGCCACATTTTGTCCTTACAGGCCCAGAACTCACCCATCTATTACACAGCTTTCACGTCTGTTTTGCTCTGAACGCTTCCCATGGGAAGGAACCAGGATTTTGGATCAAGATTCAAACATCTCTCCGGAGCAGGTACAGGGTCTCAAGCAGAAGATGGTCATGCACAGCCCCTGGAGTCTCCTGCAGAAACACAGTGTCACTGACTGCCTTTTATCAGCCTTGTTACAAAGACAGCCGTTAGACAAATGTGATCAATTCTTGTATTTAACTGCCCCATTTCCCACTAAATGCTACACTTCCAAGTTGGTCTGGTTCTGCTTCTAACATCAGAGGCAGTGGTGATTGCCCCTACTGCTACACAATAAAAAATCCCTTTGAAAGTTTTCTGTGCAGACTATTTAGAGGAACCAACAACTCTGTTACATCTTTGTTTTGGTTACTGCGATAGAGGAAGCTCCAAGTCACTCTGAGACTGCTCACTCTTGCCATATAGTAAATGCATTGACTGTTACAGAGGGAAATTTTTCTGGGAAGTGATTCTTCACTTCCCTGTATTTCTTCGCAATGCTGTAATGCTGTTTTGGGTATGAAGTTGCTTCACTTCACTCTGTCCTCAGCTGTTTCCCGACTTTCACTTAAAGGCACACTTCCTCTTGGTATTGTTTTCACAAGATCTAAGATGCAGAGTCACTGCTTCATGCTTTCTGCTTGAGATTAGGCACCCAAGAAAGAACAGGCTGCCATGAGCATTGTAACATTCGATGGATTCCAGGCATAACCCTAAAGAAAAGACTAGGTCCTTCACTCTACCAGGAACAGTCGATTTGATCAAAGAATGCAGAACTAGCATGTAAATTTAATCACTACCGAAGCTGTGCTCTTCACCGTTTTTCTAACCATTAGCAGACCTCGATACCTTACAGAGCCTAACCTGGCTCTATAACCCAAAAACCTGTGTGAGTAGTTGCAGAACAGTGTGCCCCCTAAGCTTTACAACCCAAGAGGCTACTGATCCTTACCCTGCACCCATCCCAGCTATAAATGTGACCCCTGTCCCCCAAAGGGGGTTCTCAGTCCATGAAATCAATTGTTTCCATCCACGGAAGTTATTCAGATTAGCATCAGACAACCAAGTTTACTGGCAGTACATCCTTGGAATACATTCTTAACTGAAGTCACAAGTTTGTTTAGACATGAGAACCATGAAGCAAAGTTCTTGATATATGCAAGTTAGCTTGCCATTGACTACCAACATCCTGACATTAGCTTTTGAGACTTCTGCCAAGTATTTCATGTTAGATAACCATTCACCATCCAGATTTCATGTTCTGCAAGGCAACAGCAATTTAGCATACATAGCTCCAGCAGATGTGCACGTGTTTGTCAGCTGTAGGAGGAATGAGTTTTCTATCCCATTTTCCAGTCTAAGAAACAGAACTGCTGCTGCAATAGTTTCTCTCAGCTTCGAGAGTACTCTACCCCAGGTTACATATAGCTTAACACTGCAGGGCCCCCCAGAATTGCTCAGGGAATATTTAAAGGCCTACTAGACCTTTTCCAAATCAAATAGTGACTAGATAAAAACACAAATAAGCATTTACAGTTCTCACAACAGTATTCCTAAAGTCCTGCTACTGGAGACCACAGCAGAATTTTTTCACTTGCTTTATTAAATTTATGATGGCTGATTTGACTTTAAATCTTTCTGATGCAACCAAGACTTTGCAGCCTTGTCTGGTCTGGAGCACTGAGGAGTCTGTAGTGGCAGCTTTAAACACTTCCCACACAGGTCATCAAAATTCAGCTGAGGGCCCAAGGATAATGGGGCAGTCGTACTTGTGACAGCTCAGAAAAGGAGCAAGTAAGAACCCATGACATACTTTGATCTTACTTCATCCAGACTACTATTCAGAAAACTAGTGCCAAAACTCCTCTGTTTTTGACCCTTGAGATCTGGGTCAATAGCAGTCTGTTGCATTCTGTATTGAGCTAAGGACAAAGGGCAGAGATATGCCTGCATACTAGCCGGCTGCCTGCAAAATGCAGGTCCATCACATCTGTAGTGTCCTCAAGTCAGTTGAGTTCAAGGACACCTAAGTCTACATTTTATCTTGCATTTCAAAGTAGTGACACAAGTTGAAACTGTAGACAGGACAAGATGAGGCTAAGCTTTGAGGTGTTTCAGCTCTGTATGTATTTGAAAGCAACCCATTCCACGCTGCAGATATGTGGTAGTTTTGCTGCCTTAGGAACAGTTTCAGGGACATGACAGCGCCACAGGAGCTGTCCTAAAAGTAACAACTTTGCTTTCTTTGAAGAGTGTCACAATTCAGTCTTTTGACTTTAAATGAAGTGTTGTGCTTAAAATACCCAAGACCTCTTTTGAAAGCTACTGAACCATACTTGACCTTTCCTTTTAACACGATCTCCACCTTCAGGTGTTGGCCAAGGGGACCAGCCCTTCCCTCTCCAGGTGTCAGGAAAGCTAAGGCAAACTTTGCAAATAACTCAAGGGCAGCAGAAGGGATCTAAGCAGCCTCTATAAAGTAGCGCAAGTGTTTTCCAGCAGATAAAATACATCTGAGCCCATACATCTGAGTCCTGACATCAGTCTTCAGCTGATTATTGTGGCAGTTACAGAAACAGCACCTACGAGCAATGTCCAGCTTTTGGAAGCTTCCCTTTTAGGTGTAGAGCTGATGGCAGTGTTTTCAATTGCTAACAGCTCTCATCCTACTTATTTGTCAAACTCTTCCATTCCTCTTCACTTCCAGTGAGTTTGTATCACTTCAACATGCAATACAACCCGAGCACAATATATTCCTTCCCCTCCTAAGCACACTAGCAAGGTCATCGGTACTATTTGCCTTCCTACTAGCAGACAGTTAGTAAGACAACTCCATTTTACACCGGGCCTCTCTGCTGAAGGGTCCATTTCTGGTGCCTCTGAGCACTCCGCAATGGAAGGCCACGGGGCCAGGGCTCAGACCCTCTCAACATAAAAGCTGTATTAATCTTTTGTAAATGTAGCCTTTAAAATCTCATCCTCTGGCTTACTTTGAGGGTTGCACATGAGCTAACGAGCAGCAAGTAATGCTGCTGAGAAGCTAGAACTGGACATAAAAGAAATTACACGATTTGTTTTGGAGAAGGGGATATAAATTATGCAGGGGAGGATTCATTGTAACTTCTAAAGCAGTCACTTCCATCCATGTGAAGAAGCACTCTTTACACCGGATTTCTGGCCTTCGCTGGAAACTATGTTGATTGAGTGATATCAAACATACACCTCAGGTTGTGCACCTTGACTGGGAGCAACTTACCCTGCCCAAACGGCAACATTTCAGAAAACCCTTCCTCACCAGAGCAGGCACCCAGCAGCTCCCAGTTTGAACTCTGTACCAGCTCGTGGCATTAGCTCCGCGCTTCTCAGTAAGCTGGAAGCAAGTGCAGCTGACACAGTTCAGGTCCAGGAAATCTCACAGGAACCATCACAGGAACTGCAATGCCAGAAGGAGGTTCCTCTACAATTCACATAGTCAGTAGCTAATTTAAGCACATGAATATTTGTTCCAGGGCAATTAAAACCTCATGCTTTTTATAAAGCAGTAGAATCAATAGGTTTTACAGTAGTCTCCTGCTCTCTCTGTTAAAGACGTGGGTACTAAATGACATATTGAGACAGAGTTCAACTACTAAGGGGGATCAGACGCAACATTTTGAATTGCAGGTTGCATATTCCTAACAGCAAGCACAACAAGGAAACCTTCTTTTCAAACTGTAAGAGCTAGGGAAGCCTTGAAAGTTTAGGACCTGAGGTCCCTTGTGTAGTTTTAACTTACTGACCCAGTAAATTCATGTACATGTTCATGGAAGGTGACCTGAGTCTTGGACAAGTCCGAAGCATTTCTGGATGAAGCTAACCTTACGTAGAAAACAGGACATTTCCTTACTATGTCCTTTACATGATTTACATCTAATCAGTATGATTTAGGTACCCTTAGTTCAAGCAAAAGTTGCCTCTTTGCTAGATGGTTAATGCTAACGATTCCCCCTGTCTGTAATAATTGTCAAGCACTCTCCAGGAGCCTCACGGTATTCAAATTATTTTTGGGTATCACATTTCAATTTATTATACTTGTTCCCAAATTATTTTTTGCAAATAATGGAAAGTTACACTGGAATGAAAAATCACACCCAGCTTAGTAAAAACAATCCAGAGCTTCATTTTATTCTCTGATAACAGTTCTGTAATGAGTACACAGGAAGGAGATTTTCCATTTCAGTACGTACTTAGCAGCAAGCAACTGATGAGCAGGGTCCCATGGTGCCCTTGTGATTTTGAACAGAAGTCTCGCCACCATAAGAAGCTTGTTCAAAGCTTAGAATCACAGAGAGCATGGTTTTTTATGTTAATGTTATGATACATAGCTGGTGAAGGGCTTTTGAACTGCAATTAATTACTGCAGAGAGAATAGCCTGGCTTTAGCAGCTGGGAACATTTCCAGGACTTAACCATTTAGCCCAGTTTATGAACAGAAACAGAACTAGGTCAGACAAACCTGGTCAAACCGTAAGCAAAACGTGCCGGTGAAAATGTGCCAGGAGCTCTTCCTCGTCTCTAGACAAATAGCCCATGGCTTTCTATTACATCTTTATGAGGAAGCTACAGCTACAGAAAGGGGGCATACAAGGTGCTGTGTACAAGCAGTGAGTACCAGACCCTTTCCAAGGAATTCTTTCTGGGATCTTTCCACAGACCGCACTGCAGTGCAAGCAGGCCATGGGAGCCCTGTATCTGCCGTGACACTCCTTGAGCTGCAAAAATGTGAGTTATTATCCGCAAGCTGTTAAGCAGCTCAAAGAACTAACACGGACACATAGTAAATCCCACCAGCTTCTGTGGCGACCATGTCCTAGACAACTGTATTTTGGGGACCCCTTTCTGACACAGTGCAGTGTTAAGGAATACTGTCCCCTGGGGACGAGGGGCCGACTGTGCTGCTACAGCATGCAAGTCATCCCATGGCGGAACTTCTCACATGGGAAAGCTGAAGGGCTGGAGTTACTATGCCAGGTAAATATCACTGATTTTGAAGGGCAAGTTCTGAAGAAAGGCAATTTCAAGTTACGCTGATGTCAAATACATACACGAATAAACACCATCAGTAGAACTACTGCCTTTGGTACACGGCCAGACCTGTTTGTAACAAGCAGCAGGGCTGTACTCCAGATGTTGCCACTGGGAGTCCACAGCCATCCTGAGAACACAAGAATTAAAGTGAGCAATTCTACACACCCACCACGTCTTCCCACAGAATTTGGTGTTGCCTGACAGAACTCTTCATCTTGCCCAGGCAGCCTGTTGCACAGCTGCAGCTGAGTGCCTGCTACTCCCTTCTCAAGCTACAGTCTACTGCTGGCTGTTTTTCTGATGTTAGTATTCACAGGCAGCACTTTCTTGCCTCAGCACACCCAAGTGTCAAGGGCAAAAAGAACAAGATTTCTCATCTGAAATGTAGGGAAGTACCATGACCAGCCCTGACTACCATCCTCAGCGTTGTTTTCATGCTCTTTTGCATCCCTTTACTGATTAGTAATGGCTCACACTCCTCCCCGTAACACCAAAGAAAATGTTTTGCTTTCTGACCAGACAAATGTTGCGATACAGAGCTATGTTCTGCAGTCATATATTTCAAGTTGCTATTTAAACTGTGCACTCTGTCACCTAGGATCCACATTAGGGGATGCTGGGTTAGCCGCTTGCACAATGTCATGCTCTTAAAATAAGTCACGTGGGATCTTCACCAGCAAGGGAGTTCATGGTTATGATTTCTGTCTTGCCTTCAGACGGAAGGGAACATTTGTGGCAGCACAATGTCTGTGCAGACTCCTTTGCTACCTTCCTTTTCTGGAGGGGGACAGGGAAGAACAAGGGCCGATCACTACCTCTCTCACACCGGGAAGATCCATACTGCTTTTTAGACCTTCACTAATGGAGCACGCTTAGTGTCTCAGCAACAGGTACATCTCACTGTGACAGTCCTGGGATCACGATCTTCCATGATGGCTAGCTACAGGTCTTTGTAGCATAGCATCCAGCTCACAGTTTTGCCAGACCTAGTTGTTTCGACTTTACTATATTGATTTCTTATCCTGTTTCTTCATTCCTTATCACTGGATGGTACAGCATTATGCATATAACATGTTATTCAAAATTAAGGTAATGCTTCGAAAAGATTAGTTTGAACTAATCTAGTGTGACCTCTCCTGTGGTTTTTCTGCATGAAATCAATAGCACGTGCCTGCAAGTTCAAAGGTAAGAACTGAGCCTACAATTTTCCATAACTTTCAAAGCACTGTCAGCATAGCACAGCTGAAGTGAGATCCGAGCTTAACACAGAATTATGTGGTGAAATCAAATACTGATTCTCTGTCAAGAAAGTGACAACAGCAACAAGCTTAGAGACACTTCCAGTGTAATCATATTTAGCCATGGTAAGAGCTCAATAAAGTGCTGAATATCTCGGAACTGGCATATGAAGCTGTCACTTGATTCGCCCTGGTATAAAATTCAGGATGTTAGCTGAGCCCTAACTCAGGGGTACCCATATCACATAACCTGCAATTGAACAAGTTTTTTTACTGCATATGGTTCAAGTCTTTGCTGAAATGAAGCTGTATAAGCTTTGGATAGCACATGTAGAACTTAGGACTTGAAACCATCTTTCTTTCTTCATCTGAAGAAGCCATTTATTTTCAATGTAAACATTTTAAGTCCCTGCTTTAAAACTAGAAGACAGACCATTATCAGCCTGAGCAAAGCTGCAGCACAATGCCAGATCCGAACCATGTCTTTGGTTTAGTGAAGATAATAGTTCTGCAAACCTGTAAATACTGTAAATGGTTTTACAGTGAAACTTAGATTAACAAGGAGCCAAACCTTGAGCAGTTTAAGTGATGGTCCATTTTAACATTTCAGAAAATTTCAGGTTAGTGAAAATCCAAGTCCCTGCAGCTAGAATCAAGAGGTGACTCTAGGACACCTTTCCCCATATGGTGAACACATACAGTTATTGCTGGTTCATTGCTCTGCAGCAGAATGCTAGTATGTAGTTCACTTCTGAGTAGAAGACCCTTAAAGTAGAATAATTTGACCTTGCAAGGGATTTGATCTGTGCTCCCACCTTCAGAAATGCAGGTTGCTTTTGCCATCCCACCTTTTTTCAAGCAGATTTGGTACAGAACAGCATTTTCCCAGTTATGACAGGAACGCTGAGGAATGAGCTACAACTTCGACAACTGCTTGTTGTTGCTACTCCATAATTAGTATTGTTTGAACTAGTTGGCATTCCTCCTAGAACAGATTTCACACTCTGTGAATGAGGTTAATTCATTAGTTACATTTGTTTCAAAGCCTCTCGAGCAATCTAATCACTCTGTAATAGTAACTGACTGACCCAAATCTCTAGCCAGCAAAATAACAGAATTTCATCCCAATTCATTACCAGAGGAAGCTTAACCTATTTAAGTTTTTATACTGACATTTCACTGCAGAATATGACAAAGATAATTCAGGAAACTTGATGTTTCCGTATCTGTTTTCCATACGGGTTTGATTTCAGTCTTTATGGCAATGCCAGTATCAGCAGGCACAAAGATGCATCTCTAACACTCTCTCTCCTGTATTTTTCCAGACACATCTTGCATATTAAACAAAACACTGCTCATACCAACAGTAATCACATGAACAGCTGGGGTTTAAGATCATGAACTGACACCGAAACAGTCCAAGTCAAGCGAAACGTTGCTTACAACTATCAGCTAGACTTCTCTTATAACTTCTCTCGGATGGTCCAGGAGTCCTTAGGTTCTCAGTTTTCTCAGTTAATCCCCTTTCAGCTAGGTCTGCAAATGAGCCTCTGTGTCTAGCTATCTGTGATATTTGAGTGTATTTACATTAAATTGTGGCACAGATCAGGATAGGATGCTTCAACTTTCTTCCCCCCCCAATCAACATTTCAGCTACTGGTTTAGTAACGAAAAGCTAGTCCTGCCTACTTCCCATTTCAGCAGCCAGGAAAGCACGCTCCACCATGTCGTAACAGAGCATTAAAGGAAGGTAACAGTGAGTGTTTAAATGAGATTCCATGAGAGTTCTCCATTTCCAAGATCTGTACTTAAACATCAGCTTAATGGATTGTGAACCCTGCCTGCAACTTCTCTGTGGAACTTTTCTATATTCACACTTCCATTAAGGTCAAACTCTGCTGCTTGTTTTTACTGACACATTCAGGCTCAGTTCCAAAAGCAAAATTTAATTGTCCATAGGTCTTAAGTCCAGGTTCATCAATTGCATGTCCTCAAAATTCTTTCCTACACCTTCCATAGAGTTAGGCCATGGGGGACAGAGGGGGAATAGCATGAAGCGGATAAGCAAGGTCATCTGACAGGAGCTAGAGCTGTTTGAGATGTTGACCCAATGCTGCTTTCCAGTTACTGAATACCTTCAAGGAATAAGGTACCGAAATCAGAATGAAACCATCCGATTTAGCTTTCTGTAGTCACGGCAATGAGCGGATTTGCCAGATGGGGAGGAGGAGTAGGAGAACAGCACAGATGGAACTTTGCTATAGACCTAAGCACGGAACCAACTGCATGGGAGCGCGGTGCAGTGGGAAGCTTCACCCTTGGAAAGCTTTCACCCTCGGAAAGGAAAACCAGTGACAGAAGGCTAACCTACACTGGGGCCGGGACCACTCCGTATGCTCTACTTAAAGCCCATCAGCCCTTCTATACTTGTAAAAATTGTCAGAGTCTCATGAGCTCACCAGACTCGGAGACGACCCCCATTTCAGTGGTCATCTCGCCTATGACAAAAGCAGACCCAGAAAAGCTGTAAAGTGCCCAAGCTAGCCATGTCCCAGACCAAAGAAAAACAAATCTCGATTCGTTAACGCTCACTGCGGTGGTGCCAAAGTCATTCTCTTTGCCAATGCGCATTAAAGGATGATGGAGCACTTCAGACGTCAGACTCTCTAGAACAGAGTTTAAGAGTGAAGAGATGTATCCAGCACCGCTCTGCGCATCACAAGCCGCATTTCAGGCTAATCTCAGCTGCAAGCACAGGCAAATACTACTTATTGTTACGGCCTTCTTACATGAGAAATCTATGTAAGCTGCAACAGTAGCTTGTATGTTGCTTTAATTTTACAAAGCTTATATGTGAGCTATTAAGTAAGTAGCACAAAATCAGGGTAGCAAAAGCTTCACAGAAGGTCTATGGATCAGAGTATTACAGAAAGGCTTTATATTAACACAGGGTTTTAATGCTCCAATTATTTGTGTGTAGTAGTTGCATCCATTTACAGTTGAGACTGCTCTGGGAGTTGTTTTCCACATCTTAGCCTGCCATGAATTTTAGAGCCAGAAGAACACAAAGCCTACAGCAGCAGCGGAAACAATCAGCCCCATGTACAACAGAAGATACTGCCTAACTCTTTGCTCTGCTGCTCACTTTGGCATTTTCTGGAAAGATAAGTAAAGTGAGGTAATGCTTCTGCTCGAGATCAGGATAGAGGGAGGGAAAGGGGAGAATTATAGCTTTCATTTTCTAGCTTTCTACCTACCATTAGCTTATTCAAACAGTTTAAGGGAAATTAAAGCAAAAATCCTCTTAGGTTTCCTCTAAGTTTTTATCTTCATTAATACCCTGAGTGGCACTCACAAATGGAAGCAGAGACTATATTCTTCCTGCCTTTTTTTTTTTTTTTAAATCCACGCAAAAGTTTCCTACCAGGATTAGAAAATAAAAACAAGAAAGCTAATAAAAAATATACCAATTTCTGGTGAGAAGGAACAGGGAAGAAGACACAGGTATCTATGAACATATTTGCCCTCTCCCCCTCGACTGTTCAAATGAGCATAAGACAACTTTTGCAGCAGACAGCAACCAGTGCAGAGAAAGCTTTAGTCCCTCAGCTTGAATTAAAGACTTCCCTACCTGAGAATTGGAATGGGAAATTTGCAGTAAGTGATTGTCTGGGGAAAAATAAGCTCCCTTTGGTAACTGAAACAATCATCTCACTTTTACTGGTTGCAGCTTCCCCACCTGCAAGGGGACGGGGGAAGTCACTGCTGAGACCACCCCACACTGCTGACACCCTGGGGATGTGGGGACAAGGTACCGTGTCATGTCCTCCCTCCCCACTGCTGCTGTGTCCCCACCATGTTCCCATCTGCAGATAACATCCTCGGAAGTGTTTCTGGTAGAATTCACAGGCGCTGACCCAGACAGAGAGGTCAGGCTCCAGAGGTCCCTCAGCCCCATCCCTGTCCCCTTTCCTGGTTGCGGACATAAAGACAGTTCATCTCATATTCATGTGAGGGCGAAGGCTATTTGCTGTTAATTAGGTCTGTTCTTCAGGTAACACATTCAGGAATATCCAAAAACTCAATCTTGTATCGCAGCTTCCTTTGTCACCGCTACAGTTTTTTTGGTGTGAGCCATCACATCAAGAAGCTTAATGCCCAAGCGTTACCAGGACTACTTAAATATCCGATGCCAGTTACTACACGTATGACATAGATTGGTGGCAACCGCTTACCTCAGGCGTTATAACTCATGTATTGTGTGACAGAATTCACTTAGAGGTGACTGATAGAAGCAGCACCACAGCTGTTAATGGTAGGATCTCCCTGCAGCCTTCATTCAGCTCTGTCAGGTCACCATGGGTTTACAAGGAAGACCTGCAACAGAGCATCAGTAGATAAGCTGGAGAACAAACGCCTGCTGTGACACTAAGTGCTATTGCTCATGATACAATTCAGCGCTGTTTTTTATGATACTCCCATTTTTCCTCCTGCTGCCAAGCTTACCAAGCTTTTTTTCTCTTAAGCCGTTAAGAATTTGGTTACGGTAGCAGAACAGCTATTGCCACCCTGGAGATCGCACAATACCCACCGCTTACGTTCCCAGATGTTCTTAAAGAGTGAACCAAACCAAACAAAGCAGCTGGATTTTTTTAATGTAGATGAATGAATGTGAGAAATGCATTAATTTTTTAGAAACCCTAGGCTACTCCTTGCCAAGGTGTCCTTATGCTGAACTGTTGTGTGTATTAAAGTTTGTTCCACGTTTTACAGCTTTGGAGTTTAGATCTATAGAATATTGATCCTAAAAAAAGGATTCATCTAGGTGGACTCCTAACTCTGTGTACAGCCGGCTTGCAAATGATATTCTTAGTAACAATTATTTATGCTAATGACAGCACGGCTTCATTACACCATAATTTATCCAGAGTAAATGAGGTATTTACGACTATTCCAGGCTTTTTGACTGGGAACGCTGTTGTTTTCGCCAATGCTGTGTCTTTGGTTGGGGTCATGACACAGCTTTCAGGTCGAGGCGGTAGTCGTGACACAGCTTTCAGGTCGAGGCGGTATTCTGCACGCTCGTTGACAGACGATGAGATGCAGCTACAGTTTCATGAAGACTCGCACGGGTTGGTGCCTTGTGAGCACCCACGCGGCTACTGCAACCGCTGCAGCTGGAAGTAATTCGGATAGAGCTCTTTATGCACGGACCTCCTAACTGCGTCCTTCCCACGGCTCCAGCGGCCGTGGGGAGCTCGGCAGCGGTGCGGGGGCACCACCGGGCCAAGCCCGGCCTCAGGCTGAGGGACTTGGCCAGCTGCCCCGCCGGCCCGCCCGCCGCCAGCCCCTGAGGGCGCCGGCCGGCCCGCGCCGCGGCCTGCCCCCCGCACCGGGGGGCTTCCTCCACTCGCCTGCGGGGCGAGCGGCTGCCGGGCGCAGGGGGCCGCCCGCCGGGCACGCACGGCGTCCCGGGCCTGCCGCGGAGCCGGCCGAGGGGACGGCCGCCCTGAGGGGAGGCGGGGAGCGACCGGGCCCGCCGCCACCGCGCCGTCGGGGCGCGCGACCCCCGCGTCACCTCAGCGCGCCGCCCCCCCCCCCCGCCTCGCCCCCCGACTACACTTCCCAGCGTGCAGCGCGGCGGGCACGCGCGCGGGCCAGGGGGCGGTGCGCGGGGCGTGGCCAGCGGCCTGCGCGGTGACGTAACCCGGGGGCGTGGCCTGCGTGAGCGTTAAGCGGGCAGAGGAGAAGGACGTAGGGGGGTAGCGGGGCGAGCGCGCGGGAGGGCGGGGGGGCCGTCCCGGTGAGAGCGGGGCCGCGTGCGCCGCCGCCGCCCCAGCGCCGCGCGCGGGGCGCCGGGCACGCGAGCGAGGCTGGGCCGGGGGCGCGCGGCGGCGGAGGGGCCGCCCATTGGCTGTCGGCGCGCGCGGGGGGGCGGCGGGACCGGCCGCCGCCGCGGAGTTGAGGCGGCGGGGGCCGGCCGGGAGCTCAGCGGCGCCCCGCCGCGCTGCCGCCCTCCATGGGGCCGGGGGCGGCCGGCTTGCCCTGCCCCGCCGCCGCGATGAAGTGACAGCGGGCGGAGAACGGCGGCGGCGCCCCTTGCGGGCTGCGAGGCGAAGGGCTGCTGCCGGCCCGGCCCGGGGCGGGCGGCGGGGGGTCGCCCCCTGCGCGCCCCGCCTCCCCCCCGCCGCCTCCCGCCGGCCTGCGCGGGGGTCTCGGTGCGGGGAGGGGAGGGGGAAGGCGCCGGAGCGGAGCGGGCGAGGGCGACGGAGGGGAGCGGCCGCGCCATGAACTACCAGCAGCAGCTGGCCAACTCGGCAGCCATCCGGGCCGAGATCCAGCGCTTCGAGTCGGTGCACCCCAACATCTACTCCATCTACGAGCTGCTGGAGCGGGTGGAGGAGCCGGTGCTGCAGAACCAGATCCGCGAGCATGTCATCGCCATCGAAGGTGAGCCGGCGGCTCCGGCGCGGCGGGGAGAGGGGCAGGCGGCGGGGGTCGCGCCTTGTTCCCCCCCCCCCCCGGCCCCGCCTCAGGCCTGTGGCCCAGTCTGGGGGGCACCGCGGGCTGCCCCGGAGCCGCCCCCTGCGCCCTCCCGGCCGCCCGCCCTCCCTCCACCCCCCCGGGGCAGGCTTTTTTTTTGGGGGGGGGGCATGCCTTGGCCTGGTCGCCAGCAGTTCCCCTCGCCCATGCCCGGGGTGAGGGGGTTTTTTCTTGAGGGCGCGGCTGGGAAGGGGCGCTGAGGGAGGGGGAGAAGTTCTTCTTGCCGCTTCCCCGCTGCCACCGGGCAGGCAGAGCCGGCTTGGGGCCGGGGGGAGGCGGGGAGGGGCTGCCGGCTTCGCCCGCGGGGGGCTTGGGGAGAATGAGGTTTTTTCTGGGGTGCTCCCTGCAGTTTCTGACGGAGGCACAGCAAGTACGGGTTCCACTCGAGTGGTGTGAAGTGGGTAAACAAGACGTACGACTGGATTACGGAGCGGTAGGCTGTTTATGCGGCAGTGTAAAAACAGGTTTGAAGAAGGCAAGATGGAGATAACAGTCTTCTAAGCTTAGATTTATGTGCATCTCTCCCCCAAGGAGCACTGCAGAGACTCCTGAACTGCTTAGGGTGTGCTAAATCAGAAAAAAATTGTCGGTATTGGGAGGTCTGCAGATATTTTTCGTAACTGGCACCGGAGTTAAAAAGAGCAAACGGTGTTGGCCGAGAACATATATTTTAAGAAGATGTTTCGGAGTTATTTTGCATGATAACTCCCTAAGCTTTGCGTTGTGTGCTTTTGCAATTGAAATACTCTGCCACTCTTTTGGAAGGGTTTCAAGCTAGCAGAGTACAATGTACAGCAGCCGAACCATAGAGCTGCTTAAAACCGTCTTGGGTTGTTGTCCGTCTTGTCCTTAAATTATATGCGGTAAAAAAGTCCTGCTGGAGAAGCTGCTATTGAGATTGTTACTTGAAAGACGGCATTATTTGTCTGACTCTGGAGCAATGCAGCTTGACTAGGCAGGCATAATGTTTAATGCCGTTAACATTTTTTTTGGGGGGGGAACCCCCCTCTTTAGTGTCTTGTATAGCGAGTCGCTGAGACTGGCAGTGCCTGTCGCTTATTAAAGAACACAGTCCCCAGCTAAGTCTCTGCATCCAACTCTGTGGTGGAGTTTTGTGGGTAATCTCTGTTGTGTTTGTGACTTTCCTGAAATTATGGTGTGTGGTTGTCGGCTTCTTGGAGTCCGGGTTGTCCCCTCGTGGGAGTCCTTCCCCTTCGCACTCCTCTTTTGCTGAAGAGATGGAAACTTATTAATATATATTGTGGGAAGGATACGGCCTACGCACCGCTGTTCCTTTCTCCGTGCTACTGGTGTTAGGATTTCTGCAGGATAGATGATGCCTTCAGCAGAACGTGTTTTTTCTTTTTAAAGTGGTAATTAATACGTGTTTATGTGGTATAAATGTTTCTTGAATAAGATGCTTTGGGACATAGTGATGCAGCCGAGTTTGCGTTGAAGCAGGAGGAGGATGTGAAGCACTATATGTCGTTATCTTCATAGCATCTGACTTATGTTAGTCTTTTCAGGTATTAATGATTTGTGTAACCTAACTGTAGCTCAGGTCATTTGACGATCACGAAGACTTTAAAAGCAAAATAGCAGCCTGCAAATGTGTTTCAAAAGCAGAGCCGCTGAGTAGAATTTTCACAGACCATTTGCTGTCTGACTTGCATTGGACACTGAGTCATGAAACCAGTAGATCTGATTCATGGGAGAGATTTATCTAGAAAAAGTGTGTATTTTAAGTCTTTTCCTTTCTGAGGGCTCTTCAGCTGACTTCTAAATGTTAAAAATTGCATATATTTAAAAAAACCAACAACTCGCTCCCTTAGATTACAACTGCACCAGGTAAACCTCCTTTATCCAACTGTTTCTCACCGATACCAGCTTTTAAACCTATGTGGTAATGCCATATTGCATGTAGGAAGAACTTAGAAACAGTCATTTGTTTTGCTGCTGTTGCAGTCCTAGAAGTCTTTATTGAGCTGCAAAGAGTTTAAGCGTTGTAATGGTACTCCCTAAATTACCACAAAACCTTTTTGGGTTTGAGGTACTCGTCTTTTTCGCTGACAGCGAGGAATCGTGGTGTGGTTGGCGTGTGGCTGGCGTGAGAAAATATTAAGGAACTTTTTTGCTGAAATAGTTTCTTCCAGCGGAAGGAGAACTGTGCCCTTTAAAGAAAAGAATGTAGTCTCATTAGTTCAGGCTGCTTTAAACCGTAACTCCAACCAATATGTGCTCTTTGAACAGCTCAGATAATACTTTCCTGCCCAAGAGAGGTTTGACAGATCTGGAGGAGAATATAGCCGGAATCTAAGGCACTTTGAGACTTTTTTCAGTGAAGTAGAGATGCTATTACTTATTCTCAGAGTGTTCTTTTTGATAGAGAGTGGCACTGCCTTCCCAACACTTCAGATTTCATTGGCAATGTAAAACCTCTTTCTTTTTAGGTTTTGAGTTCTGTTAAAGGACTGTCTGGACACATTTGCTGGACCAATGGCTGTTGAAGTAATGTGAAATTAAAACTGGCCTTTCAGCAGCAGCAATTCTTTATAGTCAAGTACAGGAATTGTAGCTAATCCGAAGAGAGCAACTGCTAAACGTTCCTAAATTGGGTCCTAAATTGTCACGTCGATATCTTTTTGCACAGAGATTTCTTTTCTTGTATTGTTTTAAGTTAGAGGTGATACTGGGTGAAACAGTGCTGTGTGATGTTAGTTCATTAGTTTCTCCTCACTGGATAAAAATGCTAAACATCAGTTACATTCAGGTTCTTGCATTTTACGGAGTTGCAAAGTCAACAGTTTAAAATCATACAATTCCATTCTATTTTCTTTGTATGAAAATCATACTAAGTAGCCAAACAATTTTAAATGCTGTTATTTAGACTGTTAACTGTAGTAAAAACTGTCTTCACGTGTTCTGTAGGTCACAAGCTTAGTTCCACCAGTAGATGCATCAGTACTTGATCGATATTAAACCGTTCTTTTATCAAGTACGTTGTGTGCTTAGGAACGGGGAGAAGAAAACATGAGTTGACTTCAGCAGTCTAAACTGCTGGAAACATCCTGGGCTTTCAGGGTATCATGGTCTTAAGGTGTGCACATAGATGTCTAAGGGTAGGTGGTAGCTCAACACGTCAGTGCCAGTTTCTGTCATCCAGACTGAGACTAGCATTATGTTGTTATAAAACTTCAAGAACGATGCAAAACCAAGGAAAGACAGTGAAAAATTTCATTTCGAATCACAGAATCACTGAGGTTGGAAAAGACCTATAAGATCATCAAGTCCAACCACCAACCCAACCCCACCATGCTCACTAAACCACGTCTTTCATGAAAAGATTTTAAAACAATTTAACAATCTCAGTGTCGTAATGGCTAATAGTCTGTAAAAACACTTTTGCTGTATACTTATTACTAACAGATGCTAATGCAGCGAGCGTTGAGCATCTGAAATAGTTTGCTATACTTTTGCACGGTGGCAAGCCCATCAAAACAGATTCTGCTTCCCGTGGGGTTCGAGCAGGTTTTCCTAACTGGGGAATATCTGGAATCATCTAGTAGTAAAACAAAGCCTTAATGCTGAGGCTTAAGGTACTGGCTTCAGTGTGCCTTGTGACTAGTTTGAGGATGTTCCCTGTAGTCTGTGCGTGGTTTTTTATTTTATTTCCCCTTGCTAAATGAATAGGAAATCTGATTTTATTTATTTATTTTTTTAATCTAAGGGGAAGTTGTTGCTTTAATTCTTACGGATGCTGTATCAGACATTATTTAGTTATGAATTGCCATGTTCTAATGAGTTCTATTCTAATTTTTCTCTTGAAGTGTGTTGTGAATGCTAGTTTGAGTTTTGAAATTATGATTATGAAGTATTTCATGGGACTTCAGAAATAATCAAAGTCTTAGAGAAAATATGAGATCTGTAAACTTGGAAATTACTTTTTCGGGGCAGTGCAAAGATCCTGATGCACTGGGGGAGTGGGTGGGTGGGAGAAAATGGTAGAAGGTATAAATATTGCTTTGTTTTTTTTCTTCAGTCACTTTTGAAAGTACTGTTCCTTGAAAATAAAGTAATTTAGGGTGGAGCTAAAACTCCTGAAGTGCATATGCATTAGAGGCATCTGTCGTTAACTGATGTGGGACTCCGCTTTGGCGTTACTACCTGTTGTGGCCATTCTTTTCGTGGAGGCCTCTAACTTTCCAACTCCTTAAACGCTGGTATCGAGTATGTCGGGGGGGCAATGCTATCGTGGGACTATCTTACAGAAGAAGTTATACTCAATTTTGGCATTGAGGTAACTAGTATTTTAACGCTTCTGTTGCTACTGAAATCTGAGATAAATGAGTTGAAAAATGAATGTACTGTAAAAGCACTGTTTTCTGTTGTGAAATATAAGACTACAGCTGTTCTTTCCTGCTTAACGTGACTGTTCTTTCCCACTTGATGATAGAAAAATGGCAGGCACATCAAGGATCAACCTCCTTTGGCTCCCTGTTATGCAAACAGTATCATTATTAGTTGAAAATATAGAACTTTTCTTTAACTTGCCAGCTTAGTGATAAGGTGAGGGTGAATCACTGCTGTATAGTAGCCTCTTCTTAATAATGGTGAGCCTTCCTGCAGGCATACAAACAGCTCACAAAAAAGAGCAAAAGCTGATTGTACTACCAGACTTGGCAAAGAATTGCATCAAGCTGCAACTTGGAAAGGACAATAGTCACTCTGAAGACTATTTGAATACCGGCCACTCCTTTTACTTGGCTATTTTTGTTGAAACAGGTTTAGGAGATCCAGCATATGGTGATCTCCATGCGAGTCAATAATTAAGTCAGGCTCTTGGGGAGAGGAGTTTGGGTTTATGTTGTGTTATTTAAATAAATCGAAAGAACGGTGGTATAGTTCAGCTATTTACACATAAATGAACAAAGCTGAAAAAACCAAGTATTACGTAAGACAATTGCATCTTGAAGCCTTAAGAGCGCTCACCCTATTCAAGCTCTTGTTATTGTTGTGCCTTTTTGAACTGTGGATCAAACCGTATGATTTGCGGTTGATAAAACTGATTCTGCAAATGTGCCAAGATATGATTAAAATCTGTTTGTTTGGAAGCTAAAAGGTTCAAAAGTGGGTCTGGAGGCTGGTTATGGCATCTCAGCTTGCAAACCAAAGCTACTTTTCGCTCGTTTTACTTTCCAGGTCCGCAAAGCACATAATTTTAAGATCTTGTAGTTTTACTGACAGAGGGAGTCTCTAGTCTTGGGCAGAATTTTGCTTTGAGGGTAACTTTCTGAGACGGTGCCTGGGGAGCAGTTTCACAACATAGCCGTCTTGTTTCAGATTTGTGGGAGAGAGGGCAACAACAGCGCATGCTGGGAATGTGCTTTCCTTTTGTTGTTGTTCTGGGGAATGAAACTCATGTGATTCAGTCAGATGTAGGGAATCTCAACACATTATCTATATGTAGTGCATAAGTGTATCTAGGTAAATTCTGAGCTTGCATATACTCAATAAGCGTTGACTTGGGCAAGTGTAAGAGCCGGCGCAATATGTTTGGAACAAGGCTCTTAATGCCTTTTTCTGCTGGTTGTGCATGTGTGACTTTGTGTACCGAGCTGTGTGTTAACCTAGCTCAAAGGTAGCATTTCCCTGCTGTGATTCTGTCTTGCTGTCTGTAGACCTTCAGTGAGGACAAACTGATGAAATGCAGTACGTATTTTGTAATTTCGGTGGCTAGTATCAAAATGGAAAGACATTTCTGTTTAATGTGGAAGGTAACAGGCTTCAGCATATGAGTAACCAGGAAAATTCAAATGCTTGTCCTTAACTTTACTTGCATGGTAAACTAGAAGTTAGGTTTGGTAGTTGTGTCCTAAGTTACCGGGCTGTCTTATTCCGAGTCGAAGCGACTGCGCTTTCTGGCTTTACGTGCTTTTTTGCTATTCTCAGCAAAAGCTGCACGATTAAATATCAGATGCATTTGAGTGAGTGCGTAAAAGTTAAAAATCGAGAGGAAAGCCTTAAACCGTTAACTTTTGAGGGTAACTTTTTTCCTGAGGCAAAGGAGGAGACATGCTGTGGATCAGCTGATGTTGTTGGAACAAATGTGTTGTGAGGCTTTAGGTTTTTCAGGGAGTGTGCCGGGCTTCTCCCACCGTTTGCTTTGGGGGATTAGTTTAAAGCAGCATGCAGCAATGCTGAAACGAGTGTTCGTGCTGCTGTGTATACAGATCACTGTTTTTATTTCTATTTAAATTGGCAAACGAGTCATACTCCCTAAGAAGAGGGGGCATTCAGCAATGCTACGGATTGGACATCTGATTCTCTTTGGCTGATCTGCAATTGCAGTTTCCCAAAGGTGGCATAGGTGTTCAAGCTAAGTGTCTTCACAAGATTTATTTTCTAATAAGGTGTATTAAATGGCACTTGAGGTATCAACAGTCTCAGTCTTAACTTTACCACCTGAAGAAGGTGGTTTAAATCTTGGATCACGTGCTGAAAACTGATGTGGGAATATGATATATTTCATGAATTGCAACTATTAAGGGGTCCGCTTACAAGCATACCATAGTCTGACAGTTGTAAGTGAAACTAAAACCCCTGCTTTTTTTCGAGAACGATGGAGGTTGGAAATGGTGCCAGGTAGATGAAGAACTTCTCCCCAGACCTCAGAAATACTACGTTCTCTACTGTATCACAGTTGGGAATTGATTTTGTCCTTACCAATAAGCAAGGTCAATGGCAGTGTTGATATTTTTGGCAAATCTTTGAAGAAAAGGTAATGTCAGCTCCAAAAACCTTAGTAGCTGAAATGGAGAACTTGGTTGCATCTCAACTGTGTGACCTTCTGCTGACAGCGCATTTCAAACATCCGTTTCTGCAGTTGTTGATTTTTATGTAAGGGCATTCTTTCTGACCTTCGTACACATAGCTTTACATCATTTGTGGAAAAAATCTAAAATGATTACTTAGTAATCTACAGTGGACAAAGTTCCCCTAGTCTGAGAGAGAAAGTATTGTGGTAAATATTTTTGATAATCCTTACCTCTGTGGGAACGAGAGATTTGGCTTCTCTAATATTAGTTTTTGTCCCTAACTGCCTTCAAGCACTGCTTGTACTTCATTTCACCTATACAGAGCGAGAGCTGTGGCTAAACTTCTCTTTTGTGTTTTCACTTGTCTTCGTACCGTGAAATAATTGAGCAAAGACAGTGCCAGATGTGGACGAGTATTGAGATGCTGCCGAGTCTTGATTTAAAGACTTCTGGAAATTCTGTACCATCAGGACTTAAATACAGTTTCATGGATGTCATGTCTATATGGAGAGAGATGTACGCGTGGAGCCCTGTGGTGAGGGTGAGTGGGTGCCCCGCAGGGGCCACTGCCTGGGCACGAGCCGGAAGAATGGAGGGTGAAGGGCAAAGATCCCAAATAGTGGGGCACCGACTCGGAGCAGGAGGCTCTGACCAGTTTGGTTTGGGGATGGTACTGGGACCTGCCGCCCTGCAGGCTGACAGCACTGGTGTGATGAGTTGTGCCTGTTCCTGCGCAGGAAAGCAGCTTGGCCCTAGCACCTGGGTCCTTCCCCGCATGCCTGGCCTTGGTGGGGTGTGTTTTGGGGGCCGTTTTTATATTTTTTTTTATTATTTTTTTAAAATCCTACTCAGGACTGGTGAGGCCACATCTGGAGTACTGTGTCCAGTTCTGGGCTCCTCAGGACAAGGAGGACATGGCCATACTGGAGAGAGTCCAACGAGAAGAGTCAAACCGAAAGAGCTAATGTGGTTATCTATTGTGCTAGTTACTGGGTATTCCACTTATTTGTTCATCGTGTTGTACGTAACACTTCAGTAGCAACGTTCATGTTCATACCTGTTGGGGTTTTAAGTGGGTGGTATTGAACCCTGTTGCTGTCCTAGAAAATTTAGCATTTAAATGCAGTGAGAAGATATGGTTCAACTGTAGCGATAAACTCTCCAGCCTGTGGGGCAAGGGCAGTAAATAGCTTTTTGAGTCATGAGGTTAAACTTTTAAAAGGATTTTGTAAAACCAGGAACATTTCAATTCTCTTCTGTCTATATGGAAAAACTTTTCAACTGCTTCTTAGTCTTCTGGACAGAGCTATTGATCCAGAATTGTTTGCGATTAATTTGTAGTTCTCTTGTAATTGTGATAAGGTTCAAAATGCTGCATGAATCTTGTGACTAATGTTAGAAATACGGTAACAGTGCGGTCTCACGTAGACACATGTGGGCTACCAGGGATCCATGACTTTCTAAAAAGTTTTGTTTCACCTTTCTAATTCCAAGGTGGAAGGAGAGGGGTTGTCATGTTCCCTTGTTGGTACCGAGTCCGTTGCGGGCAGCTGGCAATTCCAAAGCCCTCTGGAAGTGTTTAATGTCTTGTTTTAAAGTGGATGGAAGCAGATGTGTTACTTAATGAGTATGTGCATATTCAGCCTCATTAATGCCATTTCAGGATTCTGACTAATCATATTTGGAGCCTGTATAATGGTACAGATGAAAGGGCATTGCTAACTCAGTGAATGCCTTGTTTTTTCACTTTTCTTTTTCCTGTTCCTTAAGTAAGCTTCAGTTAACCACTTAAGGAAGCAAGTACTAAAAATACAGGGTTGTTGTGTATGAGATGTGTAATTTCAGTGTCTTGTTTAGTAGCTTTATTTGTTTACATAGTTGGATAATGAATGTAAACATAATGATTAGACAGCTATTTTGTTTGGTAATTTCCCCTTCTGTACTTAAGAAAAATACAGGCAAGCAAAGTAGTTCTCAGGAATACTGGAATTGAGTCTGTAGCTTTAGCTGTATTGCTTTGTGTTTGTATTTATTTATGAGAAGCTTCAGATGCAAATTTTTCCTTTTTTTTTTTTTGCATCATTTTGAAGGGATTGAAGGACTGTTTATAGCCTAGACCAAATCAATGCTCGGCACAATTTAACTTGAAACCTGTAGGAAAATCCACTTTTGACTTGAACTTGGTAGTGCTTACATTTTCTATTAAACTAAAGCTGCAGATGAAGTTATTCCTGTTAGTAAATTTTCTGTTAGTTTATACCACTAAACCTATGCTTTGCAACTCTGTTTTTCAGTACAATCACCAGAAGGAGGACACACAAGGTAGTCAGTATTGCAGGATTTTGTAGCATCCTGTAACTTACTCTTGCTACTTCGTTAAATGGATACAGTAGAGTACAAATGTGTGATTTCCACTAGCTTACTGCTTCAACTTCCCATGCTCGGGAGAGCGGCCAGGAAGCCTGTCTTTTAGGTATCGCAGCAACTGTGTTCTCTAGAGGAAATACGCTAAAAGCATGGCACTCTGGGTGCCTAGACAGCAGTCATTTAAATGTGTACCGCTTAACTTTGCAAATGCTTGTGTATCTGAGTTAACTAGTTGTGAACCACAAGCAAGGCTTTTTGCATCGCTTGGTCAGTAACCCAAGAAAGGTGTCTCAGGACCTTAAATAAGGAGGTGGCTGGCGTAGGAATTCATATGAACATAGAAAGTGAGTGTAGCAGGAAGACACGTTAGATGTTAGACTTCAGCTGCTTATGTGAATACGCTTGCTTTGCATTTGTCTATTTCTTACGGAACGTTTCATTATTGAAAGGCAGCTTGTACACAAAGAGTAGTTCTTAGGGTAACCGCAGCATGGTACTGGGCAGCGGATGTCACATCCCACTGATGACACATGAGAGTAGTTGCATTTGAGTGTAGGATCACCTGTGTTTGCATCGGAGTCTGATACGAATGAACCCAGGGATCTTAGGATACCCAAATGGCTGTCTAGCGCAGGAATAAAATCATCAATATGCCTCGGTATTCTGTGCTGTCAGAGCCTGTTCCTCTCCGTGGAGTCAGGGTTAGGGGGAGCGCCAGCCTTAAGGCCCGGAATAGTTAGCAGGCATCTCCGATGCACTGCCCTGGGCTGGGATAATAACGTTTATGAACGCACTGTTGTAACATACTAATGCGGTGAAGAGAAGCAGAAAGCCAACTATAGCAGTAGGAACCTACAGCGTTTCTTGTCGTGAACTTGGCCTACTAAATTACCTGTATTGCTTTCAAAATGTTGAGCTGACTGTGCAGGATACTAAAGGCTAAGTTTTCAAGAGACCTTCTGTAATGTTGAAATAGTCTGAAGGAGTAATTGAGCTACCGTTGGGTTCTTACGTTTGAATATTGTTGTCTCTTCTTTCGTAAACTTAATGTAAAGGTGTGAGTTAGGCTTTAGTGACTAAGTGCTTCATGATATGTCAAGACTAAATAATAACTGATAACGTCTGTCATAGTCTACTGTTATGGTCGTTGTACTGCTCGTGATCCCCTGTAGACTTGGTAGATGTTTATCTACCGGGCAAAGGTGGCACACTCTTGGAAGACCGTGACAAATTGGGCCTGAGAAGAAATAGTCAAAAGTCGGAGATAGGAGCGGTGTGTGATCACAACGTTGGCATACAGCTTCGTATCTGCTATTCTAGCTGCTGTTGGAGGCATAGTATAAAACAGGCATCAGGTACTTGAGAGATGGGCTATGTATCTCTTATTTGGGTCACTTCACTGTTCAGCACTAAAACTAGCATGATAGCTTAGAAAATCTTAATAGATATGGGCATTTGATAGTGAGAGTTCTGATAAAGCAGTTACAAATCATTCTGTTATTAATTGCACCATCTCTGTTTCTGGCTAGGAGGTGTTACTGGTTGTGTTGCCAAGGGTACAAGTGTCGACTATCAAAACTAATAAATAATGACAGCGAAGGAAAAAAATGTTCCTTTGCTTTCATGAACATAAAATCAATGATGTAGTAGAGTTTAAAAATGCTTTTATAGTAAATATTTGTTAGTATTTTCAATACGCCTGGAAGTCTTAATAGGATTATTTTCTTTTTTTGGTGCCGTGAATAAAACTGAGTAATAGTTTTCCTTGAAGATACGCTGCTCCTAGAAAATTTGTTTTGGATTGCGGTTCGAGTTGGGGGTTGAAAGACTTCTGTGGGTCTCTGGGCAAGCTTCTGACCCCTCTGCACGGGATGGTGACAGTGACGGCTAGCTGCTTTGCATGGTATGAAACTGTAAAAATTGACAGTGCTATTGGTATGCTCTGAAAATGAAGAAAATCTGTAGCTGCAGCCTTGCTGCATGTGGGACTTAGCTATAGTCGTTTATCTCTTACCTGTGGCAATTCTGTTAATTGAACATGAATCTGTAAGTTCACCCTTGGAGTTGAGTAAATGAAAGCAGGAAGGAATAGAAAGAGGCTGTGGAAAACTATTCCTGTACCCTGTGGCAATTCATCTATTTAGTCCCATTTCATCACTTTTCTCATGCAAAATAAGATTCAAATTTTAGCCTGCATTAATTAAGCTTCAAAAATACTTCACTGCTATGAGATTGTGGCATTTAATAGCATCTAGATGTATAACAATACATTAGTTTATGGATGGAAGGATCTTGCTATTGACTTACCTTGAGAAATTAAATTTGAGTAGGGTAAGGCTAGTGTATTAGCTGAAGTCAGGAGACCTACGTGACTTATAAAAAGACAGTACTTCTCCGGGAATATTTTGCTTACTGGAACAGCTTGCTTCCTGCATAATAGAGTGAATTCAGTTAGAGGGTTGCTGGTTTGATTTATGATGCTAATTGATGTGGTAGTTGATGTGAACTGCATGTACTAATTGCTCACTTGCTAATCCTCTCCAAATTATCTGACAGAAGCTTTTAAAATGGAGCATTACGTGTGTTTTAAAACTGGTCAGCGCACCAACATGAACAATTGGGAGCTGCTGTTTTGCTTGTAAGTCCCTAATGGAAGTACTGGTCCATTGTAGTCGCTGTAATGTTTCGGGGAAACTTCAGTGGCTTTAATGTAGTCTCACTGTTGTTCTTTGTGGTGTTTAACCAACCTCTAGAAAACGCTTTTCCAGAGCATGCTTTTTTTTCTTTCCTCAGCCGGATCATTACCATTGTCTGTATGGTAAGGGTAGAATACGTATGATACTTGATCATGCAGTTCTAGGTAACGAAAGACACGATGTACCATTTGAATTGGTGTTCACGCATACGTGCCGGTCAGTGCAGCAGAAACTGCAGTTTATAGGAATAAAATTGGGGGTAATTCATGTTAAGATAATAAGGTATGTTGGCTGTCTCTGATTCTGGCAAAGGAAAAGTATATTAAGTATTTTATTTACTGGGCAAACCTATCAACTCTAATGTAAACTGGAAAGCTTTTGTATGTCTGGGCTGATAGGGGGGAAATCTTAGTGTTAGATTATGGAATGCAGGAGTATAAAGAGATTACTTTTACCTTCACTTAAATAAGGGAAGACCTGTTTGAGGAGAGGTGAGTAATAGCTGATTCTTCAGTTTTGCGAGTTGTGCAGGCTGCTGTCTGTGTGGATGGGGTAGCTGGGCAGAATCTCTTCTGTAACTGCAGGTCTGTCTGTTAACGTGTGTTATAATGAAATCAAAATATCTTCATGTGTTAGATTAAAGTTCCTGCCAGATCGGTGTTTGACAAAATGTACGTTAATCTCCCTTCAACTTGATATTCCAAAGTTATTTAGACACTTCAATGAATATGAAGCTTTCTAATTTGAGACTTGCTGTGGGAGCAAGCAAGTAACCACTGAAAGGAGACTGCAGATAGCTGAAAGAAATCAGTCAATTTGGAGGGAAAAATGCATTTAAATACTGGTGTTTGACTGTGACTTGAACGTAGGTTGTCAACAGCAGGAGGCAAAATACCTCAGTGACCTAAAAAGTACGAGTATGGCCCTAAAGGGATTACTTGATATTAGGTGATGACATGCTATTAAAATTAAAGCTCAAATATATGTGCCTTGAGTTGCTAACTAGGCCAATCTAAATCTTTTAAAAAGAACTCCAGTAGCTAAATGGGAAAAATCAATTTTGCCAGAATTTGTGCAGAGCAAGGTAGCCTACTGGTGTTGTTTCAGATTTTTTCTTTTTTGTAATTAGTATGTAAATAAGGTAGCTTATTTAGGTTGAGCCAGCTACCTGCTAGAAGCTTGAATAGAAACATCATCTTCTTGGAAGGAAGCGGCACCAAAGAGAAGCATTGTAGAAGTTGTCTGGTAGTTCTTAATTTCAGTGAAAGGTGCTATCAGAGGAACCTCTGTTACTGTCCAATGCTGATACATTTCTCCCGGATTATCGGATGTTCTGCAGCTGTTCTTGTATAGCTTTCATAATATTTTTGATAAGGTAAGGTAAGTGGTGATATTTGATAAAAGCTGTTCGGTGATGACACATTAAGTAAATCAAAGACTGATAAATAGATCCAGTTACAAATGGGATTAGATATCTTTAAAACAAGATCAGTGAGGCTATAATATGTATTAAAAAAAGAAAACAACCCAAAAAACCTCTGCTACAAACAGGTATGAACATAGCTGTATAAATCTGTGTTCTTCCTGATTTGTGTAGTTTTGTTTAGGCATATTTAATAATACTCAGTAGGTGGTTCCAGATGCTATTGTACTTGCTGTAATAAATCAGAGGTACTAAATCTAGTTTCCTCCGTAAGTTACTTTAAAAGATTTGGAGACAGCTTAAGGCAGCGCTAATTTAGTGACTGTTGTAATGTCTAAAGAGAAAGCGGTGCCTTTGAAAAGCCACTTCTTTCCCATTGCCTACATGTTGGTTGTAAATGTGACTTTGCATGTGTATGAATATTGGAGCTGGCACGCAACTATTTAGCTTGGATGCAAATGTTAATGCTAAGGCAGTGGTCTCGGTGTAGGTTGTGGGACTTGTTAAGGATCTATATACAGGATGGTTAGTTCGTGTTGATGTTGCATGCTGTCGGTGTTGCTAATGCCTAAGCTAACTAGGCTGAAGCTGGCTCCAATATGTAGAGAAAGTACTGTAGTTTTAAATGTGATGAATTTTGAGATGTGTTTTCCTACAAATTCTGGAACAGTTTTGTATTGAAAAACAATAAGTAACATGAATATGAACTGTGTCTATTCCCTCAGTATCAGTCTCTCTGCCTCCTAACTTGTTGATCAAGTCAATAAAAAGGCTGTTCATAGCCACGTATCCCAGTGTTTATTGACCTCAGGGGAACATATTCCCCAGATGGTGATTAAGATCCAGGTTTCACTGGGGATAGTATTTGGAAGAAAACTACAGGATGCCGGAAAAACCCTCTACTATCTCGTGACTCTTCTGTCTAGTTGGGTTGATTTCTGTTAGCCACACTTGTGTTCTTAGGGTGTTTGGCGGGTCTCCCATGAGGATCGCGTCTGGATTGAGAAAAGCTGTTATCTGTATGCTTAACAGGCGCTTGTTGAAAAATTAAGGCATAACTAAAATCAAGAAGAGTGTAGTGGGCTTAAACTTGAAGATACTTGATTTAAGTTTCTGAAAAATACTTGATTTAAGTTTCTCTGAAAAAGCATCAGAGATGCTGCAGCATGGTAATACAGATTATGAACTGTCCTTCAAATTTTGTATCGCCAAATTATTGAAGTAGTACCATCCCATACAGATTCAAATAAAAAACAGTGATAGCTAGGTCTTTTGTCTAATTATAGTACCGTATTTTAAAGCAGAACATCAAATTTGAGTCTCACAAGATAGCCCAGTAAGCATCGTGAAAATGTTGAACCTGTGATAGTGGCTCGTTCCTTTGCATCCAGAGTGGGTCTTGTGTGTTGGACCCTGTGGCCATGCTATTCTATAAGCACTTCTAGCTCGCACAAGAGCAATCTGAAAGCCCATTCTGTGGGTACTGCTGGTCCTGGAGCTAGAATGAGTTCCCAAAACAGTTTCAATACGGATGTGGTTGCCTTGAGCACAAAAAAGTAAGGGAAAACAAATGGCATTTGAATACATGGGAGTTGTGTATGAGAAAACTGTGTTAGGTTTAATCTCCTCGGAAAGGTGGGCAAATAGAAACTTCGATGCTGATGAAAAATGTGAGATGGAAAATCATCACTTGAGGAGAGAGTGTGGGATTTATTTTTTAACCATAACAGCTTGAAAATAAGTAATTCCTATGAAGCTGTAAAAATTGATTTTAATGGTCAAGATGGCTATATACACTTGAGGTATGGGATAGTTAGTGGTTTCCTAACTTGAAAGAATCATTTTTTTCCTTAGTGCTTGCCTCCCAAGCAGCACAATCAGGCCACTGAAATGTAGGTGACGGCTGGAGTATAGAGGCCCCAGTGTACCTTGGTTTTACTCAAGCAAACTTTTCAGGTGGTTGCAGGCTGTTGGCTTTTGGAAATAAAAAGAAGCAAATTTCTCATGATACTCGAAGACCAGCAGCTGTTCCTGGGAGTCTTTGAGGAATAAACTAAAATGACAAAACTTGGGAGGATTCTGGAGGCTTCTGTATTACCACTTTCATCTGCTTGGACGTTATGAAGGGCTTGGACGCTGGACCTGGTTCTGCTTCTGGTCTCCGTGAGTGCCAACTTCAAGACTGACTTCTGTATTTAGACATTTATATATACTGTGTCATAGTGAGCATCTGATTTAAAAGCGAAGATTTTTAGCTACATGTAGGCTATGGCACTTGTTTAATTTGCGTCTTCCATCTACTTGTCAGGAAATGTATGAATTTGCCATTATTTTTAAGTGTTTAAAAAAGTAGTGTATTAATTTCCTGAAGAGAACAGGGACAGTAAATCAAGTGGCTTTTATTTATGTTGCATTCAAGCGAAATGTGACAGCGGAGTATTTGTAAGAAGGAATATGTAAAGTATCTTGCCAATGACAAATTGTGATTATAAGATGTGAAATGATTGAGATTCAAAATCAAATCTATTTCTGATCCTATTTAGTGAAACAAACTAGCCCAAACCAGATGGTTTTAGCAGGAGTCAAGCCGTAACTTCGCGTTTTTGGATTTGTTGAATGGCAGAACTGACGACTTCTTTGCTGTGGTTCCATCCTCCTCCTGGAGAACTTCACTGTCAAGACGCCAGCGATCCCTTGCTCTCCGTCCGTTCTCTTGCATGCTTCCTTCCATAAGGCAAACAGCGAGCGGGACAAGATGGGCTGCAGCTGCATCCAGGCTACCTGTGTGTCAGCACGTAGGTGTGTGCTGATGTACAGGCGTGCGTGCGGAGTGAGGAGCGGCAGGCCGAGGGGAGCCGTGCGCGCGGGGAGTCTGGTCTTCCAGCTGTAAGACGAGTTTAAGCGTTCTTTACACCCTTCTCCTAGGCGGTTTGTTCTCTAGGCTTCTACCGCTGTCAAATTGAGCTGAAACTGAGTAAAGAACTCAAAACTTCAAAGTGCAAGAGAGGAATTTTGATGTTTACACATGAGGTTTACTGTAACATGGTGTTTGTCATCCAGTTGCTAAACTGACTGGCATAAAAAGAAACAAGCTGTTCTAACTTATGTTCTGTGTTTACTCTTTAGGAGGTGAAAGCTTTATGCTGAGAAAAGGATACAGTATTTGCTGCCATGTTGTAACGTGAGTGATTGCTAATCTTATGGAGATGATGTATTGAGCAGACGAGGCCTAATTAATAATGAATTAAGTTGCTGCAGTACCAGGCGAGTCTTTTTTTTTTTTAAAAAAATTCAAGCTTTTTAAAATTCTTTTAAACCCTGTAGGGTAAAGCCTCTTCAGGTTAGTGAGGCAAGCTAAGTTTGTAATCTGAGGGTTATATTTCTGTGCTCCTTTGTGCCTTAGAATTATTACAACTTCCATTCAAGTTGAATTCAAAATGAGATGTTGTGCTTCTTGATTCCCAATTCAGATTTAGCTGAAAATAATACCAGGAATGCGAAAGGCTTTTGGTAAAGCAGAGCAACAAAGTATAACCTTGATAAAAGCGGATGTAGATCTTCACTGTCTTCTGAGAGAACAGCTTAAGAGCGAGTAAGCCTGCAATGATTCATTTCTTGTTGCTAAAAGAGGGGGATCCATCCACCCCACCAGCTCCCTTGGACAGGTTCTAGCCCTCCAGAAACCAGCTCAGTGTAAAAATAAGTAATTGTTCTACTAGGATAGCAAGGCAAATAAGCTCACTTAAGACTCGGATGAGCTTCGGAGCTGTTACAGGAGTGGGTGTGGGATTGCGCTGCAAGGTCTGGGACAGCTTGCCAGGGTGTCAGAGGGCTGTTGGCTCTGTTCAGTGGATTGCTGGCCTGCACCTAGACCTCGTTTCCCTTAAGCAACAGGGGCGAGGTAGCAGAGTGCTGCACAGAAGCTGTTGCAACTGAACCGAGCGGTAGGCTGTAAAGTAACTTCCAGGCTCTAACGAACTTGAACCTGTTTCTCTGGGAGCTATGTGTATGTTCCCTTTATCTGCAACTGATCATAAATATGTTGGACTGGAGTTGCTTGGATAATCAACAGTCTAAGGTTTTAATTAATCTTGCCAAAAGGCTATTATGCATCGTCCTTATGAATGTTTTTAATTTGCGATGTGCAAATTAAAATACCGTTAGAGTTGCACGACTTCCTTGCCGTACAGCTAAACACAATTTTTGTTTCAGCAAGAAGAAATTTATCGTACAAAAAAGTGCTGAAAGATGATACAGCACAGTCTGTTTATGCTGGCTAGATGTTCAGGATTTTGAGCTGAACACAGTGAGGCACAGTTGCAGTTACTGTGAACTTGAGTGTCTGTGGTTTCCTAAGTATCTGTTGATGTCTGCAGATATTGAGGAAAGGAAGTCTTAGCTTCAGTGCTCCTAAGCCATAATCACTCTAATCTTTTGATGGACCTTGACTATCTGCAGCTGTTTCTCTTTTGGAAGATGATCAAGTTGTTTGTTAGGGACTTGTGACTTGGGAACATGTGCCTTTAAAAGATGGGGAGTATGAAAGGGGCAGTTGTTGCAAAGCTCGACACCCACCATAGTGAAAAATGAAGGATTTCTAAAACTTGGTAAATATGTACTGTGTCTTAGGCTTGAATGAAGCGAGAAGCATATTCCTGAAGTCAAGTTATTATCTTAATGCTAATGCTGCTTGGCATTGACTACTTCGTAGGGTATAATGTAAGTAATGTTTTAATTAATGGGTGACTGTGGTAATTTGTTAATGTTGAGATAATTGCAGTACTAACAGGAACAACTGTTGGCCAAAACATTCAATTAAGTTTTGCGTTGGACAACTGGCGTTTTCTGGAAAAGGCATATTTGTCCCAAAGTCTGTGAGCGCCTGAGTACCAAGTACATCTGACTGGGTCTCCTTGCATTCAGTCCCTTTTCCCCTCGTCCGCTCGTACTACAAAATCAGACTGCTCTGTAACTGCTGCCTTCTGTCAGTGAGTGTGGAAGACCATGCAGTGCTTTAGAGGTGAGAATTTTGCCAACATACACTTTCCAAGGAAACATTTGTCAGGAAATTTTATTGAATGAAAAAATAAGCTAAGGGGCCAGTGTAGATCAACCTTCTCATGTTGTCTTAATACTTCCTTTTTCCTAGCTGACCTGATACTGAAGTGTTTCGGTAGTCTGGTAACTGATGACTGTAGATACATTCTAGTTAGAGCAGTGAGCCTGTTCAAAACATAGATCTTAAGCTTCTAAGAAATGTGATTTTGTGTTTCGGTGAATAACACAGGATTTATGTTCTCAGGTTTTCAATAAAAGTTAAATTTGTATCACGAGTTACTGAGCTTTAGTGAAAGATTCTCAACGCTGCTGAACAATCACCCGTGTACTTCTACCTGTATTTTTAAGGTAATTGGAACCTTTCTTATATTAGTAATTAAGCTGTCTGCATATCTTGAATTTGTTCCAAATATAAACTGAAAGGAAGGAAAATAAATGTAAAGATGTTGCCTGGGAAATAAATGTCCAGTTCTCAAAGCAACAGCACTGCAGAAGGTGGCTGAATCATGCTGTGCTAGGGGGAATGCTGGAGGGAAACAATTCCAGTTGGTGTGAATTTGCTGGTTTAAGTGGTTGTTAGTTCAGTAAAAGTGGGCATCACTTAAAGGTAATTATGGCTGCAGGCAGTAAGTAAAAGGTAATTGTCACTTAGAAAGTGGAAGGGGCTGACTTCTGCTGATTCCCTGAAACGTATGGGACCTGGCAACTTGAAGTGCTTGCGAGCACAATGCACTGTCTGTACGTTGGTAGGGTACATGGGTGAGTTTTCTTTGCTTTTCTACTTGCAATAAAACTAGGCTGAATGTTTGGAAGCTTCATTTACTGTCTTTTTCCAAATATTCAGGGTGCAGATGATGTAATGAGACTTTCTTCTTGTGAAAGTTCTCAGTATAGCTACCTGTGCTATGTCTGCTGTCAGTATTGTATTCTTGTGCTGTGTTTCTGTGAAGTCTTCTTCCAGCTCGTTCTGGCTGTGGCCTTCCTAAGACTTATGGTTTTCATGTTGATACTGTAAAACTCTCAATGAAAGTCTAAAAGCATCACAGCACAGAAAGGTGATGAGTAAATTTTGAACAAAGTTCCGTGCGTTGCCAAATACAAGGGAATCCGATTTCTGACTGACACGTTACTGTTGGATATTCAGACTATGCAAGCAGGAGGAAATTTTCTCTTACAGCGTTTGTGTCATTTGGAACATGATGGATGTCCGAGACAAATCTGTTGATATGACATTATTGACTTTTTATCAAGTAGCTGTTAGTTGTGTAATTTTTTTGATAGCCAGTGTGGTTGTGCTGGTATTAAAAACAGATTTGAAGACAGGTCAAAGATTTGCGGAAGTTGTTAAATTAGGTTTTCTAGCTCTCATTAGTACTTTTTGCCTAGTACCTTCTGGAAATGGAAAAAATGGCCAAATAGCACCTGAGAGGCGTGAGTAGAACACCACGTCTGCTGCTTCGATAAACAGTATTGTGAAAGTCTCACTGAAGAAGTAACTCATCTTTACTGATGAGCACTGTTAGAAACTAATAGCACTCCCTAGCAGTTCAGTAAAGAATGCTTTTCTCTATTAAATTAAAGCATCTTCCGTATGACTTGGAGCTTAAGTTCTAGGTGAGGCTGAATGAAAATGTATTCCATCTCATTACTATGGGGTGTTGGCCTTTTAAAAATGCATACTATTAACCGCTCCTGCTAGTTATAGAACATGTGTTCTTGAAATGCCAGTGGTAGCTCCATCCCTAATAAAATTGAAAATAAAGGGACTTTTCACTCCCTGGAAGGTGTGTTTAAAACAAAAATAATAATAATAATAGTAAAAAAAATTACTGTATTATACAGAATTTCTTGTGTTTAAACTCTGTCATGGCTGAGGCTCAGGAATTCTTGACTGACTTGCACTCAGGTTGCTGTTCCGTTTCAAGTAACTGCACAGGCTGTGCGAACTTCAAGCAATGTAGCTATGCCTGAATGTATGTTAAACACAAGTCCTAACCCTGTGGGACAAGGGTTCAGCATGTCAGAAGTGAACTCCTGTGTTGGCATCCAGATGAAAATGTAGTAGGAATTAGTACAAGTGCATATGTCCTGCAAGTTGAACCACCTTGCTGAAAGCTTATTTCAGTTCACAGTAACTTGCTCTGTTTGCCCCAAAAATGTGGACTTTCATTTGTCATGAACAACAGGGAAGAATTATGATGGCAGGTGGCTACTGGTTTATGTTTGAAAATAATTTTGAGGGATTCCTGATTGGGTTATGGCACTGTTAGCTTTTTATGTAACCTGGCTAGATCAACTATTGCCTGTATTACTGCAGTTACAAAACTTCACAGCTTTGGAGAGGGGTTATTCAATTTTCTTGATAGCAGCCCGGGTTTTATATGACACTTAGATTACAACTTCCCTTTTTTTTTTTTTAATGGAGGTTTATTTCAGACTGACAGTGAATGAGAAAGGATTGATGTAAAGAACAGAGGCGCTGATACGCAGCCAGGTAATTGGAAAGGCTGAGAACAAGACCGGGTGTTAGGTGGAAGACTAACACAGTGGGTTTGAGTGTGTTTGGGTTTATTTTAGTTCTGTTAAATCTGCTAGCTGGAGATGGCACCAGAATGAACCTGCGTACTGCTGTCCTACAGTGGATGAACAGCCATACGGTCAAGGTTTGATCTCGCCGTTGAAGGTCAGGAACAGCTCGGCGGTACGGAAACAGTTGACGGTCTCCTCGGGCGCGTGTATCTGTGCGGCGTTGGTAACGGGAAGCGCTGTGGGTCGGACACATCAAATGGCCACCCCCGGTGTACTCAACTCGTCTAAAGCCTCGGCTTGAAGTGGTCTGGTGATTCATGTCTCTGATCACCACAGGTACTGGAGTTAGTTTCTTGTATAAGCTGATTGATCTTGATATTTAATGCGATCAGGAGTTTGTCTCCACTGCTCCTTGAATGAGGAGGTGAATGGCTGCTAAGTTTTGATCGTCCTGATAATTGTGCCGTCTGCTGTTCGCAACAACCTTAACCGGGCTCTCTGTGCTGTGCTTTTGTTAGACATGCGCTGTTTGCTGTCGGAATAATGACTGGAAGTTCTCACCTCCATCTATAGACTGAGCATTAAAGACCTTATTTTAAAAAAAAAAATAAAATATGCAAACACAACACTAACCTTCAGCTGGTTTTCAGGGTTTATCCTTGAAACAGGGAAAATGCTCGCATAAATCTTTCTCTTACGTGACAGAAGAGTACCTGCTTGACAGAGGAACTTGCTGCCTGTGTGGGGACTAGAAACAGGGTAGTCGGGCTGCTTGCCAGAAGCCTCCCAAACAGGATCATTTTCCTGATGGCATGAGCTGAAGCGTAAATGTTTCTCCTGGTTTAAATGTGATCTGAGTGGCAGCCAAAGCTGTGTGAGGAAAGCGTAGGTACGGCAGGGACCGCTCCTCTACGCAAGGTCTGCAGCAGTGGGCGACTGCCTCTGGTAATATTCATTACGTGTCAAATACTTTAAGGTAACATTTTTCTCAGGTTACTTAGAAAGACATACTAGCTGTCCAGAATCTTTTTTTATTCCCTTCTGTCTAGGAGAGAGGGTGATTGTCACCAGGTGTTTGTGAACAGGCAGATGGTGTGTATTGAGTGCTTAAGTCTGATCAAATGCTCCATCCTGTAATCACTTGCAGTTAGGACCTTCGCAAACAAATCTGCAAAATACTAAATTATTTCCTAGGAATATCTAGCAAGCTAGTAGGTCTGATGCCTGCTTGTCAACAGAAAAAGAAGTGTTTTCTGCTTGAAGTATTTTAGTTCAGAACTGGAACTCTGGCTCCCTTTGATTTGTCTGTGGGCTTAGCAGGATGGCTAGGACATAGTATTGAACAGCAAGTTGTTTATTTATCGGCTGAACTATAATGCTACAGAAATTCCCCAGGCTTTACCATACAAAGCCATAACTAAGTTGGACACCTTCAGAACCTTGTTTAGAAAACAGAGGTGCCTATGAACCGTGATTTATATGCAGATCGGAGGCAGCCATCAATCTTACTCTGCTCCTGGCTGCTACTTGGAGCTAATTTTTATTTCATCAGGTTTGGTGGATCTGCAGAATTCCTTTGCTGTTGAGTCATGTCTAAGATCAATTGTGACTGAGTAGCTTGGAGAAGGTTTTAAGCAAAACAATGATACTTTTTAGGCCTTTTTCAGATGCTTACTTGGCTGTAACTATTGCAAGATAATAACTGCAATAATAAATATTGCAAAGAAACTGGATCTTCTTGCATTCTCTGAGCAGTTGTTATGAGAATTATTTAATTAGATTTCTGGGAAAAAGATGAAGTGCAAGCTATTGTGGCTGAGCACGACGCATTTTGACTTTGGCCTAGTAACTGTGCAGTGGAAAGAATTGATATTGACTTTGAGCAACCTAAGGAAAATGTAAAAAGTCAAGATCCCAGGAGAGTCCTGTACTACTATAACTAATTAGCACTTGACTGGGTTTTTTGTTTGTTTGTTTTTCGAGAATGACAGACTCAGGCTAATAATTATTAAACCTTTGCCTAAGAGCAATAAGAATTACTATGGAAGAATGTCAGATGCTTGTTTTTTAAACACGGATAAATACAACTTAAGAAAAAAGCCAACGGGCTGATACTCAACTCTGAATTAACGTTTTCAGCTTGTGCTTAGTATGATGGGGAGTACGCTAGCAGATGAAAAGGTTGTCAATAAGAATTTGATGCCTTCGCTTATTTTAAGACTTAACTATAAGAGCTTGTTACCTTTTGCTTTGTTACAAATACTAAGTTGGTGATGTTGAAGGTAGTTGCTTGAAAATTAGTTTGCTTATTTGTTTGCAGGTCAGCTGTGTCTGATTTTTGATCTGAAACTTGGGCAGTGGCCTAAATGAAAAAATGTGAAGGATCTCTGGCTTGTTCTCCATACGATACATTCTTTTCCTTTCCTGCCTGTGATTCTCCCTGTTGTAAGTGTTGAAGTAACTGATTGCCACCATCTTATTGGTTACCCTCCCTTTCCTAGAAGAACCTTCTAATGAGTTTCCTTGTGACATGCCTCCTTCACACTAATAGTTGATGATGGTACGCTAATAGCTAGTGATGGAGATAGACCGAGGACCTCCAAAAAGATCTTTAGGATGTTTCAGGCTTTTATTACAGCTTACGCTTGCACGGCAGAGCAGATGATAAGCAGAAAACTGAAACATGAGGTGGGTGGATGGCCGAGCTAATAAACACATCAGAAAAGTACTTTGATTTTGTATGGAAGGGGAAAAGTGGGGTGCATCTGCAGCCACCCTTCCCAGCTCAGGAGTTTAGTGTGAGAGATTGATTATTGAAGGCAAATTTTCTTAGTACATTCTGTAGCTCTATCCTAGTGGAGAAGGTGGTGATTAGCATGAGTTGGTTGATGGGTAGGGAGGAAATGCAGAAAACACCTTAAACTATTAGGAATTGTTGCTATTAAGAGTAGGTTCCACTGAAGGGAGCATTTGGTTCAACAGCTCAACTTACCTTAAATTGAACAACCCAATTGAATTCAGGCTTTGCTTGTCGTCTTGTGTCTTTGCTGTCTTTTGCTTTTGTTGCTGAACTTTTCGTTCCAAACTAAAGACACCAGGAAATTAGTCCAGTATCTTCTCTGTAAATTAACTTTGTTACAGGGGAATTCCCCGTGTCAGAATGGGGTAAGTATTTTGAGGCATAGGCCGTGGCAGCTGTACTTGGCTGTGCCAAATGTAATATGGACTGATTCATGAAATACAATAATTTCATTAATTTCAAAACCCTTTCTCTGGCAAATTCCTGATTTTTGAATTTCAGTGGGCTTTGGAAATAGCAGTATGTATTATAGTTTGTAATAATCTAGATCTGTCTCACTGGGCTTGTTCTCATATTAAAAACACCAAAATGACATCAACTACTTCTTCAATATCTCTTTGTTCGTTAATGTTGGGGGTGAATTTCTTTGACAGGCTGCTTTGAGTGAGGCATGCTCTGGCAGGCAACTTTAAAAATAGAGCTATGCTAGCGTCTAGGTTTTAGCATAACAATTGCTGATAGATGAAAACTATGTCGAAATACTGTCTTGAAGCATAAGCCAGGACGGTGAGGAAAGGGTCTACTGAAAAAGCTGATTTGTAGCTGCTGTGGACTTCCCCTGGGAAGTACTGAACTGAGTGAGCTTGTAAAAGCTTGCTTCAAGCATTAGTGTGATTACTAACATTGGGAGCTGACCCTACATCAATAAGAATGCTTATTTTTGGAAAAAATGCAAAGCAAAATCATACGATTTTTGGAACAAAACACAAGGCGTTATCTATCTACTACTCCCGTTAAGCAAGTATCGGAAGCTTTTAAAAGGTCAGATTGCAGCTTTGGTAGTAGAAGATAAATATAAAGCATCGTACTAACCATTTGCCCAAGACACAATACCGATGGGGGTGGTGGTTCTGAAACTTGCTCCGTTTTGCCAGTATAGTTGACTTAGGTCACTCTTAAAACCTGAAGGGTTTGTTGTATTTTGTGTATGAAAAACTGAAAAGAAAGCTTTGCTCTAAGGATGGCGGATATGTGGCAGAACTGAAGCTGTTGCTGAAGGATTAGCCCTGCAGGTTTTTTCCTGTAGCTTAAACAACCCCCTTGCTGCACGCACAAAAACTAGCAAATAACTGAAGCAGTTAGTATACAATGCTGAGTAATAGCGGGATTGCTTTTATCGGAGTATAATAAGGGAAAAGCTTTTTAAGCAGTGATGAGGACTTAATTCCATTACGTTGGCTAATAATGTAATGCTCTAACAATCAGCTGTAAAATGATTCCAGCAAGTAGGAATTAACTTCTTTAACTGATAACTAATGCTAAGAAATCACTGTCTCATACTTGGCAAGGCACAAGTGGTTTACTTAAGCAACGTATGTAACGGAAAAAAATGTATAGAATGTTTAGACCTAGGTAGACCTAGACTTCAGATAACTATAAAACTGAGTAAAATCGGAGGTGGTTGGTCTTGACTGCTTAAAAGATGTTAAGCAATACACTCATTATGTAATACTTGCTAAAGGGTTGAAAATTAACCAAATGGTCATGATTTAGGAGTAAATGGAAAATGCTAAAATGGGTGAAACCACAGCAGTTTGAACACATTTTCACCTGGAAATAAAATAGTAGCTCTGAGTCAATAAGCCTCCTGACACGACTCATACTGTGGAGACTAAAAAGCCAAACTTGAACCATTGACACCTGGATAACTAGAGACCAAATAAGAGGAAAAAGACTCAAGAACTGTACTGAGCTTATTTTCTTATATAGGTTGGCTTATTCAGTTCCATCTAATTCATCTAACAAATGTAAAACTATCATGGGTGTTTTGTACTTCCAGCTTCAGAAATTGATGGAAAGCGATGAGTGTATTTCTTGGTTATTATATCTTAAATTATTGTAAATGGAGATTGCGAGTCAGATGTAGTGTGCTATTGAGTAATGTTGGTTATATTGGAAAAGAATCTCTGGGGCATTTGTAATCCGAGGAGTGAATAAACAGAAGGCTAAATTCTGTGGGATCTCTGTGTTCGCTTTTCTGACTTAAACAGGTAGATCACTTACTATTTGTAATAGCACGTAGACTATAACCGAGGTCACATTTTACGTTCTTGCCGTGTACTACAGAGCCAGTTCTTAAAGTATGATGCATACACTCTTTAAACTGAGCTGAAATTTGCATGAGAATAATGCTAAGAAATAGAGGGAGAAAGGAATAAAAGAAGGGACCTAGATAATGGATTTTTGTAAGAAATAACCAGAATATGGCTTCTGCTTTAAGGTTGTATTGTGCCTCTGTAACACTTTCCAGTTACACTCTGCTTCTGATTCTCTCTGTTGCACTTTAAATCATCTGAGGCATGTATAGGAGTCAGGACTAAAACTAGAAGGATGGAAGTAGCGATAAAGTTCTCTCCATCTAGGAGAGACAAAATACAGGTGGTAGAAGTGGAAAAACTTGCAGATCATAAAATGTGTTAGCTTGATCTGCGTTTTGTAGCCCAACCAACTAGATGTTAATGAAACATCCCTGTTACAGTTAGGCTGGATAATCCATAGCAAGCCTCAGTGACGCTGACTTTACGTACCTGCTTGAATTTGCTGTTCATAAAACTGGAAGTACCAGGCTAGACTTGTCTGTTAGGGCTTCAGAAATTTGAGACTTAGCAAATATCAGTGGCTGTTCCAGTGAGAAAGAGGCTGTAATTACTTGAGTGAAACTTGACCGACGTACGAACAAAAGTACCTGTTGAGGCCTCATTGCCAAGTGCGGATTTGTACTTAAGCGGGTATAATTACATGGACTTTGTACTGGATTGTTTGACAGATTAAATTGCTACGATAGTGCAAGGTAACAGGAGGTCATAGTCCAAGAGTTAGGTTCCTAAGAATATATATTCACAGCTGTAGTGATAATCTGATGAATTGAAAACATTCAATTCATCATAAATTTGTGGTGTTAGATGCAAGAGTGTTCATGCCGATTTTCAATGCCAATTATGTGTAAAGTCAGTGTCAGGACTGCGCGTTGGTAAGGGTTTTTAGCAATAGTGCTGGTAAAATTTGAGCGGGGTCTGCACTTTTTAACATGCTTGGCTGCTGCTTGAAGCCTGAAATAGCCCCCTTACTTCTAAAATCTGACGTAGTGACAAGTTACATGCAATGTTATGCTAAAATACCTTTTTTTTTTTTAAACCCTGGTTATCAGGCTAAGAAATAAATTGATATCACGCAGCGGATATCGAGTGCAATATAAATCCGTCTGGCTGTCGCATGAAGTAAATAGAGGTCTTATACGCGGGAGCTGATCAGCGGCGCTGGATATTGAGCGCATGGACACCAATAGCAGCTGGTGTTCTATTTTCAGAAACCTCTGAGGAGACGTGCTCTGAAAGCGTTGGTCTGCTAGCCTCTTAGGTCAGCTCGTCAGAGATCGAACGTGGGCATGCAGCGAGGCTGCAGGGCAACTGCAGGCTGTTCCTTCACGTCAAGACTGGGTGGAAATGGTGGTAACTGGAAATTCTTCCTCTTAGGCAAGAGGAAGAATTTATTGCCTGGTATAATGTAAAAGGAGCTGCATATCTTTGGCTGAAGTTGCGACCTTGAAGAGATTCGTACTTCTCCGACAAGTTCATCTAAAGGCTTGACGATGTGTTTGAACGAGCATATGTGCATATAGGTAGTGCACAGGCTGATTTCTGCGCCTTGCTTTTCTTGGGAAGGATGTTATTCATTGCAAAGGAACTGGAAGAAGATGGCATGTCAAATATAGGTATGATATTTTCTAGCGTTTGGTACAGTTTCTGTTCCGAAAATAAGGTCTTTGAGCACGTTTCCTATTTAGAAACAGGCATTTATGACTGGTTTTTAAGTAATGCACTAATGAGGGATTGCTTGGAACACAGTAAGTTCATCTTGTCAAAATTATTCAGACAGGTACCTTTCAGCTATATCTGAAAAAATTTCAGTGCTCTCTGTTGGTATTCAGCTTGTGCCACTCTGAAATGGAGAAATGTTTGGCGGAAGGAGATTTAATTGAAGAAAACCCATTAAGTGTATTGCGGGGTAGACAGAGTAACTCAGTAAGTTGAAGTGATTCATATGCATTCCCGATAATTTTACGAGGCTCTTTGTGCAGTGCATGTAATTTTATGTTTGTATTTAAGTTTTTTGCTTGTGGAAGTGATAACCTGAAGATGTGGCTGACGTGCAGTCTGGAGTTAGAGGCTTTCAGAAAAGCTTCGGTAACCCTTGCTCAAGGTTGTGCAGAGAGCAGTAGGTTTTTGTGAAGACTTTTGAAAGCCTGGCTAAGCAAACATTCTGTTAATAGTTATAAAGGAGCTCTGGGCTGAAAACCTTGGAGGAACAGACTAATTTTCAGTTAAAAACATCTGAAGAAAGGTAATGGTTTGTAGAAGTGGAATGTTTGGAAACAATTGAATTCATGTGTCCTCTTTGCTTGTCTGAAAAAAGCTTTTAGAAAGGACTGCAGACATCTGCAGTGCTTTTTAATATTTGATGGGCTTGTACAATTCTCCTTACAGAAAATTCATGACCTGCTCTATTTCTGTGAGTCTGATTTGGAGAGGGCCTGAGTAAAAGAGATTAGATGGGTTCCTTATCTTTCTATTGCAATATAGCTATTGAGAGACTAAATCTTTTGTTGCAGATTTACTGAAAGTGCTTTCTTCTCGTGTCTGTTAGCTCTGTATCAGTAGATAATATTTAGGGATCTGAAACTGAATCACATTCTCCCAGGATGCTTGTTTTGCTTATGTTTGGAATGAATGCATGGGTAAGGTAGAGATCCACTGCCTGATGCTGTTAGGATTCTTCTTGCCAAAGAAGTTATTTTTAAAGCTTTAGCAAAAATCTGTGAGTACACCTCAGCATGACTTGTGTATACAAAAAGGCTTTCAATGCAAGTAGGCGCAAGCAGGCTAGAATACTGAATCTGTAACAGGCTTCAAAACATGATGCTTTCAGGCTGAGAAAATGATGAAAACGTGAACTTGTTTTCAGCCTGTGGATCCCATAAGCTTCCTGGTTGACATGCTTGCCTTTGCTTTCCTTACTCTCCAGCAAAGGGAGGTTCGTTGACGGTTGATAGCTCCTCCTCACATTGCGAAAACTACTTAGAAAATAGTCAGACTTCTGTGATAGTAGAGAGCTATAAAGCCTATTGAAGATGTTTTTTGTGATAAACTTTGGTAAAAGGAGAAAATACACTAGCTGCTGAAATCTTTCAAAAGAGCTGTTTGTTCATAGGATTTTTTTCTGAGTGAGAGAGAAGAATACTAAATTTACATGGTAAAATCCCCACTTCTCAAAGCGGTTTACAATATTTTTTGGTACCCTATTTAGAGGTATCTTATTTATACCGTAGCCACAAGATGCAATAGAGTTTTAATTGTAGGGAATGTGGATCTTTGGTACTTCACATAACCGTGATATAGACTAGCTAAGTATATGGTGCTGTATTTCCCAACTTGAAACTACCCAAAATCTTGTCAGTCTTAATTTTGTAGCGGATGACGTCAGTTGTCCAGTGCTGATAACTGGTTGTCCGCGGTCAGTTGTGGAGAGTAATGAAAATAGGCTGCTTCTTTTCAGGCCAGGCTTTGGCAATGTCAGCTGAGCATTATTAGAGTGGTCCAGGTAAAGATAGTCTGTAAGAAATCTTTGTAAGCTAAGTGTCCTTATTGATGGCATAGCTGTAACAGTAGCAACTTCTTCCCAATAAAAGCCTAAATAAATCCAAACCCCAAACTGTTACATTATTCTACTATTGGCAGTAAGCACACGGAATCACAGAATCACTAAGGTTGGAAAAGACCTGTAAGATCATGAAGTCCAACCACCAACCCAACCCCACCATGCCCACTAAACCATGTCCCGCAGTGCCACGTCCACACATTCCTTGAACACCTCCAGTGATGGTGACTCCACCACCTCCCTGGGCAGCCTCTTCCAGTGCTTCACCACTCTCTCAGGAAAGACATTTTTCCTAATATCCAGCCTGAACTTCTCCTGGCGCAACTTGAGGCCATTTCCTCTTGTCCTGTCGCTTGTCACTTGGGAGAAGAGACCAACACCCACCTCACCACAACCCCCTTTCAGGTAATTGTAGAGAGCGATGAGGTCTCCCCTCAGCCTCCTCTTCTCCAGACTCAACAACCCCAGCTCCCTCAGCCGCTCCTCAGCAGACTTGTGCTCCAGACCCCTCACCAGCTTCGTCGCCCTTCTCTGGACACGCTCCAGCACCTCAATGTCCTTCTTGGAGTGAGGGGCCCAACACTGAACACAGGATTTGAGGTGCGGCCTCACCAGCGCCGAGTACAGGGGCACGATCCCTTCCCTACTCCCGCTGGCCACACTATTTCTGATACAGGCCAGGATGCTGTTGGCCGCCTTGGCCACCTGGGCACACTGCTGGCTCGTATTCAGCCGGCTGTCGACCAACACCCCCAGGTCCTTTTCTGCGGGGGAGCTTTCCAGCCACTCGTCCCCAAGCCTGTAGCATTGCAATTAACTTTTGCACAATATTAACTCAGCTGTGCTTGGTACCAGTCAAAACAGGGTGTTAGTTGTGTATGATTAACAACACAAGAAAAAAAAAAAAAGAACAACTAAACCCATTGACGCTCTAATGCTGTTACCAGTTCTTTGCTGGGCTCTTGGTAAATATAAATACATGCTGGTAGTGCTTACTGTGTTTGGTAGCGCAGCTAGATAATGTGATCCAATATCAGCTTTCATAAAAGTCCCTGGAATATGGGGCTGTAAGATTTTCATGATGTCCATCAGCTTCTTGTCAATATAGCTCTCGGCAGCATTGGTGCCTGCTTGGACCTTGCAGCCTAGAGATCTTGATGGTGAGTACGTTCAACAGCATGGTTTAGTAGATGGATAGCAACTTCTTTTAAAGGAATTTTTTGACTTTCAGAAGTTTAGGTGATAGGAACTGAAATACCTGTTTTATAGGGTGGGGGTTTTTAATTCGTTTTCTTCTACGTATATGATAGATACTTGCTAGAAAAGGGTTTAACAGAGGCGGCCCTAACATTTGGTCTTGAACATAAGCAGTAGAGTTACAAATGAACTGGGGTTTTCATGAACTCTGCTGTATCGAAATAATATTGTCAAGCTGCTAAAAGCATCCTGTTTCTGGAAATGGAAAAGAGAAATTTTGATAACCTTCTGAATGCTCAGAATAATGGGAACATTTCATTTTTGCAGGGACTTCAGTGATTAATTGAAAGTACTTGTGTGCTGGGAATTGTGCAGTAAACTAAAGAGAGGGAGCTCTCTAATGAGAGAGAGAACATTCCAGTTTGTCAAAGCGTTTTTAATAAGTATGCTTAATGTTTAAAAAAACCTAAAAAATTCTCATCACTTGTGTGAATGTAGATGAAACTTCGCACTTTTGGGTGGAGCAGGATTGTTTCTACTGTGATTAGCAATATTAATAATATTCTTGTTGTAGGGAAATTTGGCAAGTGAATGGTCATGCTGGATTTTTTTCTTTCACTGGACAATATTTGTGAGTAGTGCCTGTTGGTAGAACAGAGTAGTAAGATAAATATTGTGCGGTGGGCAGATCATTCTTGCTTAGGTTGTACCTGCGCGGAAGAGAAGACCTGGATGTTGTTCATGATCTCTGAAGGTGAAATATTGATTGCCGTTGTGAATCATTTCTTACATGGGGGATGTTAGTTCAAGAACCTCTACCTAAATAGTACTTATCACTGCCACTATCAGGACATGGACTAATCATGTCGTTAAGAAAGCGAACGCAAGGACGTACGCATCTGTTTTCAGTTGAGTTCTGTGGAGTCTTATCGTTCTGGTATCCTCAGGTATGACCTTCTATAAATAGGGATATGGCAAGTTAATTCGCAGTAATCATTGGTACGTTAGCAAATGCACAATTGGTTTGTGCATTATATAATACCAATAATCCTGGTGACGTTTAGAAGCAGAAGAATGTTCAGGTGAGTTTCTCCTGTGGTATCGCTGCGGTGAAACTCCAAAGACAAGTGGCAAGTGAGGTTAAGATCTTTTTCCAGGAACATGGTGTTGAAGAACGTGATTTGCTGATGGGTATCCAGGGACTGGGAATCCGTAACCCTTTATGCTGGCTCTAGGCCTTGAACGTCTGTTTTTTGGTGTGTCATCTAATTGAGAACATGGCTTAATGGAAAGTACAATACTCTCTTTTAAATGTAGTTACTTTTCTCTAGTCAGAAGAGTGGGTATACTATACAGCGGGCAAAGAGATTTATAAATAAGGTATGTGCTATGTATAATAGGAGAAAAATCCATCTGTGTTCTCATGATGAACTCCCAACATGTTAGGAGTGTGGGGAAAAAAAAGTATGTGCTATAAGGACAATCTGTATTAATGAACCTGTAAGTAAGTCTATGTTTAAAATGCTATAAAATAGCACTTTAGATTTCTCGGAGAATTTTTAGCGGTGAAGTCAGGATTTAGTCGGAAAGGTGAAGGAATAGTGCTTGAACAGGCAGTTCCTGTTGAGCTTTTCAAGCTCTAGTCTGTAATGTGCAATGTGTTTGTTGACCCAGCTGGGAGCTCATAAAACCCTTGAGGATGGTATCGTGACAGCTCATCTAGGCTGTAGGTGCTGAGTTTTGTGATAAACTAATCCACATTTTTATGGTGAACTTGACCAGAGGAATTAATTTCTTTATATTTGTTTTATACCTTCTAGCAATGATCAAAACAATTGCTAACTATAGTAGACTTTTATTTTAAAGTAATGATGACTGTCTCTTTGTCAAAAGTACCAGAAGATGACAGCAATGTCAGCACTTCAGTTTAATAAATGAGCAACAGCATACGATGCTGGTAGAGGAATGAAGAATACAAAATGATCTTCAAATTAGCAAAAGCCTCTATTTATCAAGATTGGTATCTGACACAGTATTTACAGAACTGCTTAGCTTATTATTGAAGGAGCGATGGTTGCGGGGGAAGCCTGAAAGAGGAAGTAAATAAGGATGGCATGTGCTCTGTTGGCATTCATGTGCTGGGGAGTTCGGCACCTCAATAACAAAGCTGTTGAGTAGCGTTTGAAGCGAGGCAGATACTCCTTGTACCTGTGTTGAGATGCTACTTCTGCTGAAAATGAACAGCTATGGTTCAGCAGGCAATTACTATATGATTGTAGAAATAATTACATATTTAATTTTTTTAAGAGAAGATAAATTAAAAGCTTTCTTCTTAATAAGCGCTTGCCCAGCCTTGTGAATTTTCAGTCTGTGCGAATGTTTTGCCTAAAGCAGCTTCTGCAGAGGAAGTGCAATTCTGGCAAAACATCTGAGGGGGATCATGCAAATACAAACCCGAGCTGTTTGATCTTGGTTCACAGTCTTTTTGGTACATGATCTTTCATTCCCTAAAAGAGCTGCCTAATTCATCAGCCTTAAGGGGCAGCTTATTCAGAAAAAATGTGAAACGTCATGTCCCCAGCTCTTGGTATCGAGAAGTTGGGGATAGATAAGACTGGGACTAAGCATCTAAACCAGCATTAGGAAATCTGTGTGGCCTCTCCACTTCATCTTCTGTGACTTGATTTTTGACTCCTTTTTTTTTTTATTGGCCTACTTTTCTGTTCTGAAATTTTGACTTTTTCCTCAGTGAATCTCCTCAGTTATGGAGTAAAGTTTGCTTTTTGTTATGGCATACCTTAAAAATATTTTATTGGGTTTTAAAACTCAATGCATCTGTAAAACTGTGCAGAATCGAGAGAAATAAGCCTAACTTTCTATGTAAGTGCCTAGTTCTCATGGAAACTGGGCTAAACTCTTGAAAGATCCCCATACCGTATCAGAATGCCAAGCATCATGTCCTCGCATCCTCACACCCAGATCAATCCAAGTTCAAACTATTTCTTCTGCCGTTATCGGGCAAGTGTCAGGCACACTGAATGCCTTCAGATACTTGCTTAGCAAAAGGTGCCAGTTCCAGACGATGAAACAGTTTTTTTCAGTCTGGAGAGGAGGAGGCTGAGGGGAGACCTCATCGCTCTCTGCAACTACCTGAAAGGGGGTTTTGGGGAGGTGGGTGTTGGTCTCTTCTCCCAAGTGACAAGCGACAGGACAAGAGGAAATGGCCTCAAGTTGCACCACGGGAGGTTTTGGCTGGATATTAGGAAAAGCTTCTTTCCGGAGAGAGTGGTGAAGCATTGGAAGAGGCTGCCCAGGGAGGTGGTGGAGTCACCATCACTGGAGGTGTTCAAGGAGTATGTGGCCGTGGCGCTGTGGGACATGGTTTAATGGGCATGGTGGGGTTGGGTTCATGGTTGGGCTTGATGATCTTACGGGTCTTTTCCAACCTGAATGATGCTGCGATTCCCTCAGCCTGCGGGTTTCCCGTGAGCATTGAGTAAAGCATATTTCGCTGCGCCCCGCTGCTTGACTGTGTGCTTTGTCATAGCTACCACCAACCCAAAGGCATGTCAGCTTGAAACCTGAAGCGAGGCTTTTTTTTTTAATAGGTCAAAGTTAGAGCTGATTCGATCAAGCTATGCACCCTGTGAACAAGCTGATGGGCACAAGCTCATTCTCAGGTGTAAGCGGTGCCAGGCGTTGAGGAGCAGCTAAAAATGATGATCAGACTTTAAACAAGGGTATTCTTTCCTTTGGATGCGTCAAGCGTGTATGGTCCATTTCAAGCTCCGTGTTATCATTTATCATGTTTTTTGAAATTGTAAGTGAAATACTCAGTGAGTGAATCCCACTAATGGGTTTGCTTAAAAAGGCAAAACCTAGGGTTTTTTGAAAAATGCAAGTAATGCAGCCTGTTAGCATCCATGCTAGGAAAAAGAAAGCTCTCGGGTGAATCCCAGGTTAAACTTTCTGCGATAGCATTCAGATTTTCTCTTCTGTAGATTTTGAAACTATTTTTCCATTCTGGTAACATTTCTTTCCTGCCTTCCAAATTGAAAGAGGCTATTTAAAAACCAGTGGAACTTTTTGCCACAGTTCTCCATGGTGTTTTCTTGGACATTGTTCATTCTGGAAGAGGCATCACCATAGCAGCAGTCTCTTAGAGAATTTTGTGGCTCTGCATGTGGATCAGTGAACAGTGCTGTCTTGAAATGGATGGATCAGAGCATGTTTTGCTCACTGAATTTCCAAGAACAATTAATTCAATTTATTTGTCATGAGATGAAAAGGTTTTTGTGTTTCCCTTGTCTTAAGTGGATCGTCAGTTTGACTTTAGTGTGAAAGTTAAGCATGTTGCATGAAAAAATAATCTCATTCTGGGGCAGATATGCTGAGTCTAATTTAGGAACTCAGTAAGGTAACTAGATGAAGAATCTGAAATGCTTCGGGAAAAGGTCTCTTTTTTCAACTTAAATTCAGTGCATGAAATAACGGATGCAGTCTTTTCCTCCAAGTTAACTGTAGCGTTTCTACAGAATAGTTGCTGTGCTTGGACTGGAGCGTCGTAGCAGTGCACTGCAGTGCTGGCGGTGAAATACTTAATTCACTGCTTAACAGAAGGTTTCTCATCAAATCACTCACTGAAATTCTTGGACCTGTAAGTAGGAAGAGGAAATGGAAATTTTCCTTGCAATATTAAAAGTGAGGAGCTTTGAGACAACATGGTGATTTTTACTTGGGAAGAGTAAGCATGTCGAATAGCTCGACGATTGATAAAATTGGTATTGTTTTTACATACTATTTAAAATGTTGCCCCCTTCTGGTTACTGACAACTAGGAGAGGTGGGGATGGGGAAGAGCAGAATAAATTACATAAAAGTATCTGGAAAGAAAGAAAGCATGCTTTTTTTTTTTGCATTAGAACAAATCGTTTTGATGTCTCAAACTAAGATAATACTTTAAAAAGAACAGCTGAATATAAGGGAAGCTTCCAGGCACATGCAAAGATCACGTCTAACAAGAATTAACGTAGGGGAAGCAAGATTTTGGAGACTACCAGCCTCATCTAGTATTAAAAATATTTTTTTATGACCTAGTGGGGTATTTCATTTCTTGTTAACTTCTTTTGACTCTTCAAGAGCTGGTTTGAAGGAGGAGTGTGGCTGAGTGCCTTGTAGCCGTGTGAAGGAATAGAGGCCGCGTGCTGAAGTACGGCTGCAAGCTGTGCTCGGCTGCTGGAGAGCTCGTATGTGTGTGCTACTCCAGGAAAGATGCTAGGGATTTTTTGAAATAGAAGCTATTATTGCTTCTTAGAGGTAGCACTTAGTAGTAAGCATATTCATAGCCGCCGCTGCTCGGTGGTGAAAATTTCAAGCTTTGCTTAGCTGTCTGTCGTAACACATGTTTAGGAATGAGTGGAAATACTCAATACAGTAAGGAAACCACTGCCAAGGGCAGTTTACAACCTAACCTGGGTTTTGAATTAAGCAGAATAAATATAATGGTACTTGCTTGCAACATTTTTTTTTTTTTTTTTAAAAAAAAGCATGCAATGGCTTATTCTTACATCACGGTTGTGAAATTGTCTATCACTTCAATGACCAGTAATAGAATTGACAAATACAACTAGCAGGACTGGCAAGTAGCTCCATTGACTAGTTATTTCTAATATGATACTACTGAAGTATTGGCAGGTTACGATGCTTTGTTTCATTGAATGTGTGTTTTGTTTATCAGTTTAGGAAATGTAGCATCCGGAATTAAAACAATAAAGTTCTGAGTAATTTCAGTAATGTAAACCGTACGTGGATTACCATGGAAAACAAGTTGTAAGAACTTTGAAGGCTAATGGTGCTTCCTGTTTAAAAAGGGACTGAGATATGTGATACTATATGGGGAGAAACATGTCTAATGTGTTACCAGTAAAGGCTGTGAAGCTTAATGCTATATCACGTTGATCTCTTAAATTGACTCTTAGACTGGAAACAAATAGGAGAACATACCTCTGGCTGACTCCTGCTGTTAAGTTTCAATCCAAAGGTAAATTTTGTGTACTGGTAGGGGTGAATAAATTCTAGACCTCAGAAAATGATGGTGTGAGGTGTATAGGTGCTAGTCTATACCTTCGGGTTTTTTGAGCTGAATTGTTTGTGTTCTCCCCTCTCACTTCTTCATTATAAATAGTTCTGAAATTAAAAAATAAAAAAAAATGCTAAAATCTGTGAAATAGAGGTGTTTTTTTCTTTACGAGCAGCAACTCTTACCAGTAGATGGAGGTAATGAGATATGTAAGTCAAACTAGATTCTCCAGTCCTTTGAAGATGGAATAAAAGTTAAGTGATATGTAGCAGAAATGAAAACTGGTAGTTTGTTTCTGCATTTCATGGGACTTGCAGAAAAAATTAAGAACGTCTGTTTTTAATAGCACTCAAACTCAGAAAGCTGCTGTGTAAGTATTCCTGCATCATGTGGATTTTCCCAGATTTTCTCCTTTTCCTTCACGGTTCATGCAAGTAATTAGGATTCTGTAAGAGTGTTTTGGGGCTCGTCTAACAGTATGAGTCTTGATGAAAATGGATTCTCTTACAACAGTTTTCTAGTTTGCCTTCTGGTTTACAGCATGTCATCCTGCTTTTTATAGATAAAGGAAGGAAACTGGTTTAGCTGAATCCAGGCTCTTAGGGTGCACGTCTGAGTTGTGTGAAGGTCGATCTTGTGGGAGAAGACTCTGAGACTTGTTTACAGTCTAAAATCCTCTTAACTTCAGAACCTTCAAAATATAACCTCCTTTCTCTCATACCTAGACATCATTGATCTAGCAGATGATAGCAACTGTGGCAGCATAGTGCTGCCGTTTTCTCAAAGGGCATTAGGACAGTCTTAAAGTCAGTTTTGAGGATGACCCTATAAATTAAGTTTGCGTGTTACAGTTCCCGTAAATGCTTTATATTTCAATGAAATACTTGTAGTCAGTTCTGCAAATGAACAATTTGAACTTGCATGGTTTTGTGAAGGCTTTTGAAAGGCATTAAGGCAGCTTGATGCATAATAGCTCTTTCATGTGCTACACTGATGGCTTTTGATTTGAAACCCCGAGGTTATTCCACGCTCACCTTATCTTGCTGCTGCATGAGACTTGAGCGTCTGAATCTCTCAACCACCCATATTAATTAGAAAATTACCAAGAGGGGTCAGAAATCATGGTATTAAGTAAGTATCTGTTGCAGGACTTCAGCCTCATGCTCATTTAATGCTTTGGAGCGAGAGCTCAGATCCCTGCTCTCCAAGTTTTAAAACTGTTTCCATGGGAAGAGTTATGGAATGTATGACTGACACTTACAGCTTAGAGGCCAAGGTTAAAAAACAAACCCCCAAAGTTTAGAGATTTCAGACAGCAAGAGAGCAATATCTTTTAACATTCCCAGGCCATTTTTATTTAGTGAGCTATGTATGAGCGTGAGTTCAGAGATTTTTTTTTAATAAAAAAGTACATGGCTAAGGAAGTGTCATTTCCCTAGAACAGTCACAAATTCCATAGGCGTTGGCGCTAACTCTTTTTTCCTTCTATGCAAAAGTAGAACTTGCCATAAATCGACTGTCATAAGGCCTTGTGGAAAGTTACCACTGAAGATAAACTGTGTTATGGCAATTATGCACTGGCTGTGGAATAAATGAACTTAATATAAAGGAAAAAAAATGGGTATGCATCTGTATTTTCCCTATCCTCCTGTTTCGCAGCAGTGAAAGTATTTGCAGGCTTTATAGAAGCTTGTTTGTGCAAGGCTGCATGAAAAACCCTGAAAGGAGTGCTTGCTGATAGCAAAATAGCATCTGGACTCACTACTTTGCGCAAGTATCTTTCAGCCATCAGGAAAAGATGTAGTTCTGACTTAAGGATGCTTCTGTCGGCATGCTTCTGTGTATGTCAGGGGGGCGTTAATGCTCGTGTTCTGTGGGTGTCTTGGGTTGCTCTACCAAAACTATCTAGAATAAGTAAATGTAGTTGAGAATGTCATCTATGGCTTGGTTAATGATAAAAGTAATATTAAAACATCCAGGGTTCACACCTAGTGATAGCAGAGAGAGAACTCCTGAAGGAAGGAATTAAGGAATGGGGATGTAGAAGTCACTTAGATCCTGGATGTCCCAAGTAACTTCTCAAGCTAGCGGTTTGTGAGTTGGCACTGAAGAAGCTAAATAAAATAAACCTAAAAGTCAGAAACAAAAGAATGGTATTGCCATAAAAAACATAATGCGTTCTCAAGTCTTCCATGCCAAGTCTTTCCTCTTAAGATAGTGTTGTATTGGCTTGTGCACACAGTAATAGAGCTTAAGCCATGGAAACTTCCTAAATCGCATATTTCAGACTTGAAGTGTTAGTATGCAAGGCATGGCATAGAAATTCTGATTGCAGACTAACAGGTTGCTTTATTTTATTAGGTCAACTTTTTCTGTGTTTTGTCAATTCAGGTCTTATGTTTAGGGTAGGTAGGTTTAATGCTGCTAGGGAAAAAAAAGTAGTCCCCGATGATGTTGGAGGGAGACCTTGAATTTGGTGTAGCTCTGGGCTGATGCTCTAATAACTGACATCTCGGCACATGCTTGGTGACTACCTGTTCCTGAGCTCGTACTGCCGGTTCAGATAAAGGGATGACTTGTGTCCACCTGGCCTCATTATAAATCTATTTCAGTTGGGGGTTTTGATGTAGTCAAAATAACCTCAACTTTTATTTTTTATGCTTGTTCCAGCTTTTCAAACGTTCTATGAACAGCACTTTTATTTATAAGAATTTGGTCTGTATAATACTTGTTACCTCTGTTAGTAAATTTGCAGTGATAAGTTAGAAATGCAAGGTGTGTTGGTCATAAATCTGAGGCCGACTAAGCTTGGTAACGAGTTGTATTTCTCATTACTGCTAAATAATGCTGAGAAGCTCATTGAAATGGTCACTTGAATTTTAAAACCATACTCTTTGATTCGAACAAGGCTAGTAGTTAACTGTAAAGAGACAGCCCTGTACAGATGCAAGAGCTGAGCTCAATGGTTTCCTTCTCTTCCCTGCATAGCCGGGAGAGCTACAGGCAGCGTGTTACATGAGAACAATTGTGGCAATGTACCTTCCAAATCCGCGGATTTTAAAACCTTGTGTATGCGCGGATTGTTAACCGAATGTGCAGGGTCCTTTCTCCTTTGTTTTGGGGGAGAAAGCTTGTAGAAGACAACTGGTGACTGTTGCAAGAGAGGTTGTGATATAAAAATCTGAAAGGAAGGGTCTTTGGCACGGTCCTTTTAGAGGAAAGCTGGTGTTTTGGGGAGGGGCTCGAGGATGTAAATGGTGGGAAATAGAAGATTTGGAAGGTGGCAGGCTTTAGGGAAGGCAAAAATAGGAAGGAGTTGGGTCCCTAGCATTTGTCTCAAATGCACTACTGATTTTAGATGTATTTGGTAGCAGAGCAGGGACCTAGGCTTATCTTGCATTAGCACTAACAGTTTAAAAGATGTTATTTTGCTTACGTTTACAAACTAATGTTCTTTGTGTCTATTTGACATATGGATGTAGTTTTGTGTAATTTAGGGGAAAATAAATCTTAACGCCGTAAACCTGGAAAGTGCGATAGCAGAGGGCAGTACTGGTTTGTTTTCGGGTGCTAACTTTATTCTGCTGTGCTCACTGCATGCAGGAGGTAACCTGAGGTGTTATTCTCTGGGTATATCCTATTTCTCTTTGGCTGATGTTTTTCAGCCTGTAGATAGGTTTTCAGAAGGGCTTGTTGGACATTAAATCCCACTGCTTTTAAAAGATCCCCTGTGAGATGTCTAGTTTGGTGGTTCAAATTAACAGTGTAGGATGCTTACAGATCCCTAGAGGTCACATTTTTGTTCCTTGTTGGCTTGATAATTGCTTCGTGCTGTGTTACGGTTGTAAAGGTCTCCAAGTTGATAAGGTCTTGTGAAGAGGTACTGTAAACAGATGTTCCTCCCGATGCACCTGGTTAAATGGTGGCACGACCAATGCACGCTTCCCTTTCCTCCTCCCTCTCTGTGGTCCCTCCAAAAAAACTCTGGGTATTTGCTGTAAAGACCCAAGGGAATGAATTTAAATGTATACTCTGAACACATCTGAAGTCTTCATGGTGTGGAGTTGTGCTTTAAAATAGGTGTTGGGAGCTGAGCTGCTTTTTGTATGTATCGTGTGTATACGTGATTTCTCTTCTACCTTCAGGTCAGCGTGTTGTGTACTAAAGAAGGGAATAAGGACTTGCAGTACAATGAAGAAGAGTTCCTTGTATAGGAGCAAAGATTTTATATGTGTATATGAAGGCCTTCAAAAAACCAAAGTGAACAGATTACAAATTGTCCAAAAGAGTATTTGCCTCCAAGTCCTAGGTTTCTTTGATGCAAGAAATATCGCCCCATGGCTAGGGAGTGGTTCTCTTTTCTTTTACTTGCTGCTGTAACTTCAGAAATTTTTCTTCAATTAACTCATATGTGTGAGAAGTAATTCGTGGTATCTTAAGTCAGCCTAACAAAGTGATGGGAACGAGCACCCCAATATCGATGCAGTAATCGTTGTGCATTTTCATTTAGGAATGACTTTATTCATACTTACTTGATTGTTTTTCAGACTAGCGTTAAAAATATTCTAAATCCTGTTACGTGAAATGAATGATTCTATATAAGCTGGATTTAATACTAAAATGGAAGATACCACGTTCCTGTTTGGCAGTCACCTTGATGGCTGTCATATAGGTGTGAAGAGGCTGTGTGAAGGCACTGTTGACTTTGGTGTTGATAATGAAATGGAAGTAGTAAATGAACCTGAATGTATGGTATGAATGTATGTATGTGTATGGGTCCTGCACTTTGGCCGCAACAACCCCATGCAACGCTACAGGCTTGGGGACGAGTGGCTGGAAAGCTGCCCGGCAGAAAAGGACCTGGGGGTGTTGGTCGACAGCCGGCTGAAGATGAGCCAGCAGTGTGCCCAGGTGGCCAAGAAGGCCAACGGCATCCTGGCCTGTATCAGAAATGGTGTGGGCAGCAGGAGCAGGGAAGGGATCGTGCCCCTGTACTTGGCACTGGTGAGGCCGCACCTCGAATGCTGTGTTCATTGTTGGGCCCCTCACTCCAAGAAGGACATTGAGGTGCTGGAGCGTGTCCAGAGAAGGGCGACGAAGCTGGGGAGGGGTCTGGAGCACAAGTCTGATGAGGAGCGGTTGAGGGAGCTGGGGTTGTTCAGTCTGGAGAAGAGGAGGCTGAGGGGAGACCTCATCGCTCTCTACAACTGCCTGAAAGGGGGTTGTGGTGAGGTGGGTGTTGGTCTCTTCTCCCAAGTGATGAGTGACAGGACAAGAGGAAATGGCCTCAAGTTGTGCCAGGGGACGTTTAGGCTGGATATTAGGAAAAAGTTCTTCACCGAAAGGGTTGTCAGACATTGGAAGAGGCTGCCCAGGGAGGTGGTGGAGTCACCATCCCTGGAGGTGTTCAAGGAACGTGTGGACGTGGCTCTGCGGGACATGGTTTAATGGGCATGGTGGTGTTTTTTGGTTGATGGTTGGACTTGATGATCTTACAGGTCTTTTCCAACCTTAGTGATTCTGTGATTCTGTATATGGTCCTAGAGAAACAAGTGAAGTTTCATTGTTTTAATGAAACTGTGGTCAGGTTGCGCGCTTATGGCCGCTTTCTGATGCGGGAAGGAGAAGAGATGGGGCAAAATCCCACTGTCGGAGTTTCGATGTTGCAGTCCATAAGTTGTCAGTGTGTATCTCGGATGGGTAATAGACTTTCTTCTGAAATCACACCGTGGAGGATAGAAACAGGCCTAAAACACAGGAGCGTAACGAGAACGAGTGTATTTTGATGTCTCTGTGTCTCCCTGTGTATTGTCACTCAGATAAATGAAATAGATTACCTTGTGCTTTGGGTACATGTGATTAAGACCAAGAATTGTATTTTCTGTCAGTCTGTCAAAAGAAAAGGAAGACAAATGCATGTATTCTCCAGCCTATTACCATTTACCTTCAGGTTGTATTGAAAATATCTGCTTGCTATCACATGTGATAGGTAAACTTCAGCTTATCAGCTGAGAGCATCATCGTGTTTTGTGGAATGAATGTCATATTTTTAGCTCAGTTTCTGGCTTTGTTTCCACATGGTTGTTTTAAAACTGGGGCACAGATGCACCTTCAGCATATAATGCATGTGCATAATCAGAAGCACTGGTTTGCAGTAAATAATTCATGTCAGCTGGGGCACTTGGTTCTGATAATGAGATCTCAGGGGCTTGGCTCTTTCCAGATGATATATGAAATATTCTTTGCTGTTAGTCATTCACACTGACAAGTACTTAGTTAGCAGCTAATAGGATTTGTGTGTTGAGGGGAAGGAAATTCCTTAAGTTTTCTAGTTGCTTCTATACTTTCTTGGTATCTCTTTTCCCTGTCTGCCTCAGCTTTGAGCCCCTCTGGCTGATAAGACCTGGAAGGACAAATGTCTACCACCCCTGGGTTAAAATCTCTAGGAATTGACATAGGTAGGGATATAAATCTAAATTACACTTGTATTGACAATCTGCTCCTTCCAAAATCCATATGGAAATTCTCTTGGAAGGGGAGGAAAGTTGATAGATATGTGGAGAGGTGTTGTCTTTCTAGACTTTCAGAGGGTCAGGAAAATGTTGATGGAGAAAACTTGCATCTATTTACATACCCATTAAAGTTTTTAAGAATGTGGAGCTGTTGGCATGTTTTCCTTACCAACTTGTGTGCAAGCCAAGCGGTGAGTAACAACATTTGCTCAAAATCCGTTGCTACTCGTGAGCTTTCAAGTCAGCAGTCCAAAACTCTCATAAAGGAGGCTGATACAAGGAAGGATTATTTGGGAGCAGGTCATGGGAAATGTTCTACCCTAAACCAGTAAGGACTGGGTTTAGCATTTGATGCCTTGAATGTTTCTCTCCAATTGTGAATGTCAGATTCTGGGTGTGTAATAGCAAACATAATCACTGTAGGTTCCCCACCCTGTTGTTCTGGTCACTAAATATTTTATATTTTTATTAAAAGCTCTTATTAGTCAAAAAATCTTCCTTAGTGAATGTGTTTAACTGGCACCCTTCCTTAGTGCATAGTCCTGACAGCTTCTGTAATTAATAACAAATTAGCATATGACTGTGGTTTCTGCTGAACCTTATCCCATCTGCTGCTCATGGTGCTTGGCTTGTCAGTCTTCTGCGCATGGATCTGCTGAGGGTATCAAAGACGAAGTCCATGTTTTTCCTGTCCAGAATGTTTAAAATGTACACCACGTAAGTGGGCAAGAAAGGGGGTTTTTTTAACTTTTGTTAAATAATTATCACCTGCTTTGTGTGTTTCAGTGTTCTGCCTCTAACAGAAAGGTCAAAAGTGGTCTGCTAGGTACTCTTATGGTTCTTTGCTTCTCTGCTGTTGGTCACATTGATGTCCATCAGCTTTTTGTTTAACGCGGTCATGTACGTATCTGTTTGGAACAGTAAACTTGAGTGCATGTGGAAGTGTCTGAAGAATCACAATAATTCTTCCTTGCAGGTGGTTACAGTGCTTACAGTGATGTTTTTTTTGGTTGCTCTTTTCTCTCCTGTCCTTTCCCTTGCTCTAGGCTCTCCTTAGAAGCCTAATTTATGCTTCTAAGTGCAATATAGTGCAATATATGTGAAGACACATAGAAGAGGAGGTTGGACCCAGGGAAGGTGGTTTGGTCGTCGTTTTTGATCAAGTTGTGCAGTTCTTGATCAATTGTCTGGAACTGCTGAGGCTTCAAGTCAGCTGAGGTCAGCGGGGGGGGGAAACCAGCTCCGGTGTTGGACCTTGAAAGAAAGAGTGAGGCTCTTAAGTCTTCTAAGATGGAGAGAAGAAGGATGGGCTTATTACAGAGCGAGGTGTTTGAGGGGACTCCTCTCAGCATCTGCAACTTCAAAGAGAAAAATGGAATGTATGCTTGATATGTCAGAATCACCTGTGTTATAAAAAGATCTAATGTTTTTTTTGAACGTGGAAATATCCTATGAGCTAATATTAATATGTTGCTTGTACTCAGGTAGCTGCTTGGTTTTGCTATTGTAATAGAAAAAAATGTGCTGGAGGATGGGTTGCTTTAAGAATAACGACAAAGCTGGAAGTGAAGGGATAGCTCAATATATGTAAATAACTTGCCTTCATTCTCGTAATTCTGTTATCCTGATGAGCTTCCATATTCTCAAAAGCATTTATCAGTATTCCATTTGTATGCTGATGATTATTCACTATAAGTGTTGCTTTTGCAGCTAAGTAAGCCTGGTGGGAATGATAGAGACACTGCTGTTACAGTGAGGATTTTATCTATGATTCTTGCTTGAGAGACATTTGTGATTTTTTTTTTTTTTTTTCCTTCCTTCCTTCCAAGCTCTTCTAGTAAGACCTGTGCTATGGTACTTTTTGTCTGAAAATAATATTTATTTTCAAGTTCTTTTTTTACCGGAGATTACTTTTGTGAGCCTATATGGCAAGAGAAGAGAATTACAGATCTCTTGGGTTCAGCTGTTTTCTGCAGAGAATGAATTAACAGGGTAAGAACGCATTCTGTTTTCATGTGAGCTTAACATGGAGTGGTCATATGGGTTTCTGCAGAAGTGGGTCAAAGCTATTTTTCCTCTTTGCCTCCAGCCATTAAGGGAAAAATTGGACACCTGGCTTTCTAATACGCCAGGCGTTTTATGTCTATTTTAACATGCCTTCACCACAAAAAATTACAAGCCATTTCAGCACTTGTTCTCACTCTTAGAAGAACTGTAACTTGAAAAATTAATGGACACATTTTAAGAAACTGGTTTCTGGTTCAGTTAACGAGGAAAATAAATTTTACTTGTAAGAGATAAGTAATAATTGAATACATTGATGTTTTAGCTAAGGCTAAAAAAAAAAAACCATTCTAGGGACTTGGAAGTGGTCTTTAAATTGAACGTACAGCTGTGCTTATAGAGCAGGTGCCCTCTGGAATATACACATGACCTTGGAGTGGGACTAGGAGAACCGAAGCAAAATAATGCAAAAACTGTGTTGGAAGCTGGCTTGAATTTTGTTGAAGTAACTTCTAATATAGCACAAGACGCTTGACTTCTGGCCATCCAGATTGATTGAAACCAAGCTTATTACCAGTGTGATCAACTGTTGTTTGGAAAGGGGATGAGGGGTAACAGCGCTTCAGAAGGAAATTAAAATTAAGATACCAGGCATGTTTGAGTCTCTTAGGAACATCTACCAGACTCTTGTTTTATTCTGTTTCTCTCAGCTTTTGGAATGATCTCTAAGCTTTGCACGGTTACATAGTTCGTGTGCTGCAGCAATATGGTGAGTTAAGGGTGAAATAGTACTTCTAAGGTGTTGGTTTTGAGTAAATACAGTGCCACTACTCATCCATGGTTTGCTACTATGTTTTCAGTAAGGCAAGGTGCTTGACTGAGCTTTAAAATTATTTTCAGGACTAACTTCAGTGCCCGGGGCTCCTTTACTCTTATTCTCCTGCTTCCTTGTCCCTCGCCTCAGACAACTAGTACTGTGAGTACTAGTAAGAGTGCAGGAGGCTTGGGGTGTTAATAAAGGAGAAGAATTCACGTTTAGTTTTAAAACCATGCATAGTGGAGAAGTAGGACCTATTGTTTTCTTGGGAAATATGATAATAATAGCATATTATACTTCAGAGGTAAACTTCATTAGAAAGCAACTAGGTGTTAATTTTTGAAATAACGCAAGCCCGTTGGATGAAATGACATCAGTATCGCTGTGTGATTCCCCCCCTTTGTCATTTCTTGAACAGTCCATGCTCTGTACAGGCTTCATTTACGCTGACTTATTTAATGTATGACATTCATCTCCTGAGTTGCTCTCGTTACAGCTCTGGGGCAAGGAAAGCAAAGAGCCTCTCTTTCTGCTACCCACTTGCTCTTGTGAACGAGGCCAAAGCATGAACCGAGAATCAGAACAGCTCCTGCCTGTCCTGTACAGATCAGTAGACCAAAGCGATGGGTGTCTTAAATTTGTCACTTCTCTATCCAGAACTCCAGCGTGGATTTCCTCTTACTAAAGCACTTGGGGCCGAGTTGCCAGGTTTAGTATTAGTGAAGTACATGGAAGATATACTGTCAGAGTACGTTCTTTTGGATTGAATACTCCTTTTCCAATGTTACATGTTGTTTAGGTAGATTGGTTTTTAGAAAACATAAAAACATGGAGAGTAAAAGTAATGTGGGAGGCATATATAAACAGTGCTGGTGTATTATTCTTAACTTGTAAAATTAATGTGGCGCACTTGTGTAATTTTTGGAGGGGTTTTGTACTACTTTTGCTCTGAAAGAAACATTAAGATGTAATTGTGATAAAAGCATTTATCTTTTGAAAGCTGTCCACTTCAGGAGGTCATCTGCTAATAGCAGTAATATTGGTCTGAGATAACTGGCTGTACTGTGTTGCTTGTTGCCTCCAAACGTACTTTCTCCAAGATACTTTGGGTATGTTTTATTTTGCGTGTTGTTTCTTGTTTAAATTTTTTTCCAAGGCTTCTTTCAGTAAAAAGTTTGCTTTTATCTGTAAAAGACAACCTAGATTTGGGATATTTGCACTCAGTTTTGAAGTCTTCTGTGACTTCAGTACGCCTTCTTGAATATGTTCCTGAGCACCTGGTGGAGTTCCACTTCTGCCGAGCTTAAAGAAGATGAGGGTATGGTTACGCTGGTAATAGTTGCACTGATAAGAAGCTGATCCAGTCTTTGCATTATCTGTTGGTGCAATTGCCTGAAAGTTGTCATCGTCTTCCTCCTGACCTGCCTCTTCAGGATTCATTTAGGAAATGTATGTTATTCCATCGTGACTTTATGCTGGATGGATATTGGTGTCAAAACACGTCCTTTCTGATAAGATGCATCCTGTCAATGAATCTTCTACTCCACCCCTGTAGTAAAAGGGACTGGATTTTCCAAGTCTGCTGTTTTAGTTGATCTTTATCTCCCTTGAAAGTTGTCTTCCTTTTGTTAAGGTCAAACACAGTCGTAATTTAAAAATACAATAAATTCATTTTGTGGTGATTCGGGTCTCATGTTTTATTTCTGAGGTACCTGTAGTTTGCCTTGCTGACCTTCCAAACCACGAGGTAGCTTTTAATTTCTTTTCTGTGGCAAGGAGCAAGAGCTGTAGCTAACAAATTCGGCGTTCTTGGCACCGAGAGTAAGCTTTTGGCCTCTGCAAGTTTGCAGTGATTTTTGTTCAACTGAACAGCTAGGACTGGCATTCTGTAGGGACCCTGAAGTCGCACTGTTTTGCAGTCGATTATAGCCAACTACTTGGACCAAGCCGTGTTGAGAAAAGTTACTAATTATTCCGATGCCTTGGCATGCCTGTGGGAAGGTGTACATGTAAAATAAATGTGTTGGTACTACCTGTGCAGTTTTAATTCTACATTTTATATCGCTCTTTGAAGTAATAAGGGATTATGTTTTTAACGGGTTTTTGTGGAGTGACTCTATCGTATGTTGTTTTCTGCATGACCGTAGGGGTTTGGGTTTTTTTACACTTAAAATCATTTCAGGAAGGAATTGGTCTGAAGCACATTTCCTTTGTTCTGTAGCAGGTACTAATTCATCCATTATACCGCAGCGGGAAATGCTTAAGTAGTATTAGGATGGGGGGGAATGTCGTATTTAAATCCCATCTGGTGCCTAGCTGAGCGTGGTACGGAAGGTCATTCTAGGTAAACCAACGTGCGCATCCTAGTTAGGATAGATGGTACTGGTGACATGTTTTTTCCTTGTTGGTGGTACTGTATCCTGGAAAGATGATACTAGTTCTTAGCTGGGAAGTGAAACCATATATATGACTGAGGTCCAAAGACGATTACAGCTGCAGAAGCATTTTAGTTTGCCAGCTGAATGAAATATTAGGAAGTCACGTTTCTTTTGTGAGTTGACCTCAATTTGTTGGTTTAGGGAACGTATCCGCTCAAAGCGTACTCTGATGTGAAGGCTGGGGAGGGAGGAGTCGGACTCCAAGTAAAGCTGAATGTTGCACTGCAGAATTATTCCAGGTGTAGTCTAAAGATGGGGTTTGAAGGACTGGCTCTTCTACTTTACTTTTTCTAGCTCTTCAGTGTATGATGGTTGTCCATAAACAGGGATTTGCCACAGTGCTGTGAGAAAACTGAGAGCGGTGTGTTGCGGTGAAGGCTTGGCCTTTCAAATGCTGTTGTTGATATCGCAGAAGAGCTAGCGCAGATCACTGAAGCTAATGGGGAGCTGGCAAAATGTCTGGGCTACTGTGAATCAGAACTTCGGAAGTAATTGGGTTTTTCTCATCCAGAAAACGGTGAAAAGTAGTCAAACGCAACCTTTTCGTGAGACCACGTGTATGCTTTCCAAAGCACGTGGGTCCAAATTCTCATGGAACGCACCTAGGTGTTTTGTATAACACGCTTTTGACAGTCGTACCACATTTAACCAAGGCTTTGCCTAAATGTACCATTAACTGCTATTATGTCAGTGCAGTGTGGTTTTAAGAAAGATGAGTGTTTGAAGCCAGTATATATTATTTGAGAGTGACTTCTGAAATGCAACGTTTTGTTTCCTGTCTTTAAGTGCATGTGCTCGGTTTGACCATAATGCCTACAACGTTAATGCTAGCTGTGTTTGTAATGTGTTGTTTGGGGATTGTAAATAATTTTGAAGCAGCAGGAGTGACCTACTTCTTAGAAGCATTTGCCTTCCGGCTGTTTTGCGGGTTCTGTGGATTCCTAGATCCCTTACATGTAAAGGCAATCTTCTTTCAGTTTTCAGTGCTATATAAAAGTAACATAAGTATAACTTATATATTATGCAACTAAAATACTGCTTGCTTATATGGTGATTCTTGTACTTTGTAAATGTATTGAGCACAGAAGCAAGTGTGGCGTGAATAACAACTGCGTAAACTGTGTGAATTACTTTCGTGAGTACAGGGATTAATTGCAAGCAAAAACTTTGTATAGTAAGATTTTCTTTACAGTTGTTTTAGGTCACTGCCACTTCAATTGAAGAATAGTGAGTTTCTGTTTCTTGCTTATTTGATGATAATGTTACCAATACTGGATTTCATGATACAGGTTTAGGACTTACCTAGGCTGGGTTAAAGTAAAATCCAGAATTTTGGCTAGAGGTGACATAGGATTCCCAGTTCTGCCCTAGCTCTTTCTAGCTCAGCTCTTCTCCCCCCGTTAGTTTTTCCTTGCTTATTGGCACTTCTTCCAGAGTTTGTGCCATCATTTCTGGTGCTGTTTTGCTATTTCATATTTTTATTTGTCTTCAAGTGTGCTGTTCCTAGTGGATTTAGGGCATAATGAATTCCTGGGGGAGCCACCCTTCCCCTCCACAATATTTCTCTGACATTGTGGGTATTCGTTGAGTTTGAGACGCTTGTGTTTTAAGCAAGGACAACATTTTTCTGCGAAGAATGTAATTTAGCAAGTTAAACTAGTGTAAGGTATGGAATGAGGATGAAATGAAGTGTATTGTCTAACGTGAAACAATGGGGATGAGCTAAAAATTCATAGCATACTAGAGGTCTAATTATAGAGCAAGGAAATGGAGAATGTTCAGTAGGTCTCAGAGTACTCGGGGACAAGACAGAAATTGTAAAGTTACCCTAAGCAGGTCTCAGAGGGATAATTGTTTTTACCTATTGCTGAAAGATCTCTAACCTCAAACGATAAAGTTAAAATAGGAGGCAAGGTAAGGAGACCTGGTGTTGTTATCAAAAATGCTAAATTGGGAGCAAGTCTTGTGGCTTGTTTCTAGTTAGAATGATTTTCTAAACTGTTGGGCATTAGAAAACATTTACTTCGAAAAGGTAATGGGACTTGATGCCTTTGTTCAATCTCTCGGAAGAGCTGCTGATGTGTTTAGGACAGTGAAGGCACTTAGTTTTGTTTTGCTGCGACCGTTACTGCTGTCTGCTTGGTTTTCTGGGAGCATTGGTATTGCTGTTCTGCACAGACCTGTGCCGTGCTGCTGCTCCGGCAGCCTGCGCGCTGGCGGGGAAGAGGGACGGGCTCTTTCCCAAGCTTGTTAGAGAAGCAGTAGCGGCTCCCATCATTGAAGAGTTGTATCCTTTTACTGGGTCCTCCAGAAAGATGAAATCCTTCGAGACGGGGAAGCTGCCTGGATTATGGTGATGCTTTTGATTTTTGAAATCATATCTTCCTGTGCTTTTCGATATCTTAAAAGGGGTTGCAGAAGATGAAGTGGGTCTATTTACCGCTCACTCAGATTGCTTCTGAGAAGTGAATCCTAATTGTACCTTGTCACATTGCCAGTGAAGCCTCAGAAGGCACCTTCAGCCTTAGCAGTAGGCAGAGGAATAAGAACATTAATTTACATTCCTTTCAGGAGCAGAGTTTAAGGCCAGTTTAGTAGTGCGACCTCTGGGCTGAACCTCCGTGCTTGCTCTCTCTCCATAGATGTCCAGTATCGCTTTTAAAGATGTTCTTCATTAGGCTGAAAGCTGGAATCGCTTCAGATTCTTGGGCACAGGAGTCCGATCTTATCAGTCGCCTGTTTTGCTTCCTTCCCTTCCCGGCCCTCCCCTCCAGTGCAGGCTGACCCAAGGTCTTCCAACAGGCAGGTCTCCGGCTTGTTTTTCCAGACTGGTGCTTTTGTCATTAAATGTTTGAAGCTGAACTATGCGTTGCTCTGGTTTGTAGTTGCTCCAGAAATCTTCCTCCACTTACTCCTCACCGGGGTGGTACTTTTCTACAGTAAACAGTAAGAAAATCCATTTTTTGGGTTTTTGGTTAAACAACGCTAGCTGTGTCACGTTGCCTAAACCAACCGTACTTTGAATTCATTGGGCTTGCGTTTTGTCACTTAAAATTAACACTTAGATGACCCTTTGTTGTGCAGAACATCTCAAATTCTGGAATTCAACTTGTACCTAAGAAATTGTTCTCTCACATTGATGTAGGAATATCTGGGACTCCTATCTGTTGTTCAGCACCTGATCTTGGCATCTGTGTGCGTCCGTGAGCACATGTTAATATTTATTTTGGCTGACAGATCCTCGGATTTGCCTTCCAGCAAGTGCATAGCTTTCTGCAAGCTTTTTATTCCTGTTCAGTGTTTATCAACATACATCAAATTCAATTGTCTTTCCTGTAGACAATGAAGGAGTGTCACTTTTGTCCCTTGTGGCTGGCAAAGAGAGCCTTTGTTTGGGGTACCAGAGTGTATTTAAAAAAAACAAGTGTTTCATTTTTTTTTTACTTGAACATTTTAGTTTTATATTTTTAGGAAAGAATGATGGAGAAAGATACTTTTCCTGCCATTTTTCTTCCTCTGCAAATAGTTTTGAAAGCTTGTTACAGTGGGGTTAAAGGTATTGGAAAAAAAAAATAATTCTTGTGCCGGGTGACCATTTCTCTTCTGTCTGGGTATTTGGAACAAAATGGGAAGCCGTTCCATTAAGCTTCACTAAGAGAATTAAAATAATTTAGTTACGGGGAGGGGAACCTGCAAATGTTCCCTGCAGAAATTCACTGCAGAAGAACAGGTTTCTGAAGGGCTGGCAGGAAGGACAGGAAAAAAATAGTTAATTTAGCTGAAAATACTTAAAATACCTGAAAATGAAATGAAAGCTCCTGGATTTCAATGTGGGTGAGGCAGTGAAGAACTGGTTTCTGTTTGAATGATGGATGAGGAACTGAGGAGGTAGTTTTAGTAGCTGATATATTCACCTGAACTTCGTAGCTGTGGATGCTCAGATGTGGAACACCGTTACAAAATACCCATACAAAATGCCATTAGATGGGAAGGTCATCCTGCTTTTCCGTATTCTAGCAGGCACGTCAGTGTATCTTTCCTGTCCCTTGTGCTCGCTGTAGCAATGTTTGAACTGAAGGAGAATCTCAATTACCTGCAGTGGTCTGGCAAAAACCTGCCTTGAAGGGTTGATCATCCAAAATGAAATACAAATCCCTTTTCCTGCCTTGTTTGGAAAAAAAAAAAAAATCACGTAAGACTAGAAATATTCTGTTGTACATGTGACTAAGTGTATGCACTTGAAAAATGTCCCTAGGATGCTAGGTAATACTATGTAATACTGCAGAAGAAATGAAGATCAGATGATATACATGGCTGTAATAAACTTAGGAAGATGGCTTAATGGGTATTACCGTGCTGAACACAGGAAAATAGATGTATGGGTGTTGCCGTGATGAGGTAGTTTGTGAGTCTATAGGGGAATAGACTTTTACGGCTTTAAATGGTTGTGTCTGTCTTACAGTTTGGCTGGAAAAGCAAACAAGCAATCATTGTATCAGTGATATCAATTACGATCAGTGATAGCATTCCTTTTGCTGTTACAGAGTTTCTGATACATAAATGGGAAAATAGAAAAAAGGATTTTTTTGTCTTGGCAGGTATACTACCGATTTGAAGGAAATGGATGCTTTGGTTGAAGCAGCTACTTGCTAAGAGGCTTTTTTGTGCTTATCGAGTATTGGAAACAAGTGTTTCCCACAATGAGTTGGACAGTAGATGAGCATGGTTTGATGTCGCTGTGCTTGTAGTATGGATCTATTCTTTACAGTTTGATGTTTGCTTGGAAAGAGTCCAAACTGCAAATACCTGTAATTCTTGTAGATATGCAAGTATCTCCTTGTGTAAAGCTCTGAAAGGGCTATGAATTTTATAGTGACATCTTTTTCAGAGAAATGTAAAACATGTTCTTGTACTTTTCCAAACTGAATATTGGTCAGTTTTACTTAACTACGGTTGGAGCATTTCAGAAAGGTGAAGATTTACACTCTGAATCCTGGTTCAGTTGGTATGTTTTGCTGTCTTAGTTGATCGTTTTATTGTTATCAGCAACCTTCAGCTACTCGCTAAGCTGTTGAAAGGCACTTCTAGGTGCGGAAGGTCGTCTTTCCTTAGTATGCCAATACTGCTTCCCGATAGCCTATCGATTCCGTGTTTCTCTAAATGTTTGAGACGAGCTGTGTCCTCCCACCGGTGGGTTTATATAGCGTGAAACTGCCATGCTTGGACTGAAAACAGTCTAGAAAAACCAAAATGCAGCTTTTGGGTAGATTTTCCTGACAATGATAATGCCCTTAACGGTGTTAACAACACATGTCCAAACCTGTATAAGGCTGGTGGTGTTTGTCCCCAAAATCAGTGCGTTAGCAGAAAAGTCCTATCTAGAAGCTGTCCAATGCTACGGGCATTTTTTGCCTATGGGGCCTTTTCCCCTAAAAACCATAAAGCTACAGATGTTAGTTAGCCCCAGTAGTAAACAGGACAGAAGTGGTTTACGTTTCTGTCGTGCTTTTGCCTAAACACATATATTCCTCTTTATTTAATAATACTGATTCCATGGAGAGCTTCAATAACTTAGTCTTTCCAGCTCAGGCTGGAAAAAAAGGGGGTGTGGTGTGTGTGTGGTGTTTTGTTGTTTTCCCTGTCAATGATATCAGTATCTTTGACGTAGATCACGTTTGATACAGATCACTCAATTTTGGGACAACCGAAACCCATTAATAGATTGGAATGAAGGCAAGATTTGACCAAATAAAACACTAGCAGGAGTAGTGTGGGACCCAGGCTTGTTTCTTGTAGCCAATAAAGTCTTACTTTCCTTTTAGGAGGTGGTAGCTTTTTTCCTGTTGCTTTGACCTATTATTTTTTGTGTTTAATACTGCGGCCTTAGTTATGAATTCTTGAATATCTAATGTCAGTACCTTTTTTAACAAATGGTATCAGTTTTTTTAATAACACCTTACCTTTTACTGAGTCTAAAGATTACAAAACCTAAGTTCTTTTCTCATTCTTCTTTTTTTGAGAACTAACAGGATATGACATTCATGTTCATACCACTACATAATAGTTTTTATAGCTTTTTAGTAATTTGGCGATCTTCACCCTTAGAAATGCGAGCATGACAGCTTGATTTACAAATACTGGTAAGCTGGCCGTTGTATCTTAAATCTCTGGCTGTTGATTATTGTTCATGTGGTAGTATCATATTAGCCTCAAATCGCTCGCATTTTCTCCTTAGGTAGAGGGACTGTAAACCATTGTATAAGCCAGATGTTGCTGGCATGAAGAGAACATGACAGCTCCTCTTCTTATTTAAGTTTACTTGCTTTGTCCTTTCCAGTGCCTCCAGTGTATATACCTGAATACTCTTTTTAAAAGGTTTATTTGTTTTAAAGGCAGCTTTTTACTTTTGCGTTACAGTACACAAGTGAGAGAAGAACTTAGGAGCGCGTTTATTCCTACTTTTTAAATTACTCTGCAAATAATTTTCCTTTTTAAGGAACTTTGTGCCATTGGATAGGAACTAGGTGAAGGTCAGGAGTTGAGTACATATTGTGTAATTAGCCACAAACTTTGTATTTGTCCTGCTTGTGTATTGCCCTCTTCAGCTCCTCTTTTTACGCACAGTGGCTTGGTGAAGAGCTCTGCTGTTCTGCTGGGTTGCAAAATATCTTAAAGATATCTTAAATACAGGACATGCTGGAGCCACAAAGGGGTTTAGAACTGTTTTAGAGGGCATCCCATCATTACTAGGGTCTGGCTTTAATGTGAGAAACCCTAAATGAATATCTAATCTTCTTTTTGGGGACAGATGTTTTATCCTCGTTTTGAAACACAGCCTTCCCTATCGCAAGTAACTGAAACAGCTATTTTGTAACTGCAGTTGGATGCTTTCCAAACAAGATACATGGCTACATCTTTCATTTTGGCAACTGGGAAACACTGAACTTGAGCCAGAGGTAACTTCGTAGTGTTTGTGAGCTAGCAATGTGTGTTACGATAATGTTACGTTATTGTGGGTTTACCTAAGTGTGTTTTATTTCTCGTGCTGAATGAAACAAGATCTGGCAAGTACAAGAGGTTAAATTCAGCATAAACAAAAATTCTCCTAGATATAAGAAACATATGTGGTAGACCATGATATGGCAGTCCTTAACCTAGCCTCAGCCTTAGATTACTTAGTCCTAACAATTGCCGTGGTTGTAAGCAGTGAAAGACACAATTTCATTGCTTTTCCGAAGAAAGGCTGAAGGAGGCAGAGGGAGGTGATCCTTCCTCTCTATCCAGTACCACTGAGGTCGCATCTGGACTACTGCTATGAATTCTAGGCTCCCTGTAGAAGTAAGGTATGGATATACTGGAACAAATCCAGCGCAGGACCAAAAGGTGATTAAGGGACTGGAGCATCTTTCGTATGAGGAGAGGCTGAGAGAGCTGGGACTGCTCAGCCTGGAGAAGAGAAGGCTCGGGGATGGTCCTACCAATGTGTCTAAGCACCTGATGGGAGGGGATGAAGGAGGCAGGCTCCTCTCACTAGTGCCCGCTGATGGGACAAGAGGCAGTGGGCACATGCTGAAACATGTGAAATTCCATCTGAAGACCAGAAAACATTTTTTTGACCACAAGAGTGGTCAAATACTGGAACAGGCTGCCCAGAGAGGTTGTGGAGTCTCCACTGGTGTGGCTAGTCAAAGCCCAGCTGGACGCGGGGCTGGGCGAGCTGCTCTGTGACCCTGCTTCAGCAGGAGGTTTGGGCTAGATGATCTGGAGAGGTTCCTTCCAACTTCAGCTGTTCTGTGAGCGCTGTAAAGAGGATTCCTATGAGTTGTAAACGTCTTTGGAACTGCTGCTTGATTTTGTGTGCTCAGGTGCTCTAGCTGTAAATGTGTAAGTAGCTAAGAAGAAAAATACCCCTCCTTCCTTTCCTGAAGGCTTTTTTCCACACTTAAACACCATTGGATAAGCTTGCTAACTTACCTGTGAAATGCTACGCTGTTTAGAAGCCAGAGCGAGTGCTCTGTTTGTCTTTTAAGCTTAAACAACTCAATGGCTTAGATTTTAGACTAATGAAAGTTTATTTTGAAGCTTGTCGCAAGAATTATGTTGTTAATGGAAAGTGTGTATGCTTAGTATGATTCTCACATAAGCGCTTTATAATGTTATGAATGCTTTATAATGCTTCAAGTGCTTTAGAAGGTTACGTGCTGAAGTCCTCAAAGTTGGTATTTCTGTTATATACACAGTTAAATTGAAGGCTGATACATAATTTTTCCCAGTTGGATAAATGTGGTGGGAAATTTTGTGGGCTGGAGCAGATTGGAAAGACAAACTTCCTGGGTATCTCCTCTTGAGAAAAATTTCCTTTGGACTGAACATCTGTTTCCCTGTGTCAAGATTAACCTTTTGCATTATATTTGCCTAACAGTTAAATCATGAATACATGCGAAACTTCTAGAGTTTTTTCTTTCCATTGTGACTATAAATACTTAAAGCAATAGATGAGCAAGTTTATAATTTGCTGTACAGTGGGAATATACATATTCAATAATATTTTATTACAGCTAGGACTGCATGTATTGGAAAAGGCAGGAGTTGTTGAAATGAGCAATGAACACTTCATTAGATGTCTTTAAGCACCTGCGTAAAACCCTTCATGAATTAAGGGTTTCATATACATGAATATGCATTTTCAGTATCTAAAAATGCTGGATATGAGCATCAGCTTTACTCTATCAGTGGGTCATTGAGGCCTGTGTGAAGAACAAACTCTTTGTATGTGTTAAACAATTGAAAGAATGTAAATATTTAGATCAATCACTTCTTATTTTGCCTCTAGTTCTGTAAGCTCCCTAAAATGTAGAAGTGTTCAGTTTGAGAGCAGCGTCGGTTCCTGAAATTCCACTACCAAAACCAAGAATACTTGTTTACTTGGCAAAAGCAAAATTGAACTCAATACTATCACAAATGTGCTCCCCCAGCCTCCATCTGGTCGAAAAAGGATCATAGAATCACAGGATCATACAATCATTCTGTGATTCTGTCATTCATCGCTGCCTACCAGAAAAATCAATAATGGATAATAATCTGAGGGCTATACCAGGGTGGGAAGCTTTAGATGCATCGGAGGATGCTGAGAATTGGCTCATGTAGTTGTAAAGCCACTTTCTGTCGTCTTTGAGAGATCGTGGCAATTGGGGAAGCTCCTGGTGAGAGGAGAAAGGCAGATGTGGAGAAAGGCAGATGCTGCACTTGTCTTAAAAACGTGAAAGGGGAATCCAGGGAATGATAGGCTAGTCAGCCTAACTTCAGTCGCTGGGAAGCTTATGGAGCAAATTCTCCTGGAAGCCATTTCTAAGCAGATGAAGGACAAAAGGTGAATGGGAAGAGCCAGGGTAGGTTTACCAAGAGAAAATCATGCCTCACCCAATTGCCTTCTATGACCACATGGTCGGCTCTGTGGACAACAGTGGAGCAGTATATGTTGTGTATTTGGCTTTTAGGAAGGCCTTTGACATGATCTCCTACCATACCCTTATAGCCAAGTTGGTGAGATCTGGGATGGACAACAAGCCAAATGGGAGTCAGCAGCGCGCCCTTGCAGAGAAGGCCAAAGGCACTCCAGGCTTGTTAGCAAGACCATAGCCAGAAGGTCAAGGAAAGACGTTCTTGCCCTTAATTTATTACTTCTGACATGACATTGGGGTAACGGTGTCCAGTTTTGGGTTCCCCTGCTCAAGAAGTACACTGACATATTGGAGTTAGCAGAGCACTGCCAAGACGAAGTTGATGCCCGTGACCTATGGTGAGATGTGGAGTGGAATGGGTGTGTTCAACCTGGCAAAGAGAAGTGTGGTACTTCTAACAGTAAGAGTAATGAGAGTAATCTTGCGGCTGTCTGCAACTTTTTGGGAGCATATGGAGAAGGAGGAGCCATACTCTTCTCAGAGTTGCGCAGCAATAGGACAAGAGGCAACAGACAAATTGGGAAATGGGAGATTCTCGGTAGATACAAGGAGAAACTTTGTGACCACGAGGCTGGTCAAATATTGGAGCAAGTTGCTGAGAGAAGTTGTGGAATCTCCATTCTTCGAGATTACGTGCTGTAATTGGACCTGCTTTGAGCAGTGGATTAGAGTAGGTGATCTTCAGAGGTCCTGTCCAACCTCAGGTTTTCTCTGACTGTATGACTGGGGAGAGCAGAGGGAACAAGATGTACACAGCTTGTCCTTGAGCTGGTTGGATGGTGATGTATTCTGCCAGGTGCCTTTAATATTTTGGGTAGCAAGCTAGCATGACGTAATGCTCAACTTTTCTTTAACACTAAGAGGAGAAACATCTTGCAAACAGCAGAAACCAACCAAGAAATCTAGATATATTTCTGAGTTTAGAGTCTGCTTCATTAGTGTCAGAGTGTTTGTAGGAAGAGTTGAAGTTGCAAGTTACTTGGTCTGAGTAGCAAATTCCAGTTGCATTAATCTTTCAACACCCTCACCCCCCCACCCCAACAGAAAAGCATTATTGGTTGGGGTGCTGAATGTGACAGCTGATGTTAATGTTGAGCGGTGGGGTGATTCATAGGAGTGCAAACTTTTAGCATGACTTCGAGCTCTTGGGTATCCTGTTGTTAACTTCAGAATGTTCTGAAATTGTCTTGAAGTTTATTGTTGGCTTCAGCTTTAAGAAAAAATTTTCTCAAGTTACCTGTCTAAATACCTACTTGGTCTATTTTAAGTGTCCCACCACTCTTCGACAGCAATTGTTCATTAGTTTTTACTTGACGTGGTGTATGAGCACCCTGCCCTGAGTAATACAAAAATGTGTACAAAAGTTTAATTGGAATTAAGAAGCTGACTTTTTGCCAACATAGCTGGGTAAAAACTTGAGTGAGAGGGATTTGATGGTAATATTAGAGCAACAGTTTTAGGTCTGGTTAGTTAAATTTGTAGGAATAACTGTGAGTTTCTTTCAGAAGTTGTGTTTAGAGCTTGTTATGATTGGAAGGAGCGTTAGCAGATCCTAACTTCATATACATTTGTTTTTTGAAATGGAAGGGTCTCGTGGCATAGTTACAAAATAACGCTGTAGAAAGGGAATGACTTGAAGTGCTAGTAGTTGCATGAAGATGATTTTTGTTGTATGCTTATGACTGAACAGGGTAGATGAGCACAATATATCGCATGAATTTTTAATCTTGCCTAGAGTGCCAAAGACCTTGCTTTGTATTCAGAGGTGCTGACAGTGTTCACAATTTAAAAAAAAAAAAAGAAGAAAAAAGGCAGTGCTCATGATTCACAATCACAATTTGTGTTTTACTTGGAAAGTACTTGAAAAATAAGTTAGGGAAAGCTGTCATATAACTTGTTGCAAATACGCAAGCAGGCTTGACAGTCCCTAAAGTAAGAGTATTGGTGATCCATAGATTAGCTTTACTAATTTCGCCAATGGAAGGAAGAGTTGAGTCTTGCAGTTGCATCTTGTGTGATGCAATTGAAACTGCTTTTTATGGTAGGATTAATCTTTTACATAGTTATATTAGCCTAGTGATTAAATAAGCTAGTACATTATATGGGAGAGCCCACATCTTTTAGCAATAGGAACTGGTTTTCTTTGCAGAAAATGGTGTAGGTAAGTAAATAGAATTTTTTTTTATAGGCAAATATAAAGTAGGAACTACAAGAAGTAGACTGCTTTCAAGCATGAAGGGATACCTAATGTTACATGTTAAATCAAAACCAGGTGTGGTGTCCCTGCTCTAGAGCTGCTCGTTTAACACTTCTGTTTTCTGGGAAAAATGGAGAGGGGATCAGGCACAAAGGCAGAAGCGAGAGGAAGAGAGAAGTACCTCCGTGCAAATTGGGAAGGTTTCGGGGTAAAACATTACCCATAGCCAAACCACTCTGTGTTGTTTTTCCAAAGGTAAGGGTACGTAAGTTCTTCCTTTCTCAGCACTTTTCTCACTGGGAGGTAATGGGAACTCAACCTAACAGCCTTTCACATGGTGAACATATGATTGAATGACCTCTAGTTCCACACAGTAATAGCTTGTGTTTGATGTAAAGCCTCTTTAGTTCTGGTACTGAGCAGTTGTTTGTTTTTGCTTCCAAAATATTTAAAGAAGACAGTTCAGTGTCTTTTGTTAAGAATGTTATTCTGGACATGGTTCTTCTCTTCTGTAAATGACATTCCAAAATAAAATATGCTTACGCTTATTCATTTTTGATTACTTACATCAGGAGGCATTGTTGCAATATCACCGTGGCTTTAAGGAGATTTTCTTTTTTCCATGTAAAATTAATATGTTAAGAATAATCCCTTTTTTGTTAAGCTTGAACCTTCATCATTGAACCTTCATCAGATGTGTGTGTGCTTGTTAGGAGGGGTACAAATCTCTCTTGAACTGCTTTATTCTCTAGGATTTGGTCATCTGTTGTAACGCACATATTCTTGAATTTACTGAAGAAAAGGGTGATAGAGGGTTGTGGTGGTGGTGTTTGTTTTTTTTTTTTTTTTAAAAAAAGGCATCAATTATGGATGCAAGGGAACTAGATTTAGCCTTAGAGGTTCAGTAACAGAGTATCCCTTGTACTTCGGTAGCCTTTTCTTTCTGCTAATACTTTGCTAGCAGTAGGATGGTAACCACAAAGTTGATTGAGAAGATACTTCACAGTGCAGCAGCCTCTTTGCCTTAAGAGGCCATGAAGTTCAATATACTGGAATTTAACATGACGATCCAGAAGCAGGGGAGAAAACACTTGAGTTGCTTACGTCTAAGAACCTTGCATTGCGGACTAGCTAGTGGGAAAAACGTGAAATGCATTTTGCCTTCGATCATGAAGGGGATGAAGCAAGGGGAGCAAAATAAGATAGTATGCTAGTAAATTGCTGCTGCTTCTACGTAACGTGAACATAGAAGTAGTCAGATATTCCCTTTGCCAGGATAAGATAAGCAAATGTATATAGGCAGTATGGACTGTGAGTTTTGTGAGGTGATCTTCCTGGGTTTGTGTGTACTTGGAAGGCATCTGCTGAGTAGCTGACTTTTTTTTTCCTCCGGTGGAGCATCACACCATTTGTTATGCCGTGCAGAATGTTAAGAAGGGAGCAGATGTGAGTTCTCCTTTCATTATATAAATACTCAGATTTTTTGAGGGGTTTTTATTTGATATGAAACTTAAAATAGCAAAATGGTATTTGACCAGTTTTAAAACCTTCACCTGTACATCATAGCATCATAGGAAAATTCAGGTTAGAAGAGGCCGCAGGAGGTCATACCATCTAGCCTCCTGCACAAAGCAAGGTCAGACCAAGTGTTTGAAAACTTGTGTAAAACATACCTGCAGCTGGAAAAAACCATTGCTCGTGTTTGACATAATTTTCTGGAAGTATTCTCCATTCTCTAGCCCTCCTCCGCTCTCCCCCCACCCCTGGTGTTGTGCAAGTCTGCAAAGCAGAAAGCTGCTTCAGGTGGGTTTTCTGTCCTGTTGTTTTACCTCCCGTGCATGACCAAGAATATACATGAAAACTGAGATTTGAAGAGGCATGAAACCCACATTAGGTCCAACTGGCCCAGGTAAGCCGTCAGTAATGCTTTTGTATAAGCTGCTGGGGTCTTGGTCTGAGCTGTAGGCTTTGACACTAAAGGATTGCTGAGGTAGCTGTCTGTCTTTTTCCTGACTTCGTTGAATGTGATCTTAATCTCCTAAGAGAGTAGCTGGGGGCAAGGAAAGAAAGATTACCTGGTGATTGCACAGCCTTTTCTGCTACAGCGGTCAGGTGCGTTCTTCCCAGTTGCTCCAGGAAAAACCACGGCTGTCAACTAAGTGTAAAAGGTGACAGGTACACGGTGAAAGCAAAGTCTTAATGCTCTGCGTGTGACTATAACCCCACGCATCTATTTAGGTCATTTGAAAAGGAGACCTTCCAAATTCAGTTTAACATTTTGCAGAAGCTGTAGCCTGTTTTGCTAATATTTCCTAATACTAGTTGGCTTTTCACTGTGGCTGAAGCTCCGCTGATTTGTTACTGCCTCTTTGTTTCTGAGGGCCAGTCTTTGCCCACCTGATACTTTGGCCTCTGCCTGATAGATTAGTCTACATTTGTTGCGGAGCAGAGTATCTGTCTTGCTGCGCAGGGTCGCTTTGATTCTGCTGACATCGTGAAAGTGCGGTAGCTGGCTGGCCCTAGTCATTCTAGACCCTACACTAAGCGACCTTGCCTCCTCACCTATTGCAGATGAATAGCAATTGTGTGATTTCCACCCTCTACTGCCACCCAAATTCATGTTCAGGTGGCAGACGCGTTGTGTGGTTTGGGTAACCTCACCAGTAGCTTTTTGCATTCTGATGAATCAGTCGTGGGTTTTGTGCCCTTTAGCCAGTTGAGGTGGTCTCCGGTTAGAGGAACTGCAGCCACTTATCCGGGAGTAAAATCCAAATTTTAGCTAAGCCAGTTCCTCTTGGTGTTCTCCCCCTGTTGTGATCATGTAATGATATGCTTTGATATTAATTGCAAAGACAGGTTTACTTCAGGTTCTTCACACTGGTATAAGCACACCGTGGCTGTCGAAGAATCAACCTGAGAAACTGCAATGTGGGTAAATGAGTTTTGCACTTACGTACTCCTTACCAAGGTGCAGTTGGTAGCCCTTTGTATTCTCACTACTTCTTTCTGGATGGAATGACATGATTCAGTTAGTTTTCTTACTGCTATATTGCTGAAGATGAATACATAAGACCAGAATTGTCGTAACGTCTAAAAAGATCCTAAAAACAGTTGGAACTCATCACCCGGCAACTTTCTCCTTGATGTGTTCGTTTAGTGGGACAGCAATTGCAGTCTTTCTCTCCTAAGTAAATTCCTTATGTTATTAGCTTCCAAATTTCAGTGAACAACGAAAAGGGACAGGTTTTTCAGGACAAGAATGCGTGCTTTTTCATTGCTGTCAGGTAGTTTTGAGTGGAATTAATTCTTTCCTATCCACAATATTAAAAAACCCAAACAAACCCCCCAAAAATCAACACACACCCCAAAAAACCAACCAAAAAAAACCCCCAAAACCCCAAACCCACCAAAACCCCATGGTTTCTTCAGTGCTTACAGTCGCTGGCAAGAGGGGCTCTGTCTGTCAGATAGTCCAGGCTAGAGGTCTAGGATCACTGATTGGCAGGGAATGTTTCAGAAGTTTAATATATCGCTTTGTATTACCGAGACAGAAGGGCGCGAGGAAGGCATTAATCATCTTTGTGCGTAGCTTGCTTTGAGGAGATACCTTTAAGGCATTCTTTTCCAGCTTTCAACTTTGAGGGTGCCCATCTTAGAGAAACAGCCACCATCAATCTGATGATCCTTTAGAAAGGAGCTAGCAGACAAAATGGACTACGCTCCCTTTATTTGATTGGGATAGATTTGCTGTGCTTTGGTTGTTCTGAAAATTACTTGCATGGATAATGGCTGACTAAAGGCTATCAGATTTGTGAGGGCTTTTTTTATTTCTGTACTGGTGAGGTCAAAATTATATATACTAATTGTTCAGGAAACCATGTCTGTTCTGGAAGTCAGTATTTCTTCAGCAGATCTGTGTCTTCTACTGCTTTATTAATTAATTCCCCAAATTCACTGAATTTCAGATCGCTTCATAGTTTGAATAAAGAAAGGTTTTTCACAGGTAAATTGTGCTTTTAAATATACCTCTATCTGATAACGTTTGTTATGGGATTTGGGTCTTAATTAAACATTATTCAAGAGTCTCTTCTGATTACACACTTCATAACTTCACAAGTTAATTGAAATACCAAATATATTAAAAGTGCCCAAATATAAGCAACTGACAAACCTTCAAACCAGCTTACTCGATTCATCTATTTTTCAATGAACTAATGAACAGTGGTGATATTTTTTCTTTTTTTTTTTTTCTTTTCAGAAATCCTTTTCTGAAAACTTCTTTTTTTCAGATGCTTAAAGTTGGTGGGGGGGCGGAACGGGGAAGTTTTATCAGTACCTGCCCATTCTGGCTGTGCTTACAACCCAAATCTGGGGCTTAATAATATTTGTCTAATTCTCGTACAACTCCCTGTGACAAGATGATCATCAAGTATTGAATAAGCATTAAAGGAACTTAACTCCTTGCAACTCGGTGACGTTAAGTGTTCGCACGCACTCAGTGGACCCCAATGCAGAGCAGCACCGGTTTGCTTTACTCACCTCCTGTGGTGGTTTACGTGACTCTGTCTTGGTTCGTATGCCTTGGCTAAGAAGCGCACGGGCAGTCTTGGCTGCGTTGTATCTCAAGTCGTTGTAATGGAATTCCTTCTAACACATTTTTGCAGTATCTGCTATTAAAATTGCTTTATATAGTAAGCATATTGATAAAACCGCATAACCTAGTAAGTGTTAATGGAGGTGGGCTGTACAGTTGGAGATTAGTACGTGAGTGATTGTATGAGAGGCGGAGAGTAGCATACTGCATATTTGGTTGAGAAGTAGGTAGTGAGTGTTTACTGGGACTCTGTCTTGTGGCATTCCCTGGTGAAATAACATTTAATGTGTGTATGCTAAACTTCTGTCTAATTATGTTATTGTAAGGTATAAGTCTGGGAACTTTTGCAGTACAATAAAAAATGGGAATCGTAGTGCAAGCAAGTGTGTACGATGTAACATTTCAACAACATTGTTAGAATCAAGAGGGTGTAAATCATCCAATTAAGAATTTCCTTAGAGTCGTCAGCTGTTGGTACTTGGTTTCACAAATGCCAAGAGTGGACTATTTACTATGGCTTTTATGTCCAAGTTAAAAGTTGAAGGAGCATACTTGAAAATCCTTTCCTGATAAGAAGGGGAGGAAAAATACAGCCATTCATTTTTTTTTCAAGGTGGATGAGACTTGAATTTTGCAGTGAATTTTTGACCTATCACATTCTCTCTACTCAGGAAGGCAAATGCATTATCTTTTCAGCTTTCCTCTGTTACGACTAATCATAATTTAAAAGCAGCCTTTTCATCTTCAGCTTCAAAACCTGTGTTCACTTTATTTTCTTGTACTTCTCAGGATCTTCAGGACTCTGGTTCACAAAGCTTGTTCCATGCTGAGGTCGTAACTTGAGAGACTCTAAAACAAAAGTTAATTTCTGCTAAGTAATCTGGACTGTTAGCAAATGCTGTGGCTTCAAATTAAAAGAATAGCTCAAAATAGGGGCAGCAGACTACTTAAGTTTTCCAGAATTCTTTGCTTTCACAAGAAATTTACTCAAACCTCTGCCCGGGGTATAAATGCAAGTTAAATGGAAGGATGCACAGGTGGCATTGGCCTCATGCAACAATTTGTGTGACCCAGTCTTCAAGTATACGTTGGGGCAGTGTTTTGAGGTACGAATGAATAATAGTTGGCTAGCCTTTTACTAGAGGTCCGAATGCTTACTAGCATCACTAATACAAATGTTAGCTTAGGTTGATGTGGGATGAAACTTGCACGTTTTTGGAATCGGAGAAAAAAGATGCACTTCCCCCTGTGGCCAAAGTTAGGTGTGGAAGTTGCTAACACCAGGAATAGCTTGACTTCAAAGTGGCTAAAAAACAATACAAAACACAACGTGGAAGTCTGGCCGGTGCATACGCACTAAGCTTGTTTTAACGCTGGCAATAATTAAAGGGTTCTCCTCGGACCGGGTGTCCAGCACTGAACTCTGGTTCTTGTTATATGTCCTTCTTTCAGCTGCATGTGAACCTTATTTGTTTAAGGAGTCCTGCTTTTGAATCCTGGGATCTCTCTTCAGTTGATTAAGCTGTCTGTAGGAGCTCAGAGTATGAGGTATTGAGAGGTGCCCTGTTAGATTTCTAGGTGTGTGGATGCTGTAGTACATAGCGTGGCTTCTTCTTGCCTCCATTGCAGCATCTGTGATTTACTTGCTGTGCTATATTGTGCAGCAGATGTCAAAGCTCCGAATGTTCCCAGATGACCTGTGAGGATCACTAATAAGGTCCTGGCCTGAAAGAGCACTGAGACTGAATTAGCATCGTCTCTATCTTCTGGACCTGGGGTAAATCTGTTAAACTTTTACTCACTGTAGGAAGGTACGATACAGTTGTGCAAGTGAAAAGCCGAGCATTTGTAGACCTCGGTTATTAACGTGTTTTTCCATTCACGGTTGAAGGCTGGTTCCGTGCAACTCTGTCCTCTAGAAAGTAGGAACAAGCTTGGCAAAAATGCTGTGGCACCCAACAGGTAAGACAGAATAAACTGGCATTCATTAGGAGTGGAGGCAACATTCGATAGTTACATGCTCGCTACATCAGAATGAACATACCTATGTTTCTGAAGCATTTGTTGGAATTCTTTCCTCTTATTTTTCAGATTGAGTTGTACCTTTCCTGGCTGCGCATTCAGGGATAAAGGAAAAAAGGGCATCATATCTGATCAGTGACAGTTACAGGAAGGGCGAGTATCTGTATAAGGTTGGCCCTTTGTTTTGAGTTGTGCCCAACTGATCTTAACCTTCTTGGCTAGATCCATACGTAAAGCTTCTACAAAGTGTTCAGAGTAAGGACAAAGAAAATACACTGAAGAATGAAATGCTCTAGCGGTCTGCAAAATAAGTTCTTGGTTAAAAGGAGCGTCCATCCTCCTTCTGATCATGTTGATAGCTAGAAGCTGTCTTATTACACGTTGTTTCTGTGTTTGAGCTAGTCTCCCTGTACCTTTTAGAAGATTCATTTAGGAGAGATGCTGCCTGGGTGTTTCAGATGACGATTGTGATGAAGGAAGTAAGCGTGAAGATCATAGTTGAAAGACAACAAGAGAGAGGGTGGATGTGGCACTGTTTTTTTCACCGAAGGGTTTGTATCATCAGCTTTACCTCTCCCTGGTCTGTGTCAAGAGTTACAGGCAGCAGTGTGAGAACCATGCCAGGTATATTTCAGTTTACGTGGCAGAATTTAGGAATTCTATAAATCATATTTACTTTTCAGAAGAATAGTGATGAGTTAAGTATTTCTAACTTGTAAAAAAGGTGTTAAAGTAATTATTTCTTCTCCAGAGAAGTTAGTTTAGAAGAATAACCAAAGCAGCCCAAATGAGCAGTTTTATTACTGATACTTAATGTGACACTGGAGTAGGCTGGGGTGACTGGTGTTGGAATGGAGGTGTAACTCAAGGTGAGCAACGGACTTCCAAGCCTGTGGCGTACTGTGTTTGTGCAGAAGTTGAAAACCTGGAGCCGGGGTGTGTTCTCCTTGACCTGACGAGCAATGTGCTGTCCAACTTGACCTCTTCTGAATGCTTGACCTTGCTGGATGAATTTGAAAACTCTCGTTTGCATCGAGAGAATTATGTGATGGAATGGCTTTGTTTCTCTGCATAGTTATCGTAACAAAACTGTTGTAGAGCAGAACATAGCAAAAGTATAGTTTGAGCTATCCTTGATATAGTCAAGTATATTACGTAAATTATTTGGCAACATATACATGTTGCCCTGAATAAAAGTCTGAAAATGCGTAGTTGAAGAATTTTGTGCTGAAATACCCGAAGGTGATAATGCAGAGCTGTCTGTGCATCTGTTAGGCTTTCCTTGTGGTACCATTGATAAAAGAAGCAGTTGTGGGTGAAGGTGAAGACGCTCTCCATTGCACTGTACTAGACATGCTCTCTCCATTTGCCTGAAAGCGTAGCAGAGAATTTATCTGAATAACACTTCTGTGTTACCCTTCTTTAAGAAACTGAAGACCTTTAAATGAAATAACTCCCGAGCTGTCATACCCTACCTGGTCATAACAACAATTAAGATTCTTTTGCTTAATTAGTGTTTGTTATCTCTTACTGACTCGTGTGCTTGTCATAGCCCGGGGTGGCTTTCTGACGTGATGGCAATTCAGTATGTAAGATTCTTCTGTGGATTAATGTATGTGTGACAGTGTTTCAGGAGCATTTCTCCCAGTATTGTAGTGTTCTGGATCTCACTTGAAATTCACCTTTGATTCCTAAACATCAAAGCACTAATAATAATAATAATGGAAAAAGACAGGGTTTAACTCAGCTTCTCAAGCTGTGGAATAATGAAGCACTGCCTATGTTGACAGGATTATTTGACTTCCTCGTTCAGGTATGTCAGATACTATGCTTCTCATGAGGCTTTTCAATAGTCCGTGTAGAGACTTTGCTTTTATTGTATTTTAAGATATTCAATTATCTTAGAATATGCATAGAAACTGTCCTCTTATAAGCTGTTCTTCAAGTACCTGTTGGTTCATCAAGCTTCTGTGATTAGAAAATGGATATGTGCTTTTAAACCTGTGTGTTCTGTGAAAGATAAAAATCACCGACTGCGAACTCATCTAAACTCATAGAAACCCTTAACATCTCATGAGCAACTGGAGGAGACATCAATGTGTAGTGCAGTATAAGGGCTGACTATGGCCATATCAATGTCAATTTAGTGTGATAGCTTGTAGAAAACACTGTAAGCAAAAGGTTTTGGGGATCAATGGAGGAATAGAGGGCAGAAAATGCTCTTTGGTTTTCTTTTGTTGTCATGGTGAACTTTCTGTCGTCTTGACGCTGGGTGAGGAGAGAAAAGGGTAGGTGCTTGAGGGTACTTTTCTGTTCAATATACCGTACCCCGTGGGTTGGTTGTTCATTTTTCATGATGCACTAGTGTTTTTTTTTCCTGTGGAGGTATATAGTTTTTGAAGGAGGTGGCACCTTCACTAGGAGCAATGAAGTAACTAACCACAGCAAGATATCAGATACTAAACAAATTAAAAATGTCAGATACTGTCAAATGAAATATCCTAGAACTAAATTCCATGAGACGATAATGCAATATGTTCAACACAGTTGAGAGAAAACTAGAAAACCCAGTAAAATTTCATTTTTCAGCTTAATGATGAAGGAATCTATAATTTGGAAGCACAATTTCAGTTTCGCAGTAACCTCCTTTGTGTTGCAAGATCTGAACTGTAGGATTTTGAAGGTCACCAAAAGGCTCTTTTGGGGAAATTAGTAAGAATCCCAGCGATTTGCTTGGAAAAGGAGCTGAATAGGCAGTTACGTTCCATCTGCTCACGCAAGAAAGAACAGACTTGCTAAGAGATGTTTAGCTCCGAGCGGCACGGCATTATGAAAACCATAAGCAAGCCAATCTGTTGCATCAGGACGTGAAACCTGGTATTTTAGTCACAGAATGGGAGCAGTTGGAAGGGACCTCTTGAGTTCCTGGCTCTAGCCCCCGTGAAAAGCAGGGCTACCTTGGAGCATGGAGACTTCACAACTTGTCTCAGCAATCTGTTTTGATCTATGGCTACCATGATGGTGAAGCGTGGTGTTATTTTGGTGGGTTTTTTTTCTTTTCTCGCAGTATCTAATTGGTATTTCACTTGCTGCCATCTGCGCTGCTTTCTGTGCCTCGTGCTTTCAGTGTGCACCTCCAAGAAAAGTCCTATTCTGTCTTTACCTTGCCATTAGATAGCTGTAGGTCCTCTATCTACCCTTAGCTTTCTCCTTTTAAGACTGATGGAAGCATTCATCACATTGAATTAAAAAAATTTCCGGATAAAAAGCATAGGTGTTCTAGGAAATGTCTTCATCATAGCTGCAGTGGAGAGCCCCTAGCAGCTATAGGAACTTTGGCATCGTAGACTTGTTTGTCACTGTCAGTTGAATAAGAGAAACCTCCTTAATAAAGTATTTATAACAAAATAGGCTGAAGTAGTTATTTAAAATAGTTAATGCCTTTTGTGTGTTGTCAACAAATGTGTGAGTAAAAAGAATCCAACATGAAACCAGTAACAAAACGAATAGGCTTTGCTATTTGAAAGGAAATAATTTTTATCTACAACTTTTTTTTTTGTTCCTCTTTTGGTCTGAAGCAAATGCAACGTCCGGAAGACAGTAGAGTTATGTCAGGTGTTAGTAATGAAGAGTAGCTCCTGGCTTCCTATTGATATTACTCTAATTCAGTTATTTTATGGGGGGTTGGGGGGTGGTTTAAAGTAATTTTGATCATGTGCCTGAATTTTGAAAGATGAAGTTGTTAAACATGGCTGAGAAGTATTTCGTAAGAGCCGTTTGATTGCTGGCCTGTTTGCAGCATGTGAAATTTTTGACAGAAATCTCGATTGATTCTTCCATGTTCAATCATGTGTTCATTACAATGGTATTTCCTGAGCAGCTGGGCTTGCTTAGCTTTGGAGCTAAACCAGCAAAAGCAAGGAAGTGAATTTTCCAACCCCCTTTCCCCCCCTTTTTTTTTTTTGCGTGTTAGAAAATTATGTTAATTTTTTTATCCTGTTAATGAAATGGCATGGAAACCATTTGAATAATGGGGGAGGGCAAGAGCAGAAGTGGAGGACAGGGAGGAAACGGCACATTTTATAGTCTGGTGAAAGGGCTGCCTTCAGGAATGAGCTTATCCTTTCAGAACTAGTCTAATCAAAATTCATAGATAGAGCTGCGTTTCCTCATGGTCTCTGAGTTAATAAGTGCTTCTGTTTCAGGCAGGTCTTCTGAAGTGGTAAAAGATGAGTCTCCTACATTAAAATTATTTGGTAGGTCTTCAGATAATAGCCAGGTCATTTGTCGTAATGCTTCTTACCAGCAACATGATGTAAAAAGTAATATGTGAAATGGTATATCTATAAGGGAGAATTTGTGTACTGTCTTACTGCATTGAGGCAAATACATATATTTTAAAAGTTACTGTAAGATATGTCTTTCATCAGTGAAAAAATACTGTTCTTCAGGTTTTAATCTTGTGTTCAAGTAGTATCTTTGTCTATTACTTAGACGCAGACTGAACATACAGAAATCTGTGGAAAGGACTGGAGCACTGGTACTTCATAGCATTTTTCAGCCGATGTAGACTTGTGTTTCAGATTTCTGCCTCCTGCCACCCATCACCTACTTAATAGTCTTGCAAATGTGGAAGGAAACAAGTTGAGCCCTTTCAGCTTCCTTGGCTGCTGTCTCGCGTTGTTGCACCTTCAGTGTATTAAGACTTGAAAATTGTCCACTGTATTGTGATATTTTAATGCCTAAAAATGTATGCAGAGTTGGTCCCACAGGCTCTTAAAGAGTTACGGAAAAATCTGTGTCTGTGGCGCATGATATGTGGTCTGTCGTGTCGGAGGAGATTATTGCGGCGCTCGCAGATGCTCGTAACTTGATTTGTTTCTCACTTCTAACCTTGCCGCACAGTTGCGAAGACGGATACGGGAGAGCAGTGGACTGCGCTCTCACACCCGATGCATGCCGAGGTAGAGGCCCGAGTGCTGTCTATGCTGCGAAGGTGGCAGAAAGCTTGCTGCTGATGACTGCTGCCGTTGACGTAGTAGTAAGCACCGTCAGCTCCCCGTCCGCCAGCAGCCCCTTGATAGAGCGGGGCCAGAAAGAACATGGTCATGGTGTGCCTGTGCTCTTCTAGGATGCCTGGCTGATGGTCCTGTACGAGCCAAAGATTGCCAGAGGTCTCTGGAGCACTGTTTTTGTTTTTTATTCTCCCCCCCGCTTTAAACTTCCCGTGTCCTGCATTATTTTTGATGAGTCAACTCTGACAGACTCTCAGGCCTTTGATTAGCTAGGTTGTACATACGAGCAACTATTATCTGTCGCTGTGCGGATATCTTAAGAATTATTTTCTGGTCTAATTCTAGCCCTAATTTTCTTCCCTTCTTCCAAATGCATGGTCGTAGTTCCATCCTCTTTGGTGGCCGTGCACGGAGCGCACTGAGATACAGGTGCTACAGACAGAAATGTAAGTAATCCTGTACTTGACACAAACATTCATACTGCATCGTGTAACTTGCTGAAGCCAAAGAAAAGGGGGCAGTGATGGACAAGAGAAAGGCTTGTTCAATAGAATTTATGAAGGGCAGAACTAGGTGAGAGCTGCAAAAGTGGCAGAGCTGTAAAGCTAAAGGTAGCTGTGCAGGTATAGCTGCTGGGTAAATGGAAACTTTCGCAAGCTGCGTGTGAATTGAACCTGTTTAGGTTTGCTGGCTCGCGTGGTTCGTTTTACCACCCTGTTTTATGTACTTCAGTGCCCCTTGGGTCAGTATGTAGTTTTCGTAAAAGTACCAACCCCAAACCATCATCTTTATTTGCTAAACCTTTTTGGCTTCTTAGCTCCAGGATGGCTTGAAAACGCTACTAGTCAAGTTGATTTCATGTTACATTATTTTTACTACTGTACTACATTTTTGAAAACGGGAGCTTTAAAAAGCTTCAGCAAATGTTAAGAGCTTTTGCAGATATCGTGATTTGTTTAGTTACAGAATGGCATTACGCAGACTTTTTAATGCAAGTCTTCTGTAATGCATGGATGGCTTATTGAATACAGTAACTGGAGGGTTAGAGCTCTGAGCGGTTTCCATCCATCTGCTTTTGTACTGAATCGGAAGGCAGGCTTGTGTAATTCCATTACAAAGTCATAGGCTTAGCATGCAGATGCACTTGATATATGCATACAAAATAGACAATATATGTGATATATATAACTGCAGATATATATAGTTCTGGAGTAGGCTTATGTTTGGGTGAAAACCAGCACTCTCTTTCTAAAACTGTCAAGGGGAGTGTAAAGTTGTAACTGCACCACAAGCCTCTCTTCCCTGAGATACGTTCAATTTGAGAACATGGAATAGCTGTATCCCGAGCGATACCTGTAGTACAAACGATACGTGTAGTACAAACACCATAGCTGAGAGCTTATCTGTTACCTACCTATAGATGAGACCAGATTCTACTCCTCGTTATATTCCTGTTCTTTACTTTCTTCTTCTTTACTTTACTTACTTCTTCTTCATTTTCTTGCCTACAGTTAAAAAATCAGGAGTCAAATATATGGTCTATATTATTACACTTAATTTTGCAGGGAAATGTTGCATACCTGATTAAAACATTAACATATTTATCACTAGTCAAAAGTGTAGCCGCTAGCACTCAGGCTGCTCAGTTAATAGATGGCTGTGCCAATAACAGGTGTCATAGCATATTCCTCTTTCTTACATTGATAGTTTAAAGTTCATGCTTTGAGGAGTACATTTTCATTAAAACTTAAGCCTCTGAATTCATGGCACTCAAGAAGTCTGTGTAGGCTTCACACAGGATAGTAATGTGACTTTAAGTACTCAACTAGCTTGTCATTAATGACAAATTCATATTCTTGCAGTATTTATTATAGGAAAGTTTAGCCAAAAGTGGTTTCTTGAGTTCTGATACGTATGTTTTCCTCGCTTGCAGTGCAGTCTCTTCCAGTGCATAAATGATTTGAGGTGAAAAGCAGCCTGCCTAAAACTGAGTAACACGGGATAGCTAGCAGGCATCTGGAAATCTTCCTGCTTCGTGAGGTACTGAAACACCAGCTGCAATAAGCAAAAGTTGCAATCCTGAGTTTGAGGGACTGAACTGTGTATTGATGCTGCCTGTCAGAATATTTTACTGTGCTCAAGAGGAGGGTTAAAGGAAATATATGATAGTCTGAGTTAAAAAGCACTTACCTCGTAGAAAAAAAAAAAAAGAATAATATCCAAAATGAGGTAAGGATTTTTTTGAAACTTGTACTGTCTCTTATCGAGACAAGCATGGCTTTTATATTTATTAGCTGAGTATTTAAGATGAGATTCTGAAGTCACATTGTACATCTAGGTGTTGAAGGAACGTGTGGACGAGGCACTGCGGGACATGGTTTAGTGGGCATGGTGGGGTTGGGTTGGTGGTTGGACTTGATGATCTTACAGGTCTTTTCCAACCTTAGTGATTCTGTGATACATGAACTTCGATTATTGTTAGCAGCCCCCTAAGGGAAGGCTGCTTGTGTAGAAAGATGAGTTATCTTCTAGCTTATTCTTATAGAATCACAGAATCGTTTAGGTTGGAAAAGCCCTTTAAGATCATCAAGTCCTACTGTTAACCTAACCCTGCCAAGTCCACTACTAAACCATGTCCCTGAGCGCCTCATCCCCACGTAGTTTCTACGGTTTGTGTTATTTTTGCCTGCTCTGCTGCTTCAATGAAGTTGCATAGCAGCGAAAGGCTGCAACTCTTCTCACAGATGACATGATCTAAAAAAACCCTTTATTTATAATGGGAAGATGAATCTTGTGGACTTAATTCTCCGGATGCTTATTTGTTTAGTGCGAAGATGGCTTAGGACTATCCTGTTTTATTCAGTAGAAATCCAGCTGCAGTCAGGTGTTTTGTTTTTGTTTTTAAGCTGAAGAGAAGCAGATGGATAGGCAAAATATATTAATTGTAATGGCTCCAGCAGCTTGAGGGCAGAAATCGGAAGGATAATCTTAGCCATGCAGAAAAACGGAAGGCTTTTTGTGCTTTTCCTCTTTAAAAAATGCCTTTTGTTCTGTTAAGTAAATTGCAGTGGTGAAATCTGCCACATTTGGGCATCAGAAATCACATGCAATTTGGAATTTGCCTGAAGCAGATAATAAGAGAATTTTTGAACCCTATCTTTAGCGTGTATCATGGTTTAAAAAAAATCATAATTGATTTAACTCTTGAATATGTTTCCCATTTTCCCTTAACTCACCTTAAATGAATGGGTATGAATCAAAGATCCTTCATTCATTGTATTTACATTACAGTCTAGTCTCATGAACTATGAGACTTTTTAGGCTCTCAAGTGCCTCAATAGGTATCATTTATGTGAAAGGAAGTACTAAAATCCGCACTTGGAAATTAAAAGGGAAAGTGTTGTAGACTGTATTATCCCATATGGCACGATAGCCCTGGCAATAAGACACATCACCTTCCCGGAGTAGCGATGCCCACCTTCCGAAGTTTGAAAGCATCCTGAGTTTTCGTGAGGAACCGCTGTTGCCGTTGGTAGGATTTCTGTTTAGGTGCCGAGACCTTTGCCTAAAAACAGCTCTAGCTTTCCAGGATGAGTGCTTCGTACATGTATGTAAGAGCTTCTATAACACTATCTATTCTTTTTGTATTGGCTTTTCTTGAAGCAGTTAACCAGGTGAAGCTGATGCCTGGTATCCTGTGACCCCCCTCGGAGATCTCTGCAAAGGATGGGAGGCATATTTAAGTCTTACGGGCTTTGAATGGGCTTGCTGCAACCTCATTTTCCCTTAAATACAGACGTGCAAACGTTTTATTTCTCTCTTGGTGAGAGAAAGACCAATGATGGAGTTGCATTTTTTTACTGCACATCCCATCACCCTTATTCCCTTTCCTGCTCAGCATCCAGTGTTTATAGGACAGGAATGTGATTTCATTGACAGTAAGATCATTATGGGTAGGAAATGCTGACTTCTCGCTGGTACCTCCTATTCTCTGTATTGTTGTGAGACGTCTCTGTTCTTCATCTTAGTGAAGAATTGCCTAGAGTGAATTCAGGCCTGTTCTAATGGACAAGTGTGTAGTGACAGAAGAACACAGATCAGTGGCTTAATGCAAACCCCGTGGCTTGAGAGAGACCTTGAGTTTGGTCTCTGTATTGCTGGGACCCTGCAGCACAATGTTGTTCTCGTCCAGATGCCTTCTCTTGTTTCCGCGTTGAACACTGATCCGTAATGACAAACAGCGGATGGAGCACAGTATCTCTGGAAGAGAACAGTGAAATCACATCTGAATTAATGCAAGAGTTGTTCAGGTGACCTAATTTTGTCTTCCACAATCAACTTGTTAAAGGCACAACTGCTTGGAATGATACTGTGTGTCTAAGGTTTAACCTGCAGCGTGCAAAAACCTTCAAGTTTAGGTCTGTTTTTCTTACAAAGAGATGGTGAGAGCAGTGAAGAGTTGAATGACTGGAAGTTGTCCAACAAAAAGCAACGAATAGGCATATAAACAAGGAGCATCACGAGGGTTGTGCACTCCTAAAGCTCTCGGCAAAACAGGCTAACCTGTCAAGGCTGTCTCGGGATTGAAATGTTAATGCTCAGATGCTACCAATGTATATGGGGCATATGTTTCTCCTTGTCTGGGCTTTTACGTTTGAATGGTGATTGCGTTGAATCTGCTGGTGGGCTGTGAAATCCTCGTAAGGAATGAAGAATAAGGAATTCAAGAACTATTCAAGAGTCTTCTTGCAAAGAGTTCTTAGGAAAAGAGAAAACGCAGAGCCTATTTTACATCGCTTCTAATGACTTAAGAACTGTTTGCTTTATAGAGTCAGTACCAGTAATATTAGTTGGTTACAGTAAAGTTGCTTTACAGTTGTTGGAGGGTAGTAACGCTTCTCCTCCCAGCACGGCTGTCTCCGGGGTTGTTCATGTTCACCAGTCAGCGCTGTGTGCCGGTGACCCGGTCAGCAATGCTGTGAAACTCCACTCAACAATATCATTCCGATTGGGGTGCTGTATTCACAGGGCTCCCTTTGTGCTTTTTCTGATCATCTTAGTTTTTGTCCTTTTATTTTAATCTGGAGTATTTAATTTGTTGGCTTCCTTTCAGCGGTGCACAGTGTCTGGCTGCAGATGCAGCTGGTACTGCAGCACTGTGGTTTTCAAGTGAAGCAGGCTGTGCCAGGCAGAAGTCCACGTCAAGATCGCTTGAAGCATTTTAAAGGTGTATTTGAGACATCCGTGTTAGCTGTGTTTCACGGTGTGGATTAAAATAAGCGATGGGGTTTTGTTGCTGAAAATTGTGAGACTCTAAATCACAGTGGAGCGCTTCTCTTGCGTGGAGGATGTTGATGCCTTTTAAGCCATCAGGCTGGGTTTTGCTAGTTTGCTGGCAATGTTGTGAGATGAGCCGACGTCCTGTGTGAAAAATCAAAATATTACCTTGCACATATTCAAGAGGCTTTACGTTGCCTCTGGAGGTGCACTGGGGTTTGGTTTTGTTGCTGAAGAAGATCTTCAAAGTAGTGCAGATAGGCTTGACCTCGGCAGTAGGCTGAAAAGTGGCAAATACGACCCTTCAATAGCTATGTTGAACGGGGGATTTGCACAGTACTGCTTTCCAGTGTAAGTATCTTGGAGGGACAATGCGATGTTGTCAAGCACAGTATTTTGGAGGTGTTTCGTGTACTTGGCAGAAGGTGGTACAGCGATTTGCAATTTTTGAGTTGGGTGGAATAAATGAGGGGCACGCACTCTTGTGTCATCAGGTCCTGTCGCTGAAGCCCCGTATTTATCGTGCGTGTGCGTCATGCTCTCTGCTTCCAGCTGCCCGCAGAATAAGAGGTAACCGGGAGCTGCTGCCGAGGGCCCTTCAGGACACACGGCGTAGGCTTTCAGCCAAATGAGTTGTTTGGCTTGGCTGCCCTGACTCCTGGCTGCTCTTGTCCCAGGGCCTGAGGGACTTCTCCTGTTCTGGGACCGGATCTGTGCTAATTGCAGGGCGGGAGGAGTAGTAGGGCGGGAGGAGTAGTAGGGCGGGAGGAGTAGTAGGGCGGGAGGAGTAGTAGGGCGGGAGGAGTAGTAGGGCAGGAGGGAACGCGCTGCCGCTGCTGCTCCAGCCGCCCGCCCTCAGCCCGCCTGGGTTGGGTGCGGCGAAGCCATGCCGTGCGTGGGCTACGAGCAGAATCCCTTGGGTTAAGGCATTGCGTAGGCTTCCGTTGTAATTTTGGGGCTCTTAGAGAATATTCAGTGAATTATGATTTATGCTCCGAGATAGCTGATATTGTATGGCCGACTAGTGATGGGTTTCTTAAAGCTGGAGCGGTTTCTCTGTCCGGTGGTGAAGAGCGATGACAGGGCCTGCAGGTGATGGTCTCTGGGCACCCAGCGAAGTCCGTAGCCTTCCGATAACTCTTACTCACAAGCAGTTGCAGGGTGGCAAATTGTGATGAGTAGCCAGCTGAGCTGAAGCGACACAGCCACCTCCGAGGGTGATTTTTTACTACCTGTAGAAGAGCTGTTGCAGCATGTAGAAGAGCTGTTGCAGCATCCCCATGGCTGTAACTCTTTCCCCCGCCCGGCTGACCGCAGCACAGCCTCCGGACCCCGGCCCCGAAGGCGGGCGAGCTCCCGGGCAGCCGCCCGGTGGGGAGAGGCGCGGTGCGGTGCGGTGGGGTGGAAAGGGGCGGGGGGGGGGGGGTGATGCACCGGAGAGGGTTGGAGGAATGCGCCGGCTATTCGTCTGCGCTTAAAAGTGGTTCCTCTGAAGGGGTCTGCGGTGCCGGAGGATGAAGAATGGCCGGTTCCACCCCGGTGAGGAACCTGCCTTCCTGCAGCGGCGCGCCGGAAAGCGCGGCCCGGAGTCGGTTGCGGGAAGCGATCGGTAAAGTCGATGCCCGAGCGCTGCGCTGCCTTCCAGTGCCTCCCTCCGTATTTGGCGTTCAGGCAGGTGTGTCTCGCTGCTTTTTACGTTATTATTCCTGTATTTCTCATCAGACCTATTTTTTCATCCCAGGTTCAGCTCCCCCCCCTCACCCCCTTCTAAAAAGACACGTTGGAAATGGCCTTTCCCATGTCAGAGAAATGGGAAAAAATCTACTCTCCTTCTATGGTAGTGAACAAGCGTTTAGAAGGAACTGCCAACTGTCTTCAGGCTGGGCAAGCGTGAGCTCCTCTTGGCTTCTTCTTAAGACTTCATCTCCAGGGCTGGTCTCGGACAGGTATCTGCTGAAGATCACTGTACAAATCTATTCTGTGATGAGTAGAGCAGAGATGAATAGCGAATGTTGATTATTCAGTGTTAAAGACGACAGCGTCTGTCATACCCGGAGAAGCGAGTTAAATCAGCGGCAGTTCACTGTGTTCCAACTGGTAGTCGATCCCCAGCATGTGTTGCGGGATCCTGGTGTCAGCGATTAAAAAAATGCGTGTGGTAGCTGGAACCCGAGCACCCTTTATTCCTGGGTGCAGCTGCTGTGAGAATACAGCCTGGAAATGTTCCCCAGGGCATCCCCTGCCCTGCTCGTGCCACCCGTGTCTCCCAGGCTGGAACCGTGGTGCTTGTCTGGGGAGCACCCAGGTAGGGGTGTTTGCCTTCTCTCTGTTCTCTCCTCTCTGGTTTTTGAAGCTGTCCTGGGAGTGAATTGCCTTGATAGCTTTGGGGTTCACTTCTGTTTGAGTTATGCTTTTGCTTTCCTTCTTTTTTTACACATTTACTGCTTTTCAGCCTCACAGAAGATGTTTGTAGAGTTGGAAGGGATGTACAAGGCAGGTAGCTTTTGAAGCTTGACTTTTCAAGCATATTATGCATGGAACCTGGAAACCTTATTCCTAATATTGTTTAACGTCCGGGGTCTGCCTTCATGGCTTACTAAGGACTTTTTTTCATGCGGACATCTGTTGGTTGGTCATGTCTTCAGCATCCCTGGTCTGGATTGCTTGAGAATGGGTGAGCTGGGTGCCAAAGGAACGCTTACCACACTGTCCTCCAGCTTTGTAGAAGAGCCAGGTTCTGTTGAAACCAATGCTTGGGAAGGGTATGGTAGGTCAGGTTTTTTGCATGATTAACCCTAGAGGGATGTGGCTTTTTAATTGTGCGAAGCAGTCCGGTTAATGAAGATTTATTAAGGACAATCACAGTCAGCGCAGATGAAAAATAAATCAACTCTGGCTGATTTTTGACTCCCCTGTGTCAAGAAGGCGGTGTTGCCCTCGGTTCACCCTGCAGCCATGATTTTGGGATGCACGGGGAGGGGTGTCTGCGTCTTGGTCCAGCTTCACCGGCAGCGCACACCTTGCCCTTCCCTAGGCCTGGCTAAATCCTGGGACTGTTGGCTGGGAAGCGTGCGGTGCCGCTACCCCGCTCCCCTTCGGAGGGCAGGTTTGCCCCTCACTACAAGAAAGACATCGAGGTGCTGGAGCGTGTCCAGAGAAGGGCGACGGAGCTGGTGAGGGGTCTGGAGCACAAGTCTGATGAGGAGCAGCTGAGGGAACTGGGGTTGTTCAGTCTGGAGAAGAGGAGGCTGAGGGGAGACCTCATCGCTCTCTACAACTGCCTGAAAGGGGGTTGTGGGGAGGTGGGTGTTGGTCTCTTCTCCCAAGTGATGAGTGACGGGACTAGAGGAAATGGCCTCAAGTTGTGCCAGGGGAGGTTCAGGCTGGATATTAGGAAAAAGTTCTTCACTGAAAGGGTTGTCAGACATTGGAAGAGGCTGCCCAGGGAGGTGGTGGAGTCACCATCACTGGAGGTGTTCAAGGAACGTGTGGATGTGGCATTGTGGGATGTAGCTTGATGGGCATGGAGCTGTGTGGTGTTGGGTGGGTTGGTTTTTGGTGTGTTGTGGTTTGTTGTTGTTGTGTGGTGTGGTGGTTTGTTGGTTTTTTTTTTTGTTTTGTTTTTTTTTTTTTTGGTTGGACTTGATGATCTTACAGGTCTTTTCCAACCTTAGTGATTCTGTGATTTGGAAGAGGGGACACAAGCGGGGCAGCAGACCCTGCTCCTCCTCCCCCCCGCCTCCCCTGGCTGCCACCACCCCCCCCGCGCGTCGTGCCTCGCCGCTTCCCTCCCGCTCCTCGGCGGGCGCCACTCCACTCCGGCGCTTGGGCGAGTCCCGGCTGCCGCCGCGGCCGAGCGCTGCCCGCCCGCCCCGCCGCGCCGCGCTGCCCGCCCAGGGGCGTGCGCCTGGGGGCCGGGCGCTGCTGCACCCGCTGCGCTCGGGCACGGCGGCGTTTTCGTTTCCACACGGGCCCCCCCTTCCAGCCCGGCCGGGGCCGCGGGCTGGCGCTGCCCGCCTCGGGCCTCCGCACGGGTATTAATCGGATTCACCCGGCGTGAGGGAGAGAGGGGGGGGAAAGAAAGGACGCAAGATCCGCGAACGTGCAGCCGTGCTGTAAACAATGCAGCTGGAGGCTGCCGCTGCTCTAATCCCTTGAATACCGGACCGCGCTTCTCCCCAGCAATGCATTTCGGGATCCGCAGGAGGATGCGGGCGGCTGCTGCATGGATTTAACTCGTCCCCCGCTGCCTCCTCGGCCGGCGCTTGCATGGAGGCCGTCCGCCGGCGGGGAGCGGTGCCGGAGCCGCGCTGCCGCCGCCGAAGCGGGGCCGCCTAACCGCGCCGCAGCCGCGGGGCGACTCCCCGAGCGCGCTGTGAGGCGGGAGGATTTTTAAATACGTATTATTATTTTTTTTTTTATTGGGTTGCGGTGCTTTGTGGCTCTGCATTTCCCCCTCGCCCTTCCAGAAAGCCCCGTCCCTGCCGCACCCCCGTCCGCGGGCACGCCGCGATGCCCGGGCTGGATGCCGCTGCCTGAAGGGAGGCGAGCGGCGGGGCCGAGATGTACCTTCTGGACAGCAGCGAGCCGCCGGCCGCCGCCGCCTCTCCGGAGAGGATGCAGCGGGGGACCCCGCAGAGGAAAACCGTCTACCGCATCTCCGTGACCATGGTGAAGAAGGAGCTGCTGGGGCCGGAGAGCGGCCGGCCCGGCCCGGAGCTGCCCCGCCACGGGCGGCGCGGGGGGAGCCGGGCGCCGGGCTCCTCCAGCCTCACCCGGGCCGGGCTGCTGCTGCTGGAGGAGGAGGAGGGCGAGGAGGAGGAGGAGGAGGAGCGGGACCGAGTCCCCAGCCCCTGCGGCTTCCGCAACTTCAGGACCCTCAGCACGGGGCAGCTGGAGCTGGGCCGCCTCAAGGTGCCGCGGAGAGCCGGGCCGCCCTTCCCCGCCGAGCTCGCCCCCGGGGGGCCGCGGGGCAGCCCTTCGCCGGAGGGCAGCGGCGCGGAGCCGGCGGCCACCTGTGGCGGGGCTGAAGCCGCAGCCTCCCCCGAGGAGGAGGAGGAGGAGGATGGGGGGCCGGGGGCCCGCGGCCCGCCGCCCGGCCGCTCGGGCGAGGCCCCGCAGGCGGGGGAGCGGGGGCAGAGCCCCTGGCGGCAGCCGGGCCTGCTGCGGCGGAGCTTCAGCTTCAGGCACTGGAGCGGCGGCGGCGGCGAGCTGCCGCGGGTGCGGGCGCTGGCCCGGGTGCGGCGGCACAGCAGCTCCGGCTGCCTCCCCGGGCCGCCGCCGAGCCAGGGGGGGGCCGGGGCGCGGGGCTCGCCTCCCGCCGCCGCCGCCGTCGTCGCCCCCCCCGAGAAGCGCAACACGCTGGACGTGGGCGAGGTGCTGAGCCAGGCGGACCCGCTCTCCCAGCTGGAGCGCTGGGAGCGGAGCAAGAGCAAGAACCGGACCCTGGATAACAGCGATCTGCAGCGGCTCTCCGAGCGGCTGGGGCGGGAGGGCCCCGCCGCCCCCCAGGAGCACCGGTTGCTGCGCTTCTTCAGCGGCATCTTCGCCCGCAAGGACGGCTCCTCCGCCCTCTTCGGCAGCCCCCACGGGCGGTCCCCCCGCAGCAGCTTCTCCCGCTCCAGGGCCTATTTCAGCAGCCTCAGGAGAGCCACCGTGGACATGCAGTCTAGCTCCGAGAGCATCAACGGGTCCCCCCACAAAGGTGCCCTTCCTTGTCTCATCTTGGGGTGGGGGGCGGATTTTCTGCAAAGCTCTGCATGGGCGCTGGGGCAGGGTGGCCTTTGCGTGCGAGGGGAGGGAGATGCTGCGCTGGGACACGCGACGTTCGTACGCAGTAGGGGATACGGCGTGTTTTTAAGCGCGTGCCAGCACTTTCTTCTCAGGTGCGTCCATCGCCTAGCAGCTCTGATGGGGGCAGGTTAGGCCGTGTGCCTCCTGGAGCAAGAAGAGCTCGCTGGGTTGATTGATTGTGCGTTCTATCTAGGACAGCTGAGTGAGGCAAGTGTGGCTCGTTTAATTATGGAGTGGAAGCTGAACTCCAGTGCTGCTGTATATAGGTCACTGGGTGGCCCAGTGCTGCGCAACACTGGGGCTTTCCCCTTTTGGAAAGGCTTCTGTAATCCTAAAGATGGGTTGCGGTGGTCAGAAATATGCCCGCTCGCTTTGGAGGAGTAAAATGTAAATGTATTGTAAATCCTAAACCTCTTCTGTCACAAAAGACCTTAAGCTGAGTTTGGTATTCTTGAAAAACGCAGTGCAAAGTCAGAAGCCGTGTTCTTTTTGCTCTTTGAATTATTTTATATAGCTGTCTACAAACCTTTAACTAGCCAAAGCGTTGCCAATGCTAGCTGGAAATCGGATTGGGAATTCTGGGGTTTGTGAATCCCTAGGATGCAAGAAGAGCTTGAAAACTAACCTTACTGTGGGATGGAAGTCAAGAGCTGACGAGCTGCTTTCTGTCAGGATCTGAAGGGATCGCGGTATGGTGTACTGGGACGTGTTAAACCAGAAATGCTGGTTGCGGAGCTTCATTGTAAGACGGCGTGCTTTCTCCCTAGCTGTGCCTTTCAAATCTTTAATAGGTATCTGTGATGAAACATTTAACCAGTAATTACAGTAGCCTTTGAGCACTAAGTGCTTATCCAAGTGGCAAATGATCTGCGAGAGTTGCTGCTTTTCTAAAAATACAATTCTCAATTAGAAAGGTTAAGCTTTCTGTAAGGCGCAGGTATGGCAGAGGACCTTGTAGAAGTGGGCCAGGGTGGTTTCTTCTGGGGAAGCAACAGCAGGAGATGCTTTGCGATGTTACCTGGCCCGGTACGGATCCAGAAGGTTTGCCGCGAGTGGAGCATGGCCGGAGTTTGAGGCACGAGGAGCAAAGCCAAATATTTAGACCTAGTAACTGAGGATTGTAATATTTTATTGATGCAGAGGCATTCATGTGGGCTTATAATAATCTTGATGGAAATTGTGGTTTGACCTTGGTTAAAGTTTGAGGTAACCACAACAGAGAGTTACTTCATACAACTATTTATGCCTGTCCTGTGCCAATATGCTTTTAACTGTTACTCTATTTTAACAGCGTACAGTCATATTCTCGGAGCACAGTCCTTTCAGCCTGGGATAAGTCGAAGATTTCAGTTAATCAGTAACCATTGATACGCAACGTGAAGATGTTTCAGAGAGGTTTTTCTTGTACGTGGCTGGTATCAAATTTATCTGGTGAAAGTAAGCTTTGAGGCTTGTTTTCCAGAAAAAATGCATCCTGGGACCAGCGACGTGGTTACAGGTCGGTAGCGGTGTTGCAGGCTTGCGTTACGGGTTAGCAGGTCCGGTGTGCTCTCCCGCGTTCTGCTTTTTTCCAGAGAAGGGCGGTTAAGGCTTTTGCTGTCAGAAGAAAGTCGGTGCGTGGTTTCAGCTGTTGCTTGTTGGTGTCCTCCAGAAAGTGTAAGTTTATACTAATTTGTCGGTAATTTACCCTGTTATTTCTTAGGAAGAAAAGCTTCCTGAGATGTTACGATTAGCGTGCCAAACGTGTTTTAATATTAAAAGATTGGAACGAGCTGCTATTCAGCCAGGACTTGTGTAGTTTGCTTCTCCAGTTGATGTGAAGTTGGTATGCTCTTGATAATCCCGTGCCTAGATTTTAGAGTAATGATAGGGAGACAGGTGGAATCTTGATTTTAATGTGTGGTGGTGTTTGGGTTTTTTCTTTTCCCCTGTGTAACCAGTTGCGAAAGGAAGTTTTATTATTTGAAACTTGCTTCTCTTGTGCTGTTGGCGTTCTGCGTGTTTGGCACTGTGTGCGAGTTACTGGACTTTGTACTTCCTATGCAAGGCCTGCCTGAGGTCTGTAGAGAAAGGAGACGTTTTAAACTGTGTACTTGTTGGCATTTTCAACTTGAAATAATTACCCAGATATCTGGGTGGTGGTATTTCTTGAAAATCTGTTCCTAACTACCTTAGTCAGGTAACGTACTTTTGAACAAGCCGAAGTTGCAGAATTTTAAAGCAAGAGAGTAAAGAATATTTAAATCTACATATTTTTGATGTTACTGAGTTTTACTTATGCTGTGAAATGGGTAAAGGTTGGGTTTTTTGTTTGTTTGGGTTTTTTTTTGGGGGGATTATTCTTCACACTGTCAGTAAAACCATCTTTGGGCATCAAGTGTTTTCCTTTTCTACTTTGAAATCCCATTTTCCGTGGCACTGTTGGCCTCGAGTCCCATGCAAGCAACAATTCCCCAAACTTTAGTTAGCAAAAGGAGGGCAGGGTGTTCAAACACCGACTTCCCAGCTGAGGTGAACTACAGTTCCCGGTCACTGAAGTGTTGATCAAGTTTCTTTCCTACAAGTGAACTTCTGAAAGGAGAGAAGCTGGAGGTGCGGGTGGGGAAGATGAATGGCTGATCTGCCAGCCTGACTGGTGCCTATCTTTTGCACGTTCTTCACGCTCTCTACTTCTTTGCGGGGATTGCAACATGTTAATGTAACATCTTCTAGACTGTGGAAGTGATGTTAGCAAGCTGCCTTCTTCATGGCTAGCTTTGTGTTAAGAATATGTAAGTGGTTTTGTCCCTTTTTTAATCGTTATACAGTAGGCTGATACAGTACCAGTGCTGCTATTCTAATATTGAATTATTTTTCCATCTAAATATCAAATTATTAGTTTTGAAGTTCACTTGTCCCTGACTTTAATAGTCTTATGTCATGGTATTCAATTCATTTATTTAAAGCAAGAAAAGTTCTTATTTATTCACTATCATTACCACCAAAAGAAAAAAGAAAAGAGAAACTTCAAGTTAGAGAAGGAAGAGAAGTTATTTTTTGCCTTAAAACTGTTTAGGAGAACTTCTCAAGGGAATCACAGAATCATTAAGGTTGGAAAAGACCTGTAAGATCATCAAGTCCAACCATTGTTCCTTGTCTAAACTTTTTTTTTTTTCCCCTTGAAGTCTTCATGGTTCTGCCATAACGAGGGGAACTCTTGCTGCTCTGGAGGAGGAGGAGGATGGCTCTGGGGCACTGGGCTTTTAAAAGAGCTGTTTCTTTTTCAGTGGTTCTCACTTGTTGCTTTTGTTCCGAGATAGCTTTGTTTGAATAACCCCTCTTCAGGATATATTAAGCAGATTTGTGAATCAAAATTATGGACTGTCAAAAGGAGTATCGTTATAATATGATAAACTGCTCTTTTGAGGTTGTTTCCCCTGAGGAATTAGAGGAGTTAGTTTTAAGCTCTTATCTCAAATTCTCTGCAGTTTATAGCCATGGGAAGTAGAAGGAAGCTGACAAGTGATCTCCCTTGGAGGCCTCCAGTCTTTTCTTGCAAAGCTTCACTTGAGATAATTCTTGTTAGTTCTGTGTCATCTCTTGCCTGCTACCCTGGCACGGTCACTGCTCTTCTTCAGCCCAGTAAACTTTCTGCGCACTCACGTGGGTGAGCAGGCAAAGCTTTGGAGCACGTGAAGTTTGGGGAATATGATGCAAATGTACTGGAACTGGTTCTGAGTAGTTCCCCGTTTCGTGGCTGCAGGTTTTTGGTGCCGTGCTGGTATAAGCATATTCTTTTTCAACCCTAGAGAATCCCTTTCTTTAATGAACTAAAAGTCTTCTAGGACTCTTCTAGCTGCTTCAGTTGTTGTGAGTGAGTGTTGTCTAGACATTGTTATGAAAATAATAAAATCTAGCAGATAAATAGATTGCAATTGGGGTTAAGCATTGTCTAAGAGGGGTTTTTTATTATTATTTATTGGGTAGGTCTTGTGTCAAACAAAATGAATGCCGGCTGCACTGATACAGCCAGATGATTAAGAACTGAACTGGTATTAAGGTCACTGGCTGAATTAGAGAATGAGATGGATTAATGTTTGCACAATATTGAAGTGTATGCCAGATGCTAGCAGTCATGGTCTTCGTTTTTCTGTTAAAATGGAAAAGAAATGTTGAATTGTAATGTTGCTCTGTATTAACTCGACAGTTAAACGCCTAATGGCAGTAATGGGGACAGATCTCGGGGCAGATCACTGAATGCTTGTGCGAATGCGTTGTGCAGGCATTCATCTCCATTCCCTCGCAAACCAACCTCTGTAACTTAAATTAGCACACTCCTTGTTCCGTGAGAGATCTGCCTGTTGCTTTCTTTACCCCTGTAGGTAACGGTGTTGTGTTGATCTGATGAAGCTCATGTAGACGACCCAAACACAATTTACACAAGGGAAAGAAACGTTTAAAACATGATATTCTTGTTCCTTTCCTCCTAATTACTTGCCCTGAATTTGAGGGTGTTCAGTGTGACAAGGAGGTTAAGGTGACGCTGGAACAATTTCCTAATCCTAGTGAGTCTAACGTTAATGACGGAGCATTTGCTTTTTCAGAGGTGGAGGCTGTGTATGGGGTAGCACGTGAGCTCTTTTCTGAGACCGAAGGGAGGGTTTAAGTTGCTCGTAGTTGTTGCAAACAGAGGAGAACTTCAAACTTTGTCGCTTCAGCCATTAGCAGTTCTTTACTGGGTGTAATGGTCATCTTGCACTGGAAAATGGAATCGCTCGTACCAGATGCTGAACCCTTACTCTCTTTAGCAGTTAAGCAGCCAGAACTTTTGGTTGCTCCATTTGCCAAAACACAGTTTCAAAGCAGTATGTCGCATGCTACGCAGCGTAAGCTCGGTGGTTGCGTTGCTTTCGGGTCTTGGATTCTTAGCTCACCACTGAAGAATCACTTGGGTGTATTTTGAATAAACGCTTTGGCTCTTTTCTGTGGACCAGAGCTAATGTTGATGCTACTGTGCTGATGACCACCGGTAGTTTAATACTGGTTGCCGGAGTACAGCTATCCAGTTACCAAATGATTTGTGTAAGATGATAGCTGCAATAGCACGTAACTATTGTTTTCTTTGGCATGGTTATAACCTTAGAAATACGTATTTGGAAGGCGGAGAGTGAGCGCAAATCCCTTTCAAATGCCTGCATATCCGTTTTCCCTTTGAGCTACGTAGGGTTAAAAAAAAAGTCATTAATGCAGACTATTAATGTAATAGTGTTGCTTTTGATAATTGGTGTTAGGATTTCCCCTAGGCAACTGCAGTAAACACACAGTGAAGGGCGGTTTCTGCCAAAAAATACAGAATGGGCTTTTTCATGTGTGAGGAAAAAGAAATGTCAGTATGTTGAACTTGAGAAACTAGCATCTATTCTGTCCGTGAAAAGCATCCAACATAAAGCTATTCTCTTGATGGCAGTTTAAAATAGGGCGTTTGATGATTTTGATGTTCCAGACTGGTATATAATGACAGCGTTTGACAAATACTTCTGCTTTATTGACAAAATAGTACCAAATGTTTTCTTACAACAAAACAGGCGACAAATACTGCCAAGATGATAAGCATACAGTGCAATGTAGCTTCCTATGATTTTGTTACTAATCGCAGAAGACATTAGTGAAACTTAAATGGTGGGCTTTGTTATTTATTGAGGTTTTCTTTGGGGATAAGAAGGCAAGCAAGGCGGAGGGAGCTGGCTTTCCATGCTGCAGCTGTTGCTCTTCAGTAACAGCTGGAATCGGTTTGGAACGGGTAGGGACTCGGGGCGACACGTTTGTCGTCAGGGTTAGTTTTCTGCAGTGGTTAATAGTCTTGACAATCTTGATCAGTCTAATTTGAAGGAATCTTTGTGACGTGGGTTCACTTGAGTTAACGTTTTAACTTCATGGATAATACTTGTTCTCGTATGTTTGGGCTTCCTTACTTTGGGGTTGCACAGGCGAAGATGCAAAGGTCACTCGTCTGAAGTTGTAACACAGAGTAAGTCTCTAAGTGCATTAAGACATTACAGAAGGGTCTTTAGGAGGAACCCCCGTAGGATCTGGCCGTAATGTCAGATACAGTAATTGTGATTTATGAGGTTGGCACAGCTGTATGTCCCGGTTGTAAATATTCCACTTGGGTGGTATGCAAAGTTATATCTAATTGATAGGGGAGATGTTATTTGTAAATGACCTGGGACCCATTATTTGTATCTTTATTTTCACTAGCTTATTGATAGAGTGAACTATTAAATACAAAGATTCAGCAATGTCAGTTCCAGTTATATCAAACGACTTTATTTTTAGATGAATTGATGAAGTGTCTCAACTCCTGAGCTTGGTGAAGTTAATTTGAGCTTTGGAGGTATTTATTAAGAAATAATGTGGAAGTTTCTTGGAAAGATCCTAGTGATAGCAAAGGGTTCTTGTTCTTCACAGCACCCAAAACGCAGCGCGGTTCAAATGCCTGTGAGCCACGCTTCCATTTCGTGAATGACGCCCCAGAGCAGATCTTTCCTTCTTGGAAGTGTTGGATGCTGATGTTTTGCAACTTAGATTTGAAGGGGAGCTCAAATACTATGCTGATGGCTGCCAACTCCTGGCACTTCCAAGTTATTTATACCTCTTTATTTGTTTGCATGTATTTGTCAGTCGGCTTGTCTGGCTCGTTTGCTAGAGAATCTGGATTCCTAAAAATACTGGTTTACTTGTGTTGGACTTGGTGCGTGTGTGTGTGTATATATATATATATGTATATGTGTGTATATATATATGTGTGTATATATATACACACGTGTGTGGGTTTTGGGAAGGGGATTCTGTAACCCTGATGCAGTTTTTTTTTCTTCTTATTCCCATGCAAACAGTCACTGGCACTGCTTATGAATTAAACGTAAGGGAAAACTATTTTAAAAAGTGGGTGCTAAACCACTCAGTGCAGTTGCATTTGTGATTGTAAGGGTATGTAATGCATCTGTCAAGATGCACGCACTCAATTTCTCTGCCCCTTTCTGTGGGTGCATACATTACATGGGTCTTGAGAGCATGATGTTTCATCTTGGTCTTGATGTGAAATTAATGACTTACTCTCACTGTGAAGTGGTACTTTTTTTTTTCAGACCGAACCCTGAAAAACCGGTGGCCCTTAGCACCGCTGGTGTGGCTATTATGGAGCATTCTTGCAGACGTGATGCTCTCGCCGTAGCTCCTGAAAACCAAAGCCTTCTTTGGGCTGAGCGTCGGAATGACATACCGCCTGAAACATCTCCTGCTCTTCCAGGGCTGTTACTGCATTTGTATCAGGGGCAGACTGCCTGGGAGACTGGGATGTTGACCTAACTGTTCCTTATGCAACATCCTAATTCAGAAGCTGTTCTGTTCAGCGATACAGAAATATTTATGTTGGCAAGGCAACAGCTTTTCTGTCTCGATCTCTGCATCCTACAGGGAAAAACCTTATTTTGTGCTCATGGAGGATACGAGGTTCAACTTTTCTCTAGTTTTAATTATTAAAGCTGTTAAAATTGAAAGTGCGTTGCTCTTCACAACTTTCAGGGGATTGTGCTCAGGACTTGGAGAGAAATTTGATTAAACTTTTTTTGTTTTCCTAACCTGACTTGAGTTGAAAATCACCCATTTTGCCACATCCTCGGCTGCAGATGGTTGGTTTCCTTGCTCAGGTTGCTCTTCCTCACAGTCCAGGATGGCAGATTGTTACTGGCTGTTGCTGGTATCCCTTTCACTGTGTATATCCTCTTGTCCCCTCCTCTCTGGCCGTCCTGTATCTCCGTTCAAGTACTTTGTTATAATTCCTGTCTTAGTTTATTTCTTAGTTTACTTCTGGCTCCCTTTCTAGTCCTTTATAGGCAACCTTGTTGCCCCAAGTATTGTCATGGTAGAAGATAAATACATACAAGTAACTTTTTCCAGCCAATCCATGATTTTACACACCGATTCCCATCTTCATTCCTTGACGATGAAGGTGGTGTTTTTCACTATATACCTAAAGGAACCAAAGTCTTGTTATCTAGTGACAATGCTCAGGTGGGAAACAAATCCATCCGTGCCTGTCTCTTAACTTCCCTGTGAAGGGACCGCAGGTTATTCTGCCTGTTTCTGGAGTTGGCTTTAGACTTTTGTGACTCCAGATGCTGCACAAGGAAAATCTCAATAGGAATGCTTTCCCTCTTGAAAAAAGTTATTCTGCTTCAACCTTTTGATTGGACTCAGTTTGAAGCTAAAACTAAGCAACTACATTTATTTTCAAGCAGGTATGATTTTGTGTATTGTCAGGGAACCCACTAGGTGTGTGTAATACGCTTCATAACACGTGTGGTAAGCAGGCGTCGGTGGTGCCACGTAGAGTGAGCAGAAGTATGAGCGTGTCTTCTTCCATAGGTAAACCTTCCTTGAACTATTCATACGGCTTTGCTAGTCCTTTATCTTTGTATTTCCCACCTTTAAAAAGTCCTACAGATGGGCTTTTGTAACCACGAGCGACCGGTGCATGTTCTTGAAACTGAACCTCAGCTGTTGAATGTCTGCTGCTGCTTTGTAAACGGGGATTGCTCTTTGCTGGGGAAAGGTTTTGCTGAAGACAAAGGCTGGCTTTATTTTCTTTAGGAGGAGTTCAGGAGGTATTTGAGGTACTGGGTCAAAAGCTCTTGAAAGCTTCTGTCTGCCTGCTTTTGGTCTCCAAGTTGAAGTGTAGCTAGAAGTGTGTTCAGGTTGCCCAGCTCCACTGCAGTTGTTTGGAGAAATGCAACTGCTCTGCTGATGTTGTGGGTCTTTTTCTCCCCCCAATATGATAGCTAACCAGGGTGATGCCTCTCTGCCTTCTGACGGTGGCTTTGTGCTATAGGCGAAGTGCCGATGGCTCCTTGTCATTTCCTCGAGTGAGAAACGAGCCTGGTGCTACGGTGTTACGTACTTAGAGCAGTGCTTTAAGAAACTGTGACTTTGATTCGTAGCTTGACACCCGATAGTCCTAGTTTTCTGCTGAGGTAACTCAGTCCAGTTCCTAAGTGAAAATTTTTTCAAACTATTAACTTCATGTGGTTACTTCACAGTAGTGACATCCATAATTTTTTTTTTTTTTAAATTATTATTAAGGGTGCTTGGTTCAATGTCCTCAGTATGCCTTGCATGTTGACTGCCAGTTTCCTAGTACAAAAGGTGTCCTTGCTTGCTAAATTTATCAATGAAAAGTTTGTTTTAATAAGAGGCGGCTAATTTCTATTCTCAGGATAGAAATTTGTGTTATTTTTGGATTTGTCCTGTTGGCGACGTAGCTTTTCAGATTTACAGCATTGTACTGGGCAGGCTTGTGGTGTTCCAGAGTTAACGCGAGTGGCACGGCGCTAGAGAAGTTTTAATTTCCATTGAGAGTTGTGCATGGCAGGATTGTTTGCCGAGTGTCAAAGAAAGAAGATAACACTAAAGGACTTTCTGAAAAAGGCCTTTTGAAAGCAGTGGTTAAAAGTCCATGGGAGTGAACGGCCTCTTTCAGCTCACGTTTACAGTGTTGTTGCAGAGCCGGGTCTCGGTTCAGGTGTAACTGTGCCGGGCGACTGTCAAAGGTGGCCTTGGCTATTCGCACCCACCTTCCAGAAACCAAATCAAGAACGTACCTTGTCGTTTTGGGCACTGGTGAAAAAGCAGAAGCTTGGAAATGTGAGAAGCGGTTAGTTTTCAGTGCTGTTCATGTGGTCTGTATTAACGCAAGCACACCGGGCAACGCGGGAACTGTCTTTCAACAAGGATAGCGTTGGCTTTTCTCCGTGCTCGACCCTTGGGGCTTTCATGTTGATGGCAGGCACGGCCTGTAGTTCTCAAGGCATGGGGTAACCTGGGCGTTAGGTAAACGCCACTGAATGCGAGCGGTTCTGTGTAAAGTGACGTTTATTCTTGGGTTCAGTTTTAATCTCTTAAAAATATCTGAGCGTGGTTTGCATCCAAGAAATTCTTAGATATTTTTAAGTTAGCTGAAAGGTCAGTGCTTAGTGCAGATGGTGGTATTTGAGATGATAAAGTTGCTGTGAATGAAGAGATGAACTCCAGGTTCAGGGTTAGGTGGGGATGGGGCCTTCGGGGTGGGGGGGACGGGAAGGTCTCTGAAGAAATTCCTGATTTTCAGTTGAGATATCTGCAAAGCTTCCTGGGTGACTCAAGGTAAAGTTCTTATGAAGCTGTTTGATAGACTATGAAAAGAGTAGGTTGAGATCAGATAAGCGAGATCTCCGTTTGGCGCCTTCGCTGCGTGTAAAGATATGTAAGCAGGCGTGATTATTTACTGTGTGTAGGTACCCTAGGCATGGAAATGCCGTGAGTATGTTTAGCTGCGTTGAAAACTTGCTTGTGGGAATCTTTCCCTTTTCTTGCCCCTTCTTATCTCGTGGTCTTGTGAACATAATGGGTGGGGAGTGCAAAGGCAAAATCGTGTAGTTGGTTTGCTTTATGGTCAGACTGCAGTGTTCCTGAGGTTATTACCGCCTGCTTTACCTCTCCAGTCAGGCACCTTGGGTTTGTGGAAGCTCTGCTGCCGCAGAGACTTACGTATGCCTTCTGATTTCTGCCTGCGAGTGAATTACCTGCTAATGCAGTTGACCTCCAGCCCTTTGAACTGACACTATTTTTAACCTGAAGTAGGGAGGAGACTTAAGTAGAGGCTGATCACAGGGCATTGCAGTCATCTTAAGACTTGTTCTTCCTCCACCTGCCATTTTCCTCCAGCGAACAGAACTGGTATAGTGGAAGAACTTTTTCTGATAAGCATTTTGAGGGAATCCCAAATTCAAAATCTCAAAAGCTAAAAAGAAAAAAAACTCGCTGTCGTGGAACCCAAATGTTTTTCAGTTCAGTCGTGCCTGTAAGACAACAGCAGCCAATCTGCTTTTATATAGGCATACTGTAAGGCTGCGTAGTTTCTAGTTGGACAAGCGGTGTTGTTCACTTTAACTACGGTTTAGGTATCGGAGGTCCTGGACAGACATGCTGGTTTCTCTGGTAAGGCGGTTGTGCTATGTTGCCTTGCCCTCAGCGCTGTGTTTTTCTGCCGTGATCGCTACGTTACGCTTTAGTGGTTAAGCTTTGGCGCTGAATTTTGTCTCCCTCTTAAATTGCTTGCAAATACAAAGTGAGGGGAGGGATACCGAAGCCGGGCAGGCGAGGTGTGCAGCCGGCACGGCGTGGTAGGGGTCCCGCAGGCTCGCTCTGCCGGGAAGGTTCCTGGAATTCCCGCTCCCAACGCCAGCTCTGCGCTCCAAGGTCAGGAGCGGTGGGGCTGGGAGACAAGGGACAGCCAGAGCCCTGCTGTGGCTTTCTAGCTAAAGCAGTTTCTGAAGAGGACTTTGAGGAGCCGGGAATATAACCGAACCTAAATTAAAATATAGATGTTTTAATTAGTTCTCTCAGTTTGTGTAAGAACAGTTTATAACCCAAAATGCCCTACTCGTTCTTGCAGCTTACCGGCAGAAACAAATCGTCTTATCTTTAAGGACAGTGAGGATTAAAGTACGGGTCTGGTTTTGTCATTCGGCTCTAGGCGTGTCTTTTGGAAGCAGTCATCTTTCAAATGGATGCTTCCTGCTGTGCATAGATGCTTCGATAGATGCTTCTTGCACTTGAAGCATTCCCGGTCCAAGTCCTCCTGGGTGGATTAGCGGGATACCAGTACTGCTCATATTTTTTTCCAGAATCTTCCACGTAAGTCTCAGCCAGAGTAGCACCAGTATTTTTATTATCTGCACTAAGTGCTTTGTTTAAGGAAGAGAAGCTTTCTGTTGGATGGATTTTACTAGAGCTGTCTATGGGCAGTTTTCATCTGATGCGTTTGAAACTGTTCCTGATTTTGGGTGCAGTGAAATACCAGTGCTTGACTTGGAGGGACCTTTTTGTCCCTTTTAAAATTCTGAACCGAATCTGAAGGTCTGCAAGGAATTCGGGATTTCAGGTGTTCAAGAAACGCGTGGACGAGGCACTGTGGGACATGGTTTAATGGGCACGGTGGTGTTAGTTGATGGTTGGACTTGGTGATCTTACAGGTCTTTTCCAACCCCAGTGATTCTGTGAATGAGGAATGGATGATGATTTTTACCTGGAGACTGGAAAAACTATTAGTTCTTTTCGCCATCCTTATCTTCTGCTCCCTTGCCACAGGAATTCATTCCCAGCCCAATTCCTGAACTTGGCTGTTCATCCCTGTGGGTGGCAGGAAGAAGGTGATGCTGCTGCTGAGCCAGGCGATGCAGCCGTCTATCTTCCAGCATCTCCCTCTGCTTCACACAACCGCTGGAACATCTGCAGAACGAGTATGACTCTTACTCGGTGCCCTGAGGGCTCCAGGTGGTACATGGGAGCATCTGGGAAGTAGGACTTTTCTGGAATTAGTTTGGTAGGGGAAGGGGAAACCTGCATTTAAAATAAGAGATTCCAGAATGAAGTGGGATTTAGTTGCTGTGTTAATTACGGTTTTGTGGTAGGTAACTGTTAAGTGATACTATGTTAACTCCCTCCTATGATAATATGCCTTTTCCCATCAAAACAACGGTTCGGTTGTGCTTGTGGATTACGTACCTCCAGTGACGTGTCTGTATTTAATGTCAGTACGCTGTATCTTTCAAACTTCATTATGAAATCCCTGTAGGTCCTTAACGTGCACGTGGGCACATTGTGGGCTTTCACCTAGGGATCCTGTCATTCAGGTGACTTAGCAAAGAAATAAGCACGCTGAAGGAAGTTCTTAGAGTCACTCCTGGAAGTTGTTTTGGCAGAAGGGTAGGCAATGTGCATCAAGGTTCCCTGCAGTAACCCCCTCTCCCTTCTGTCCTGTAAGAAGAGGTGCTGGGACGAGGCTCCTCTTCTTTATACTTACAGTGTACGTTCCTGTCACAGCTTGCCTTAACCTCTACCCTCGCAAAGTATGTAAGGAATTGCCTGATAACAAATCCCTTTCCATCCCCAAATAAAGAAGAAATCGACTGTGATCTGAGCATGCGTGCAGGTTTGTATTTTTAGGGCCCCCAGGTTGAGACATCAACTGTAGTCACTGTGATGTTGCCCATATATAGTGTGGATAAAGTATGAAGGAGAAATAGTACCTATTTTGTGTGAAAGTACTGCTCATGAGAACAGTTGGACGTTGGGGGCTTGACAGCGTTCAGAGGCGGGTGGTGGAGCTGGTTACCGCGTACAGCCGACTTACAAAAATGTGCGTAATCCCGTTTCCGCAAGATTTAAAACAGTCTTTATTTGGTTCCAGTTTTCTTCAGAGTCAGTATCCCCATCCCAAAATCCTCAGCCGCTTGCGCTGCAAGTGTGTTGTTGGTGGCTTCTGGAGCGTGTGCGTGTAGGACTGGCTCTTAGTACTGGCTTTTCCAGCCCTATCTGCTCTCACGTCTGCATACCGTCTCCTTCGCCAGCCCACTCACACGGCTGCCACTGGTGCACTTGGGGGGAAAAAAAGAGGAATTTAACTGTTCCTTCCCTCCGTCTGCAGGAGAGAGCGCAGTGTTACCCGGTGAAACCCGAGCGAGTTTTATAAAACCATTCAGTACGTAAAATTCCCAGGACCGCTGTTGTTGCAGTGCGCGCACTTCGTTACGGCAGGATTACATGGTTCAGACTCAAAGTAAAACGTTCATTCCTTTCTGGACCCCATCTGAGTTCCTTTCTTGCAGAATAATCCTAGGAATGTGTCACTGCAGTCATCACAAACACTGCCGGCCTTTGCTGTTTACATGTGCTGTCCCTTGTCCTCCACAGTCATACCAGCGTGACAAACAGCTCTGGCAACGCCATCCGTCCTCGGGGGAGGATGCTGGAAGTGTTTCTTGCAGAACTGTGCAGTAAAAACTGAATAGAAATCACAGCAAAACCATAAAATGCATATATTTTTTCCCGTTACGGTTAATAAAAATGGAATTCTGTATATTTTTTTCAGTCATTCACAGGACTACCTCTAATAAATACTTGACTAACAAGCCATGAGTGTTGGGTGAGAGCTCAAGGGGCTTCATGTAACGTCCACAAAGGGCTTCCCTGCAATACCAAGGCTACGCTTGTCCTCAGACCGCTAGAATTTAGCTTATCTGTCAGCTCTTGTATCCTTTTCTGCCAGCCTCAGAGGAGGGGTTTTTTTAACTTCCCTTTTTCCATAGCTTAGCATTTTTTTGGGATGTTATGTATGATTTATTTACATATAATAGATTTTTAGACACTATTTTTTTCTATAATATATAAATACATATATTAAAAAAATTAGAAGTCTGGTTGCGGTGTCTTTATTTCAGCCACGTTCCTGTACATATTTAATAACCTTACGGTTGTGTCTAGGCTAGTGAGCTCTGTGATACGATTTTGGAGTCGGTGCACTCCGTTCCTCTCTGTTCCTGTGCGCTCTCGTTCTGGGCTTGGGAGGCAGGGAAGGTTTGAGTTATAAAAGCACTTGTGTTAAACTCTAGATCATGAAATCACTTACACTCAGTTTTACCACCATCATTTCTTCGTCATGTTTGCTTCGTAGAATATGCGCCCAACAGGCCAAACCTAGGAAAAGATGATGGGGGAACCAATAAAATTAGCTGAAGATTCACAGGTGTTGAAATCGGCAGTCTTTTAGCACTCTAATTCTTTTAATTTTGTTGTCCTGTTTTTTTCCAGCAGATGACTTGAGCTTAAAACCTTGAGCCTCAAGGTGGTTGTGAGGCTTTTTTGTTTGGGTTGGGTTTGGTTTTTAGGGGTCTTTTTTTGAGGGCTTCTGTCAGAGATGTTGGAAACACTTTGGAGGAGCGTCTCTGGACCACTATAACCAGTATATGAAGTGGAGACAAGTGGTGTAAATGCGGTTTGGATTACAGCGTAGCATTTGAAGTCTTTGAGTTTCTGGTCACCTGAATCTTCAGGTATGAGCGTGTCATTTAATTTCTATAGCAGATTTTTGAGCTAGAGACTAAGGCTGTTGAACTTTGTATGAAGTGAGAGGTAATTGAAGTATAGGCCGTGCGTTGAGAATTGCAGCGGTTGCATTGTAATTCTGCGGCACTGTGCTTTCTGAACGTACGGGAGGTTGGCAGCCCAGTTGACGTCTTCTCATGGACATCTCGGGCGTCTGACCGGAGTTGTACAGATGTGTTCAGCATGTTCTAAGTCCTGCTGTTAGGACAGCATACAGGAAAAAATGAAACACAAAGTTCAAGTTTTCAGTAGACTCTTGCGCTGTTTGTAGCTTTTGTCCCTGGGCATGTTATAAATCACTTCTGGAAATAATTTGGAAATTACTGAAAAGAACTTCAACAGCCTTTGAATTGCTGCAAGGAGAAAACATCTTGTGCTGAAGGAGCCTTGAAAGAATGGCATCATATTTCTCCTTTATTGTTGATTTTATGTTTAGGGGGAGGTGGGGGATTTTTGTGGTTTGGAGTAGCTCAGCTCAGGTTTAGGTATTGCTCTTTTGATAGAGAGTCTCCTTTAACGTAGCTTGAGGGGCTCAGTCTCCCTGTGATTTTTGGCATGGGTATTCAGAGGGTTTTTTACTGCAGTGTTATGGCATGTTTAATAGTTTTGTCTGTAATGGTGGTAGACGTCGTGTTCATATTCTGCAATAGACGACCGACTTTCTGTGGATATAGTTGGCAAATGTTTTCACGTTAACTTCAGCACTTAAAATAATGCTTACTGTATGTCTGTACTGTGTTAACAGGCAAAGATGCCAGTCTTCAAATACAATGTCTACAGCAACGTATTGGAAACTTCCATTGTTTTATTCTTTTGCTTCTGCAGAAAATCTTGTAATTCTTAATGTGACTAACCTTTCAATTTTGTTTTTCCCAATTTGATTTGGGTGATGTCAGCTTTCCATTTTTTAAAATGCCATTCCCAATAGTTCCTTTTGAAATCGGTGAGCATAATGCCTTTTGGTTTTTTGGTAAAAATGATCAATAAGTATTATAGTGACTTTTCTATTTAATAGGAAAGGTAATGTGCAGGACTCTGCAGATGGACTGTTTATCTGTGAAATTTGTGTTTCAACTTTGGTAAGCTTGCTTTTTCTCTAGATGAAAACGGCTTCTACTTTAGTTGTATTTACTGCTCTTGGGCTGCAGCTGTCCAGCTCCCCAGTCATTCTGGAGGTAATTTTTTCTTGTAGCATCCTTTGGGATGCGTGGCGAGATAGTTGTCTGGTTGGATAAGCAGCAGAACGGGTCTTTTTACCTTGTTTTGTTGTTTGTTTGTTTTTTTTTTCCCTCCTTATTTTACTTTGTGATAACTTCCATTCCTACTCCTGTTAGCTTCATGAGTAGCGAGACTTCTACAATATTTTATATTTTGGGGAGACGGGTAAATGAATTTTGAAGGCGGCGTCTGTTTGGTGTGACAAGTGTGCTAGAGCGGTGGTACTTTTGCTTCTCCCTTTTGCAATAGCTTTTAGATGAAATGCAAACTGGTGTGTGGAAAGGTGTGTGTGTGTGTGCCTTTTTTTTGTTTTAAAGAATAAAAAGAATTAGAACTTGAGCTCCCCTTCCCCAGTGAAGCAGGTTTTGGGCTAACGGGCAGCAGGTGACAACGAAGTCTGAAAGATAATAGGAAAGTAGAGTGATTTTGTATGTAATGTTCTTGGTTATTAGCGTGCTCAGGTAAGCCTTCTAGTCAGAATTACTTGAGTAGTAGATCAAAACCTTGTGAACAGGCAAGTGATAGATACTTCAAGGTGCAATGGTACGGCACTTACAGAGCGATCAGAGATTTTTCAGTTCTCGAGTTCTTACACGTAATCTTGAGTAGATGTTTACTTCAGAGGCACAATTTTCAGCCTAAAATCCATAGTTTCTTATTCATTGCACTTATCCCAGGCTTTTCCTTCACAGAGACTTCTCTGGACAGAGACTTCTTCATTCAGTATTTCTCTGAGAACCCTCCGTGACTGCCTGCCGTTCGTTTTGATTTTTTTTTTAATGGGGAAGAAGTTGGAACTATTTGAATTATTGAAAAGTGAATTGGGTGAATCAATTCAGTAGTCGCAGGTGCTACTGATTGGCATGAATAGGTGTATGTTGGGATGATTATAAAATCATGTTGTGAGATATGCCCCCAAGACCATCCTCCCATTTGTCAGCTGGATAGGATGGAGTTTGCTGGTTTAGTTTTGGCAGGCAGTGCATGAGCTTTCCAAAAAACCCCTCGTGTGAAAGGCAGCCTGGGGTTTTTTCAGATGATGCTGATTTCTACTGCAATGCTGGCTGTGCGTTGTTAAAATTATCTAGCGAAGAGTTAGATTGTTCTTCTTGTGTGTTACGATGCCCAAAGCCATTTAATAGGTAACATGTTTTAGGAGTGATTTTTTTTTTTTTTTTTCCCCCAATGTAGCCTTGGCATAATTTCCAGTGTAGCCTTGGCATAATTTCCAGTGTAGCCTTGGCATAATTTCCAAGGATGATAATCGCTGTAGACTGTTAGAGATGGCAAACATGTCTGATTGTATATATACACCTTGCTCAGCTATTTAGAAACTGGGATGCAAACCATTAGTGATACGTATACATAGTGTTATGGGATAGAACAGGGCATGTTGAACACGTATGTCAACTGTAATGATCACAGAATCGCTACGGTTGGAAAAGACCTGTAAGATCATCAAGTCCGACCATCAACCCAACACCACCATGCCCACTAAACCATGTCCCACATGATGAACGGGGTTAACGTCCCACATGGTGAATGGGGTTAATGAAAATTACCTTACGAGAAGCATCTGAGAAGCATCTGGCCAGCACGGAGGCAGCATTTACGGGCCTGGAGGCATCTGCTGCAGGCTCTCCCTGATGCCGGGGCTTGATGGAGAAGGGCAGTTTGACCTGAGTGGAAGGTAATGTTTCAAGTTTGTAAATGTCTGCTGTCCGGTTCTTTTATAAAACAGTAGGCTCGTGTTCAGCGTTTAATTTTGTAACGCAGCCTAGCAAGATGATCCTGCTTAAAATTGCTGGGCGCCTTTTCGCCTTTTTCTTAGCCTTATATAGATTCTACAGCTGCTACCGGAGGAAAGGGCATATATTCTTATTCCATTAGGTTTCCTGATAACCTGCAGCCCTAGTGAACTGGCCAGTCCCAAATGATATGTAAATATTATGCACTTGCACTGGAGGCTGGCACCGAGGCAGATAAGGTGAGCAAATTGTCACGAGACACTCATCTTATTGCCTGAGTAAGAGCACTATGAGGTGGACAATAGGGATTATTTGGAAACCATATGCTTTTGTCTTTTTCACTGCGCGTTTTACTAGCTGGAGGAACTGCATTTTAACAAAAAGAAGTACCAGCTCCTAGAGCTGTTCATTCTCATTTTATTTTACAGCGGGTATTCTGTTACGTAAGGATTTGACAGGCTCTATCTGGTTAATGTTAACTGTGGTCTCCCTTTCTCCAAGAGTTGGCAGTAATCTGCACAACATGGTGGAACAGCACTTCTTTTAAAGGCTGACGAATATTTCTGTGAGTCGGCAGAGCCATGAGTAATGGGTGGTTCTCAGCCCATAAGGAAATACTTTTGCAAGTGATAAAGGTGAAGTGTTAATTGGAGCCAGCTGATACGTATTGCCTTACCTCTGCCTTATATTAAATGGTCTGGAGACTTGTCTTTCAGGTGCCGTGAATCACCCAAACCACCTTTTATGAAACGAGCTGGATTTTCTTGGCTGGCTCTTGCCAGTATTTAGGATATAAAATGTTTTATTTATCCATAAACATGGAAGAACATTACAATTGTGTGGAATGGAGAGATTTCACTACTGGGAATCTCTCATTTTATAGGCTTATAACCAGAGACAAAGGCCTGCCCTTTTATTCTCCTGCAGGTATGGTTAGTAAGCACATCTGCTTTATTTGAAGACTTTTGTATTAAACTAGCTTTGGATTTCCCTCAACAGACTACACCGAGCAGGAAGCACATCACTTTTCCAGCTCTATTCTCTGTGATCTATGACTTGATGCTGTTTTACTAATCTTGGGGTTAGGTGACTTGAGCTCTTAAGGAGAAAGCAATCTGGAATGTGGTTGGGACAACCTTACAAGTATCCTTTAGGGCTGAGTTTCAAGCGTAAACTTGTTGCCTTCCTAGAAAAGCTGATCCCTAAGACTGCGGTGGTCGTACACGACGCGGACCGCCGCTGCAGTGCGCTGGCTAAGGCAGTCGTCGCTCTCATCCTTAAGAGTAATTTGTGCACGAGATTGCCAGTTTGGCTGGATTTTTTTTTTTCCCCCCTTTATTATTGAAATACTGGAAGCTTTAAAAGTACAGGGGTTTTTCACAGCCTGCGTTCAGTGTGTCACACATCAGTTTGGAGTTGTGTTTGTAGCCCTGGGGCAGAAAAGTGCTTTATAAAGCAGCCTGGCTTCCTTGAAGTCCCGGTGCTTGGTGGTGGCAATGCCTTCGAGCCTTTCTTGGCGTGTTGGGTTGCAGTTAATGCTGCAGCAGTTGATTCTCACCGGGGAGGTGAAATTTTTATATGTCATACCTTTGGAAACGCAATTTCCTAGAGCAAGGTGAAGGCAGTTAACTTGGGAAGACTTGGTTTTCCTTTTGGTTTCAAAACCCTTCCCTCCCTTACATGCCTTTCACTGTTGAGATCAGGGTTTTGTTATCTTAGAAATAATATTGTGAATTGACAATGTAACCTGCAGGATGGTAAAAAAACTCTGACTTACGAAGTAAGTTGAAAGGTCAGCAATGGCAATTAAAAATGTCTGGTTTTAATACCTTCTCAGATTTCTTAAAATAAAAACTGGGATCTCTGTTAAAATTTGAGTTTAATTCTGCTAGGATATTTCACTTATAAATGATAAAGAAAACTTGCTCTCGCGATACGTTATGCGGTAAGTGATGTGTTCCGCACGGGCCATCGTGGGAGAAAGCTGGAATTTGTGTAACTGGTATTTCAGATGCACCCCGCTGCTGCGTGGCCGGCACTGCCGTGCTCGTCGTTGTCGGAGCACTGAATCTCCAGCTGAAAAATTCTTAGGCAAACAACTTTTTTAGATTGTCAGTAATACCCAGTTGTGCTTGTGAAGTTTCTAGTCACGTAGGGTGTCCGTGCCTGACCCAGCATGGCAAGGCAAGTTGAAGACAACCGTGAAGACAACCGTTGAAGACAACTGGCTGCTGTACGAGGAACGAAAACCTGGGCGCTGGAGAAGAAATTCCTATGTTGTTGAGATTTAGCTGATGTGAAGGTCCTGTGGCATTTCAAATGCTATGTGGAAACCCGCTTCCTAGGTAGAGCTACAAGGATGGTTAGGGGACTGGAACATCGTTCTTAGGAGGCAAGGCTGAGGGACTCGGGTCTTTTGAGTCTGGAGAAGAGAAGACTGAGGGGGGATCTTGTCAATGCTTATCAATACTTCAGGGGTGGGTGCCAGGAGGATGGGGCCCGTCTTTTTTCAGTGGTGCCCAGTGACAGGTTGAGAGGTAACGGGCACAAACTCGGTCATAGGAAGTTCCACCTAAACACGAGGAGGAACTTCTTTCCTTTGAGGGTGGCAGAGCCCTGGAACAAGTTGCCCGGAGAGGTTGTGGAGTCTCCTTCTCCGGAGATACTCAGAACTCACCTGGACACATCCCTGTGCAACCTGCTCTGGGTGACCCTGCTCTGGTGGGGGGGTTGGACTAGATGCTCTCCAGAGGTCCCTTCCAACCCGTCTTGCTGCAATTCTGTGATAGAGCTTTTAATGATGCTACATGGGTAGTCGGGCTCTGGCTTGCTCGCGCAGCCTCAGTAAAAACGTTGGAAGGACTGAGCGCTAAAAATACATTCTTAACCCCACAGCAGTGGTTTATGTCAGCCTTCCTGAAGGAACGAATCCCTTTAATTAGTAAGACAGTGAAGTTTATTTTGGGGTTTGCTTTGTTTTCAATTTGGGATGTGAACTCTTATGCACTGTAGCTTAAAAAAAAAAAAATAAAAATCAAATCCTGTAGCTGTTGGCAGCAGCTGCAGCGTGCACTGTGCTGGTCCTGGTGCCTGCCTTTGCCTGGGAAAAAATAAATCCATTTGAACGGGGAGGAGGAGCCAAAAATTGTTTTGATCTGCACCAGTAGCTGACTTGATGTGCTAACCACATGTTGTCCCTGCGCGTGCTATCCCGAAGGCAGCGCGAGTTCCCCCTTCTTCACGCAGGTTCAGCTTTTGGTAGCACCATGGAAGGTTGAACAGAAATTGTCAAACTGCTTTTAACTGCAAAAAATCAGCACGCGTCGATCAGGTAAACCTCATCACTGCTGTCCCTGACAACAGGTTTGTCAAAATATTGGAGATGTGGCTGGCTGGTGCGTGTTGTCCTTTGGTTTGCCCTCTCCGGGTGCCGTGCTCCGGTCTAGCAGAGGGTGATGTGGCGAGGCCGGAGGATTTGCATAGCAGATTTTGCAGAATCAGAGGGGGAAAATGGCGAAATTGCCAGTTTTGCACCCCGAAGCTGAAGTTTGCACTGTGTCTGGTTGGAGCGGCAGTGCGTGAGGAAGCACCGCAGCCGTCTCAAAGCTCCAACAGAACGGCTTTACGCAGGGGTTAGAGCTGGGCCCTCGGATAATTTCCAAGACGCTGGAAGCGTGCATTTATTGTAGCGTGTTCTGCTGCTGCTTTTGGGGTGGTTTTGTTGAGATACGTAGACTGTAGCTGTTTGCTTTCTGTTTTTCCATTGTACTCCTTCCAAACGACTGCGTTTTATTACGGGTTTAAGGCTGTACTTGATTGTGTTAATTATTTTTTTAAGAGCGTGTGCTAGTGTTGTTGCTAGAGTAGAGGCTGACACCCTTCTTGTTAGCTTTGAAGTACGTTTTAGATCTTTATGTGTTTTTGACTTCCTTTTTTTTTTTTTTCCAAACATTAAAAAATTTCTCGTAATGAATTTCAGTCGCTAATGCGGTTGAGTTTACCTTAGGAAGTGGTACAAAGGTGAAAAAGAATAAAAGCCGTGATGGGACAGCTGGCTTCCAGCTTTCTTTTCTCAGCTCATGAAAAGGCAATAGGAGCTTATGGCATTGCTAGGGAACAGAATGGGAAGAGAGAATTATTTCTTAAGTGTTGGGATGCAGCGGTTTAGCAAAGGGTCAGCTTACAGCGTGGCTTGCTGGAGTATGTCCTAGGTCAAGCCAGAACAGCATGAAGATGCAACAAGAGGACTTTTGCAAAAATGGATTCTTTTTCCCAAGTCCCCATTAAAAGGGCTCACTTGCGTCTTGTAAAAGTAGTGGGTACAAAAAGTGTTAAAGCAGGTTTATAAGTAAGAAGGTGCAGGTCTCTTAGGCGTAGCTAAATTGTTTTCCTGAACTCTGCATGGGCTTCTTTAAAGATACCCTTTCTAGTACAATCATTTGCGTTTAAAGTACGTGCCTGAGGTGATGGGAACGTGATGAAGCTCTGAAAACCTACTTGAGTTTCTTGGCTTCACCCAGGAAACGCAAATGAGAATATAGCTAGAGGGCAAGATTTTTGCAAAGAGGGAGAACAGTTTTATTCCTGGGTGAATGTTTTCAAAAAAATGTAGTATTACCAGTTTTAGCAAAGCTAAAAATTGAGCTTTATAAACCTCAAATGGAGAAACGTTAGTAAATTTGATATTTGTGTATAGCCTGGATTTTTTTGCTTCCAATAAAATGTCGTGATAGCCTCAGAGGCACGTCTGGTTCTGCCTTGACTTAGGTCCCAGCGATTTGAGGTATTGCACTAATTCTTCACGCGGTGTGGGAAGATGGGTTGCGAGCATGGCTTGTGTCATGGTGATAATCAGAGTAGTAACGGCGATAATCATTCTCTCCCTCTCCCCTCGCAGACTTGATGTGACACGTCGGACCTTTCAAACTTTGCGGTAACTGCTGAGGTTTGGAAAAAATGGGATTTAACGTGTGGTTTGCAGCATCCCTTTCGCTCGATCCTCTTGCTGCTGCTCCAGGGCGCCGAAGGAGTCAAGGGTGAGGCCGGCCAGGCTGCCTGGGAGGAGAAGGTGAAGGAGTGGTAGCGGAGGGTTGCAGATCTTGGGATCACCGCAATGATTGATTTGCTTGCCTTCAGCTCCCTACAGACTTGCAGTTTTATCTGCTGCGAGTGGAAGTTGAAAGAGGCTTTGTGTTATAGCTAGTCACCCAGTCTAAAGTTCATCTGACGAGTGTTTTGAGTTTCGAAAATAAATAATTCCTGGTTGTGTAGGTCTGCTGTTTTCTGAAGTGCCTTGTAATAGCAGGTGCTTTTTAAATAGGAAGCTGGGGAAGGAAGCTGCTATCTAAAGGAGCATTTAGTCACATACTACCTTTTTTAACTGTTGTATTGTAAACAGTTTTAAGGCAAAAGATAATGGCAGCCCTGAACCCTTCCCTCTTGGCTTTTTCTCTGCTTCAGGACCCCGCCTCTTGCTCAGCTCTGCGGTGTGTTAAGACGCAGGGTATTTTAGTGATGCTTTGCTGGTTCCGTGGTGGTTTAATGTTTTGCTGGTCTAACAATCTCTTAGGCACGATGCTGATGAAATTGAGTAAGTGGACGTTATCCTTATTACAGGAAAATAAAAGCTAATCGGACATCTGAAGGAGCACCTGAGATGAGTACCTGCACTGCTCGCGTGCGCTGCTGAAGCTGAGTCTGGGTGTCCCCGTGCCGTCGCAGGGAAGGAGGTGGAGGGCACGGGAGAGCGTCCAGGGCGCCTGCCTGTCCCTGGGCTGCCTTCAGGGGAGGCCCTCTCCTTGCCCCACGGGGCTGGGGAGACGGTCTGCCCGACAGACACAATCCCCCTGTTCCCGGTACCTGCCCCCAGCCCAGTTTCCTGCTCTAGGTTCTGCCTCTCAGCCATTAGGAAATAAACCTTTCTATCTTAGCGGATCTATTTGCAAGCGAAATAGAAGGGGGCCCCTTTTCACTCTTTCCTTGTTGCTGTAACTAAGGCTTTCGCATCGGTTCCAGCTCAGCATTAATTCCCTTTGAGAACATGCCTTGGATTGCATTAACATTTTTTTTGACGTTTGACAAAAGCCTTGTTTAAACTAGTTAGATGTGCATCAGGCTAATAAATATAAAAACCATCAGATTACTCCTGCTGTGCTGTTCTCTGGAGAACAGTGTCTCATTTGTATATTTTCCACTAATCATCTCCAAATCTTGCATGGGTGATATCAAGTTAGGGAAAGTGGACTTAGTATTACATATGGTATAGTCAGGGAAAAAAAGGCTCTGTTTTGACAACCAGCATAGCAATCTCGGAGACATGACTCGAGTTCTAAAAAATGTTTTCAGAAATGTGTTGCATAAACAAGTCATAATTTCCCTTGTGGAGAGGGGAAATGTTTTTCTAGATGTACTTCTGTACAAACACGCTGGACCCATTTTCTGTAGCCGCAATTTAAAGAACTGAAAAAGCAAATCAATGCTTGGATGATGCCAGAGCACAGATTTCACTTGACGAGCAAGGAAGTTGGGCCATAAGTCAATTTTAAAGTGATTGAACTTTGATACTGCATAGTTTTGCATCTGCGTGCTGTGACTGCGCCAGACGGTACGGGGCCGCGTTGATACCCCGCCGAAGAATAAAGCATCCTCCATCGCACCGTCGTTCACTTTACAGTCTCGTCTAGCACCGCTAGCTTGCAGGTTCCCTGAGAGGGAAGAGTGTTTTGGTAACCTGGCCTGTAGAAGAGTCTTAGTTTGCAGGCTGAGTTACTGGATCACACCCATTTAACCGTATTGACTTCATCGTGGCTGCATGGGTGTGACGGGGGGGTAGAATTCGCCTCTTTCTACATTAATCATGCTTACAGCATGCAACCACCGAGCTGAGAATTTAAGAATAAACCCTATAGATGGATGGGTAAAGGACGGATTGGGGAAGGGCGGGCTTGGCTTTTATGGGGGAAATCATGCCTCACGTTCATTAGGGGAGGACAAGGGAAATCTGTTTATTTTGATGACTGAAAGAGTTGCTCTCGCTAGAGACTCGAGCTGAGCTGCCATCAAATGAGAGGGAGGGTCCTCTTGTGTATAGAACTTTTTAAAAAGTAAGAAATTATGTATAGGAATAAATAGTTGATTTTTCCTTTTGAGAAAACCCATCAGCAAGTCTTGGAGGAATCTGTGCTGCAGCTTCTCCTGGTTCCGATATTGATAAGTGCCCTGGGAAAGGGGATGAAATAGGGTGACAAGTTGCTGTTTGCTTAAGGTAGTAAAAAACCAGGAGCTGGTTGTGCAGAGTTGCAGAAAAGTCCTGTGATGGTTAGCGGTTGACGTGTTGGCAGATTAAACTTAATGTGGATGAATGCAAAGAGTCGCACGGGGAGAGGGCAGTCCAAACTTGCCTGTCGCAGCTCTGAATGAGCTGTGAGTCTCGGTGGAGATCCGGGCGTCTGTAAGAGCTGTGTGGAAATCGCGGATGAAGCGCTCCGCAGGGCTCAAAGCAAAGAGTGTTAAGGACAGAAAACAGAACAAGTCGTTGGGCTTCCATTAAAAGGGCGTAGCGTGCCTATCTCTGGAGGCTTTGGGGGGGGTGGTTGTGGTCTCGCATCTGGAAATAAGCGTCGGAGAACAAAAAGGTGCGTTAGAAAGGCGGCAAGTTTGGTCCAGGCAAGAGCCAGTCCCGCTAAGCCGAGCGGTGCAGCCAGGGAGGGGGAAGGCAAGAGGGATCATCGTGGGAGAGGAGGAGGGTAAAGATGGAATCACTCTTCGTTATCCCTTCTTACACAAGGATTAAGAAGCATCTTGTGAAACTAGTAAGAGGCAGATTAAAAAGCAGCCCAATAATTTTTTCTTTTGTTATAAGCCAAAAGCTAATTGAGCTGTGAGTCCCTGTAGGACCTTGGGAGCGTCAGTCCTTCGCAGAGATGCACGGCTATTAGCTGATGGGTAAAATACGTGAAGAGCTGAGTTTATAAGAGGCTGCTCCTGTCTAACTGCATGTTGCGCTAAGCGGGGAGAGAGCAGGGGCAAGGTGTGCGTGATGCCACCTCGTCCGTTCTCGTCTGCTGCCACCCTGTGCCAGAGTAGGAAGGCAGATGAATTATTAGTCTGGGTTTTGGGGTTTGCCGCTCTTAGGAGGTTGTGCTTTTGTCGCTGTTCTATTAAGCATGACTTGATAGTCCCTTTATCTCCTTCCTCCTATGCTTTTTTTTTTTCCTTTTTTACCCCAGCGTCACTGTGTTTTGCTCATTTACCGCTGCTTCACATTCTGCTGCTTAGGTTTTGGTGATGCTCAGGTGTTGCCCCAGTATAATCTCTTCTATGGAATCCCAGTGGTGGCAATCCTTTGGCTAGCCTGACTTTTCACTGCATGCTTAGTTTTCCTTGACTATTACAGAATCACAGAATCACTAAGGTTGGAAAAGACCTGGAAGATCATCAAGTCCAACCATCAACCCAACACCACCATGCCCATTAAACCAGGTCCCGCAGTGCCACGTCCACGTGTTCCTTGAACACCTATTGTTGCTGTTTTACCTATAAAGTAACTATTTTCTCCTCTAGCAAGTAGTAACCAAGCTCCTCTTGTTTATTTTTTGGGGTTTTTTTGTTGAGTTACAGCCATTTTTATCTATCTGAAAAGCTAAAAGTATTTTCAGCCTGCCAAGCAATGCATCTCAGCTGTTTTTTATGTATATATATATTTTCATTTCTATTGTGACTTTCTTCTTTCTGGCTTGCCAAATAAAATCTTTTTCTATATTCATTTAGAATACTCTTCTCATTTCCCCCACTTCATCTTTTTTAACTTATACTTTGACATTGATTCTTCTTTTGCCAACTGTATTAACTGTCCCTCTTCATCTTTGATGCGTCGTAGGAAGGTTGCTCATTAATAGTCAGATTTGAATAAGAAAGGCCAATGCCTTGTTCATGTCTGTACTCAGAGAAGACAACACAGGCTGTGATTTTTGAAGTGTCTTATTTTGGGTACTTCGGACATCTTTGCTCGGACGTGGGATTAGTCCTGTATTTTCACCACTGGTATTCAGCAGTTTGTAAGAAGCACGTCGCTCCCTTGATGTCTCGAGCATGGCTTGTTACAGCTCAAAATCTTATCGCCAGATTTTCACTTAGTTACATTTGGGGTCATCTTTCCTGTGCTGGCAGTACCCTTTCCTTGAGACAGGAGACGATATAAAACAGATCACACCTTTGACACTGACCTGCTTTCTAGTGAGACCCAACAAAATAAGACATTTGCCAAACATTTCATCTCCAGTGGCTTCTTTTTCTTCCTGGAGTCCAATACTGCTACGGTTACTTGTTCAGCTGCATTCTCTAGGGCTTTGGTGCTTACAGAAATACTGTGTATTGCCTGAAAAAAAAAGGATATTATTTCATTGCAGGGCGCAGACAGAACTTGAGGCGTCAGGACAGCCCAGAGCCCTAGTACGTGAGCAGTGCTGCTTTCTGGTGCTTCTCCTGTTGCAAGAATATGAAGCAATATAGTAGAGTTCAGCCACGTGTGTGTGATGGGATAGCTCTAGCTGACATAATTGTGGAAATAATTTAAGCCAAGGATGTGTTTTATTCCCCTCCTCTGCTGAATGTGAGAGCAGCGATATCTCGTGGTTTGCCCAGTGCACATGCTTGGGAAAAGAAGAGGCTGTCTTCAGCGTGCTTGGGAGAGGCAAGGGCGGGCGGTGGGGTGGCACGGGCTGGGTGGGGTGGCACGGGCTGGGTGGGATGGATGGGGTGGCACGGGGTGGCACGGGATGGATGGGGTGGCACAGCCAGCTTGGTGGAGGTTGGCTTCTTTGTATAAATCAACTTCGGCAGGGATGGTTTTTCTGTTGTGCTTAGGTAGTACATTTCATATTTTAAAAAAAGATAATATGACTTAAAAAAAACCCCGCTAAGGTATCCTTAGTTTCAAAGTGATTGTTCACTTTCCCAGTTTCCCCGGGGCAGGGAGCAGCTTTACTACAATGATGCTTCCATTTTCTCTTTGCCTGCTTTTTATATTCCTTTTAACTTCTTGTTGTGGTCATCATCATCGCCCTGTTGTAAAAGAGGCCAGCCGGGACCGGTGTTTTTCAGTGTCACGTTTCTCCGAGGACTGCTGCTGAATATTAAGGAACGTGCATTTTATTGGAATTCAGTTGTAATCCCCATCGTTCTCGCTCAGAACATCCGCTTTGAAGTGTGCTTCTCTTCTCCGATGGCAGAGTTGCCTCGAGAGAAAACAGTGGTTTTATCTGTGGCATTTTAATTTTTCTTAAGCTAACTGTGTGACAGCTCTGGAACCTGACCCACTGTGAAAATACAGGGAACGTGAAGTTCTTCTTGTTGATTATGTCATTTATTTAGGCTGTAAGCTGTTTACAAGGAAGAAATACCTTCTTTCTTTGGTTTGGTTTGGGGTGGGCTTTTTTTTGGGGGGGGGGGGTTTAAGATGACTAGTCTTGGTTGGAGCTATGTTATATTTAAGGACAAACCCAAATATTTTGGTGGCATTAGGTGTAAAACTTCAAGCATGAAAGTGGTTTGGGGAATATTCTTGGAAACATTATACATCATCTCAGTCCTGTTGTAGGAAACATGGGACTTTTTCCAGCTGCGGGAGTTAAGGAGATAACGTCTTTGAAATCACCCGAAAGCCGTGTGTTCAGCGAGGTTAAGTATAGCTGTAGATGTAAGACAGAAGAGGGGGGGAATGGGAATATTAGCAGCAACAAAATACTTTTCCATTTCAACAAGTTAAAAATTCAAGAGAAAACCCAAGTGCCGTGGTGACAGAGAAGTGCTCTTAAATTCCCAAGCCCAAAAGTGTATTTTAGGAAAGGCTGACTCGTTGACTGTTAAGGTTTATAGCTCTTTCCATCACCGGTCCTCCTCTCGTTTCCATGGCAGCGCAAAGGCGAACGCTGTTGCAGCTGCCAGTTGCTATTGGAAGATAGATTTTGGGTTTGACCTAAATACCTATTTAATATAGTTCTCAGTCACAGGGCACGGTTTTTCAGATGTCAAATATATGTGGGGCTCTAATGAGTTTCGGCTGAGGTGCCTGATGCCTTAAAGAAGCTGAGCTTTGAGCACTTTTTCCATCTTATAATTAGCAAGTGGGGATTGCCAGCGATAAATCCGACCAATATCAAACATTTATGTTGGAACTGTAAGAGCTCTTGGGATTTTATCCTTTCTGACAACACTGGGAGGGATGGGGGGTTCTTTTAAACTGACAGCTCACAAAAATCCCTCTTGTTTGAGGATTGTAATTGAATTGCTATGTGGCACTTTTCACCACTTCTTCTGCAACGTGTGTATTAATCCTATTAACGAAGTGTAAATACAGCGTCGTGCGTGATGGGACGTGGCTTCCCAGCGCTCGCACCAGAGCCTGGCTGGAGTTCCCAGCCGAAGCTGTGCAGGGGAGGGCTGGGGGGGACAGGGCTGTGCTGCAGTCCTGCTTTTGGGTCAAGCTGCAAAGAGGAATAAATGACACTTCTGCAACTCGGGGGAGAAGGGAACTCTTTGGAGTTACGTAGTTGCAGCAGTAATTTCTACGTGGCGTAAGGGGAAAGCCATATAATCTGTAATTCTATCAAGCTGAGTGTGTGTGGGAGGAGACTTAACTTTTCCTGATACTGATATGGATGGTTTTCCAATAATTTTATTTGTTATTGCTTTGTAGTTATTATTTGTATACAGAGTTGAATGTATAAGCAGAGAGGATCCACATCAAAAGCTGACCGATTTCTTCTAAAACAAGTAGAAGAAGAATGAGAAAATTAAAATATAAAAAGGGCCTTCTGGAATATGACACTCTCTTCCAAATAATATTTCATGCCAAGCTTAAAAATAAGCATGTCAGAATATTTTTCTGCTGTACTGTGTTGGAATTGAGTTGGTGCTTTGACATGAAAGGCTGGGGGCTGAGTTGGAGAGGATGTATGCTGAGAGATTACCCCTCCTCTGAAAAATGCACGGTTTATTAGTATCACAAGTCTCAACTCAAAAGTTGCACGTTTCCCTCTTTGCTGAGAAAATTAGCGCACAAGCTTTGGGAAATACCTTCTGAAAGAGCTCCTTTGATACGGCTCCAAGAGAGAGATGGGTGGGTTTATCTGCTTCTTTGTGGACAAGTGGGAACTTGTAGGAATATTTTCTGTACCTGGTCGCTCTTAGGTTTTTATTTCAAAGCGGGCAGTAACTCTAAATATTGCTTGGAACGCAGAAGTTACTGAGGGGGGATCAGGGTGTGATGCAGTTATTGGTGCTTTAACTTCATTCATGTGTTGTTGAGGGCTCCTGTTCTTAGCAGAAAGAAAAGGATCTTTCGCTGAGGGTTTCCAGAGAAATCCCTTGGCTCTTTTTTTTTTTAATAGCTTTTCCTCGTTTAAAAGGACAGCAAAGAGACTTTGGGATGGCCTGAGGGAAGCTCTTACTAAGAAGCTTTCCAAGAATCACGGAAGATTTAAGTCTTTTCATGTCACACTGCGGAGACATCTGCCTGCTCTTCGCTCATCCCTCCTTTTGGACAGGTTTGCCATTAGGTTTTCATCTCAACCGGACGAAAAGAAATCTGTGAGCTTCTCAGGCTTTGGATTAAATTGCTAGTCGAGGCTGAGATATTTCGGCGACACTAAAGGACAAAACAAGGTTAGCGGAGCGAGGACTGGTGCAGTACAAGGAACGAAGCAGAGGCTCCCCGCGCTGGCACTGCCGACAGTGGGCTGCGGGCTGCCGCGGTGGCATTGGGGCAGCTTAGGTTCTCCCAAAGTATTAATCAACAGGCAGACTTTGTTGGCTTGCGGGATGTTTTTTAAGCAGGAGGGACCCAAAGGATGGCGAGGGCGGGTTAAATCTAATCAGCCTCAGTTAAAAGTATTTACTCTGGGGTCTGATTAGCTGCCTTTGCTGCTGTTGCCCGTGGTGGTAAGTGGAGTTCATTTAGGTTAGCAGAGGGCCTCCAGCGTTAAAAATCAAGTATGGGATGAAACAGACGGCTGAACACCTAAGACAGGCTTTTCCTGTGGTTATTTCTGTAATTGCTACGGAACTTCTAAGGCTTTCATATGTGACTTCCCGCCCCTCTCCTGAATCATGGGTGGTTGAATTGACCTTGAACCCATTGTCTCTCAATAACATCATTTTGATAATATTTATTTGGTTTTTAGTGGTTGTTACTGGTTTTGAGGAAGGAAATTTTGCTTTTCTATTTGAGAGGTTATTCTGAGCAGGACTTTCATACACAGAGTGTTGAAACAGTCAGACCTTCTTAGAAGTCTGCTGCTGTGCTGTGCCGTGGAGTACGTGGATCTTGCCAACGACGGCCATCGAGTCGCAAGATTTCACCACAACCTTGTGTTAATGGGGAACCAAAATAGCATGTACGCCTGATTCTTAATACTGGAACTAATAGAGAAGGTTCCTCTGGCTGGAGCTGAGTTACTAAAGTGAGGTTTTAAAATAGCCAGGGACCTTACTGTAGTTTGTGCTTCGGTGTAATGATGTGTAAGTGGAACTGAGAAACTCTAAATGTAGTGATGGAAATTAAAAAGAAAAAAAAGAAGAAAAAAGGGAGAAAGAAATGTGAAAAAAAGGAAGGCTATTTTGTGGAAAAGTAAACTCGGTGAAGAAAATGCAACTTAAACTCTCTTCTTGGTGCACATTTTAAAAATAAATGATTGACACCATGCGTATCTGAAGCTTTTGATCATTGATGCAGAAGTTAAATGAACAGGACATACAACTGTGATTAATTATTGACAAGTCATTCCTTTCATATGTATAGTCTGTAGTTAGATGTGAAGGTTGAGTTCACTTGAATTCCACAGTCAGAAAGTAATGCAAACAAGACTCCAGTTGATCAGCTTCATACATGTGGTTCTATTTATTATGCAAATATCTTCCAATATGTTTAAATCAACATGCAGTAGTGGCGTTTTGTTTCTTTAGCAGAGTGTGTTTGTGGACTACCCAATTTGGGCTCTGTGTTGCGCTCTGATGCATCCAATGGTTCATAGTTATGCTGTAGCTGTAAGTTAGTTTTCTTTATTAAAAAAAAAAAAAAGGCAAATCCCCAAGCTTGTTTGTCATCTTCTATCTGCAAGTATTTGACCTTTTCACCTTAACTTCCATGGGCCTTGGGATTAACTCAGAATAAATCACTCCTTTCTGAGGCATTTGTACCAGAACTACATTGATTAGCTGGGTACTTCAATGTTCATACAAATGATGGTACATTAACCTCTTTTTGCTAAAGAGACCAGATGCTGTTTCATGACACGTTCTGTTTTTAGCTGTCATTATTCCTTGTAAGCACGCCAGTGTAAATTATCCTGGGGAGGGAAGATTAGATCTCCTAATAAAAGTTTGTTGGTTGGTGGTTTTTTTGGTTTTTTTTTTGTAAAGGCAATAGAAGACTTTCTACAATTTTACTGCAAATTGAAGATAATAGCGTTGTGAAATCTTAGTTTAAATAAGTTGGGTTAAGGTCAAGCTATTTTTTTGTAACAGGCATATTTTTGCAATAAAATGGTATTTCAAATATTCTCAAGTATTTTGGACACTCGAAGCCTGTACATAGTAATAACCAGCTACTTAACAAAAAGGAGAAGGTAGCTGTGTGAAGAAGTCCAGCACCTTCTCAAGTTAGCATTGATTTCTTTCTTTTACCGTACAGCTGATCGGAATTCAAACACATGTATTTCCCATATTGAGGGTGGTGGATGTCTGAGCCAGTTTGTTTTGGAAGGTCATCGTGTCGGCTCTCGATGCAGTTCAACGAAGGAAGGACCAGGCAGGGTGAATAAATCCATGCCCTCGGGCTGATCGCTCTTCCTCTGGACAACTGCCGTCTTTCTGCTTTCTGTTTTGGCCTCTTGGCTTCTTGGAGATTTACTTTTCATGGCCTCACCTCCCTGATTTCTGCTTTTGGAATGTACAGATCTTATAATATTTAAGGTTATATAAAAAAGAAAAAAAAGTGACAGGGCTTCTGATGTTCTTGTTACCCTTGTGAGTCTGCCTCTTGGCTTAAATGGTACATTTTTTGCAGTTCTCCAAGTCAGTAGCAGTGATCTGCTCACTTTGTCTTTTTTTTAATCTTCTGTGGTGATAAAATCCAATGCTTCTTTTTTATTGAAGCTTGTTGACATTAATAGAGAGTTCTCACATTTTGTTTCATGCACATACACCCCCCCCAGTCAGGCAAACTACTTGCCTGAGACTGATGGTTTTCCTTGGCAGCTGAGAATCTGGAGATCAGCTGAAACCTCCTTGTGTTGTACGGCCTTGGCTAGTTCTTCTGGCTGCTGAGTCTTGCAGATAAAATGGCAAGTTTAATTTTTATCCATTTGTCCATCTTTTGCAGATAGTAGTGACGAAAGGAATAATGCATGCACAGATACGGGGAAAGAAGAAGCAGGCATGTTCAAATCATGCTATACAAACGTATCATCAACCGATACAAACGTGTAGTTCTGGAATTAGTTGTCAGGAAAAAGTGTTTTGGAACAGAGCTGTGGAATATAAATGGTACTTGGGGTTATGAAGAGGAATGCAGGGTAACTTAGGTCTGTCGTGCAGTTACATGTAATTAATATCTAGTAAAATCTTTTTCATGGAATCGGGCTTAACTGGAGTGGTCTTTCTTGATCCGATATCCAAGTTTTTGCGTGGTAAAATGTGGCTTTTACTTGTTAGCTGTGATGTAGTGTTGCTGTGATACGGAGGCTATTGATGTAATTATAGGCTGACTAATGAGTTCTAAGGAAAAAAAAAAAGTGGTAATCCAGAGCATCAGATGTGTGAGTGCAAGTTAGTTGAGATCTTTGCTGGTCAGGGAGTAACGGTTAAACATGCAATGATATCATTTAAATCAGCACTTGCAAGTTTTCATGCATTTGAAATAATTGTGGATATTTATTACTGTTCCAGAAATGATGAACAAAGTAAGTATGTTAAGTTACAGAAACATCACTTAGGAAATCTGTACTTCATGCCTTGAAGAAATAGGTTTGTGTGGAAAGGAACTCTTTGGTTTGTTGCCTTCTCATTACGGTCGGTTCTTCCCTGTCATGGTTGGGTTGTATGGCAATTTCTTCTCCTTTTCTACTGCTTCCCAATCAACAATAGTTCAGAGCAAAACCGTGAGAATTGGTAGTTCACTGTCGGGGCAAGTTAAGGAAGGATTCTTCTTATGCTAAAGGCTATTGCAGGTTTCTGGAGGTGGTTTGATTCAGTTTTGTTGCTCTACAGGCTTTCCAGGGGCTGTCGAGGAGCTCTGACCAGGAATGAGGCAGTCACAACCATGGTTGGATGTTCGACTCTGCCCTTTGCAGCAGGCAAGGAGCCCAAGGCACTGCTTGTCAGCTCAGTTTGGGCACTCGTATCCACACTGTTGTGATCCGATACCTTCCGTTGCTCACTGTGAGGGAAAATCTTCCTCCCCACAGGAAGACAGGAAAACATCTAGACCACGTTGCGGTCCCTTTTGAGCGCCTTCATCATAAGGCTCCTAGAGCAGGTCTCCATGCAGTGTTCTGAATTGAAATAGCTGCTGCTTTGTCTGCATCTCAAGTTATTTTCGGCTGGGTGTGCTACAGAAAGATCTTCCTGACTCCTCTGGTCTGAGACTTGGGTTTTCATGTGTTCCTGGTTTCCAGGTTGTCTTCTGGCTGGAGGCAAGAAACCAGGGCAGTGCTGGGGTCAGGTATCTCTGCCCTGGGTGAACCCTGTGTCCCTGCCTGCTTAAAAGGAGGGTCACCTTTGACTCGAAGTCATTGAACTCAATTGTTGTTGGCCTACAGGAAAAATACGTTCTTCTGCAAGCGTCTCCTGTTCTTTACTAAGTCTCACCCGCTGGTCTCTGCCGTAGTAAAAGGATACTGCCACAGCTGAATCCTTGGCCTCACCTGGTGCCGCCTTTTCATACGCTGATGTGCTAGTTTCTAAGCAATGCAGTAAATAACGTGTATTCCAGCTGCACTGAATTACTTAAAAAGGAGGAATATTTTTGGAGGAGAGGACTGCTACAGCTCTTGAGACAGGCATTTTTTTTCTCTTCACCCAGACTCTCAAAGCACAGTCCATCCTTTGCCATCCTCTCTGTCGTCATCTTTCCCTTTCTTGGCTTGGAGCCTTTGTTTGGTCGGAGACCGTGATGATGTTTGGCAAGCGCTGGCCTGCTACTTCAGCATAAACAGCTCTTTCTGACCTCAGGAGGAGGTGGTAACGAGAAGGTGCTGTTCATTTTCACCATTTCATAGTGCTTCAAGTCATTGTTACCTGTTAATTGAAATTGTAATGTTTAGCTCTAAAATGCTTCGTTTGCTTTTCCCAAGCATATTTCATAATCCTCGGGTTTCCTTCTATGGTAAGAAATGCTGATACAATCATGGAGGAAACAAGAAAAGTACTTACAAGCAGTATTTGCTTTCTTAAACCTTTACTAGGTAAACCAGAATTGACAAGCCTTGGGTTGCGGGAAAATGATTTGTGTGCTGCTTCGTGGTCAGGCCTGACTAACGGAAGACACTTGTCTTAACTGGTGTACAGCCCCATCCAATACAGACATCAGCCTGGGACTTCAGCTTTTGATCAAATTGGACTTCTTCACATCACGCAACAGGGGCCCAATGACCGTAGTGTCTTCTCGTGCAACTGGAATACCAAAAGGTTAAGCCAAGTCTTCAGATCCTCTTAATCTGAGCCCTTCGTTTTCCTTCTCCTTCCAGCGAGTGAGTGGGAGGCAGCCCAGGATTGTAATGCACCAAAATACTTACTCTTTTCAAAGTGCTTTCACATAAATACGCATGTCCTGCTAGTACACACAAGCTTCTATTTGCAGCTGAAATAAAAATGGAGAAGGCTTCCAAATTCATGGCTAATATGTCTTTCTGTAATACTGAGCAAAAGGAATCTGTTTAGTGGGGAATAGAGATACAATGCAAAATCCAAGTTTGCTTTGAGATTGTTTTTAGTTCGGCACTGGGAAAGCTTGCTTACAGCTAACGGTTTCTTAAGTTAGTGAGGATACCATCTGGGGTAGGAAATTGCTTCCAACTTCTTTATTCTCTGGATGAAAAGATAGAATGAAATAGCCTTCTCCTTTTCTTGACTCGTGTATCGGAGGGGAAGCGATGGCTTGCGAAACCTTTGCTTGCTCACGGACAACGTGGTCAGGCGTAACTTTTCCTGGAACATTAGCAATTGACTGTAACACTGGGACGTCTTCAGTGCTGTTTAATTACTGTGGAGTTGCTTCCACAACTTGGTAGGATTGTTCTGTGCATGCGACACGCAGTCATTCATCTGGTTTGCATGGGTCTGGAGAGGGTTGAATCAGGATTCGGAGTAATGCCGCTTGGATTTGTAATGGAAACGTCATTATCTGTTTGCTTTCAGTTGACTAGACCTTTACAGAAGGAACAAAATAATAAATGTTTTTTGGAGGTAGAAAAAAGGAGCCTTATTTCTCTTCTTTTGGTGTGGAGTTGTCAGTGAGGCTGGACCCGGGTGCAGCCCTAAGGACTTCCTTTTTGTTGGGAGCAATGATGAACGTCACTCGCCAGTTTTCCAGAAATCAACCCCCTCCTGCCCCTATACTATAAAAACGATAAAAAAATAGTTCTTATTTAGTTTTATAGTAAATGGCTCTGTGGTTTTTTCCTGTCTAGATTGTGCTACTGAAAAACAGCATGTTCCTAGAATAAACAGATATTCTCCCTTACCTGGGCAGGGATGTTACCACAAGCACTGGTAGTTGCAGTTGTTGGCATTAAGTATCATGTGCAGTAATTGCAATTGTCCAATTGCAGATTGGACAGGCTGGATCGATGGGCCGAGGCCAGTTGTATGAGGCTTAGTAAGGCCAAGTGCCGGGTCCGACACTTGGGTCACAACAACCCCATGCAACGGTACAGACTTGGGGACAAGTGGCTGGAAAGCTGCCCTGCAGAAAAGGACCTGGGGGTGTTGGCCAACAGCCGGCTGAATACGAGCCAGCAGTGTGCCCAGGTGGCCAAGAAGGCCAACAGCATCCTGGCCTGTATCAGAAATGGTGTGGCCAGCGGGAGTAGGGAAGTGATTGCATCTTGGCGCTGGTGAGGCCGCACCTCGAATGCTGTGTTCCATTTTGGACCCCTCACTCCAAGAAGGACATTGAGGTGCTGGAGCGTGTCCAGAGAAGGGCGACGAAGCTGGTGAGGGGTCTGGAGCACAAGTGTGATGAGGAGCGGCTGAGGGAGCTGGGGTTGTTCAGTCTGGAGAAGAGGAGGCTGAGGGGAGACCTCATCGCTCTCTACAACTACCTGAAAGGGGGTTGTGGTGAGGTGGGTGTTGGTCTCTTCTCCCAAGTGACAAGTGACAGGACAAGAGGAAATGGCCTCAAGTTGCACCAGGGGAGGTTTAGGCTGGATATTAGGAAAAATGTCTTTCCTGAGAGAGTGGTGAAGCACTGGAAGAGGCTGCCCAGGGAGGTGGTGGAGTCACCATCACTGGAGGCGTTCAAGGAACGCGTGGCCGTGGCACTGCGGGACATGGTTTAGTGGGCATGGTGGGGTTGGGTTGGTGGTTGGACTTGATGATCTTACAGGTCTTTTCCAACCTTAGTGATTCTGTAAAAACCAGCATGTTTTCAGAACAGGCAAATACTCTCATTTACCCGGGTGGAGAATTTACTGCTGATGGTGGCAACCATCAGATTAACTGCAGTTGTTGGCGTTTAGTGTGATAAGCAGTCCAACACTTTTCTTGTAGAGAAGAAATGTGTCATGGTGGATGGGAAGCAGTTGAACCGTGTACAGACTGGAAGAGTCTTTTCACAACCCTGAAGGACTGGAGTTAGCTTGAGCTTGCTCATGCCAGTGGAGATGATAGAACTAGGCTTGCTAGAGAGCGCGCATCCATTCTGCGGAATGGTAACTTCTGGTATTCTTGAATTTTTTTGTGTAATTTATCCAAACCCTAGTGTTTTTCATGTTGGACTGTCAGTCTCGTAAGATTGAGTGTGACTTTTAGTCTCATGTACCCAAAGCCTTAGCGTGAAATTCTGTGCAGCGGACCATTAAATGTCATTATACTGATTTTCTGAATGTTGTCCACTTTTGCAGATGCCTTTGTAAATAGCCAGGAATGGACGTTAAGCCGATCTGTACCCAAACTGAAAGTGGTGAGTTTATATTTACTTCCATCTCTGAAAAACATCCTGAACATGTTACGCACAAGTGAAAATCTTCTAAGCTTCATTAAATCTACTGTTGGGTAAAAAAACCCAGAAAGCAATTTTAAAAAGTAAAGCATTTGTCTTCAGCAGAACTATCTGTATGAAGTTTATGTATCTTCTGTTTTTATAATCATGCTTCAAAGATCTATTTGTATTCTATTGCTGTTCCAACTTGTTTGCCTACATGAACCAAGGGTGGTCTTCTCAGTAGGGAAGTCTCACACTTCTGTAAGAGGGGGAAGTGGAAGTTAGCAGGTGATATGTAAAAACTCCTTTTATCTCACTGTAATAATTTTTCACAATTTCTTCACGGACCAAATGTCTTTTCTCCCTCTCTTGAAAGAATTTGACTGAATTTATACTGCAAGAAAAAAAAGAACATTTTGAAGGTTCACAGAGTGAATCAAAATGTACATTTTACTATAAGAATGAACAGTGACTTAATAGCTGCTTACAACAACTTTTCCCTTAGCTGAGCCATTTTCCATATAGATGGAAGAAAAGGCAAAAATAACAGAGGCACAGATTGGGGGAGTTTCCCAGATTTGCCCTTTTAAATGTTATGAACATGGAGGCTGGAGATCAGAGTTGAAACCTCCTCGTAGCGGATATCAAACCGGGGGCTTGTCAAGCCAGCAGCACAGAGCTGTTGAGGCCAGGTCGCTGTGATGTTTACCCCGTGGAAGATTAATTAAACACAATCAATTTCTCAAACTCTACAAAACGACTGTGGTACCCAAGATACAGAACTTGGTAATACCTTTGGTAGGCGTCTGTGCTCAGCTCCTGTTGTCCGGCTGTAACTGGATGAGCTGCTCCCGATCCAAACACCCATTTGCTGAGTGGCAAACTGCATCGGGCAAAACCATCTGAATTTAAGAATGGGCGGCTGAGGCCATGCATCGTTAGCCCACTTCTCATGTGGTCAACATCTTTTTCCAAATCTGAGTTGATAATAGTGTTTACGGAGGTGAGAGAAAGCATAGATCAAACTCAGCGTGACAGAACGCAAAATGGCTTTTTAATTGAAGCAGCTTCCTTGTGACTATAGTTATGTTTGTGTTTTGATTTCAGCAGTGCACAAGGTAAGTAGAAGAGAGATGGGGTAGTCAGTGGATGTAATTTATATAATACAAGAAAGGCCTGCAGAGGGTCACCAGATTCAGTTTAACTGATGGTGTCATTTGGAAGACAAATACCTCCCAATATACCTTGCAGAATAAAATACGGAGAATTTAGGACTGGAAGGTGTTGGTTGGATATGAGTCCAGTCCGCTGTGGTATTAGCTAGCTTACGCTGGGGAGGAGCTGCAGAGGGTTTCCCTGTTCATCCCTTCCCCTTCTTTTAGCCCTACTCTTTCGCAACACCCACCGATACACTTAGGGCTTGCAGGTGAGACCAAAGCTGCAAATACTACATGTTGTAATACAGAACATAATTGCCGAGCATTAGGTAATGGTCTCGGGGTACCGGCATTTCTGCGATACCGCGGCTGCATCACGTGAATACTTGCCCTGGGTATCTTGTCCCCATGTTGTCTGAACCAGTGGTAGGAAAATAAACTTCTGCTGTGTGGCTGCGGTAGAGAATTGATTTTAAGTGGTCAGCGTGCATGAGCTGTGCAAGGCTTCAGTTTCTATCATCCTGGATAAAAGCAGCACTCTTACCGTTACAAAACTAATAATTTGATTATACCACTGCAAATTATTGACGCTAGCAGCACCAGCTGTGGCTGTGAACTTGTGCTCCAACAGAAAGGGCAAGTCAGGAGCTCCATCTGAAGTCTGTTCTGCCTGTCCTATACATCTGCCCTTAGGCAGGAGTTGGTGCAGGGACTCATCTCTGCGTCGTTCCCCTGCTTCCAGCCTCCTCGTCGGCTCTCGCTTATGGCTGAGGAAGGAAAGAGCCACGTTAAAAGCCAAACCTGCCTCTTCTGCCACAGCGCTATCATTACGTTCACCACTCAGCATAACTGTGGGTGCCTTGCTTTAGCTTGTGGCCGCGTTGGGGATGTCGGAAGCGTGGAGGATTTGCTCCCGTCGCTGTACGGTGCAGCAGCGCAGATGGGGAGGTGAGACTTTGTCTTGCGAGGTTATGAAGGAGCCCCAGCTTTAGCTGCTTGGGCGGGCTGTTCTCTGCGGGAGAAGATGATTAGTAGCTCACTGGGACAGATTGTCTTCTCTATAGAGGCTGGGAGCTCCTTAAACTGTGATGGTTGGTTGAATATTTTGTTTTATAGTGGCTGTTGTTACACCCTTAGGCTCTACAGAGGTTTAAGGGGAATAGAAATGGACTCTGGGAGAGCAGAGAAAGCACACAGGGTTGCAATAAAGAAAAGCCGCCAGATGTATTTTTCAATGTACTTTTGAGGAAAGGCTACCAGCCTTTGCCTCCTTTTTTAGCAATACACATTGCCTTGATTTCTTTCCAGTTTTCGGAAGGATATTTGTTTCTGCTGATCAAGTGCTACCGCAGAGTTTTACTTACGGTTGTTGATGCTTCTTCTTGGCCAAGAGTGTGCTCGGGCAGCTGGGTGAGACCCCTCCCTTTCCCGAGCGATGGTGGGATTCCTGGATCCCGTTTATCCAAATGTAAAATAAGGATGCGTTAGGCGGAATAAACATGAGATCTTTTTGGACAAAATAATTTAATTTGTTCCAAAAAAAACATGCAAAGCGCAGTCAGGCTTCTGTGCTGGATAGCTTTAAAATGCCAAATGCCATCAAAACACTTTTGCATTTTTACAAACAGGCTTTAGCAGGATACGGGCACAGTGCTTTGGATTTATGTTACAGCGTGTCTGGCATATGCAAATAAATGATTCAGTGTTGCACAAGTCATAACTGACAGAGCATTGCGTTGTAGCCTTGTTAGCTGAATTTTCCCATTTCTGAACTGGGTTAAGGTGGTATTTTTGTTCCGTAACATGCTTGTCATAACTTTGTGCATTTCGTATGTATCCATAAACAAATAGAAATGACTCAGTTTGTTTGTATATAAAATACGGGAGACAGGAATATGACTCCTGTAAAAACATGCTGGCATATTTGTCATACTGGGGGGGATCATCCTTAAACCAAGTATTAATCCTGATTAAGAGAGAAATTGCATTAGAAGTCAGGTTTTTCCAGTGTAAACATTATTGCTCCTAGTTTTCAGAGGTTAATGGTGTGCAGAGACCCGGAGCAGTAATGCCAAGCACTGCACTGAAGAACAGAAGGCTGATTCTGCTAGATTTTAATTTCATGTACTGGTTTCATATCTGATAGAAAAGGAGATGGCTGCCTTGTCTCTTCAAATCCAGGCGCTGAGGTGAGATCTTAAGGAATCCTCTCTCCTCCCAGATGAGAAGAGGAGGAGGAATCTGTCTCCTGAATGCTCTCTGAAGCAGTTGTCTAGGGAAAAAAAGAAAGCCGTGCTGCAAATATGGATTTTCTAGTCAGGTTTGAGGAAATCTGCTTTAGGTTTGTGAGATTTTTGCGAAGCTGACATTAGTACTCCAACACAAAACTCACTGCGTTAGTGCTTTTTCCTGTTCGCTTTTTTCACCATTTATGTTCCTAAAGAACTTTTGTCAGTTCAGTGGATTGTCTTGAAACTGATTCAAAATATAAATCCAAGAACTTCTCTGTTAAGAAACAACTGAATATTCAGATCAAGAAAATCAATCCTGCGTTATCTTTAAAACACCAACGTCTGTCTCAATCTCGAGACGACTTATGGAAATGAATAAAAGGAGAAAGAGGGAGGAAATACACTGCCTTTCTTTGAGGCTTGTGCGTGGTTTTTAATAACATACCTTAAGGGAAGAAGGCTCTAGTTTGACTACATGAGTTAGTGAAGTGGTTTCTTAATTGAAACACACATCTTACTGCTTTCTTCACTGGTTTGTAGCATCACGTTTACTAATGCTCTTCTGGCCAGGCACCTTGGTCTTTCCGGGTGCCGGTAAGGAGGAACGTACTGGAGAGCCTGAAGTGCTGTAAAATCCCATCTGCTGATACGGTCTTTGGGATACTTGGGGAGAAAAAAAATACATAAAATTGTGGTCTCACATCACTAGGTGTCTTTCAAATATTTGGGGTCTCTGACTAAATACAGTAACACATCCTAGCTATGGGGCAGAGGACGTAGCATGTTCGTTCTCGCTGCAGCCCAAGTTGATGCTTTTCTCTTGTTCCTGGCGGTTTTGCCCTCTGACTGGTTACGTTTTTGGCACTGGTATAATATAAAGTAGCATTAATTTGCATCCATGCAGAACTAGTCACTTGTAAGTGAAGATTTCAGTATCTGCTGTGAAGGTGTTCGCGTGACTGATTATATCTCCTGACTTAATGGAGTTTTTTTGGTGGACGTGCTGGTGCTACGCCGGTTGACTGTAAGGTAGGTCAGAAACAGCTTCGGTGTGTTGTTTCCAAAGGTCTAGAGCTACTGCTTCCGAAGTGAAAACATAAAACACTCTTCTCTGACGGTGTTTTCCTGGCAAACCCGTGTGAAGCTTGCGTGCTTTCCGATTTTTCAGAAATTGTGCTCAGAAAGGGCCTTAGCTTGGCTCTGTACCTGCAGAGGTATGTCTAATCTACTGATTTACAGATGGGATTTTGGGTTTGCTTGCCATTTTTGGCCCAGACTGTCATCATGTAGAGCTGCTGGGGAAGGAGGAGAGGTAGACGCTTGCCTTGGGAATGCGGTGTTCAGCTTCTGCTCCGGGGCGAAGCTGCTGCTGTATGGAATACAGCCTACTGATGAGCGACGTGCTGAAGAAAGCGGATGACTGGCAAGAAGCTTAATCAATCTCTTTAAAAAATTGGAAATCTGTGGCAAGCTGGAAAACTGTATCTTGACCAAATGTGTTGGCCGCTTAAAACAAACAAAAAAAAAGTTAAATAAGTTTTTGCACACTAAATCTTAAATATTTGAGTGGCTGTGAATCCTGAACAGTGAGAAATACATCGTTTTAGGCGAACGGAAAAAGGTGGGAAGTAACCTCTCACCAGGAGGCTTTGTATGAACAGGGAGAGGGTATCAATGCTGTGGTGAGACGAGGAGGGTTGCAAAGGCCAAGTTGTTACTCACAGCATTTCCTCAGGCATCATGGGTTTTTTGTCTGAGAAATACAAAGGGTTACTTGAATATTTTGCTTATTTAGGGAAGTGCACGAGGAGACAAGCTCACTGTAGTTTATTGGCATATAATGGAGGGGAAAGTAGTTCACTTAAGAGGTTGCTTGACATTTTGAGGTTAAAGGATGTGTTAGAGACGATACTTTCTTCCCCTAACCTCTCAGTTGATGTTGGGTTAAACATTGGAGAAAGCTGAAATGAACTTCTGGTTAAGTCAAGCATTCAGAATGGAGATAGAGGATTTGGATGTCTGTGCGATATCGCTTTAGTTTGTTCTTTGTATGTGCAGGTGGAAGTCCCAAGCTGGTTTTCCCAACTTTCTGACTATCTTCCCTATACATCGAATGGGGGAATTGGGGTTCAGCATTAATAATAATAATAATTTAAAAAAATAAGCGAATCAATATTGCCTGTTTTCTTGTGCCGTACAGAATCTTAGGCCTTTACTTACTGTCCGCTATTCGCATTCTCTTTTGAATCCAGCAACTCATTTCTGCCTTAAGTTTTCTTTAGGTCTTGTCACTTCATTTTCAGTGACACGCTGTCTACTTTGCCAATGCATCTGTGGGATGAAAGAAAAATTATGAAAACGTGAGTGCTGGAGAGAGAGCAGTTTCACTTCTCCTAATAGCTTGTGCTCAAGGTGAAAGACGTCGAGCCAGAACGCGCAGGAAACTCAACCCAGCGCAGTCCCACCACGCGTGTGCCCACACCACTCGCTCGCGGCTGTTGTCTCTCTCATGTTGGCAAAACGTGGAAGTCAGAGTTAGTGACCTCATGCTGTAGTTTTTCTGAGTAAATTGCCTAGAGGACTTAAAAATCTGTGTACCCAAAATGTTGAGCTCCTTAAACCAGGGGACCTTCTCTCTAGACTCTTCCAAAACCTTTGCTTTCAGCCAGCAAGCGTGGGCATCTTGCAGGCAACAGCCTTGGTCACGTCGCAGGTCTGACCCGCTTGCGAAGCGGGGTGCGCACGGCAAGCGTGCTAATGATTTAGGAGGTCTGAGGCATCAGCTGTATGCTTATCATGGGGGTGTTTAGCATCCTGTGTGATGAGGTTTATCAGGCAGATGAAGTCAGGCACCTGTAGAAGTTACCCTTCTCCCTAAAAAGGTTATCGGTTGGTTTTTCTTTTATGTGAAGTTGCAAAAATACGTTTTTAACATGGGTTAAAGGGTATCTTCTGTAACTTTTTTTTTTTTTTAGCATTCCAAGTGAAGCTTGTTAGTCTTGAAGGGAAAAACAGATCTCATTAATAGTTTTGTCTCAGCCAGACCTGAATGAAGCTCTGCAGTGTGTTTCCCGAGAGCGTTGTCCATGGAAGTGGGGTCTGAGAACGCAAGTGGCATTTGCCTCTGTCACGTATCTTGCACTCGCTAGTAGAAGTAGACGTCTCTCTGCATACTAGTATGGCCTGTAATTTCTCTTAGGTGTAAGTTAGATTAAAAGCTTCCAGTACGGTACGCTAGTTTAAACGCTCTGCAAAGTCAGCTCAAAGCCCAATAAACAGATGTGTGTTGTCTAAGCACTTGGGCTGTGGCTTCCTTTTTATTTGTGTGGGACTGCTCTTCGATGGCAGCTATGCTTATAGTGGGCTGCTTGTTTTATATTTTTTCTTGTCTTTTTTTTTTTTTAAATTACAAACTGTTTTTTGGCTTTTCAAGTTCTTCCCTCTAACCTGAACCAAAGAGAGGGTGAAGCATCCTGTAGCATTAGGCCAGCATGGGATCTGGTGTCTCTTCTTTTCCTTGCCTTTTCTGCCCCTTGCATCCCCAAGTTAGGTCATGGGTTTTTTTCTTGTTTGCTATTACTTTTGGAATTTGTTTTGGGGTTCTTGTTTGTTTTTTTTTCCATCCGCTGTAGCCCATGTTGTTCATCACGCTTAAAGCTTATGCTATCATAGGGGCCGAAGCGTGATGCGAGACTGCCTTCCATTTGCTCGCTGCCTGAGTTGCTGCTTTTTCTGAGCTGTAGAGAGAAAGCAGGCATCCTTTGCAGCACTGTTATCCTTGTCTTAATTGAAGGTTGCTCGTGGTTGTAAAGAATAAATGATTGTTTTGCGGCCCCCCACTACTCGCCTCCAACCCCGGACTCTAAAACTGTCATTGGGTTAGTTTAAGGTGACACCACTGTGTTGTTTTAAGGAATTTTTGATAAGGAGGATAGTTTCTCACCAATTAGGATTATGAAAATGGAGTAGAGAATGTGTATTAATGTGTAATTTGTTTGTGCTACCTCTGTCAATTTGGCAAACTCCAGCAGATCAGCAGAGTTCATCCCCTCTCCAGGGATCTTATGTTCTGAACCGTTTGGTTAGGGTCAAGATAAACATGTAAGAACAGGTTTAGACTGGATATTAGGAAAAATGTCTTTCCCGAGAGAGTGGTGAAGCACTGGAAGAGGCTGCCCAGGGAGGTGGTGGAGTCACCATCCCTGGAGGTGTCCAAGGAACATGTGGCCGTGGCACTGTGGGACATGGTTTAGTGGGCATGGTGGGGTTGGGTTGGTGGTTGGACTTGATGATCGATCTTACAGGTCTTTTCCAACCTTAGTGATTCTGAGAGTAGGCTTAGGTTTGTTTAAAGGACAAAGTAAGTTCCCATCTCCTCCCCCAAAAGCTGAGTATGCACAATGTCCTCAGAGTTGTGTTGAACCAGGAGATCTGAATAAGCAGATGGCAACTCAGCAAGGAAAAAACCAAGACATTTATTTGAAACATTGAGAAGGTACATTCTCCAAACCCTCCTGTCCCCTGGACCATGGCGAGTAGGGCAGGCAGCCAGGCTTGGATCTCGCTTGCTGCATCTGTCAGTCTGCTTTTGGTTGATGGTCAGGCCCGGGGACAAATTGGCAGGACTTGTATTGGCCAGCAACGCAAGGCTACAGCTTGAAAGGGATGGCTTGTTTGGTATTGTGGGAGTAATGCAGGCAGGCTTCGTAACTCCCTCGCAGCCCTTTTAAAGCAACAAAAAGAGCGAATCTCTGAGTCTTTGGCATTTGAGCACCGCTGGGAAGAAAACTGTTTTGGTGTTGGGCTACATTCTACTTCTGCCTGGGTTTTTAAAAACAAAATGCCAGCAAACCAGCTTAACGGAAAAATCCCGTGTGCTTTAAGATTGAGTACTTCTATTTGATTGTCAGATGTTCCCAATGCTGCCAGGGTTGGGCGCGGGCGGTTTGAGTTGTAAACGTGTTGGTAAAGCAAGGGACTTCAACAAGTCTTGGTGGACATGCCGAGATCTGTCTGTCTCTAGCCGTATATATCACGGGTGTGCTGAAGTAGCGAGTCACTGTGAGTCACGTGCTGGGTAGCCTACAGAGATATTTTCCAGTATGAGAGTTCAGTGATGTGTTTATATTTTTCAGTAAAGAGGTGACAAGCTTGCTCTGAGCTTCAGGCTTCTTCCCTCAAGTCTATATATTGCCCCATGTTCACCCTTAGCATTAGTGGCGAGATGAATAATAAATAATAAACTGGTTTTGGTTTATATGTTTTGTCGTGTATATGCTCCGCTGTAGCCTTAGCTTTTTGGCAGATACTTTATCTGTTGGCATATTTTGGAGCTTTTTTATTGTGTTGGCCTTCTCAAGTGCAGAGAAGTTATTTCTGCGTTAAGATTTTGCTTGAATGTACTGGGTTTTATGGGGATTAATTTTAGCTGAACATCTTTCCTTTTTTTTCTAGGGGATCGTGGGTAACCTAGCGAGTGGCAAGTCTGCACTCGTACACCGGTATCTGACTGGCACGTATGTCCAAGAGGAATCACCTGAAGGTATGCGGATATGCAAATTTCACTAATTTTCTTTTTCCCCACGAACTACACCTCTATTCATTTTTAATCACGCAGAAATGAATCAGTAAAGAATCCCATTTGCTATTTCAATGTTCACGGAGATTTTTCCTTTAACGTTCTCCAGACGGAGATAAGTATATATACAATGTGTATAGCTGTAGCTTTTTCAGAACTACTTAGCATCCGTAACTACTTTGGCATCCAGTATGTGTCCGTATGGGAAACTTCTAGTCCTGTATTGAGAAGAGCTGGCTGCCCTCAGTAGTGCTGCTGCTTTCAGCTGGGCTGTTGAAAGCCACAATTACTGTATCTTGGACTGGATCTCTGCAGAATCGGGCCCTTCGGTTTGTGATGTGGGGAGAATGAAGAACTTCACAAGCCTAAACTAAAGATGTAAATTGTTCCTTGTTTAATATATTAAATCTTGAAGTTTTTTTTTTAAATGTTATTATGCCATAGAAAATTAATTTATACCTGAAAACGTTGTAGTGTTTAACATTAATCCAAGTTTATAACTTGAAATCAAAAATATCATAGTACCTTATAGAGGTGTATCTTACACTAAATACTTTTTTGGTTTTTTTATCTATTCTCCTTATGAACTTTTAAATCCAACTCTGAGACACTGAATTTCTGGTTCCTTCTTTTCCTTACTGGCTGTTCCATTCTTTGCAGATATGGATGCAGGTAACTATACATTGTCTTCATGGCAGCTCTTGTTGTGAAGAGACAGACGGCAGTTTCTGTACTATAGCGTTTTCCCCTTGTTCTGTGTATCATTTTGATTTGTTTCCTTTTGATTTCAAGTCTTTAGTACATCTCACTGTTTTTGTCTCTTGCTGTAGTTGTCGTTTCAGCAATAGTTTGTAGCTTCATGCATCTATGATAACATTTGTTTCAAATTAACTCTTACCAAAAGACGCTATTAAGCATAGTACTTGACATTTTAACAGTCTCTAATTGTAGTTAAAACGGGAGGAGAGGGAAAGGGAGGGATGGACAAGGCTTTTTCTCGTGTAATTGCAGTAACAGTGAGGTCTCCCAGTTTATAAGCTTGCCTTAAATGTTTTTGCTGCTTTGTAGCTAGGACTGATGGGGTGATAATTGAGCCTTCCAACAAAACTGCCCGTAGATCGCATTGATGCCTGCTGTTTCTGGATGCCGATAGCGAGAAACGGTTATGGAGTAGGTAGAGCCGCTGAATACAACAAGGAGTATCTCTACAGATCTCTTTCCTCATTTCATGAGCAGAAAATATTTTGGGTTTTCTTTCTTGCCAAGATTCAAATGTATTGCTTGTTCAGAGGGTTAACAGTCCTCTCCTCCGAAACGATGAATATTTTAGATGGTGTTCCTTGAGAGTGTTGCCATCTGTCCTCTTTGTCTTCAAGGATTTTTATTTACAGTGCTTGAGTGACGTTCAGACTGTTTTTCCTGAAAGGATTAGATTACAAAAGCAGTGTCAAATCATTTCTTTGCACATAAATGTAGCTGACAAGCCTCACTAATGACACCATTCCATTTCATTAGCAGTAGAAAAACTGGAATAATTAAGAGCTGTAATTCACCTTGGAAAGGATAGGGTCAAGATTTCTAATCGACTTAGTATTAAAGGAAATTCAACCCATAGAAACTGTCCTTAGTAAACATCTGTACTAATGATTTGTTAGTGTTTTCTTTCTTTCTGGTCCAAGCTAAGTCCATACGCTGCTGTCCTATAGAAAATACAGCAGCAGTGCAGACAGCTCTGTTGCATTGCGGTGCAGGACTTGTTCCCGTGCGGAATGTAAAAATCACATAGCTGTTGATAAATCAAGGCTAGGTGTAAGCCTTTATGTTGGAGAGCAACGTGGATCTTCCTCTCTTCCTTTTCTGAGGTCTTTTAAATGTGCCGGATTGTTAAATTGAATAAAGAATAATACGCATGTCAGGCGTTAAGGTGTCAGCTGCTTAAGTGTTGAAGAAAAAGCGAAGTTTACTGACTTTGAATAGCTTACTACCAGCAAAATTTATCAGGCATCATATAATTAGTATCTAATTGGTAAAATGATGGATGCAGACTTCACGTGAAGATGGTGATTATGACCGGGGACCGCTGTTTCTGCTATCCTTTGCCTTCTAAATTGCTACAATTACCATGAAACCTGCCCTGAATTAGACAAGTGCCAGATCTCCTGTAGGCCTTTAAGGTGGCTTCAGCATTCCAGTAAAAGAATCTTAAGTATATAAAGATGGTTTCACGTTTCCTTCAGCTCTCTTCTTTAAGATGAGATACTCCTTTTCCTGCCTGGCACCACCTCCCCACCAAGGGGAGGAATAGTATCACATTGAAGAGGAAAGCAGTTTCCTCATTGTCTGCCCCAACTTTTAGTTCTGTTCAGAATTAATTTTAGTCTCTAGTGTGATTGTAACATGAAAACCTTTGTTTCCTCAAAGAATAGGTTTATCTTGGGAAGAAAATTGGCTTTTAGACTCTTCCGTTGCATATTTAACATGCACACAGCTATACTCCCGTGTGACATGTTTTTAAATCAGAGGTATTTTGATGTAAGAAAAGGAATGATGTCTTACCCTGTAACAAGGGGGAATTTCAGTAGTCGGAGACGTGCAATTTTTTTCTGTAACGATACATCAAGGAAGTGATGGGAAATAGGGTATTTTAGTAAGAAACTAAGTGACTGGAAGAAAAACTGCTGCTAAAGAGTGTGCTGGGTTTTTTACACAGCTGAAACAACAAGTAAGATGTGTGCGACCTGGGATCTTTTTTCACCTGTCTAAAATTTAATTTCTACCTGTAGCAACAAAACAAAATGTGGTGTGCATGGAATTTGAGACCGAGTACTTCGCAGACCAGGGTGAATTGAAGTTTACAGGAATAGTGAGTGTCAGGAGTATTCTGTTACTGTTTGGGGTTTGGTTTCCAAAAAGCCACGGAGGGGTGAAACATGACTTAGTCTTTTGCACGTCTCCGGTATGTCTGTGAACACCCTAATTCATGTCATGATTATTTCAGTGTTTTTTTTCCAGTGAGCCTAATGAAAAAAAAACCCAAGCAGATAAGTTGTGGTCCAAGGTGTCTCAGCTGGGATGAGGAAAAAGGAGGGTTTTTTCTCTCCCACCCCACAGCCACGGAAAAGTGAGATGCTAGAACAGCCAACCGATGTGAACATGAACTGCTAAATCTGCCCAAGTTCTGTTCAAGAAAACCAGATCTTTTGTTCAAGAAAACTAAGAAGGAGACGGAGGTCACGTTAACAAAATCCCCTTAAATTTGAAGATGTCGAATAGTTGAGGTGAGGCTTAAGAAGGAAGGAGGTTCCCTGCCGAGGAAACAGAATTAAAGTAGTGGCTCCTGTGGCTGTACGGTACAGCCGAAGGGAAGGGAGAAGCATGGTGCAGGAGGTGTAGCAACTGGTTCAGCTGTATCTTTGGTAACTGAATAACATCGTGTCCCTGTACTTGGCACTGGTGAGGCTGCACCTCGAATCCTGTGTTTGGTTTTGGGCCCCTCACTACAAGAAGGACATTGAGGTGCTGGAGCGTGTCCAGAGAAGGGCGACGGAGCTGGTGAGGGGTCTGGAGCACAAGTCTGATGAGGAGCGGCTGAGGGAACTGGGGTTGTTCAGTCTGGAGAAGAGGAGGCTGAGGGGAGACCTCATCGCTCTCTACAGTTACCTGAAAGGGGGTTGTGGTGAGGTGGGTGTTGGTCTCTTCTCCCAAGTGACAAGTGACAGGACTAGAGGAAATGGCCTCAAGTTGCGCCAGGGGAGGTTCAGGCTGGATATTAGGAAAAATGTCTTTCCTGAGAGAGTGGTAAAGCATTGGAAGAGGCTGCCCAGGGAGGTGGTGGAGTCACCATCCCTGGAGGTGTTCAAGGAACGTGTGGACGTGGCTCTGTGGGACATGGTTTAGTGGGCATGGTGGGGTTGGGTTGATGGTTGGGCTTTGATGATCTTACAGGTCTTTTCCAACCGTAGTGATTCTGTGATTCTGAAGTTTTAAGGGCGCAGGTCTCCAGTGTAGTGCATGCTTACGAGACTGGCTTTCAAGTAACTTAAAGCGCAACTTCTTTCCTGAAACTGGAAATAACCTTTTTTTGCTGCTAATTTTCAGAGAATTGATGATTATCTAGTGGCAGTCTGCTCTACATTGACATTAAAATGAGGTGCAAATGTTTTAAGTAGGTTAATCACTAAACATTGGGGTATATTTAGGATTTCTTTTTTCCTGGAAGAGTAAGATAGTTTTTTGCTCTCAAAAACATAAAGGCAGTCCAGTGCCCCGACTTGAGCGAACAAGTAGCTGTTGCAGTTGGTAGAGAGTTCACGTATGTGTGTGGAGGAACTTAGGAATGTAATATAAATGAAAATGTAGGTTGTGAATCTTTGCAATGCTGTTGATTTTCCCACCTTCTAGGCTGACGATCCTTAGGCTTCTCTTGTAGTACACAGTACAAAGACAGGCATTGGGATCTCTTACAGAGGGTTATTTTAGCTGCTAATACTTATCTTTTTTTACCTCTCTATTACGTTTTTTTTATTCCTTATATGATATAAGGTTATTCAATTGCCTTTTGATTTCTTCTTTCCCATTTCGTTTTTGGAACTGTAGCCTGTTTTAGTTCTTTTTCTCATGGGTAGAATGGGTGGAAAGCGATTGCCTTGGGTGTTTTACTCCAGTTGGCGTATTGTGACCGTCACCACGCTGTAGCGCGAGCGAGGCCCGTTATTTGTCTAGCACCTAGGTTTTGTTAGCACAGCCTCCGCTGCGTCCCAGGCGAGCTACGAGCTGAGCGGAGTAGCACCGCACTAGAGCCCTTAGTCTGTCCCTGAAGGGTAAGATGCATCAAATTTCAAGTGCCGCTTAATTTCAGTTGGAGGTCTCTTATGCGTTAAGGGATACATTAAATATGTTCGGAGTAAAGCCTTAATGTGCTTTCCAGAAAGCTGTGATCATTTGCTTTCTTTCCAAAGAAGAAGAAGAAATAATAATAATAATAATAATAATAATAATAATAATAATAATAATAACTAAATATATAAATATATTATAATATTTTTATTATAAATAAACCAAAAATAATTTTGTACTATAGCAGTCTCCACTGATTAACTTTTTCAGTACCTGCCATGAACAGTGCATCATCTGAGTAACAGGCATGGTCCTAAAACTTAATGTTTATTATTTAAATACTAACAAAGTGTCACCTTCAGCCTTCCCTTTAAAGAAGAAGGAATGTAATGAGATTACTGTGAAAGTAAATGACTAGCCTGTTACCAAAACATGTAGAAAGTTTATATTGGCGGATGGATGTCCATGTTTTTCAATTTCTATCTAGTAACTATTTCCCTATCATGCTACTTCAGCAGAGCGTCATTACGCAAAGAGGATTGAGAAAGGCTCCTTTAAAATTTCAGCTGTGTTTGTTCAGCATTCCCTCACGAGACTTTTGTCTGGCCATGGACTCTTACAAAATAACGTATACAAAAAGTTCAAGCATAATCTCTTAACCTAGATAACCTTCCGGTTGGCTTCATTCCTGGAGAAGGTCTACTGCTTCAGTTGATGGGCTCTGAGATGAAACCAAGAGTAGAGCTTGTTCTAAAACAAAAAAAAAAGACAAATGTGATTCTTCTTTACTTGCGTTATGTTAAATTAAGCGTTCAGACAAGCAAGGCAGGAAAGGAATACCACATTGTGACGTTCTTTATACCTGGATGTGCTGGGAGATTGAACAGCGAGATGGGGATCACAGTTTGGTGTTTCAGGTTGACTGGAACATGGGAGCGGCACCAGAATTGGGCGACCTTTTCCTTCTGTAAGATAGTAATTCTTGTCCCCTTCTCTCCGTGATTCATGTGCAGGCTAAAAATGTAATTCTTCCTTCTGTGAACCAATTAGGTTCCTAAGGTTGCAAATGACTTCACAGAAACCATTAGCTATTTTTATCTAGTTAATTTTCTTCAAATATGTAGGAATCTGGAGGCCATATTTACTAAACGATCAAATTTTATCTTTTATGAGTAAAAGGAGAGGAACTGTCCCAGACCAATCTGAGTGTTCTGTTCTTGGTGAGCAAGCCGGCTGACGTGTAAATGAATAGCAGAGAAATTTGTCCTCTGAATATGTACTTACATGCTTTTCTTTAAAGATAGACTTTCACGCTTTTTCACTCATGGTTTCTTAGAATTCCATAAAATCATCATCATACATGTAAAAATTGACACATGGCTTATACGGGGAGATTTTAGAAGAATTCCAAGTGCGTATGAGTTCAAAAAAGCCAACGTTAACCTTCATGTCCGGTTCCTTTCAAGGAGCTGGACATTGCATCCGTTACAGTGCTTCGGCCACCAAACATAGGGAAGCTGAAATTTTTGAATGGCGAATTGAATCCCGAATGAAAATGTCGAATTCAGATCCTCGGTGCGATGGTTCGCAAGCTTTACGCAGCACTTTGTGGGGCAGCAGAAGCTATCGGAGTACTTTTATTGTCCGTAAAACCGCAGACAAACGCTGTGTTGTGTGCAGGAGACAATGATGACTTTAGACACGTGTTTCAACATTATCTCCTTTCTTTGTCTTCTATTTCGTTATAATACTATCAGCTGATTATTTTTATTTGGCATTTCATGCTGACATCCAGATATAAGATAACACTTGTCTTTTTTTGATCATTTTGAAGTATTGCTGCAGTTGGCTCCCTTGGGCTTTTGGAGCCTTTCAGGCTTAGCATAAAAGAGCGTGTTTATGTATTCTGCCATCTCCCTTCTCCAGCCCTTCCCTCTCCTCGTCCCCCTGAGACTGGCTGTGTGGGTTAGCGAATTCTTTGAAAACCTCTCTGTTCCAGCCGTCAAGTTGGCTGCTGTTTGAAGTGTTGCACAAATAAGGAACTATTTTAATTAAAAGAAGTTAAGTATTTGCTCTTTTCCTGGGGAGAAGGTGCTGAAGAAGCAGTTTCCTAGAAGGGGTTTCCCTTTTAGGTTGTGTGCCTTGAGGGTTGACCGATCTTTAAGGTGTCTCTGACGTGTTGCACCTTGAATACTCAAGGGTTTTGGTGACTTAACGTCTGTAGGATTTGCGCCCTTCTCGTAACAGGCTCCTCTGAAGGTTGCGTCCCAGGTAGAAGCTGTAATTCGGATTTATAGCCGCTACTACAACTTTAGGCTCTTAATAATAATAAAAGGGACCCTTATGTCTCCAGTGGTCTTTGCCTTCTGCTGCTGTTGAGTCAGAAGCCAGTTTGGAGTTTCTCTTGCTGGAAGAAGGGCCTGCCTTCCGCTTTCTTTCTCAAATATTACTTCTGGTTGTATTTCTAAGTCATAGCCCAGTGTTTAGCTCTCCATCGTAAAGCAGAATTTAAAAGTGTTCTTTAAACGTGAGGTTTTTTTCAACTTGTATTTGATTTTCTTATTGGTGGTGGGTTTTTTTCCCTTTCCATTTAATCTTACGTTGTTTTGGAGGGTTGTATCAGAAGGTAGGGCATAGTAGTTAGCTGATTTTATTCACAATATGTTTAATTCTCAACAGATTTTTTTAATTTGCTGCTGTAGCAGGCTATCACTAGGTTTTCTACATGTTTTAGGTATGACAAGGGCCTTCCACCTCGCAGGATGGCAGGATTAGATCTTGGCTAAGTGATGTCTTTCTCTTTTCTCCCTCCCACTCCTCCCTGGTTCTGAGTGATACTGATGTGAAAGGTTTTCAGTGAAATACAGAATACAAACGGAAAATGGATTTTCCTACCCCTTAAGATATAGTATGCTATTAGGTAATGACCCTTCTCTTCTCATATTTGAATTGGAATATTTTGGGAGGTAATTTTTAAAAAAATAATAATAAAAGAGAATATGGTAGTTGCTTTGTCTCGGTTTCCTTAGCAGATCTCAGTATGATTTTTTTTTGTGTGTGTGTTCAGGCAGATTATAGTATAATCACAGCTAGCTGAAGTCCAATTTTAACTTCAGGGTTACTATTTGTAATGTAATACTGTGATGTAAGGACAGATATTATAGGAGCCGACTATAAACTAAGTATAAAAAGGGATCTTTAAAAAAAAATAAGCCTGAAATCTCTGCGTCTGTGCTTACAAGAGTTAAGTTTTTGGCTTCTCTTGGTTACGTAGTTTAGGGTTTGTTAGCAGGTGCATTAAGATCTGTGAAACTTTGTTGGAAGCTTGTAAAGTTGAACTCGGAGAAATTTTGTGCAGGTGTTGGCAGGAGATGATTTATACGTTGGATTGAAAGGTAGAGGCTGGGTGAACATTTGGCTGAACGAGTTGGTGTCTGGAAGATGAAGTGTGTGATAAACCAATTTTTAAGGAGCTGCAGTAAAAAAGAGCTATGGTATTTTCAGTCACGGGGCTGACTTTGTACGGAACTTTGTTTGGGAAGTGGTGTTTGGGGGTGTAAGCTTTTTAAACTTGGAAGGACTGGTGATGGAAACAGGTAGGAGTGTACTAAAGTAGTAGCACACCCTGCCCAAAGAAGTTGATTACTGCTCTTTGGTTTTTGTTTGTCTCCAGCTGGCTTGATAAAAATAAGCTTTTAAAATTGGACTTGGGGCATATATACAATTAGTGGGTGTGACGTGTGTAAGCGGCTGTCTGCACCTGCTGTCCATAAAAAAAAAAACCCAAAAAAGCAAAAAAACAAGTAGTAATAAAAAAAAGCTATCTTATATGCCTGATTTCCTAGCTTATTAGTAGAAATGGAACCAGTAATTTAATTGTTGGCCCCGTCACCTGACACTATGGGGTCAGACAGGTTCTTTTAGGGCTCCTTGGCGGGATGACGCCAGCGTTATATATAGGGCCGTTTGCCTTATAAAATGGTGTTGGTTACGCTGACCAAGGTTCAGGAGCAGGGGGTACTGGTCACACCCCTACAAACGTACAAATACCGTTGTTTCTCTTCCATTTGAATCCTTAATAAGGCATAGCTTTGAAAATACTTGAGCACGTTCATCTGAAGAGTTTTCCTGGCTGATTAAGCTGGAAGATCTGACGTTCATAGTTGCGCCCCGATGAAATGTAAATAAAGCCGCACGAGGTGAAGAGGTGGTGGTGCTGGCGAGAACGCTCAGTACGAGGAACAAAAGCAGAAGCCCAGGAATCTTAAAACCCTTTCAGGTCGCAGTCGCAGGATTCAGCGCGCGGAGGCAGGCCTGCGGTCGGTGTGGCTGTAAGGGGCTCCGGGCGCTCGGGACGTCGGGATGAATGCAAGGGATCCGGGTGGCTGTCGGAGGAGGAGGTTCCTCGCAGGTTCCTGCTGGTTATTTTCCTCCCCTTGAAATTGTCAGAAATATTTTTTCACGTGAATGAACTCTGAAAAAGGGCATACTCACAACCTGTAATGTATTCAGCTTTTATTTGCTCAGCGCCAATAGTTCTGTAGGTTTATATGCAGTAGATGTCAGATGAAGATGCGTTACTTCATCGTGGTGAATTGAGGGGTGTCTAGAACCTTGTTCGTGGGGTCATTTTGGAGACGTGAGCGCTTACCTGCAGGTCACAGGTGCTTTATCACTTGGCAGAAGGTGTTTCAGGATTTTGCAAATTCACGTTAGAACCTTGAAGAGTATTAAACTCTCAAACCTATTTATTGTATTTAAAAATCACGTATAGGTTGGTGTTATGCCTTTCTTAGGAGGAAAGACAACCACAGATTCTTGCAGGCAGGTGTAAAATGACAGGCGTAATTCAGGTGGACTTGCTAAGAATCAGTGTGCTGCTTTAAATATGAATAGCTTTGTCTATAATGCTAAACGTTAAGCCTGTATGGTACTCTTTCTGCTGTGTTGTATACTTCAGTATTACCCAAACGCATTTTTTGAAGTTGTCTTTGAGAGAGGCCTTACCTGTATGGCTTCTGCAGAAAAGGGAGATCAAGTACTAGTCGCTAAACCAGAGAAGTTTAATAATTGAGTAGATTCTCTCCTTTGTCAAACAGCTAATCAGATAGTGATTGTGTTGTAAATGAGATGCCCTGAGGTATGGGGATGCTTCCAGCCAGGAGGGTGAAATGGTACAAGATTTTAAATGCTTTAAGGGCAGCCCATTCTGAAATGCACGTTGGCAGCGTGTGCTTTCCGGAATCCCATTCTGCTTCTCGGCTTTGCTGTTGGACTGGAGATCCCAAGGCTTAGACTTAGAATTGTGGTGACTCCTGAGTAGAGCTTTGTATCTCGATTTCCACTGGATACTTTTGCCTGTTTACCTGGGATCACACTAAAATAGGAACTGAAAAAATGGTAAAGGTCTTCCCCTTGCCCTAAAATGGGATCAGTACATTATTTCTTAGTAAGAATCCTCGCTTCTCATCTCTTCTTGCTCCGTTCTCTTAAATAACCACAATTCATATGCTTATTTTTCTTTCACTATATTTTCTAGGCAGATTTATTTATTTATTTTTTTTTTTGCAAGTGCTTGTGAGCTCTTTTCATTTGGTCCTTATCTTCCGTGTAATGCGCTGCCCAGAGCAATACATACCGGGGGTTTGTAAGCCGCTGGCGCCACGAGGGCTAGGACAAGCTATCCACTTGTCTGCACTCCACAGGGATTCACAGCTCCTCGGCCGCAGGGCTGGTGCTTTGCCGTCCTGTCCATCTCTCTGCAGCTGGTTGCTCCTGCTTGGGTGAAGGACTTTCTATTTGTCCTGAGGATGCTGCTTTTGGTGTTTCCACTCATATTTTTTTTAACTTGTTATGGTCACGTTGAAGTACAATCCAATTTTCTAATATAATTGCAGTCCCTCCTGCTTCATTATCTAGAAATTAAATAGCCTGTTACTTCCATCTTCTAGATTACTAATAAAACACTGCTATGAGGCTTGAAACTCCTGCAGAAACTTGTACTGGTATCATACTTTTTTAAAGATGAGTCATTTGATGAGTACCAAGTGGTAAATGGAGTTAAATCCAGTTGGCAGCCGGTCACAAGTGGTGTCCCCCAGGGCTCAGTTTTGGGGCCGGTCTTATTTATTATGTTTATCGACAATCTGGATGAGGGGATTGAGTGCTCCCTCAGCAAGTTTGCAGATGACACCAAGTTGGGTGGGAGTGTTGATCTGCTTGAGGGTAGGAAGGCTCTGCAGAGGGATCTGGACAGGCTGGATCGATGGGCTGAGGCCAATTGTATGAGGTTCAACAAGGCCAAGTGCCGGGTCCTGCACTTGGGTCACAACAACCCCAGGCAACGCTGCAGGCTTGGGGACGAGTGGCTGGAAAGCTGCCCGGCAGAAAAGGACCTGGGGGTGCTGGTTGACAGCCAACTGAATACGAGCCAGCAGTGTGCCCAGGTGGCCAAGAAGGCCAACGGCATCCTGGCCTGTATCAGAAATGGTGTGGCCAGCGGGAGTAGGGAAGGGATCGTGCCCCTGTACTCAGTGCCGCTGAGGCCACACGTTGAATCCTGTGTTCAGTTTTGGGCCCCTCACTCCAAGAAGGACATTGAGGTACTGGAGCGTGTCCAGAGAAGGGCGACGAAGCTGGTGAGGGGTCTGGAGCACAAGTCTGATGAGGAGCGGCTGAGGGAGCTGGGGTTGTTTAGCCTGGAGAAGAGGAGGCTGAGGGGAGACCTCATCGCTCTCTACAACTACCTGAAAGGGGGTTGTGGTGAGGTGGGTGTTGGTCTCTTCTCCCAAGTGACAAGTGACAGGACAAGAGGAAATGGCCTCAAGTTGCACCAGGGGAGGTTCAGGCTGGATATTAGGAAAAATGTCTTTCCTGAGAGAGTGGTAAAGCGTTGGAAGAGGCTGCCCAGGGAGGTGGTGGAGTCACCATCCCTGGAGGTGTTCAAGGAACGCGTGGCCGTGGCACTGTGGGACATGGTTTAATGGGCATGGTGGGGTTGGGTTGGTGGTTGGACTTGATGATCTTACAGGTCTTTTCCAACCTTAATGATTCCGTGATTCTGTGAAGTGTGGCTTACCTCTGCTTCTGTACCTACATTACAGTCATTTTATTAGGACTGGGCTTCTCTAATTGGCTTACAGGAGCTATTCCCCTGATTGTCAGAAGCTTTATAGTGAAAATATAAGATGCACTACTCGTCTCCAAGTTCTGTCTCTATGTAGTGAAGGAAACTTCATTGCTCAGAGGCTGGCTCTTTTCTTACACCTTTATCTTGGTGGTTAATCCATCATTTTCTTCTCCTTCTGTCTGAAATACAACACTTAATGGGAATCCCAGCCTATTTACTGTGCTTCTGGTTTCTCCTTTTCACCAGGTTCTTTTAATAGAGAATCTGCTGTGGAAGTATTCCGTGCACCCGAATTTCTAATAACTGCATTTGTGTGTAATAATAACGTGTGGTTGGCTCAAATAAATGCTCTTTGCAGACTCGTCTGTGAAGCATGGCAGATTTTTTGTTTTCTCTAGGCGCTGGCACCTGTTTAAAGTTCCTGGAAGCAACTGCTGTGCATTTCATTCTCCTTGGCTGGTGTTGAGCCAAGAGTGGGTTGCAGCAGGATGTCACCCTGCTCCTTATTTGCTTAGTTTGCAGTCCCGGTCAGGCAGTTCAGGACTGCACCACGCTATCTGTTCAGTGAGTTTATACCAAGGAGGTCAATGCCTTTGCAGAAATGTCATTCGGCATAGCTGCCTTGGTATAGCCTCAAGATGAACCTCCTCCATCCCATTTTCTAGCTAAACGTTAATTATGGTCTCTGATTCTATGCCACTTGAGTAGTTAATGCTTTTTTTAAGTGTAAACTATATTTTCCTAAACACTTACAAACTTAAAATTCAGTTGCTCTCCATTCAGATCACCACCAGGTTTTGTGGACCCATTGGGTCTGGCACTCCAAGCATGTTGATGAGTGTATCTCAAAACTAATTTGTTACATGTCATTGCAGCTGCTATTAAAATTCCAGCAGTAAACCTTCTTTTCATGGAATTACAAGATCATATATTAGTGCTTCCTTGCCAGTTTTTATGTAGTGAACTTATATTACATCATACGTGGTGCCTGTGGGTACCTTGCTTTAATTGGGTATGGCTTGATACTTCAAGGAGAAATTTAATATTCTAGCCCATGATTTAATCCATCTATTTCCCAAAATACATCAAAACCTACCTGTCGAGAGAAGCCAGATGGTGGGGTTTGAAAGGCTCAGTCAAGGTTGCTTTGTTGGTGGGTTTGGGTGGGTTTTTTTGTTGGTTTATTTCTTTTTTAACCCAGGTACTTTGCTGGGAAGCTGGTGCAGTTCATCCGCTTGCGGCTATAGTCTTGTGCGAGAGCGATGGTTCCCCAATCTTTGCACTTCTGTGGTTTTACGCTTAACCCAGCTCAACCACATTTTGTTTCTGAAGTGTTGGCTAGCACAATATTTGCATTAAGGAAATACCCAAAAGCTAACTTCCCGTGCGGCTGAATGATAGCTTGTGATAGCTTCTCTGCTGCTAATGCCAATATGAACTGACATCAAGCACTAAGCACAACTTCATGTCGTAAAAATTTAGTTTTAATGCTTCTTGTGTAATCCTATGCTTTATTGGGAAACGCTGAGAAAAAAGTTGAAAGTATAGTTTATATAAATGAAAATTTTGGGTCACGTTGAGCTGCAACGCTGGCGTTGGTCTACTGGGCTGTTGCAGTCATTCTTCTTTGGCGCTTCTGCGTGGTTGCAGAAGATCTTGCAAGCATCTCTTTTTTTTCCCGACCTTAATCAACAGTTTTCATATATTTTGTCCTGAAATGATGCATGTATGAACGGAGGGAATAAATGGCTTTTTAACATGTTTCCCTGAAGAGGAGCCAGATTCTTGTCTTTTCCATCTTAAGAAAAAAAGGAGAGAGAACCTGCGTTTGTGAGACAACCAACCACCGTGTTCAAAACGCATGTGTCGTTTGGAATACAAAATAGAGGCTTTTACGGCTGCTTCAGTCTTACCTTCCGTCTCGCCTCTCCTGCCCCCATGCTTGTGGTGGACATTCAGCTGCTGCGTGGGTTTGTCATGTTGCCAGGCCCCCGAATTTATCTCTCTCATATGGCCAAATAACTTCATCCCCGTGGCAATTTGCTTGAATAAAGAGCCTGGCGAGTGCAGTCGAGCCTGGGGACACAGCATGGAAATCAGCGGTTGCTTCGGTGAGCAATTATGCAGTGAAACAGCTATCAGCTCGAGGAAGAGGCGGACGGGCTTTCGTAGCCGCATGAAAACCTTCATCCGTGGAATTCCCTATCTCATATAAAGCTTTCGCAATATAGAGCGCCTTTGATTGCAAATGCGTGCGGTATTTAAAATTAGTATCAATTTTTACTGAAGGGCAGTTTCTTACTGCTGCTGATTCAAAGCACTAACCCTTGTAGAATGACGTGCATAGAAATGAGATTAGGAAGCTTTTGCTGATTCCCTCAGCCTGATATTCTGACTTGTGCTGGGTCTTTAGCCGTGGTTGAAATCGCTGACGCACAGAATTTATTTAGCTTTAGATTGATCAAAGCTGTGTTTTTATCTGGAGCGTTTTATAGTAGGAATCTGCATGTAAGAGACTGGGTGGGTTTATGTGTTGCATCAGACACACTGCTCTGCATCTTCTGGTGGGTATTGCGTGTGGGTCGTATGCAGGAGTACTATTTGCCTTCCTATGCAGAATTTTGTACGTGTCTGAAAATGAGTCCGGGTGAATTGGTAATGATCTTGCCCTGGAAAACTGGGAATAACGCAGCGATTTATAAATACAGTGTTATAGAGAAAATAAATAAACCACATACTAAAATCCTCCCAAATTAAAGCTTCCACACAGTTTCAATGATTTGTTTTTAGAAAATTGCTGTGATATTTCATGAAAACAGTTTCCAGCTCCATCTGTCTGGCTGTAGAGAGTTATTTAGGTATTCACTGGCATGTCTTTTCTACGACTCTAGAGATGGGGTTGGAGCTGCAAGTAAATGTAGTTCAGCTGTTGATCGCACGCCTTGCAATCTAGCCTCTTTGTGCTTTGCCGTGCCTGTTAGGACATAGCAGGAGCGATCGCTCCGTCCTTCGGCGCCGTGGCCCAGGCTGCCACTCGCTCTCTTTCAGTGACCTCCTTTTGGCAGGTACATACGGGAGTTGAGAAATTCCCTCATTAAAAAGCTGCACGTGTCATAATCCTGATGGGAGCGGAACAAAGCTAGCTACCTCCCTTGGGACTAGTGCTGTGGTTTTTTGAGCTCATTCTTGAAATTAAAAAGGTCATTTCTTTGTTTTCAGTGTCGTCAGCTTAGACGGTGTCTTGTGGCTCCATACAGATATTTAGAAAAATACAGTGGTATTTTGTAGGCGTGGGAGACTTCTTGACTTTGACAGGTAGCGGTAGTTCAGTATTCAGACTGGTTAACCTGTCTAATTCTTCTTTCCCAGTGGCCCTGTGATGCTTTCCAAAGTCCAAAGATGTATTTTTAAAAAAAATTCACTAGTGCAGCTCTGTCCAAGCCGAACCATCCCAAAATCAGTGCCCTTGCGCTGCTTTTATGTGCCCGGCCTGGAGATGGGTCATGTCAGGGCTCATCAAGTCAAAAGCAGAATCAGTCTATTGTTTGCCTTAATCTTATGACCATGGATATCTGCAGGACAACCACGTAGCCTTGGTTTCGTACGCTGGCAGAAGTCTGTATATTCTTCAGTGTTTATCCTTTTGTTTGTGTAAATTCTTGTTATTGAGGTAGATTTTCTCAATCTGTCCTGTGTAGTACCTAACGTTATGATGTGCTCGTGGTAAGGGCTCTTTAATGGTGTAGAAACAGAAGTTAATAGGGATGCATCCTGCTTTGATCTCAAATTTGCATAAAATAACTCTTATTTGAGGGATGAGCGTGAGTCTGCTGTTACATTTCTGGATCTTCAGATTTGATTTGAAATGCTTATTGCAGATTGGAAATGCAGGGCGTTCTTTTAAACATTTTGGTTGGGGGGGGGATTATTAGATTTAAACTATTTATCATGAATACCTGAACCCAAAGAAAAATAAATGAATTTATGAGGATGTGCAAGGAACTAGTGCATGTTCCAGATAACGAGCACACTCAGCTTTTAAGGGTAAAGAAGCCACTTAAATAAATTTAAATTGACTGTACACTGGTTGACTGCAGCACTGCTCTTCCAGTGTGACAGACCGTGGTGAAGTGGTACAACATGTCAAGATGCACCTCGAATCCTGTGTTCAGTTTTGGGCCCCTCACTATGAGAAGGACATTGAGGTGCCGGAGCGTGTCCAGAGAAGGGCGACGGAGCTGGTGAGGGGTCTGGAGCACAAGTCTGCTGAGGAGCGGCTGAGGGAGCTGGGGTTGTTCAGTCTGAAGGAGAGGAGGCTGAGGGGAGACCTCATCGCTCTCTACAACTGCCTGAAAGGGGGTTGTGGTGAGGTGGGTGTTGGTCTCTTCTCCCAAGTGACAAGCGACAGGACAAGAGGAAATGGCCTCAAGTTGCGCCAGGGGAGGTTCAGGCTGGATATTAGGAAAAATTTCTTTGCTGAGAGAGTGGTGAAGCACTGGAAGAGGCTGCTCAGGGAGGTGGTGGAGTCACCATCCCTGGAGGTGTTCAAGGAACGTGTGGACGTGGCACTGTGGGACATGGTTTAATGGGCATGGTGGGGTTGGGTTGATGGTTGGACTTGATGATCTTACAGGTCTTTTCCAACCTTAGTGATTCTGTGATTTGAATTTAGTACTGGAAATAAAAATACATTATCATGATACCGAGCTCCACGCACAGTGGTTTTGGGGAAGGCAAGGAATAGATATACAAGCTGGTCACTTAGTGTGGGTTCGTATAGGAAGAGATCTGTTGGATAACTTTATGCTGTATTTGTTAAATATAGTACGCTTCTCAAAGCTGCTCCTGCAGACAAAATCTTCAGTGACCATCGAGTGGCTCTCAAGAACAAATCTCTTCATGCTCACAGTTATGATCTGTGTATATTGATTTTAATGCTACATCCATGGTTTATTTTTTTCCCCTCCAATTCTCTGCTTAAGCTTTTTATTTCACCTTGTCTGTACCTTCTTTATGCCTCTGAGGACGGTTTGAAGATACAGTGAGACTTGAAAGGCGTCCTGTTGATAAGAGGGAATAATGAGTTGGCTCTTAAATGTGTTCAGTTCATGGTATTTTATAATTAGCTGCGTGAACTTTCAGTGTTTAAAAAAAGGAAATGGCAATTACACAGAACTTTCACTCTTCCATCACATATATACTGCATTTCCATTGTTACTTACAGTTTTAAAGAGCCTCTCTGGAGGGCTGTACATTAAGTAATTAATCTTATTTGACACTTCATTGTGAAGCATATACAATTAATTGACGATATATAGACATAATGATCTGGTTAATAGACATTCAGTTCTTGAGAGCTGAGACTAGTTGCCTTTAAAAGTTTTCTGCTTGGTTTTCATTATTCTTTTCAAGTTCACTAATGATACATATTTATCTGCCACTTGATCTTTGAAGGTAAAATTGAAATCCTGTTTGTGAGCAAGAGAATGGAAATCTGTACATAGCTTTTCTACTCCTTCTGTGCAATTAAACAACCAGAAATGTGACAGTCTTAATTGTTGCATGTTTGGTACTGCTAAGCTGTTCATAATAGGGTAGGTTTACAAAGAAAATAATAATAATACAAAAAACCAAACAAAAAGCCAACATAAAACCAACAACAAAACAACCGCAAACAAAACCCCCTGTTCTTATGTCTTTTATTAAACATGAAATGTGTTTGAACATGCTTAAATATTGCACATAGCTGAACTGTTGAGCGATCTTCATTTGAAACCTGCTTCAATGGTTGGGCTGGGGGAATGGGGGGGGTCTAAGCCAGCTTGTTGTTTCCCTAAGGCTAGCAATTTTTGTGCATATATTTGAGGATCAGCGTTAGCCTGTGTGTGCTGACTTATTTGCTTAGAGAGCTTGTTTGGAGAACAAGTCAGAGTTGTTCACTCACCTATCACGTCTTTAAAGGTGTTGGTTTTGATTGTACAACGAGTTTTGAAGTAAGCGTAGCTGGCAAATAGGGTTCAAATTGGAAATGATTCCAGTTGAAAAAAAGGGGGTGAAGAAAGAAGTTTAGTGCGTGTCAGTAGATGTGTTTTATCTCAGTCCGGTAAGTTCAGATGTGAGGCAGTTGGGTGATGCCGAGCATGGAAGCCTTGGGGCCTTTGTGGCTTAGGTGGGGAGATAAGAGCGCTTTGGCTTCCAGGAGGGGAGCCGAAATGCAACCCAACTCCTTAGGCAGGCCAAATTTGCTAATCCCGGCTTAGGCTCGGTCATGCCAGAAACCCTGAACGTGATTTGTCATTATCTGAAGTCCGGCATGAGCCACAGCAGGATGCCCGAAATACGCTTACCCCCAAAGGCAGGCAAGCCCGGTTCTGCCCCCGGGCCGTGCTTGAGGTCCCCAGAGAGAAGGGACCCGGGCAGCTGCCGACCCCCGCTTGGGTTCTTAGTGTCGGTTCCAGCTCTTTGGTCTTCACAAGCACTCAATATTCCACATCTCCCTGAAATAATAGGATCAGGAATAGAACTTGGCTGAAGGCTGCGCCTCCGCTCTTTTTATCTGGATCTCCAAAGCAGGTCTTTAATTCATCCCGCTAGTGAGCGGCCCGACGTTCTCTGTTAGTTTAGTACGTCTCGACAGAGGTACCACCATTGTAGTTGTTTTGTCTAACATGTGTCTAGTTTTTTCCCCTAACTGTGGTTTGTGAATATAGAAGTACCATTTTCATAACATTACATGTGTGCTGTAAGAACTGGGCTTCTCTTGAGGAAATGCTAATTCACACAAGAAATTTATTTTAGTTCTGATACGTGATGTTGTCTGTATGCAACTGCCCCATGTTTGCCTTTCCCAGAGACACATTCTCACCATTATATAAAACAAAGGCGACTGTCTTTTAACTCTGCGTGTCGAAACCAAGTACACCTAACATGGGAGTTAGTGTTTGTAATGCAGTTGTTGGCTTTTTTCCCCATTAGCCCTGTTTTTAAAGTATGTGACTTAACTTTCTTAAGTAATTTCTACGCATATGAACTTACGTTCACGGTAGTTCGCTAATTTGCGAAAGGTCTTAAGGACGCCCTGTTTTTCCGCAAGCGAAGCCTTTTTCTATTTTGTATTTTTTTTGCCTTTTCTGTTCTGTAACGAGTTACTTTGTGTGACAGGTGGGAGATTCAAGAAAGAGATAGTAGTTGATGGACAAAGCTATCTGCTGCTGATTAGAGATGAAGGGGGCCCTCCAGAGGCACAGGTGAGCATTGCTTCTAGAGAGCTTTATCCGCCTCGCGCCACGGTTTCCTCTCTTCTAAAACCTTTCCTTTAAGAGAATTGCCTTTGTTTTATTCTTTCCTGGGTCCTGCTCATCTTTCTGCTGGGAAAAAGTTTTTGTCGCCCTCAGGTGAAAAATAACTCCGTCTAGAAATTATTTGGGACTTCAGCTACGTTGTGAAAACTGTGCACTGAAGAGGTGCGGCTAGCTTGTATGGAATGCCCAATCAATATGCTTCCAGTGACCGCGGAACTGCACGTTATTAAGATTTCTTCTGAGTTAGAATCTCTAAAATGTTAAAACACAAAGTAGGTGTATGCACGGTGACGCACGTACTTGCGTACAAACGTTTGCTTCCACGTTTTGCTCCCCGTGCTGTTTAAGACTCGGCTTTGCGAGCTGCAGTTCAGCACTCCCGACTTCTCGGATCTCTCTCTTGGTTTTACCTCCTTGTCTCCTAGAAGGTGACTCATCGGGATTTGCCTTTGAGAAGACGCTGGCGGGTTTGCGCGCTTCACTCTGTTACTCTATTTTGAGCGACGTCAAGTGAAGCGTTTGCTTACGCGATGCTTAAATCGCCGCAGACTCCGGCAGCGTCCTTGTCTTCAGGCATCCTCCTTGTCTCTCCCCTCTACCTCTTCTTACCTGGGCGCTCGTGGGGTTTCTCAAGCGTGGCGGCTGCCGCTGGCCTTGCTTTCGCTCGGCTGTCCGGTGGCGGATCGGCTTCAAAAAAAAAAAAAAGGCAAGAAAATGGAGCAGCAGGATATGTGCTGTCGCCAAACAGCTGAACGGGAGCGGTGCCAGCAGCAGCAGCTTGTGTTTCAATGCTCCACTATTGCTCATTAGCTGCGGGGGGGATTAGAGCGTGGGGGAAGGTGCCCGGACAAAGGAGAAGAGAAAGGAGGTGGAGGAAATGGAGACCGAGAGAGACATCCTGGAAGGAAGTTAAAATAAAACCCCAAAAATTAGTGTCGCTGACACATCTGCAGCCGTGTGAGGCATGAGCCTCAAAGAAGCGCTCTGTTTGAGGCTGTGAAGAATTTGGCTGAAGTACCCAACGATTTCCAGGCCCCGATGCTTAGAGAACATTCCCTCGTATAAAAATATAAATAGTGGATTTGTAAAGGTACACACAGCAATCGAAATATTGTTGTACCGGAAGAATTTCCTTTGCAGAATTCATTTGCACTAACCGCGGACTAATAAACAAACACGGTGTTTTGCTTTTGACCTACGCTGGGTGAATTTGGGGATTTTAATTACTATTGTGGCTGAGGTTTGTTCTTCAGCAAATAATGAGGTTTAAGGTGTTAGTGCTAGTTCACCTCTCGGAAGATGTGTTTCACGTGTCAATTATCTTCGGGGTTTTTTGGGTATAATTTCAAGTCGCATGTATATTAAATATCTTTAATGTGTTTATTAATTCCTGGAATAAAAAATTTACTTCTGGGTTCATTAATATTTATATCTGTATAACACAGATGGAACATTATCGGGAGAAAAATGTATACCTCCCACTATTTACTTACGATATAAAAAGGTTGGTCATTTTAGCCTTCGGGTTCTGCTTTTTGCAACAGTACAGTGTATTTTTGTGGATAGTTAAGAGAGAATCAGGACTTCGGTAAGTAACGAGCTGAGCTGCGGTCTTCCTGGCGCTCAGCGGCGCGGGGTCGGGGAGCGCTCCCCAGGTGATGGCTTCCTTGCTTCAGGGCAAAGGCTGCAGCTCAGGGCTCAGTTTACTGTCCCCTTTTTTGGGGCAGGAAGGGAGGGAAACCAAATTCACCTGAAAACTCACTTTCCAGATCTATAACCTCTCTCTTTCTTGTCTAACAAGATTGTTCAGAGATGAAAATAATTAAGAAAAAGCTCATGTCATAGCGTGAGAAGGTGGCGAGGTGCGCTAGCTGATGCCGCTTCAGTTTCTGAATATCGACCATTTCTTTTGCTCACCAGGTTTGATTTTACTCCTGCGGTGATCTATTGCAAATGTAGCGGTCTCCTATTGTAAAATCCGATTAACACAGCAGCTGAGCTATAACGAGCTGTCGCATGCTATTTTTTTGAAATTTAGAACCTTTTTTTTTTTTATAATTTGGTTTTTTTGGGGCTTATCTTCAACTAACAGATCTGCTCAATCACGGTCGTAAGTCTGAAGATGGATTTATATATCAGCAATTGAGCTATCCTGCTTTCGAGCTGTTCTCTGCACAGTGCTGTGGATAAGACATTCTGGGTTTCCAGACCTTGTGTGTGTTTTCCAGAATTCCTTTGGTTTTTAGTATCGCAGATCTGATATCCACAAAGCTTAAACTTCAATATAAAAAGAGAAATAAGGAATTACTGGAAATATTTTGTGTCTGGAGGAACTCCTTTCAATAACCACCCTCTGGATTTTTTTACTAACCTTCATTAGAAGGCTGCTGCTACGCACTGATGAAACATTAAGAAAATTTAGGGAGACTGTTTCCTTCCAAACTGATGCTTTAAGGACGTAGTAGCTGTAAGGAAGAGTCCTTGGCATGATGCTGTTGAGCCCAGTCAGCGAGAACCATTTTATAATAAGACCCAAACCCAAGGCCACGGTAATGACGCTGTCTCTGGTTCCTTTGGTTAAATCTTCTGGTTTGAATAGGTCAGATTTCATAGCGTGGTAGTTGACCTTATTCTGGCAGTAGCTATGCTGTGTGTAGATGGGACTATCCTTAACGTCTAGCTGATTGTCCTCCTGACTTGTCTTGAAAACCTCAGAACGTTTTTGGCTATTTTTACGCTCTAACCATAAGAGACGTGTTTGCTTTCAAGTACAATACAGTCATAAATATGCACATTAACTGAAATTACCAGCTAATACGCTGTATGAAAAAAGGGCAAGAAGTATTACTAGCTCCAGCTTCTGGAAAAGGAAAAAAATTAACGAGCTCAGCAACTTCAGTATGTAACTTCATACTGTTGGCTCTTTTTTCTTCCCTTTGCACGTCCCAGCTTGGGATGCCTTCCTAAAAGCTGAGGTCGTGTGCATCTACAGACTAATGACTGAAGCAATTTAAATACTCCAAGAGTAGAAACAAAGCTGCAGGAGTTGGTAGGGCTGAAGTAAGAGCTTACAAAACTAAGCTAGTCTCATAAAACTCAGCAAAATGCATATAAACGTCTCCCAAATGAACCTCCTTGCAGCTCTCTATATGTTCAGCGTGTCCCCGATCTACCTGGCGTATTGTAATAGTAATAAAATAAAAAGTATGAATACCGATGGCTGATACTTGTTTCCATGGGTCTGAATTTGGATAGGAATGGAGTCACTTAGGGAAAAATAAAGGCAGTGAGGTACGCTTAACTTCAGTCTATTTCTGATGTCCTGTATACGTTTACTGTTTACGTTAAATGCGCTTAAACAGTCTTATTCCACTTGTGAGCTAAAACTTTCTCACTTGCGTGGTCACTTAAGCAGCACCTTGCCTTGGCCCGTGTTATATGTGCGGCTTTTAGCAGATCAGTGATGCCAAGAGAGAATAGTTTGCTTTCGCACCGAGAACCAAATGAGGCATTTGGTACTGTTTGCTGAGTTAGAGTGTTTGTATAGTGGAGAAATGGAAATTTAAAATTAATGGTTTTGGACATTGATCAAGATGTGAGAATTACTAGCAATGCTTGTAAAACCACAACCGTAATACGTGTCCTGGCATTAACAGAAACATCAGCGTGCACACGTGTAAAGCACGGGGTGGGGAAATAACACACTAAATAGGGCACTCAAGTGCCTAGAGGTAAGTGTTTTTCATTTATAATTCACAAATGCAGAAATCTGAGGCTGCGATGTTTTCTTTTTCCATTAATTAAAACCAATGTGCGCTGATAGTAGTTGGGCTTCTAATGTCATATACGTAGAAGTCATATATGTAGAAGAGATGCGGTGGTGAGCGTGGGGAAGAACCTTTGTGTGTCCCAGATGCCCATCGCTTGCAGAGTGATGAATGTCGATTCATCGTTTTAGAAACGATATGCCACTTCTAAGGTCTTGGTTATTGTCTCTAACAAAGTTTTCTAACAAAGTAAGGTAAGAATGTGTTTTTCTTTTTTTCGTCTTCATTGCTTTGCTCACAGTATGCCTTTTCCCTTTTCATTCTGCAGTTTGCCATGTGGGTGGATGCTGTTATCTTTGTCTTCAGCTTGGAAGATGAAATTAGCTTCCAGACTGTTTACCACTACTACAGCCGTATGGCTAACTATCGTAACACTAGTGAAATTCCAATGGTACTAGTGGGAACACAGGGTAAGTGCAATCTTGATTTATGAGTGTATTTCTGTGACCGTATAGACTGTTCCCAGCTGGCAAAGCCGTGTCCTGTCTTTTCCTCTCTCTTGCATCAGCACTGCCACTCATCTGATGATGAGCGCTTGTGGATGAACTGGCGGTTCATCAGCGGGATGGTTGTCTGCCATCTGGCCTCCCTCGGCTGCCTTGCCTACAGAGCCGTGGCGTTGCGAGGACTGGTTCGAAATGGGAGACAAATATCCTTGCAGCACCCTTGGGAGTGTGAGTGTAGGACTTCAACAACGACGGCTTAGAAGAATATTTAAAAAAATACTTTTGGCGCTTGCCAGTCGTGGTGGTTTTCTTGATCAGCAGGGAGGTGCTAATGTTCAGTTTGGGCAGGTGAATCCGTTGTGTAACGAAGTTCTGAAGCAAGACTGGTTTCCTTTAGCTCGGCAGTCTAGAAGCGATCAATTCCTTGGCGTTCCTAGGAGGCCGATGGATCAGGGATCGAAAACCTTCAACACTGTGTTAAGAATCAGAACCGAACTGTGCCCTTGTGCAGTCTCTCAGGTATACCATTCTTCAAACCGCATGGAAACATAGCTTTTAGCCTCCTGAAGCAAGCCCCCACAATTACTTTGTTTTTCCAAAACCCCTCCTGGAGCAGCAGCTAGCCACAGCCATCCTATGGGGAAACGTGGCAAGGGAAAGGTACCAGCAATATTTCAGTTTCTTTTGCATCCGAGCTGTCTTTCGGATGTTCCCTGCCTTGTTTTGCCAGCGTGTCGCATTAATGTTTCAGCAGTTTCCCACGCTGCGGTTGATTTGCTGCATGGAGTAGACGCCCAAGAGCTGAGGCTGCTCTGTACCTAGCCACGTGGATGTCCCTCCTGTGATAAACCTCACCAAAACGAGGAGTTCTTGCATAGGTGCCAGACAGCAGACCTCTTACTTTACAGAGCTGCTGTTTTGGAAGCATCGTATAGACGTTTTTATGAGTTCTTTCATACTGAAGCATTGCTCTCGATACATTGTCCGGTTACGGCGCCGTGTTAGAGGGAGAACACAAGTGTCATGAGTTGCTCTTGTAGATTCAACTTTGGGCATCTTCCCTTTTAGCGTATGCCACCCGTTTTGGGGATGTTGAAGCTTTTCAGGGCTTTTTCAGCTTATTCTTTCGTCAGTCTTGCGGTCAGAGGGCAGTTTGCTTTCCCCTGCCTGCAGAATTGCCGCGTGAAGGCAGGGGAAGTGTGGGCAGCGCGGCAGGAGGACTCGCAACCGGGCTTGTAGGGCGGAAACAGATGATTAAAAAATGAAAAGGGAAGTAGGTACACAAAAAGTCCTAGGACAGCAGAAACTACAGCCAAAAAGCAGAAATGAACTGCTTGGAAGGACCACGCTGTCAGCTTAAAACTAGAGTTGAAAAAGGAGAGGGGGAAACGTTACCCTGCGCTGTTTTTCTTTCTGCACTTCGGACACTTTGGGGTATGGTTTTCCATCTCATTCCCGTTATTACCAGAAAGGAATTTGGTTTATTCAAAGTTCATTTTCTGTTGCAGCACTCCTGCAAAGGGGATTTTTTTAAAAATGTGGCTGAAGATGGAAATACTGCTAATTGTGGGAGTAAGCATCAGAAGAAAAATACAGCTTTTTAACTGCATTGACTGTCAAACTGTGAAGTGAAGTGAAATACATGAGATATGTAAATATATCTGTTGCAAATATATTTGAAACATACCTGTTTGACATCCAGCTTGTTGGGTTTGACTGGTATTCTTGAAATGAGCTGTGAAATGAAACCTCTCACGAAATGTTAGCACTTGCCTGATGCTCCCAGACGTTCTCCTCTCCCTCGTTTTTCTGCGGCGGGACAGGCTGTAGCGCTGAATTTGCTTCGGAAGTCCCAACTTTTCGAAGCCGGGGTGTCACTTATCAATTCCTTTCTGGTTCAACGTTTTCAGCGCCCTCTGCTGATAAAGTGATCTGCCGTTAGCTTTGCGAATAACCGCTCTGATTTCAGTAATTAGGTCTCATGAGAAGGGCGCGATAATGTCGGTTGAGATGTGGTGGTGTCACGCCCGGAACCGAGCCTCAAATACAGCATTGCAATGGGCACTGACTTCATGCTCGCATTAAAGCGATGCTTTTTTCCCCGAAGATCGAATGTAGTTTGGCTGCCACGGAAAGCAGCGGATTTTGGGTTGCCTGTTGCGGTGGCGAGGTATAGCTGCCGAGTCTTGTACAATAGGTAGTACTGCTGTCTCCCCTTTCAACTTCTTTTGCCACAGCTAATCAATTACTATGCTAGTCCTGGGAAAAAAGTTGCTTTTTAAGATTTGTTCATAGTATTATCGCTTTATAAATCATCAAACGATATAACCTTTGTGGAATTCTTCACTCCAAGAGTAGCGATGAAGAAACTTCTCCGTCAGTTGGCAGGATACCCCCCCTGCCCCGTATAATGGGTTTTTTTCAGCTCCTACGGATAAGCTCTAGAAACTGCCATTAAAAAGTACGCATGAGAAGTATTATTACTTGTATAGAAAAACACTATTTTTATTGGCTGTGTAGTGTGTTCACACAGCGTCTCATGGGTGCCATCAAGGTTTGAGACTCCAGGTCATTTACGCTGAGTTTCCTGGATCCAGTCTTGGCTGTGACTTGAAAGCCAGGTCAGCAATGCAGCCTCCGAATAGATGAAGAGTCTCCGTTTCACGTTAAAGCGGCGAGCGTCTGCCTCGAGCGAGTGTGGAGTGTGCCGCGGGGTTAGCAGAGTGCTTTGCTCCCAGCCCAGCCTCGCTAGCACGCTGTTGGCTTTCTGTGCCTGAGCAAAATACGGAAAGAACTAGCCTAAAAAATGGGAAGGACCAAAAAAAAAGCACACAGGAAGAACTGAGGGAAGAGCTGGATTCTATTTTAGCAACATGATAATTGCAGTCCTGTACAACTCTGTTATTTCTTATTTGCCATTGCGATTTTTTTTTTTTTGCTTTAAGAAAAACATCTCTCCAGCAAATCTGACCCTTTTCCCCGAGCGCTGCAGTATTACCTGGTACCGTTTCTCCCCCCATCCCATTATTTCTCTACTGAAAATGTTCTTGTCCTTACAAACGTGTCATGTTTTGTGCAGGTGAAGGTTACTTGTGGGCCAGTGCTGGTATTTATAGGAGTCCTAAAAATCGTTTGACGTGTTTATAGTCATCAGCCATTTGTTTTTCTAAGTATGTTTGACACCAGAGCTCATGTTCTTTCATGTGGTTATGTATATTTTGCAGTTAGCAACCTAAATATATTTTTTTAAGGTAACCAAGAAGCATTTTGGGTTTATTCCTGGTTTTTAGAGTCAATCCGTATGCTGGTGATTTTAGCGACAAAGTATAAAACTGGAGTGATGCGCACCCCAGTTGTTTTCTAAAAATTCTAAGTTGTCTCATGGTTTGTACATAAATTTACTGCTTAGGTACTGACAATTGTAAGACGCTGTTTTCAAATCGTATTTAAATATGTTTGTTGGGTTTTTTTTCCCCTGCTGCTGCTGTAGATGCTATAAGTTCCAGTAATCCACGTGTCATAGACGATGCCAGAGCGAGGAAGTTATCGAATGATCTCAAGAGATGCACTTACTACGAAACCTGTGCTACTTACGGACTCAACGTGGAGAGAGTCTTCCAAGACGGTAAAAATGATTTTTTTTTTTTTTTCATCCAGCGTATCACACACTTCTGTAGCTGCTTGCTTAAATAACCACCGATGTCTGATAGCTCACTACTTGGCCTGTTTTGCAAGTGTTCATTAATGTTTAGTTAAAGGAAACACTTGTTTTCAGGGATTTATTTTGTTCTATTGCCTTCAGTGAAGTAGGGGCTTCGTCATGCTGAACACGGCATGTGCATGGTGTTGTGTTCACTACCAGCACCTTTAATCTTAAGCTACTTTATTCAGTCTTCATTTATTTTTCAGTTTTCTTTGGTGCTTGCTTTATTTTAGCAAAGTTTGCTTTGTTTTGATGTAGTGCTCGCGGAGACGTTGAGAGGCTATTTGTGCAAAGTAGTTGGAAATCGTCTTCCACGTTTGAGAAGTTGAAAATAAATGGAGAAAATTGATAGGAATAGAGTAATTATGAGAAGTAACGCATGGCCTTCCCGGAGTGTTAGAAGTGGTCAGTCTTGTGTAGGAGTTTAGAAGTAAAGTTGGCTGTTTAACGGTGATTTACAACATCATTAGCTGCCGTGTTCTAGTTTTGCCTTGTAGGACATCGTTAGCCGCCGCGGTCTAGTTTTGCCTTGTAGGAGGCGTTTGGGATCATTTTGTACGTCTCAAAAGAAAAAAAAAAAAGGATGAACACAAGTTTTTTTGTGACAATCCGTAACTATTTGGCAACGGTCGCCCCTTGGAAGAAGTTGGGTGGCTGGAGAAGCGAGGCTGAGCTTGGGCTTCGTGCGTGAGGTGGGCTTTGTGCACCCTCTAGTGGAAACTCAACCAGGTGTCTTGGGGCTCCGCTCTCTTCTCTTCCAACCATGGCTCTCCGGGGGCCGAACTGGTCAGCTCTTCAGCGCAACCGTTCTTCGGCGTGTAAAAACCTTCTTAATTATCTTGAAATACTTCTCGGAGCTCCTTAGTTCGGGGGTTTGGGTTTGGTTCTGGTTTTTTGTTGCCTGCTTTTCATTGCAAAGACCTGCGCCGTCTGTGGGTATGTGAGACGGCGTCACATCGGTATGTATCGGAGATGAGGGCAAAGACAGCTAAAATTAAAAAAAAGGAAAGCAAAACAGTCTGATTTTTTTAAATGGAAAAAAAGAGAGAAAAACGTTCACGTTTTTAAATGGGGAAAAAAGCAAAACATTCACGTTTTTAAATGGAAAACACTGATGTGCACTGCACTAACTTTAATTCCAAAAAAGGGTGCTTTTACCTATCCTTATGACAGGGTTTCAGAGAAGAGCATTTGAAGCTGTGTCGTTGTGCTGTGCTCACTGTTTTCTCTTGAACCAGTTGCAGAAATTACTGTTTTCGCTGCGTAGATTTTCTATATTGCATACGAGTTTCAAAGCACCATTAAGGTTTTTTGTTAGTACATTTATTTTTGAGTGCTAGCTATAGTTAGGTTTTTAATTATATACTCCAAGTTGTGATGTTTGTGGATCATTGTACAGTCTGCTTTTTTTTTTTTCCTCCCCCCTTTCTCAGGGACCTTTTGAGAGAGAGCAATCTCTTGGCACAAAGTTAGCGTGATAAACTTGTAAGAGCTTGTTTGTCTCTCTGCTAAATTTTGGTAGTAGAAAGAATTGACAAAGATCAGCTGTTTAAGAAATAGCAAGGTTTTGTTTTACCTACTTGGCAGTCAACCAACTAATTAATATTTGCCGCCTAATAGGATTAGGAATGCTTCTGTAGAAATGCGTTACAGTTGCCAGGCATGTCTGGGACCAAATCCAATTCCGGCTAATTTTTGCTGTTTATTTCAGCAGGAAACAAAGCAACTTCTTAACCCCATTAAATGAGGAGGTGTGAATGAGCAGTGCAAGTTAGGGAGCACTTGATTAAACGACTTGGACGTCCCGGAGTTGCGCAAACCAGGTTCAGCGTAGGCTTGACAATGTTTTTTAGTGGCTCCTTCGGAGGGCTCATACAGTCGATACGCAGACCTTTGAAAGGCAAAGGGTAGAAGCGCAGAAGTTGGAAGAAAACGTCTAAATTATCCTTCCTCTAGAAAAAGAGTGTGAAATACCGTTGTAATGTACGTCAAGAGGCTGACTGATGGGGAGATAGGTGGTATGATGGGGGGGCTGTGACTTGGCACCAGCCAGCGCAGTGGGTGTTGCTTGTATCGCCGTTGCTTTAGTGACCATTAATACTGTGAAAGCCTTTGACTAATGACTATAACATTGCTTTTTTTATGTTTTTTTGGCAAAAAATAAGTTACTTCTTTTGTGAGATTGTATTCAATAGGAAATTAATGTGATAACATGTGCGCTAGTTTTACACACCCGCTCCAATTTTGTTGCAACTCCTTTGTGTGTTGATAGGTGTGGAATATAAAATGTATATAACCACACCTGGTGTAATTTAATAAAACTGCCCAGAATGGCTTGTGACTTGACATCGCTGGCACATCGATTGTAGAAGATTTTAGTGCTTTGTGAGTCTGTCTGTGCAGCCAATCTGTTACCTTGCTGGATTCCGCTTAGCATCGCATCTTCTCCGAAGCTGTTGTTAAACCGGGGCGGCTCTTTGTCATCTTATATTGAAGGAATCGGGCCCCTCTTCGACAAGGGAACCAAACATCTGTGTGGTTGCATGACTTGGCCCTCATACCCGTGGTTTATTCATATTTTTATTTTTTTTAAATGCACGTGAATTCTGCAGTACAACCTTTTCAGGGACTGTCTGTTCGGTCCCCCTCCAGGGACTTTTGAGCCCTGTTTCCTCAAAAGCAAGCGGCACACAGCAGTGGTTCATAACTTCTCTTTGTGTTCGGATCCTTTCCAGAATAAATGGAGCCGATTATCCAACATCAGAAAGCCTACTCTGACTTGAAAAAAAACACTTCTTGGTGTAAATACTGTCAATGAACAAGGAAAAGAAGGGATGAGGGGTGGAGGGACAGGCTAAGTAGAGGTCTTCACGTATGCTCTTAAGCATTTCTTATGTTGAGGAAACCCTGAGCCAGTGCCAGCAGCTGTCATAAATTAACTGCGTCTTTTCAGCAAACTCGAGGGGTGCAGACCAATTATTACATTTCATTAACAGGTCAATGGATAAGACAGGGTTTTTTAATTGTTCGTAGCTGAGGAAAAATAGTTCTTGACAAGTTAGTAGCTGTATGCAAGACGTGGAGCTACTCGACCTATTAAGACTGCTTCCTGTGTATTGAAATTGTTTCTAGACTTGCTCCCAGCTGGATGGTTATCCATTCTTGGAATTTAGGTATAGGATTTAATCACTATTTATTATATTCCAGGGTAGGTAATGCTTGGTGTTTAGATGCTCCAAGTGTTTGCTTTGGTAGGTCTGTGAGGGTATTTCAGTATGTTGACCAAGGTCCCACAGCTTTTGCTGGCTTGTAACTTTAATGAACGCTTCACTACTGCTACATTTGTAGGATAATGTTGATTGAGATGGGTGGTGGTTGGTGTTTTTTGGTTTGTGGTTTTGTTGGTTTTTTTTTGAAAAGGATATTGTGGCAGATGCAGAGGGTGAGATTGGGTTTGGTTTAGTCATGTTAGCTTTAGTGCTCTCGCTTTGCACGCAGAGAGTCCCATTTTAATTAAGTCAAGCGCTATGCAATGGTTTGCATCAGCTGTGATTTACGTACGTAATTTACGGTCCAAATGCACCCTATTCTTCCTCTCTCCCTTCTGTTTTTCAGGAACTTTGAATTGCCAGTGAGTTGGTAAATCTGAAACTGTCTGTAAACTTCTGTTGTCCACACACCTGCTAGCAGTCCAAGTTACAGCAGACTTTTCTTTAACATACCAATTATTAGTTTTGTTACAAAAGGTGCTGTTTTACAAGCTTTTTCTAAAGTCTGGTTTCTTGTTTCTGTTGCCTGCCTTGATGTGATGTAGACCTACCTTTTGGATGAAGAAACTGGAAACGGCACTGGAGGGTCGTCTTTTCCTTCATTGCGCACACATTAGAAACTAAATTACTGATTTTTTTCCCCTGCAAGCATCCACTGAACTCAGATAGTGGTCTGCTATTATGACTTTTGTCTGTTATAACTCATTTCCTATTTTCCCCACAGTTGAGTGGTAGAATAATTTAACTTGAATGGTTATTATGAAAATGCTACTTTATCCTTTAGTTAAATCCAAATACATTGTTTACAGTGCTTCGTTACGGTTGATAAGCTCACTATTGATTGTAACGGAGTACAGAATCATAGAAACATTTAGTCTGGAAAAGACCTTTAAGACCATCAAGTCCATAGGTTCATACTTTTGTAACGCGAACACTGCTTTACAGTAATATTTCACTTTTGTCTACAGAAACTTTTTATGAAGGCGGATGTGTAGTTAATGTACATCTATGTACTTTCTGATAACTTTTTTAATGCTTTAAGAAGCTAAAAACTGTAAATTGTAAACAGTAGTTGTCAGGATTGTTATCCTTAGTCCTTTGGAACGCTCATACGATGAATCACATGTTTGCCGATACCCTAATAATAATTTCCAAATTAAACTATGTAAATATTGAGGTAGAATCACAGAATCCCGAAGGTTGAAAAATACCTGTAAGATTATCAAGTCCAACCATCAACCCAACCCCACCATGCCCATTAAACCATGTCCCACAGTGCCAAAACTACATGTGTTTTTGAACACCTCCAGTGATGGTGACTCCACCACCTCCCTGGGCAGCCTCTTCCAGTGCTTTACCACTCTCTCCGTAAAGACATTTTTCCTAATATCCAGCCTAAACCTCCCCTGGCGCAACTTGAGGCCATTTCCTCTTGTCCTGTCACTTGTCACTTGGGAGAAGAGACCAACACCCACCTCCCCACAACCCCCTTTCAGGTAGTTGTAGAGTGTGATGAGGTCTCCCCTCGACCTCCTCTTCTCCAGACTGAACAACCCCAGCTCCCTCAGCCGCTCCTCATCAGACTTGTGCTCCAGACCCCTCACCAGCTTCATCGCCCTTCTCTGGACACGCTCCAGCACCTCAATGTCCTTCTTGTAGTGAGGGGCCCAAAACTGAACACAGTATTCGAGGTGCGGCCTCACCAGCGCCGAGTACAGGGGGACGATCCCTTCCCTACTCCCGCTGGCCACACCATTTCTGATACAGGCCAGGATGGCGTTGGCCTTCTTGGCCACCTGGGCACACTGCTGGCTCATCTTCAGCCGGCTGTCGACCAACACCCCCAGGTCCTTTTCTGCAGGGCAGCTTTCCAGCCACTCGTCCCCAAGCCTGTAGCGTTGCATGGGGTTGTTGTGGCCGAAGTGCAGGAAGAGCTTGTGATTTCCTAAGTGCGATGAGTATTCAGGTGTCCTGTGATGTGACAACCAGCTGTTCCGTGTGAAGGTGTGTACTCTAAAGCGAAGCAGGATTTTGAACGTCTTGGCGGGCTGTTTGTAACCCTCAGCGTGGTCCCACTTGGGTCTGATCTCGGATGCTGTTTGAAGTCGGAGCTGCACGAGCAGGCCCGGAATTTCAGTCTGAGATAGACAAGAGAAATTCTAGGTTCTATGGGATTAGCTTAATAATGTGCCCAGCGATGGAGGATAATGAATTCTTTTTTTAGCTTGTGATATTTGGAATTGGGAATTGTCGGACAGGGGAATTAAATTTTAAAAATCAGATCAAATGCTAGTCAGATCCATTTTACTTCGGATTTCTCAATTAAGAATTGGGGGGGGGGGGGTCCTGCTTATCAGAGTGGATTTTATCAATGACATTGGAAATGATTATTTTAATATTTTTTGTCAGCACAGTATTGTAATGACTGTGTACTGCCCCGGGATGCCTTTTTAATGATTTTAGCCTTCTTGAATTAGCTTGATGTACCATTAATGCATAAGAATTGCTTTTATTTTTGTTCATGATGTATTCATAATTGCACGTCTTTCCCTGCTTTACGTTCAGATTTTCTTTGACCCATTTAACTGTGTGCTATGCACTTCTCTGACGCCGCAAAGGAAAAACAAATGTTCAAATATTTAGAGGATAAAATTTTACCATCGGTGTGGGTTGCGTCACTGGGCGTGAAACAAAAGGGTTTCAACCTAATTTCGATTCAGGGTTGAGCCTGTTACTGTAGTTTAGCGGTTCAGTTGCACGCCTGCTAGTGAGCAAAGTAGAAGATATTTACATTTCTCAGCATAAACTTTCAGTGTGGAGATCCTTTATATTGCTGTGACTTACTACTGCAACCCTGTACGTGTACGGCAAAATGCTGAAAACCTACTGGTTAGTCATGTTAGTATTATTAACTTGAAAATTTCTTAGTTTTGGGGAGATTAAGCCAATCTTAAGGGCTTGCAATCTGACCCACTTGTGTAGTTAGTAGGAATACGTAGAACTGTATGTCTTCTGTGTGCATGTGTATATATATACACGCACATCAATGTATTTGGGTGGGTGAGTGTATATATACATTACTGATGAACCTTGTTGGGAAGGGATTTCTGCGGTGTCACGGTTTAGAGCCTCCCTGTTAAGGTACTCTTAGACAAACCGCATCCTGTGAAGATGCACTTGGTGGGAGATTTTTGACACAACTTAACTTGTCTCGGATACCGTGGATGGCATTGCTGCTGCCATGTCTTACTTTAGAAAAATGCGTTGGTTAGGGTTGGGGTTTATTTAGGGTTTGGGCTTGGTTTTTAGTATGTTGGCACGGGTCCTGAGCAAGGGAAAAGGTAAAAACTCAAATACCCCATTGCCGCTGTGCATGCGGTAGGGTATGTGTATGCTACATGGGTCGTCAAACACAGACTTGGCAGGTTTTACCCTGTACGGATGGCTGTAACACAAATTTTGAAATAAAAATGCCCAAAATAGCAATACACCTGTGAATATTGAGGCAGGAGTTCTAGGTATATCATGGCAGAGGCCACTGCTGCCTCACAGCTTGGCCCTTTAGCTCCGGTGCTGTGCTGTTGCCGTTGGTTTTGGATGCTTTATTTGCAAATTCAACTAATCTGTTATTATGCAGTGTGTCTGTTGTGTGTAAACATATACCAGAAATATTTTTATTTCCAATTCCAAATAATATTTATAGAGTTTGTTGAACAACTGTGTCTAAAAGGGGTACCTTGAAGTACAAATTCTCCATTAAGGGATGGAAGCTGACAAATTAATCCTCGTACAGCTGGATTGCGGGGAAAGACTGTCACTTGCTGTCAGTATTATCAAGTCAGCTTTTGTAGATGTATTTTCATTAGGAAATGTTAATCAGTCTAATGGGAAGTAAATAAAGTCTCAGTCCTATTCTGCTGACAGCTCTTACAGGAAGAGGCAATATTCACTCTTGCGCTAGATACGGCCCGAAGGCTTCTTCCGTCTGGGAGCGGGAGGCCGGGGCAGTGGGGACCCAAGTGCGGTGCGGAGCTGGGGAGTGGGTCCTCTGGCTCCTGGAATTCCTTCGATTTCGGTGAGGCGCAGTGGTGACCTTTTGGAGAGCGCTCGCGGCTGCGGCGCGGCATCCGAAGCGAGGTGCCGCTCTGATTGCTCGTTCCTTAGGCTAGTCGAAGATGGACTGGGAATTCATTAGTTGGCCCATTCAAAGAGGGACTTGGATCAGCCTGGTAAATCTTTGACACGCTCCCCCGTGCTGCAGCGATACTGGGAAACCAACCTTTTTGGTTGTTAGGCCCAGATAGTTGTGTTTTACTTGTTTTCTGAAGAAAGAGAAATAAAGGGGGTGATATCTTTGCCCTTAGTACTACGGCTTAGTTAGCCTGCAGCGACAAACCCTCAGACCCCGTTCATTATAAGCGCCGATTGGCGTGTAAATGAAGATAAAATTAGCGCTTTAATGTAACGTTTCGGTGTAAATAAAGCCCAGCAGAAACAGGCGGCTGGAGCTGGGGGCCGGGGTGGCCACGGAGCAAGGACCGGGAACACCCCGTGCTGTGATGGGACGAGTCCGGTGGCCGCCCGCAGCCCCCGTGTCTCCCTCCTCGCCGGGGATGGGAAGGCTTTCTCCGAGGAATTTGCCCCGCCGCCAGCCCCTTTCGTCCCGCCAAAGGCCCGGGTGGCGGCCGGTGGCCTCCAGGCTGAGGACTTGGGGCAATTAGCTTCGTAATTCGTTAGCCCCGCTGGTTAGCTGGCCAGGGGGACTCGCCAGCAGCCTGGCTGTGTGCGCTGGCTCGGCGCCCTGGATCTGCTGGGGCGCGGAGGTTATCTGAAGCGGGTAGAGATTTTTGGGTTTTACCTCCCCGCGTGGACAACACGCTGGATTTGAGGAGCGACCTCCTCGGCTGAGGCCTCGCTCTGTCACCAGCTTCGCTCCTGACGCTGATGGGCAGTATTTCTAGACTTGTTTATTGCTCTTAAATTTGAACGTCAGTGACGTTTAAGCTGTTAGTGTCCAACAAATGTTTCCTAATTCCAATTTTATTCATTTCATGTAGAAGTATTTTTTTTTAGATGCCTCGTGTGCTTCCTGATTTAAAAAAAATAAAATCCAACGGAACAACCCATACCCTTTCATGGCAGTAGGAATTCAGGTCCAAATGCAGTGCAACGGCCCTTTCCAAGACTTTTCGCTCGCTGGAGAATGCACCTCTTGGGTTTGCTGTCCGTCTCTCACGAGCGTTCCGTAGCCGAGCACAAAAGCGGTAATTCTCTGCTTGGGTAAATTCTTCACTTGAATGGCACCATGTGGTATTCTTTCTTTTCCTATTTTGTATTGCTTGGGGAAGATACAGCAAATTTTAAACAGGTCTTATTATATCTTACAAACAGTCTTTAGAGGATTTTCTTCTGAGCTTTCTATAACTGAATCAGAAAATTCAAAGGATTTAGTAACAAAAGTTGGTAGGAAAAAAAACGATATAAATACACAAATCTGGTACGGCTTGTCTTTCGAAGTCTGCTTCTGCATACGTTTTAGTCTGAACTTGACGTTATAGTAGTATGAAACTTTGCCCTTATTCCTGCCTGCCCTTAACTCTTACGCACCACTAATAAATGAAAAGATTTAGTTAGCGCAGTTCTGGAAACAAGAATTTAACTTAATCGGTGGTTTTGTGGTGGCTCCTTTTATGTCTCTACAGAATATCCCCCCGGACATACTGATTCCCATTTAATCTCTCAGCCCCGTACCCTTAGATGGTATGTTCTCCCCCAGTTCTGATACCATACCTCAGACTTTACATTGTTATGGGAGAGTCCCACGTTAGCCGGTAAGAGGAAATTATTCGATATCTGAAGTCAGTATCGTATAGAAAGTCTCAAAATGAGCTCTACGGATTGAACACTTCGTGGAGAAACAGCAAGTGCGTGAAGAAGCCTTCATCCTGGGGAGCAGTTAGCATCAGCAGGACCAGCCTGGAAGACGGCAGGTATCTGTGCAAGCGGTGTAACAAACTATACCAGAGCCCCCTTTTCCTTGGGTCTGTATTTTCTGATTAACTGAAATTCACTCTTCCTATACCTTAAGGTTCAAGATGTTCTTCTGTTGTCCCTGGGGACTTACAAGGTCTCTTTCGTATGCGGTTTCCTTAAACTCGGCAGTTGTTTGATGTTACAGACATGCAGTTTGTTGGGATTCTCACGTGTCCTTTGCCTGGTTGTCGCTTCTCGTGAAAATTGCAGGGACTTTGCAGGCTTCGGGGACTTGGAGACTAGTACCGCTCCATCAGGTTTCTTCAAATCTGCACCCGGATTCAAAAGCGAGTGGAGGAAAGAAGAGCAAGAGGTCTTCCGATGACACGTCTGTATTTGGTTTTCTCATTCTTGGAATTAAATGGTGGGATCGGGAGGTATAGTCCAGGGTACGGCATTTAAGAAGTGCTCTAATTTGTACAGAGGAGTTGAATGCTGTGTATTGCTAATAAAAGTTCCAGGGAGGTTTAGTTTTTAGCTACGGTAAGTGTATCACTCGCTAGGTTATTTGTAGAAAACAGCGATCTCTGCAGAACTTCTCATGTGACTTACAGATTTTATAGGGTTAGTTTTATGGCACTTTCTTTAAGTCTTAATTTCAAGTCTATGCAGTGAGGCACATTACTTGAAGCCTAGAAGGCGGTGGTGACGCAGAGCTACTGATGTTACGGAGTAGGTGACAGCTGCTCCGTTTTCTGAAGAACACGATAAATGAAAGACTTAGTTCATCACGTGCAGATTCTTCACTAAATGGAAACAAGAACGTTGATACATTTCATCAAAATATGAAAGAATAAGATTTCCACTACTGAAGATTCAAGGTTGATCCCGTAGGTTTATATCCCTTGATGCAGACTGGAAGAGGAATCCTGGGGCAGGAAGCACGATAGTTGTTTGGTGGCCGATTGCTTTTTATTGGGGAGAGACCTGCGGGTGAGAGGCGTAAGCGGTGCGTTTCATACGATCATCTAAGTTGCGTTTGAGAGAGAAAACGTTATAAGCACGTTCCTGGAGTGTCTTGCAAGCAGTTAGGAATTGTTTTCCCTTAACAGTGAAAACTGAAGTGAAAACAAATTCTGGAAGAGGGAGAAAATTTGAAAATTCCTTATTTTTTAAAGCCTCTGCCTTTTCTACAGCTGCTGTTGTAAACTTGGAGATTTTGTTTCCGGATGCGTTCTGCCTCATCTGCTTATGCGTTCAGTGCCACAAATAAAATGTGATTATTTCTTTGTTGTTGTTGTCCCACCGTATGAATTTGTCCTCCATCAAATATTAAGAATTACTATTGAACGCGTATGTGTCAGTAATGTCTGTACTGTACCCATAGATTAAATTTTAGTTCTGTCTGCTGATGTGGACGTAGGCATTAAGCTGAAGGACTGTGATTGTTCTTCCTGCAGAGATGGAGGTTTTGTTGAGGTTTGTAAGCGTATCTGAAAAGATGACAGCATCTGCTCTCAGTTTTTGTTAAGTGTCTGTCAAGTATCGTGTCCAATCTGATAGCGATGAACCACTACTTTTTTTAAATGCAGGGTATTGTAGATATAAGCCTCTCTGAATACGTGGCATTTTTAAATACCATGCTGAAATGTGCTTCCAATTCCTTGTGCTTTGATTTCAATTTCTAATCTATTCCTGCTTTGCCACTTTACAGCCCGCATTACGCGTTTGTGTTGCTGTTCTGTTTAGTACCTTAGGAAAATAACACTGCTGCTAAATTGTCTTGCATCTTGCAGAGCCCTTATTCCCAATAGAGAAAAAAGAAAAAACAGAATAGAAGTGAGTCAGGTGTCCTGGCAGCTTGACAGAGGTTGAATTATGGAAAAACATCCCTCTGCTAAATTTTGTCACGCTGCAGTCCCTGGTGGAGCCGGTGACAGAAGCTGAATAGACAATTTCTGCGATTCTTTTTGAGCCCAGTGACCCGAACAGCCAACTGATTGCGTAGCGAGTAACGCGGTAACAGCACGGCTGCTAACAGGGCTCAATTGCTGGGGTTGTATCCAAATGCGAGGGTGGAAAAAAGGAAAAAAAAAAAGATGATGACTGCTTTGGTCATAGCTCTGAGGGGGATGATTCTTTAGCCCCGCTTTTGCCGTTGCTAATGATGCTGTAATGGAGGGTGGCGAGCTGACCACAAGGTTAGATAAGGGCCAAAAAGGGCTTCAGCAGAGCAGGAGCTCCTTCAAGTGCCCCTTTACATTTTCTTTATTTCAGCGACAACTCTTTTCTTACTCCTGTCTGTCTTATTTCTAAGAGGCCCGTCTAAACTTATGGCTCATTTGCTGCGTTTAGGGGATAGTCTGCCTCGCTAGCAGGTCTTTGTTGCTTTTCCTACTGCTGCGCTCTTTATTGCGGCATGATGACTTAACCTGATTTTTTTTTTTTCCCTTAAATAATTACTGACAAATCTTAAAATGTGTTAACATATCTGCTGCCTTACAGCACATCCAACAAGTTCTCAAATACGGAGGATGGTGTGAAATGTCTGAAGCTTGATTTCTTTAATGATCCCTAATGTGTTGTCCCTTGGTCATGGATTTTAAGTGTCTTTTGTGAACTTATCTATAAATTTGTTAACCCAAAATGACTTTGCTGGCTTAGTATTGCTGAATGAAAGAATAAGAGCTAATGTGCAAGGTGTCTTGTCTCAAGACAGATGCAAGGGAAAATGCCCCCTGCCCCGTGCTGTAAAACTGACTGGGAGAATACCACCAGCTTGCTCAGAGAGCGTCACCGGAGTGTTTTGGAATGCCTGGAAACAAAACCTCTGCTCAGGGTAGAAAGTAGAAGCTCTCAGAGCATAGGCAGGAGGCAGTACCAAGCCTGGGGAGTCTTGGAAAATCTGACTTCACCTTGAGAATCACAGAATCACTAAGGTTGGAAAAGACCTGTAAGATCATCAAGTCCAACCATCAACCCAACCCCACCATGCCCACTGAACCATGTCCCGCAGTGCCACGTCCACACGTTCCTTGAACCCCTCCAGTGATGGTGACTCCACCACCTCCCTGGGCAGCCTCTTCCAGTGCTTCACCACTCTCTCCGTAAAGACATTTTTCCTAATATCCAGCCTGAACCTCCCCTGCCGCAACTTGAGGCCATTTCCTCTTGTCCTGTCGCTTGTCACTTGGGAGAAGAGACCAACACCCACCTCCCCACAACCTCCTTTCAGGTAGTTGTAGAGAGCGATGAGGTCAGTGGCCTGTGCTGTTCTGTTGGTGCATTGTGCCGTGGTATTTCTAGCCATCCTTGGAGGTTCCAAAGAGTAATTGTTGCTCTTACATGGTTGTTATTTCTTGCATGCAGCGTTACTGAAGCTCTTCCATCTGAGTTGTCAAACAAAAACCCGTCAAAATGCTGATATTACGTTTATATTGCTTGGTTTCTGTAACTTTTGTCTGTTCCTGGGTGTGTTTGCAGTGTATTTAGTAACATTTATTAAAGAGAATAGCTTGCTTTTTCTTCTTGTGATAAAGGGATGCTTTTGTCTGAGTTATCAAACACTTAAAACTGGTGTAATAAACATAATCCTTTTGTAATGTTCTCTGTTGTGTAACAAACACATTTGAAACATCAAAGTTTATTATTAGCATAGATTGTTCCTCAAAAGGGATTTCTCCAATGCATTGCAAATCGTTCCCTTTCAACAAATCCATATGCATATGCAAATCCTGTTGGAACTGTGTGCTCCTCTGGGATTAGCACTTGTGTATTCAGAGTTTAAAAGCCTGCATGGATGTGTGGGGGGTGGTGTGCCTGTAGTAAACCAGAATGAGTGTGGGCATTAGTCTTCCAAGTTCCTGCTTATGCCGGAAAAAATCCAGCGCTGCTGCCGAGTTTTAAAAAATAGACTTTTTTTTCCTCCTCCTTCACCTTAAAGTAGAGAATCCTTAAAGTAATTGTATATCATTTAATTTTGAAATTAGCGTTTGATCTGATGAGGTTCCTTGCGGGTATAAGACCTCAGTGTCGCAGAAGGCAACAGGTGGAACTTCTGCACCGTTCCCGTAACGTGACTTTTGTCAGCACTAAGTGCGCGGTGAACTATATCTGCAAGCTCCTCGTTTGAGTTCAGGTTTGGTGAAGATGGGATTGGCCCACGTGCTGACCAGTCCCGAACAGTGAATTGCTGATCAGGTAACTTTATTTACTGCCAGTCACTAAGGCTGCTGGTGGATGGTCAGGCCCACCAAGTCAGGGTATTTTGAGATGCTTTTTAAAGGACGCACTTTTTAAAGGATGCACTATTGGGCTAGGATAGCTGTTGGCATCTGGGCGTCCCAAATCCTTTGCTAAGGCTAAAAATATCCCTTGAACACACGGAAGCTTGTTGTCCTGTTCATACAGTTACTTTAATGATGCCTAGATTCTGGGGGTAGCGCAATCTTTAATGTATATTTTATAAATCAGTGTTGTTTGCTTATACCAAGCTTTTTTGTTCCTTTTCCTTAGTTATTTGAGTCGTGTATGCACGCGTCCCCAAAGCAGCATGGCCAGACTCCGTCTCTCATAGCCTCTAGGTAGTATTTTGTGGAAAAACAGAAAATACAGCATAGTATTGTATTGTATAACTCGGAGATAAGTCTGTAGAATATAGAACTACTTTTTGAATAGCCTCTCCTTACGTGTTTTGGTATTTCATGAATTTTCTCTTTCCAGAGGTAAGTCTTCCCGAGATCCACGTAGACTTGTTTTAGCAATGCATGTTCCATTTTGTTTTAAGAAGTAAGCTGGAAAGTTAGTTGGCAGATGGATGGCACAGTGTGGGCTGCCTCTGTGTTACGAAAATGATCCTTACTGTTAAGCGTGACCGTTGGGCACAGGGGCTCAACTAGTTTTATTAAGGGATTACGGAAACTGGGGACTCCGGCAAACTTGTTTGGTGTCAACTGGTTGCTCCCCGCGCGCGCCCTCAGTTAATAAAGAATTTTGAGAGGTTTTGGGTTAAAATACCTGCGCGGTGGTTTCTTGGCTGTTACTGCCTGCCTTAATGCTGACAACTGCTTCACGTAACGTGCTCCTCCTTCTCTTGCCAACACCTGCTCTTGTAGTACTGCAGATGTCATGGCAAGAAGCTGGCCTCTACCGCTATTAGATTTAAAAACGTGGAGGATACATAAGGAAGAGATGATTAAAAATTCAAGCGTGGTACAAAAATTTTGCCATGAAGAGCTTTTTCTTGCTCGCTTGACCTGCCTAGCATCTGCGATTTGGGGCACGAAGTGGTTTCTTGATGGGTACCCTGACAGCCACGTCTGACTTGACTTTGTTAGCTGCTGGTAATTGGTAACTCATGTGAAGTAGCCAAGCTGTGCGCTTTGGCCCGCGGATTGCTGTTGTTTGGGTTTCTTTGATTTTCTTTTTTTTTTCTTTGATTTTCTTTTTTTTTCTTCATAGCCCTTGAATGAAGGTTTCCTTTAACTTCTAAGACTTCAAATGAACTTTTTCAGAAATCTTACACAGATAGAAACAGAAGGCAGGTTTTCTTGAGCGTGTTTCAGTCATCCATGTCAAGTGCTTAGTAGCCAATGCTGCGTTCGCTCAGGAACCTCTACGGAGGACTGGAAAACCTTCACCAGCCATGCAGCGCCAGTGCCAGTACATCTGTGTTTTGCAGTTACTCAGCTGTCATTACTGCTTAACAAAAAGTCCTCGCGTTGTCCAAATTATTTACAGTCTTCTCACTGGGATTAATTTCTTTCATGCCTTACACGTACGTGCACGATTGAAACCTTAATTTCCAGCAGAGCTTCTTCCGAGGAAGAGGGTCATCTTTTATCCTTACAACGTCGGGGTGAGATCCAGCCATACCTGACGAGGTGAGGGTGCGGTTGGGTGCCGCTGTGGCCGCGGGGCAGGAGTTCTCCCACCTTCTGGTCCCATCGTAGTGGATTTAAAATCGGCAATTGATATAACTAGGCATGAAGCAGATGCGGTAGGAAAATGGAAATTTGTTGTCATGTGGCGGTGACACATTTACGATTTGTTTGTGAATTATTTGTGCTTTGTTTGTGAAACAAACGTCATTTATCTTGGATTTTAAAAGTAGTGTCTAGGACTTGTTCTCAGTCAAGGGATCTTCTACTTTCCTTGGAAGAGAGCAAAGCAGCGCGCTGCTGTCGGCCAGGCTTTGCGGGGTTGGTATCAACTGTAGAGAAAGCAATGCCTCGCTCAGAGCATGGGCGCTGGTTAATCACCTGGGGGAGCTTTAATTCAGAATTATTATAAAGCTGGTATAAGACTAAAAAGCTAATAGACTTTTATTAATAAATGTATGAATACACATTCTTTTCCGTTTCAGTGTAACAGACCCTGAGATTTCTAAGCACACAAGAGACTGCTGTGTTAGGTACCTTCTGGAGTGTCTCACCACACGCGTGCCCTTTGAAAAGGCTGAAGATAGCTTTTGGAGTCGCAAAACCAATTCTAAATTTAGAGCTTGAAGAAAAACAAACCTTTGCCTGTCTGCACGTAAGGAAGGAACGTTATTGGCAGATGCTGAAGAAATATTTTTTCCATAGAAAATTGGATTTTGTGCATAAAACTTTTTTATATTAATAAAGACAGGTCATTACTGGTTTCAAGTCATGTATGCAAACTCCAAGAGATGTAGTGTGTTAGTGGTGCTTCTGTTGGTGATACTTTCCTATAAAAAAAATTGTGCAGGGTAAATCAACTTCAGTTTAGCATATATACAATTGACTTGCTGTCATCATTTATGCCTCTTCTGATGGCTGATACAGTTGCTTGTGTCTTATGCCTCCTAATTTACAGTCTCATGGAAAGGTATGTTTAGATTTAAGCTGTGCAATAGTGTAACTAATGAGAAATACAGGAAATTTATAGCACTTGATGATTGATTGGATAAGTACCTAGACATTAATTGAAATCTGAGGACTCCCAGCTGTCTTTCAGTTTAAAAAAAACGAAAAAACTATTGCTTTGAGGTATTTTGGAAGGATTTTTCATGTTTATGGAAAATATGGTTGGGATGGAAAGGTGGGGGGCTGGTAGGTTTGGGGTTTTTTATCATTTGCCAGTGCTTGGGTAAATAGTGTGTGTCCTCTGATCACCTGCAGGAACTGATTAATTTGTACCTATAGCAGTATCACTTAGCTCCTTATTTTACGATCTCGGTGTGACTTCAGTTGTCTTCCCCTGAGGTGGTGCATTTTGGCCCCAATTCAGTACGGGAACTTGCCTGTAGTCAGCAGTTTCTGCTTCTCTTCCCTGTCCGTGTTTAGCAGAGAGACACTCCAGCCGAACTGTTGTGTGACAAATTCTCTGGATAAATACTTTACATTAATGTCTCCATTAATAACGCCATTGAACCGGTCATCTCTAAAGAGATCGTGCAGCTTTCTTCTGTGCTGTCATTCCGTAAATGTACCATTCTTGCTGAAGCTTAGTCTTGTGAAAATGTCTAAATTTTCCCATTAAGTGCTTAAAAAGTAATAAAACTAAAGCCATTAGCCTTCACTCGTCAGATCTGTATCAAGAGAAATATTCTTCAGTGCAATAAATCTGATCAAGTGTTCGACATTTATATCATTCGAATTCATTCTCTGGAAATGGACCTTTGAAGGTAAATTGCATTAAGTAGGGCAGTTTAAATTTTTAATACAATCTTATTGTAACTGTTAGCAAATGATTAAAGTGCAAAGGGGGGGCTTATATGTTTTGCGAGATTTATGTTAAATGCTATATGATGCTCCGGCTCTGGCGGGTTACTGCTTTTACGACAGCTGAATGTGCATAAAACCCACAAAAACAAATAAAGAATTCAGCCTTTAGTAAGAGAGTAGATGACTTTGTACCCGCTACCGGATGCCTGGAGATGGTTTTTGGAAGGGGTTTTATTTCACTTGTGAGTGAAGCAGCAGTCTTGGTAACAGTAAGCGTAACAATTTTTCGAATAGGAATTAGTGTGTCTGAGAGGTGGATTTTGATGGCTCAGTGGACAGCGAGCTCATCAGCTGAAGTGTTTTATTCAATCTTACTTAGATCCTCGGCGGTTTGTTTTGAGGAAGGGTTTTCTTTTGAGTGCAAGAACGTTGTTGTATTTCTTGCTTTTGATGGTGACCAATGTACGTAACTTAGGCTTCGGAAGCCGTGATGTGTTTGTCTATCTTTCGGATGTTGCTGTAGTATTATTGTCGGTTTTGCTTTGCGCAATGCATATGTTCTTTCATTGTAACTCAGTTTTATACAGGAGATTATCACCTTTGGGTGCAGCTGCATCAGTATTGTAATAGTGAAGTTTGAGTGTCTTAAAAGTACCTTGAGAGGTGGGTGTTGGTCTCTTCTCCCAAGTGACAAGCGACAGGACAAGAGGAAATGGCCTCAAGTTGCACCAGGGGAGGTTTAGGCTGGATATTAGGAAAAATGTCTTTACGGAGAGAGTGGTGAAGCACTGGAAGAGGCTGCCCAGGGAGGTGGTGGAGTCACCATCCCTGGAGGTGTTCAAGGAACGTGTGGCCATGGCACTGTGGGACATGGTTTAGTGGGCATGGTGGGGTTGGGTTGATGGTTGGGCTTGATGATCTTACAGGTCTTTTCCAACCTTAGTGATTCTGTGATTCTGTACCTCAAATTCTTTTATTTTTGAGGAATTCTGCTAGGGATGGGTAACGACTATGAGGTGTAGATCTCATGCTCAAAAGCCATCAAGCTGATTTTGTCTAAAGATGCAGCGCATCTTGAAGACAGAGCTGCTGAAGTTTGGGGCAGACAGTCAGGAGGCTGGAAATACTCTGCATGAGACACGATACCTGATTTCTTCTTGGTTTTTTCCGAGGAGAATAGCCACACCTTGAGGAATAATACCCGTATTCAAAGTGAGAGAAGTAATATTTATTCACATTCTATGGTGAATGTAACGTTTTTGACGTATCCCAGGAGTCAGGTTAAAATGGACAGAGCTGTTGGGGGTTTTGCTGGTTCTTCGGACCTCTGATATGCCCAGGTACTTCTAGTCAAAGCATGGATGACTCCTCTATGTGTAAATCGTCTGCTCTGTAGTATTTGGCCCGCCATATGACTGTGTCTGCCAGATGTGCCAGGAGGGCAGGGGAAGACAGAAATACCTCGCCGTTAATTTTAATGCGCCACTGCAGAACTGAAGCATGCCTTCAATTCTATGGTTTTATTAATCAAGCTGCAGTTTGGAGCAATATCATCACGCTTACATCACATGGTGATAAGGGAATGTGCGATGTGGTTGGAAAATGGGATAAACCCAACAATTTAGTAACGGAGACAAAATGCTGGGTTTGATTAAGCATCTGCATTACAATTTATCTGCCTGCGTGAAGTTTGGTATTAAAAACACGGAAACAAGAGAACCAACTTCTTAATGACAGAGCCAACTCTATGGATTGTTTCAAATAGATACTGGCTGAAAATGGATTTTGAAGAGTGTTACGAAATTGTCACAGAATACCAACACCAAGTCTTGAGTATTCGTTGCTTAAGTAGTTAATACCTAGACGTAATAGAGCCTAAGTGAGGCTGGATATTTAAATGCTAAATAAAATTAGGTAGTTTTGGACAAGAACAATTAACCATTAGCAGAGCGTCAGAAAGGCGGACAGTGTAGGTTGTTCTTGGGGTGCCCTTAAACAGCATCCTGGTGTTTATGGTATCTTCCAACCACATCGTACTTGTCTTGCCACTTCAGAGATTAGCCTCTGGCTGCTTTCTGCCAATTCTGGCTGGAAAGGGGGTTTATGTCGAAAATTCGTGGACCATCTTGAGACGGAGCAAACCCATAGATGGGGTCACCCATGCTTGCAGTGGCCATTGACTCTACACCGTGCTTTTCGTCCTCCGTGAAGGGGGAGCTAAATCCTGCCCTTACGGCATCCGGACTTGCCTTGCTTGCAAACGAGCTCATTTTAGGGCTGCCGCAAGACTTCAGAATTGGAAGATAGATAATTTCTATTCTCAAGTTAACGTTTTTCAGCCTGCCACGCTGGGTGCACGGCCCTTGTTATGGGTCCAGGTGTGCTGTGTGTGCGTGTGATCTCCAGGTGTGGTTGCACCGCTGGGTTCAGAGACTTTGGGTTGTTAGGAAACAATTTTAAGTCAATTTTTGGCAGCTTTAAAAAAAATCATTGATTATTCTAATGAAAGGCTTGGTTTTTTGGTAACACCATAAACCTTTTCTTCACAGGGGAATTAATAGAATTGTCTGAGTGAGGCACAAGCTAAGGTGAATTTGATTTAGTAAATATAAATAAGTTTATTTCTTTCTATAAGGTTGGATACGTCTGAGTCGCACGAATGTAACCAGAAACTTTATATCATTTTGTGTCCTTGTCTGTGTGCTGTTAGTGAGCTTGTTGGATGTGCCTAAATCTTTAGAAAGTAGAAACGTTGTCTACGAAAACAATAATTTGATAGCATGCCCCACAAAACAGGCTTTTCATGAAGCTGCTTCAAAATGTAAATATGAAATTGCTTGTCAGGTGGTGAAATTCTTCAGCATAGTATCGTTGTATGGTATTTAATTCTATGTTTTGACACGATTAATATGATTAATATATAATTCTGTGTTTTGACATAGAATTAAATACCATACAACGATACTATGCCTAAGGATTTCATTCTTAAAGGGTAGTTAAAAACCTAATTATTTTATTTATGGGCCTTTTATGAAACACATCAATTTGACATTGATTTGAATATGCTTGGTTTTTTTTTTTTTCTTGTTTCAACTTTTTTTTAACCTTTGTATTTAAAATTATACCTGTGTGTGGGAAATTACAGGATTTATTATTTGATTCCATCCTAATGGAAACATCAACGGAGCTTCATGATTTACTGATTCGGTAAATCCATGTGCAAAAGTCTTTACCTGTGTGTCTGACACGGTGCTTGCCTTGTAAATCCTCAAGCCGTATGCTTCTACTTGCAACGCAGTTCGAGTGGGAAAGAAAACATAGGTTTATTTTTTAAATTTCTTTAGATGCCAGATGCTTTCCAGGTTGTCTAGCGGATTTATTGGCATATTTGCTTACCTAATCTTGGCAGACGGTGATTTGCATCGAAGTTGGAAAGAAGTGATACTCAGTGTTAAATCAGAGTTACCTGGGGAGGAAAAAATATATATTGGCATTGATTATTTAATAGTGAGTCTTATTTATAACTGTATTTTCATATTTGGTAAAACAAGCACAGTTGTTATTTCTGAGAGCCAGACCTGAAATAGGTATTTCAATAAAAGCATCACAAAAACCCAAAGGTACCGGTAAGGGGTGGTTTTAATTTTTTTTTTAAGGAGAATTATATTAAAATCTTTGAGAAACATTAACACTGAACTAGCCTGTTGTAGCTGAACTTGATTATTAACCGTGGGGATTGTGAAACAGTATTTTTCAGTATAAAATTTGTGTGTTCATACATACTTTTCCTATTAAGTTGTATTATAAAATAGCCTCATAGTTCTTGGAAACTACCTGTATCTGAGGCGTTATAAAATCCTTTTAGTAGGGGGAAAGAATTGTGCGTTTTAGTAATAAGATGCAACTTCAAGCTCTTTTGTGGAGCCTGTGTAATAATAGAACTAGAATATGATAAACCTACCGACTTCCCTTTGTAACGTCCGTTGTGTTCCGTGCATACGTTTCTTCTCTTGGTTAACTCTGGCCAGGGTGAGCTCGAGCTTGCTTTGAAGAGCCTGCTCTGCTACAGGTAGGCTTGCTGCTGGGCTGCCTGTTAGCCCATTGTTCCCAGAAGGATGTAAATGGATATAGCAAACAATTGGGTAGAGCTTAAAGTATTAACCATCCCTCCTTAGCGAAGGTGAAGACGACTACAGATAAGCAAAGTGTCTAGCATTACTTACCCCGCTTCGATTGCGTTTCGCAGAAGCTGTATTTTTTGCTTCACAGTTGTGTACTTTGCTGTCCTGGTGATTTTTTTCGTTCCCAAATTAAGGTGAGTAGCCTTGACTTTGTTCCATCCTGAAGGTAACTGTTTGTTACAGTCGGCTTTTAAATCCCTCAAGTAATAGGAGCAGTCACACAATAGCAAATTAACAGCCCTACAAGGTAATGGAGACATAAATGAAGATAAATTTGTTTTAATATAATGAGACAAAGGGAATTTAGGTAGGAATTTAGAATTGGATCCTATATTAAAGTTTGTCGTCCTATTTTGGGAGCAACTTTGAAGCTCTCACTGGGTTAATCTTAAATAAGCTTTTGTCTACATTATAGCTTTATATTTAAATAGATACCACAAGGAAGACAACGTATTAATTGGAGAAGGCAGTCTTCTCTATCAGTATGTAGTATTCATTCACAGTTAGTGAGGGATTTTGCTTCTTAATAGAAACTTACTTGTGCCGACAGACATATATCGATATTTCAGAAATATTAATTTATTTGCATAATTTTACCTGCCTAGTGATAGCTTCTCTCCAAATTAGAAAACTAAGTGGGTTTATTTAGCGTTACCAAGTTAACACATCTTTTTAAAGGTTTTGGAAAGCAGTATCCAATGTTACTGTGATTTCCAAAGCGATGCAGAAATTCAGTATTTAACAATGAGAGAAGTGAGTTATTGGGTCTCCAGAAATAAAGCTCTGGAAGCTCAGAGCCTTCAACGTTTCTTCCACATCCTCAGAATACAGGTACAGGCTGCAGGGAGAAGTTCCGCTCTCGTTGGCCGCCGTACGTGTTTGGGAAGGGAAGGCAGGGATATTTGCTGCTTGTCTTTCCACGGCGTGAAATTGTGGTGGAGATGCCTTTGTCCTTAGCCAACTTATTTTAATAGCACGTTACCTTTTGGCTTGCTCGCTGAAATCGTGTTTGCTTTGGCATTGTTTAATACCATGTCTCCTATAGTTTGTCTTTATTGAAATCCCTGTTTTAATTTTTTTTACTCTCTTGAGCCTGTAAAAGCAGATAGTTTCCCATAGCAGAAATAGAATAACAGCACTTAAAATGTATACGGTGGGTTAAAGATCTGCCTGCTTACCTTATTCTCACTGAGGAAGAGGCACGTCTCATGTGAAATACCCTGGATCCTTCCTAACCCGAGGGCTGTGTTGAGATGCTTTTCTTTCTAGATTGTGCATAGGTGTTGGAGAAGTGCAGGGAAATAATATAAGAGTGACAGCTATCTGGTTTATACGACTTCAAAGTGAAGTGTGTTTTAGTCAAGTAGTAAAAACGGGGGTATTGTATGTAGGAAATCAAATTGTTTTAAGCAGTAAAGTTTCGTTAACCAAGCGCTTTGTCCTGTAAAACTTCCAAATGCTCTTGGTGCCTTGCGCTATAGATGCTATTTATTTTCCCACCCTCGTTGGTCGCTCTAACGTGAAATAGAGGTTATCCCGGCAAGTACCACCGTCGTCTGTTCGAGCATTAAGCGGATTTGTGCTCAGCGCAGAATAATAACTCATCTCTGTGGATATGGTTTTACAGCACGCTGTTTCCACAGGGAAAAATAGCTTAAGGAATTTCTGGCCCTATGTTGTGGTCATACCAGCTGATTGTTGGACCACGGTTTGAACTGGAACGCTGGAAAGACCTGGGTCAAAAAATTCTTAAGCTGATTTTCCTGCTAGAAGTGGCATCTCGTGCAAGTGCGTACTATGTTGCGTACTGGTTTTGTGCGTTTGCTTGCCTCGGCTTTACGTATGACATGCTTGCACGCAAGAACAGCGTGTTAAATTGACGGCTAACGATGTTACACGGAACGGATTAATCGTTGTCGGAAAGAAGTGAAAGAGGTAAGAATTCTGAGGATGAGACTTGGGGGGGGGGTTTATATATATTGACATTAAAGAAGAGGTCCCTTGGCAGAGATGTCCCCCTCAGCAGGACAGGGAGGTGCACATTTGTCGCGGTGCAGAGCGGTTCTGTGATCTCACTGCTGCGCTACGTGCGGCCGCCCGAATCTTCTCTCGCCCTGGAACAGTGCGTCAAGTCTACGAACCCAGCCAGAAACTCCCCTTAACGCATTTGTGATGGGTTTTTTTTAATTTTTTTTTTTTTTTAAGTCTATAGTTGTTGAAAATGTTGAATTTGTATCTGCAACACATGTAGGACACATGCAAATACATACTGGCTTCCCCCCCGGCCCCCAGAAAACAGCTTGAGAAATTGCTGTGTCCAAACCCGAATACTGTCGGCGTCCAGTACTTATTTCTGTACGACAGCGGGTACGTGGTATGCCAAGCTCTCCTTTTTAAAGGGGGGAGGTATAAAGGTTATTTAGCCTAAAAAAATGGATTGAATTCAAAATAAAGGGCACAATGGCCTTAATAATGGATACTTACATTACCGTTTCCCATGCAAAAGCATTTGTGGTTAGCGCTTGCTTTTGTAGTGATTACTGCTTTGCCTGTAATACGTAGTTGCGGAATAAATTTATTTTTATTGAACACTTATTGTAAACATGGAATATTAAGCTAAAATGCAGCGGCCGTAAAAATGTAAGCTGCTATATTTCTTAACTTCCCACGGTGTGTTTTCCTTAGGCAGGGCCTTTCCCGTGAAACAAACGGTCGTCAGCAGAGCTTATGGGCAGAAAGGAAATGATTTTTGTTCGTCTGATGAACGATGACTTCGTTGATGTATCAGTTAGACCAGTTATGCTTCTTCCCCTTTCCCTCTCCTGCTCCCTGCCAGGTTCTGGTGAGGTTCCTGGGATTTTTTTTTTTAGGAACCGGGACTTAGGCGGGAATTAGTTAAGGTATATCTAATGGTGTTTGTGCCCTGACGTTCGTATTGTTGGCTGGAGATGCTAGCCGGGATACTTGCTGCTGTCCGAGTTTCTCTGTTCTGTAGGAGTTACAGCAATGAAGTATGGTGACCGCTACTCAGACTGTAAAATGCTTTCTAAAAGCAAGGCTTAATCCACGGAAGTGTACGTTTATCAGCAAGAATGAGGCAGCGACAAGGCAAGTTTGAAGCGTCAAACATGGAAAGAGCGTGTGCTCTCCAGCACGTTGTTCGGACCCACTCGCCGAGGCCCTTTAGCCGCTGGACGTGCCGACACGGCGCGCTGGGATGGGCCCGAGTAACTGCAACCTCGGCGTGATGCATCTTCTGACCAAACCAGCCGGCCGGCTGGGGAGGGAGCAAGCGGCGCCGGCTGCCGAAGGGACGCTGGCAGCGCGGGGTCAAGCTGGAGGATGGGGTTCCCGGTTGTCCTCGCGCTGGGTGGCTGAAAATGGAGGGTGACGAATTTTGTGATGTTTCTGAAGCTGTTTCCCTTTCTTGCAGTTTGAAGCACTGAGCAAATATTTTGACCTTGTGCTTGTGTAAAATGCACTTTTCACAGTTTTTTTTCATTTCAACGGAGAATCGAATTTCTGAAGTAAGCCTCGTGATGCCGTGTTAATTTTCTCATACTTAAAAATATCACTGTGGCCTTTGACTTTACAGCAGAGCATGTCCTTTTTACGTGCAGTACAGTGCACGTGTTGCTGAGCCTTCCTTATAGATCAGCGTCTTATCAAGCATCTTATTTAGCACCAGTTGCAGCAAGGTTAATATTCCGTGCTTTTTGTAGGCAGAGATCTCTTGATGGCTTGTAAAAGCATCAAATCAGTAACTGTCATGAATGCTACTCCAACCCACACGTTTGCAAAAAGAATTCAGGTTTGTCGTAGAATTTCAAAAAGCCAACGTTCATTTTCAGAGATCTTCAGAGACCGGCTCTTTGTGTTAGCAAGAGAATTTGGGTTTCACTTCACAGAATTACTAAGGTTGGAAAAGACCTGTAAGATCATCAAGTCCAACCATCAACCCAACCCCACCCATCAACCCAACCCCACCATGCCCACTAAACCATGTCCCGCAGTGCCACGTCCACACGTTCCTTGAACATCTCCAGGGATGGTGACTCCACCACCTCCCTGGGCAGCCTCTTCCAGTGCTTCACCACTCTCTCAGGAAAGAAATTTTTCCTAATATCCAGGCTAATTCTTCACCTTTTACAGATCGCTAATGGGCGATGTGAATTGAACAGAGACTTTCCGCAAAGATACAATGCTGTTTGTCATTCGAAGTGATCTGTGAGTATGGGGGGAGCGTTCTTTTAAGATGTGTAAACTTTCAGGTTTGGGCTTTTTTTTTTTTCCCAGCAGTTAAAATAGGCATTCATGAGTGTTTGTTCCTTCTGTTGTTTGTCAGTCAGCCGTGAGCATTCCCACTTCAGCTGAAAGCTATTTTCTGTCTGTCAATAAGTGGAAGAAAATTTGCCGCACGATTCTTGCGTCTTTTGCCCAAAGTGGCGGGTTTTGACTGAGCCCGGTGTTTTACTCATACTCAGACGCACAGTGGAGATAAATGGTCTTATACATGTTTTTATGAGAAACCAATTTTGATTTAAATTAGTGGTAATTCGAGAAGACTGTTTGCGTTTCCTGACGACGCAATGCTCTTGTACCGATGATAACGGAGAAGAGAAATATCGCCAGATGTAGCAGGTACTGTATGCCTGCAGTCTTCCCTTTTATTATTTCAAGTGTTCCTTGATAAAAAGCAACGTCGAGGGCGCAGCGGTAACTCTGTTCACCGCCTTTTGGGAAAGAGAGCAGTGATCAGATTGTTGATACCGCTGGACATTTTCCAGGACCCGTCTTAAAACCGGGGAGAGATCAGGTCTCGGGCTAGACAAGGTTTCCCCAAACACATCTATTGTGCGATGCGGAGGTACCTTTGTGTTTTCACTTTTGAGAGGTGTGGAGCTAGATGAGACAGTCTTACCTTGTGTCTTGAACTTCTTGTAAGGAGTATTTTCCCCCCAGGTCTCTGCCTTTCTTGTCCTTATACTTGAATGAAGCTGTGCCGATGAGATTTTAGAGACCCGGCTGCCCCCGCCAAAGCAGCCTCACGCTGCACAAGAAGTTGACATGTGAACAGCCCTTTGAACCAAGGAAAGACAACTCTGTCAGAGCAGTTACTCTGGCAACAGTATTTCTAATGGTGATTAGCTCCGAAACGGAGCACAAAGAGGAGTCGGTTCATTATGAAGGCGCAGCTCTGGGTTTCGGGGAGAGGAGGTGACCTGCTATTCCTCCCGCCAGTGAATTTACTCCTCTGATAGTCAGCCCCGGAGAGCGGAATAGGAGAGCTTTGTTCGCCAAAAATCAGCGTACGGGTAACTTTTTTTTCCACGTGCAAATGGAAACGGTGGTGGTTTGCAATGCAGATCTGCTGAGCTGGAGCGCTGAAACCTTGCTTTACAGCTGGGAGGCTGCTAGACCGCCGAGCTGTCCGGCGTGGTGGTACCGTCCTTCCAATAAACGATCCGGCGAGACGTCAGCGGGAGCCGCTTACGAAGGAGCGGTTTGACTAACAAAAAGTAGCGTTTGAGATGAAAGTGGCAGGGGTGGGAAGGTTAATTTTGTTTTGGTGAGCTAGGTCAGGCATGGAAGAAGAGGCATTCAAGTCAAGAGCTTTCTCTCCAAACTCGGATGTTTTATTCATCTTGCAGACCAGGAATTTCACATGCCCTTAATTAACAAGGCCTTAAAGCAAAATATAACTCTTAGTCATTCTGGCTTGTGAAATTAAGTTTATATGTATAAGAAATAAGCATCAGTCTTCCCCAAAGACCAAACATGTGCTAAACAACACTTCTCCCGGTTTACAACTCTAAATATCCTTGGGATAGCCCTGTTTATTTGTAGAAGAGTTCTTGACTTAGCGAATAAATTTTGTTTAGCTTTTCATACCACAAACAGATGGCTTACAATAAAAACCTCTCTGAAATTGATAGCTTAATTGAGTATATAAAAATAGAGAGAATGCGATTGATTTTTTAAAAATAGTTGAAACGCTTGTCACTATCTTGATTATTTTTGATATCTGCCACATAGATTAAGTCAGTATTCATCTGTTTTAGCAACATATCTTGGCAAGTATATTTACATTAAATTCAGAAGCACTGAATCATCTTTGGGATGAGATGGAACCTGAAAGCTCTGGGGCAAAAATATTTCTGCTCTCTTGCATTCTCTAGTCGCTTTATAGAACAAGGTTTGGTTTAATTGTATAGCTTCCTCTGGAGTGACATTTCAATTACAGGCACTTCCATATTCATCTGAAGGTTTTGACTCTGAGTGGCCTTAAATTGGTTAATGAAGTATACTCGTTGGCTTTCATTAACAGCAAAAAGATGTTTACGTCCGGTCACAGCTTACGTCGGGTGTTCCTGAAGAGCAATATTTCTCGCGGGATGTTTTTCAGTAGAGGTCCCACCCAGCCGTTCCGCTGCCTGAGCTGTCGTGGTGGTGGTGGTGGTACTGCCTTTTGGAAAAAAAAAAAGAAATCATGGTTTTGGGTATATTTTGATATACTGTGACAAAGTTGCTCGTAAATCCGGTGTGAACTTGTATATAGTTGTAGAAACGAAATGCGTTGGTTTAAGGATTCTTTCCTACCACCGCTAAGCAGCTAACGAGTGGTCACTTTGAGTCTTAATAAAGATGTAATAACAGAAGCGGGGTTTGGGCTGAACAAGCGACGTAGCATGGCTGTTCTCTGGATCTGGCGTTAGTTCTTATAATTATGGTGTATTTCTCTCTCGCCGCACAACCATTTAACTGCGGGGTTTTTTTTCCTCCCTAACTACTGTGTCTGAAGATGTCAGCAGCAGGAGTTAGCAGATCTGTGGGGTTTTCAGTGCCAGCCATTTTAAGTTTCCTGTATTTCAGGGCTTTCTTCTCCGGCATAGAAGATGTAGAAAATGTGAATTTGCAGCAGCACTGCTGAGGAGATACGTGCTGAACCCCTTTTATTGACTTCTGATGGACAAGATTTAGGTTTCATCTCTTCTCTCAAGGTAGCTTTCGAAAGAGCACAGTAGGTCTTTTGACAGTCCGGCGATTGCCCCACAGATGATCAGTCGCGTCTTTCATATGTTGCAAACTTTGAAGGGTCAGGGTACTCCTTTAGGTACTTCTGAAGCTCCTGTCACCATCGCATCCAAGGGCAAGTAGCCCTGAGCACTTGAATATTGAATGCAATCTAATTACGGAGTGACGGCTCCAGGACTGCAATGAAAGCAGCAAAAACCGGTGTCTCAAAGGAGAGCGGGTTGCCTAATGAAGAGAGGGGAGAGGCGGGAGGAATCGCGCTCTGGCGGGGGATGTTAGACTTGTTGCCGAAATGGAGGGGGAATTGGGAAGGTTTGGCAGCTCAGAAGGGGATTTCCATGAGGGGGCACATCATTTTTCTAACGGAGGGAAGAGCTAAGGAATTTGAGGCTAAGAATGGTCTATTCTAGAATTTGTAGCGCAGTTTTAAGGAGGTAACGCGAGATCTTCCGCCGCAATTTCACCATCTTGACAGTGCACAGGCAAGATGACCCTTTGTGCTGCTCTGGGGAGGGTTTAGCCTCCAGCTGCTTTGTGGATTAATCTTCGCGTTTCTAGAGTACCAATTTGTGCTTTCTTTTGCTTTTTCAAATTTACTTATTTTTTTTAGCGTCTGCTTTTGTAGTACTTGGCTAGCATTCAGGTCATGCGTTTGAGTAGGTGGGTTCAGACCGTCCCGCGTTTTTTTTTCCTTGTGCCTTCCTAGAGCGATAATTTGGCAAGACTTGCGTTATGTACGTTGATGTGATGCTCCAAACACACCTATATTCAGATCGAAGGGAAGAGGTAAATATTTTCCTTGACTAATTACCTCTCCCATGTGAGAGTGGAAGCTTTTGCTGAGAAGGTAGTTTTCATTCATATGTGGTTGTAATTCAGTTTTGGTCGTAATTTGGGTGTTTACTGCATATGAAGACAATTCCATGTGCATATGTTAAAATCTGACCTTCGGTTTGTGCTCTGCATTCACTAATGTGTTTTAAAATATTTTAATATATGGCTTTCCAGGCTCCAGATCAATAAACCAATGGGTCTGAAATGACAGAGTGCTGCGATATTCCTCTGTAATTTAAACATGATTAGCTGATGAAGGTTATGATCAATATGCCAGGCGAAGATAAATTAATTGATATCATCCTTTCAGGATGATAAGAGGCCTATTGGAGGTGGGATGTAACTAATGAAGCTGCTTCTTCTTATATACCAGCCATTTTTTATGCAATGTATTCTCACTAAATCATGGTTACGCCATCATTCATTTACGTGAAAAACATAAGCCACAGACCAGTTTGTTATTAAATTTGCATTCATTTGAGAAGAAATTGTATGCTTCCACTGCTAAACAATGTCTCTGCCTGTGTTATAACCTATTGAGGAAAAATAATCTTGGAATTTACATAAATATCTTTTTATAACAAGACGGCTCGAATGCTGTTAGTTTAATTACGACAAGTTTCTGGGGGACTTTTTAAGTAGATGCCAATAATTGTTGCCGTTCTGCCTCGCTGACTGGTTTTGGTGGAGGCGGTGCAAGTGACTACGGGCTCCTTTGCACGAAGTGCTTCGCTTCATGAAGATTACCGCGTGCAAGGAAGCTAAATTGAGTCAGTAGCGTTTTTGATTAGCCCCTACGCTAGTCTCTGTTTCTGAAGGCTGAAATTTTGATTACTTTTGAATTTGTGACCCAAAAGGTAGGCAACAAATGTAAAGGATTTTATTTTGAAGTATTTATGACCTAAAAAGAGCTCTTTCCAAAGGCCTTAGCTGAACAGCAGAATGAACTGAAATTCCAGTGTATCGCAGAACGAATTTCTGAAACGCTTTGACTTTTTTCAATGGAAAAATTACAGGAGAGGTATGGAAGTTGCTGCATTTCAGATCAGCTCTGTTTCCATTATTTATTATGAGTCTGCTAAGCTGTATATAGAGACGTTAATGACTCTGATCCCTGTATCCGTTTGATAAATGCTGTTTTTCTTTCTACGTTGAAGGAAATTTCTTAATAAATTGCAAAATAAAGTTGGCGTTTTTCCAGCTGTGCTAGCACTACTAAGTAATAAAAGCTAAACCTAGAAATCATCATGTAGCTTCTTTCCGTAACGAATTTGAATGGGATGTGACGTGTGGCATCACTAATTCAGGTGTTCGATGTCAGCGACCCTTTATCAGTTTTATTATTCCGAATATCGTTTGTTTCAAACGCTTTAAACTTGTGGTTTCCAAAACTGATTCTCCTGATGCAGTAGCCGGTAATTAAGTAAAGTCCACCTTATTCCTCCAGAGGAGAGAGTACGCACCGCCTTGTAAACTAAACCTGCATGGACCAGGAGTGATAGCGTTCCTAAAGTACCGTCATTCTGTGATGTAGGACACCTTCCAGGATCGTGTTAGTAAACAGCACCGAGATGCGCTTGGACTCGATTGTTAGTCAAGCGTTGCTCGTACTTACCTTCCATCTGCAAGGAGAACATCCCGAAGAAGAACGGGAAATGCGTACTGCCATAAGCTTTGTTAGCGTGGCATTATAAGCGTATAGCGGACTTGTTACAGCGTTCCTGGTGCTGGTTTTTGTAACTGGTACACCTGCCTTTTCCCATTCCGCTTGCACGTTACTGGTTCTCCGGTGCTCGCCTGGTGGAGTGAGAGGTCTGGGGTGAGTGCATCCGTGTGGAGAACAGAGCTGGAACCTCACGTGGAGCATACTGTGGAATACCAGCATCTGTCGTCTTAATTGGATGTATTGCAATCAATTTTTGGAGCAGGCTTTGGCAATGGAAGACCTTGTTTTGTGTATTGTGCGTTCTGTGTGTTTTGGACGTACCGTACGTTCCAGCGTGTACTGTGCCTTACCCGCCTGTATGTTTTGTTTTTCTTTAGTTGCTCAGAAGATTGTCGCAACAAGGAAGAAACAGCAACTCTCAATTGGACCCTGCAAATCTCTGCCAAACTCTCCAAGCCACTCATCCGTGTGTTCTGCCCAGGTTTCTGCTGTACATATCAGCCAGGTACAGACTATAACGAATGCTTGCTTGAAAAAGGGACTGATAGGTTGCTTTTCATCTAATATATTTAATGCCAGTGCTCTTTTTGCTGCTTGATAGGTAGTTGACATTTTTTTGGAAAGGTATCAGTGACCTGTAGTTTGAAGCAATATTTTTTTTTTTAATTGGCTTGACTTTGTTTCAAGAGCCGCAGTAAAATAGTTTGGCTTTAAAGCCACCCTTGATCGCACTGATTTATGCCCAGCAGCCTGCTGTTCTGAGTAGACCAATTGTTACCATAGCAGGATTTGCTGTACTGTCTTTTAAAATTACCTCACTATGTTTTTGGTTACTGTTCTCATTCAGTTGTGTGCTGAGCGATAATAGCTGGTGCATCCCAGTGGTTAGCGTGCTAGAATTTTCCATTTGTGAGCACTGTGCGCAGTTGTAATTGCCTGTCTCTGTTATGCTCAATTGACATGATTCCCCTTTAATGACATAGAGATATATGGTGCAATTGACTCGTAGATAACTACGTGTAAAAACAAAACAAAATGCTATCTTAATATATGGCAGGGAAGTCCGGTGGCCTTGGTGGTATTTTTGAAAACATATGGTGAATACCAAAATCTTCTAACTTGCACAATTTTTACTGACGTAGGTTAATACACTCTCCTGTATTTCCCTTGAGATACCCTTCCTCAATCTCTTTGTTATCTTGGTTTTCTAGTGGCAAGCGATAATATCTGTGTACGTTCACAGTTAGGATGTATATAAGCTCTATCATTCAGATCCAAGACCTTTGCGGCCGGGCAGATTGTCTTCCCGCTGTGCTCTCTCACTCTCAGCAGATGGATGTATAGGGCCGTCATTTTGACCCTTACGGTCTGTGGCCAGAACCGTGACCTGGTTTCCTGATTGCCACTATAGCTATCTGAAACCTCTGATGTCCACCAGCTCTCCTGACGTGTTTTTTCAGTCTAAACTCAATAATACGCCAATAATGTCTTCTGAGGTTATGTTGCAGTCCTGAGCCACCCACGTGAGGTTTGGTTTTCTCTAGGGACCTTTCTCCCACACTGAGAGTGTCTGCTTTTTTGGCAAAAAGCCGTGTATTGAAGAAGTGTTCTATCTTTGGGGAAAAGGTTTTGTTGGTGGTTTTTTGTTTGTTTTTCTTTCTTTTGACACATTACTGTCTTCTGAAAGCACTGTGTTTAGATCTATACCACAGGATGAAGGTTCTGGTTCTTCTGTGGTCACAGTGACTAGTCTCCGTCTGTGCCCTAGTGGAAACTTCCACCATTGGGTTAACTCCAAAGGTGCAGACGCCTGTTCAGTCTTAGAGTTCTTTGCTGTGGGATGTTCTGCCTTGAGCTGAGTCCAGATACTGACCTCACTGTGACTCTACTTCTGCTGATTACGCCAAAAGAAAACGCTGAAGTTCAGACCCCCCTTTCTAAAGCAGGTGCTAAGGTGCGTGACCCTTCTGAAGAACCCTGGCACCTTCTGGTGAAGCACAAGTTCCTCATATGGAAGAGGTTCTTCCCTTTCTTGCCCTATGTGACATTGACTAAGTTTCCTCAGCCACTCTCCCTGCCCAGTTCATTGCCCCAAGCGGTTGGAAGTAACCCTCTACGTGAAATGCTTTTTTTCCAAACAATTTCTTCCGGGCAGTTGTGTACGTTCATACTTTTAGACCGAGAGGAATTATGCTGTCTGTAGGGGCTATCTGAGACCCGTCCTGTTCAGTGGTGAAAGAGGAAATGCGGAGAACAAATGGCACCATTGCCAGTACTGACCTCACTCTTGGATCCAAGCATGACTTAGATTACCCAGTCTGCTGATGACTATATAGTTTTTCAAGACTTTCTAAGGAGGATAGATGATGATTTGTACAACACAATCGTAGCCAGCTGCATCTCTATGTTCTGCATTGTCGTAAAGCAGTTGCAGTCACGCTTCTTGTTAATGAAGCTTGTTTGTTGAAGACCGTCAAATATTTAGATTCTCACCAGTTTCCTACCCAAGTCTAGTTTGGAAGCCCGCAGCAAATCCCAAATTCTGGACAAATACTTCACCTACACGGCAAACTTCTTGCTAGTGATAAGGATTGTTTGGGAAAATCAAGACAAGGTCGCTTTCATGATAAGGATCCCTACAGTCTGTTTCAATAAAAATGAAATAATGTTCTTTACTGCCTTTACCAGCTGGCATAATTATCTAACAGGGCAATTGCAACACCAGTCAAAGATGTCTGTCTTCTAAGACTGATGTCATGCCTAAAAGTATAGGCCATAAATCTGTTTCATGTCTTATCGCCTTTGTGCTACGCTTAAAGGCAGTACGACCTTGTTTAAGGAAAGGAAGCTGAATCCTTCTCCTAGACTTAAAAGAACTTTGCAACTGCAATTCCAAGTTTAAGATGATCTGGGGGAAGATTTACCATCTCTGATCTTGGCTGGAAGACTGGCTCGTGTCTTGCCCTTTAGAACATCTCTTTTGTCGTAATGGTGTTTCACTGAAGATTTCTTCCATGAATCAAAACTGTTATCGTTACAGTGCCCTGCCACTTGCATTCTCCGTAGGGGTGAAGGCCTTCGGAAGTAGTGGTTACACAGATCACTTCAGATAAAGTGAGATATTGTTCCTTCTCTGGTTGGATCACTCTGGTGATCTAACTCCTGCAAACTCTCCAGATGACTCTGGAGTCAAGAGCTTAGGCTTCAGAGAAAGAAAAAAAGAAAGAAAAAAGTGTCACCTTACCCAGTCTAGTCCTTAGCATACCTTGGGGGAAATTCTAAGGCTTAATACCAACAAGGGCTTCTCCACCCAGTAGTTTCAGTTTTCAAACGGTGAAAGACTTATGTATTTGGATGCATATCCATACTCGTGTCCAGTAGTCCTAGGTGGTGAACACCTAAGTAACGTTCCCTTCCAGAAAATGCTCTCGGATATGCCTACGCTCATGCACTTATGTATTTCCAGAGACCTGTTTCACAGCATGAGATGCTTCCTATTCCAACGACAAAATCCACTTGTGTTTGCAGTAGGTGCTGCTTCTGTTTTCCTTCTCTGACTTTTTGTTTATAATGCGTGTATGTCAGTCAAGGTGAGGGTTTTACTTGGAAACCTTTGATAACCAGAGTCAAGAACCCTTGGTGCGAGTACTTCACGTACGTACGTTGGCTTTCAGGGCAGCACAGAATGCGTGCAAAGAATGTTATTTTCAAACCCAAGGATATCATTCATGATTCGTGATGGACAGAACTATTGTATACTCTGTCAACAAGAAGGATGGTGCAATATTGCTTACGTTCTCCCAGGAAACAATTGATCTGTCTGATGCATTGAGAAGTACTTCAGTCAGCAGCTCACCCTGTTTTTTCTGAACAGGAGGTGGACTGAGTTGTTTTGAGAGGAAGAAGTGTTTTTTAGTGTCCTGAAGGTCTCTTACTGGCCGTCAATAAGAAACGCACACCGGGGGAGTACAGACCAGTTGCTAGCATCCTCCCCGACTCTATCCCACCTTTCATTTCCCTCATCCCGCCCCTTGCCAGCCTTTCTAGGCATGATATGTTGTAGACCACACTAAATCTTATTTCAAAAGAGCATGAGTTCCCCTTACATCACAAAACCACATAAGCATTCCTTTTCCCTCAACTCCTTCCTGTACTGAAGGAGCTGCTTGTCCTTTACACCTGACGTATCAGGAAGGCATTTTTAAGATACTAACGTACAAAAATAGCGCCAGTATCCAACAGTCCCAAAGGGCTCTTTTCTCTGCCCAGGCCCTGAACGCGGAGATCGTCTCGTTCCAAGAACCACGAGGCTGCCCAGGTGGGTTCCACCTTTGGTCTTCAGGTCATTCCACCTGAGCTCAAGATGCATCAGAAATCTGTGTGAAGTAGCCCTGTACTGGGTAACCTGTGGAGTAGCTACCCGGAGCTGTGCCTGGTTTTAAGTTTACACTGTTGTAAAAACGTCTGAAAAGCCTGTGGCATGACACCTGTAGTTGCCGTTCGCGTGAAGGACTTGGGGCCCCTCTTCAGACAGATTGATGATGTGGAGATTCCAACTAGGAGTCCCCAGCAGCGTGAGCTTGCTGGTGGACTACGGTGTTGAGGGTAAAAATGAAGAGATTCTTTACCAGTGACTGTACTTCCTTGAAATCTGTAGTCTGCACGTATTTTCACACTTGCTGCCTTTCCTGGAATTCAGCTGTTTACTCTGAATTTCACAATATCACCTGAGCGAGCCGGGAGTGCTACTCTGTAAAGTCACCCGCAAAATCGTTATCCATGTGGACTGCAGTGCAAAGAAATGTGTTTACTGGTCGGCAGCGTCGCTATCCTAGGAGATTTGCATTTTACCTGAGAAAGGTATGGAGCTTAACGTACATTTTACTAAACGGCAGCTCAGGTGTGGCTAGCACACGAGCTTGCTCGCTACTACCTGCTGCAAATCTTTACAGATGCATTATTTATGCTTGCACTGTGCCTCCATAAAGTTTTTACTACAACATGATTGTCTAAATATGTAAATTAAACTATTAAACGCAAAGTGCAGTCAGCTTAATGGTCCATTATTTTACTGTATATGAGACCTGATTATGGATAAGCAGTAAATAGTAGGGTACAACGATCTTATTTATAGTGGGGGACATTTGGGATGAAATATTCTGTTGTAATGTTTTGGGTACTTGAATAAAGAAGAGACTCCATTGCTTAACTAGCTTTTCCTTCTGCTTTTTCTTGCAATTGCAAAGGGAAAACTAAAAGAGAAGTGAAACCAAGATTTAATCGCAGCATACATCATAATCCTTTTGTATTTACAGGGTTTTTTCTAAGTAATCTCTAACATTTATTTAAAATAAGCATTTTATGTATGTGTGTGCATGTGTATATATTCTCCTTCGTTCATGTGCCTCGTTTCACACATGGTACAGGTACATGTATAGGGAAGTGCATTCTCCAGGACTCAAATGTTAAAACTCAGTGCATCCGTCAGTGTACTTTTTCCTCCTTCCTTTATCTTCACCGGCCCGCAGTTACGTTCCCGTGTTAGTTTTTGTTACGCCCTTTGTTACCTTTTCCTTTCTAAGGTCTCTTAAACCTCAGACTCAGACTTGATCATCTTTTAGATTTTCCAGTTCATAACGCAGCTGCTGCCACTGTAGTATTGAAGCCTATTGTCACATTTGGTTAATTAAACATTATTAGTAATTTCACTGAGATGAGATTTTTTTGGATGTGCCAACTTACTTTGTCTTCAGAAGTCGTCTTTGGATTCTTTTGGTGCTCTTTGGTCCCTCTGATAGGACAGATCTGCTCTTTCCTCTACCTTGCTGTTACAATGAGAAAAGGTAAAAAAGCTTTTGAGAAGGACAGGTTCTAATATGTCCCAAAGGATGAGCTTAAACTGCCGAATACGAGAAAATAATACGATTATTACAAGACAATTTGGTCTTACTGTGGAGGGCTAGACTTTTCGTTGGACTTGATGATCTTACAGGTCTTTTCCAACCTTAGTGATTGTGTGACTTACTGAAATCTCAGGAATCTTTTATCTGCACCTAGGTTTGAAATCCGCTGTCAAATTTGTATTCCACGGCAGCATGCTCAAAGCTTTCTGGCTTTTGCCAAGGCAAGGTCTAAACAGTTTCCTCCTTGATCTGTCTTCGGATATGTGGCTGTATATCACCAAAACCCCTTGAATAAATTGGACTCCCACCTAGAGTGTTTTCAGATGAAAGACTGAGATAATGTGACTTTCAGAAGAGAAACTGTACACAAGTGGGCAAAGAAAAATGTGTCCCGACTAAAGAATTTTCCACGAGGCTTCCGTGTTTCTACAGAAATACGCTTTTCCCTGCTTCCCCCAAGAACAGAAGGTGCAGACACCGAATGCATTCTGTCGTAGGGTATGCAAGCTGTTCTTTTGATCAAGGCTTGCTTTATTCCAACAGTTCCCAACCTCCCTGAAGTTCTGGCAATCTCTTGCCTCTTTCGGAAGTAGGACCTGCTGCCTTCATTTTCTCCTCAAGCAGTGGTTAGAGGTGATTTTTCTGGAGGGCATCTTGGTGTATCTAGAGAGCAGAAAAAACCCCATCGATTCTGTTTGTATCGGGTTACTTGTCAAGAAGAAAAATTTCAGCTTTATTCTTCCTATGCTCTCACTCAGTGGTTTGGCCTGAAATTTGTACTCTGTAAACTTGATGAACCATTTGGCAATACCAGATAATTGATATAAGGTGAATATTTTGCCGCCTTTGTATGATGGGCCAGTTGGGAACGTGCCCCTTGCAAACGTGAGGTTAAGTCCAACCTTTTCTTAACGCAGGTCACTGCTGAGCTCCTGTCCCACCGGGTAAATTACTCACCGGTTTGTTTACTAAAGAAACCTGAAATATGTAAAAGCTTTGAAAGTGTGGGATTTGACTTGATTCAGTCCTTTTTCTGCACAGAACTGGACATCGTATACGAAGTTTTGGGGTTTTTTTTATGAGGTACCGGCAGGAATCTCGTTACAGGCTTTCATTGGCGAGTGTCTGCCTTTGAGGGAACTGCATTGAGTGGACCTGTTTGCTCAAGTTAGGCCAGGTTGATCGCTTCATCTGAGTTGTTCTTGTCTGGAAACAGTTTAGTGCTAATATTCTGCTAAATTTATGCTTGCTGCCTTGCCCTTGAGTTTTTTACAGCATCACTCTATGTGGCAACAAAGCTAGAAGCCTGTATAGATACTAAAGGTATATGTTTCTGTAAATGGAGTATTGGCCATTCACACAAGGTGCGTTCTAGAAATAGCATATCCCCAGGATGAAAGTCTCCCAGGGTTTTTTCTAACGGTGTGCCAAAGCTCACTGACTGCCCTCAGGCTGCGTATCTTCCTAGCAGGAAGGAAAGACAAGGTTGTACTGGGTATGTCCAGAAGCCGAGCACGTTTCAGAGTGGGCATGCTGTCTTAATGAGGACAGGAAAATCTGTCACCCGAGAAAGCCGAACAGGGATGTATCCATGTAAGTGGTTCTTCTGGGGCTAATAGTTTCCCTACCCAGAGCCATTTGGTCCGCCTCTGTCCCTATTGCCATGACTCTGGTTAGAGCAGCGACTCAGAAATGGCCCTTTGTGCTGGCGTCTCAGGTACGTCCAAGCCTTGAGAGCAGCTTGCTGGAAAGATTTGTTTGAAAAGGTAATGTTAAGCTGTGTAATGTCCCAGTGGGTATTAGAGTGCCTATTTGATGGGGTTGACTGCCACATATTTGACCAGTTTGTCTACAGGCAGCAAATGGGTTTATATTAGATACGTGTTGGGTTACATCTGCTGTAAGGAAGGTTGTTCTTCAGATTCACTGACTCAATTTTAATGGCTTGGGACAAACATTAAGTTCTGTGAATTATAGTTATTGCCACGTGTCCTAAATCCTGTACTTCACTCTAGTGAACTTGTTATTAAATGCTTGCATACCGATGGTAGGAAACTGCTCTCTACAATCTTAATATGGCAAGGACCCTAGCCTTCCATTTGGTGCAAGCAAAGAACCCGACGGAGACCACTCGCCACCTTTTGTTTCCTTCAGCAGCGCGTTAGGTTCAGATGTTACCAAGAATATGATTTCCAAGTGCTTGTCTGGTTGCATTTTCCATTGCTCCTGTCTGTGCGGGCTATAACTTGGAAGTCATGTCCGAGCTCTTTCCTGTCAAACCCATTCTCTCTACTGGGGTGTTTTAGAGCAGCCATATAGTTTTACATGTTTGCTTATTATTGGCACCCTTAGTAGGAGTTGGAGCTTGTTCAGTATTTTATTCTGTGCAAACCTTGAAGTTTTCCACTTTTAAGTCTTTTATTGAAACACATAAATTATTTTTTTCCAGCCAGTGGATTCGACATGGCTTATTTTGAAACCACCTCAGAATTTTATTTACAAAGTTGGAAATCCAGTGGGGTTCGTATGTGTGAAGAGAAACATTGCCTGCAGGACTTCTTTTATAGAAGCTGTCTGCACAGGAGCGTTTGTCTTTGGGGACTAGAATGCCCAACATGTATGTGTGTTCCTTTAGGGGTTACTCACTCCCGGAAAATAAATCACTTAAAAATCCAGGAGACAGTGTCCCTGGCCAAAGTATAAAATGCCAAAAAGTATAAAATGATGCTATAAGATGACGAAAGATTGAAAAGGTAAAATTTTAGGTCATTCTTTATGTGCTCTGTCTGGAAAACAGGCACTTAGGGTAGAAATCTGTTCTTTTTAGTTTAAAAAAAAATGGTGGTGGTGCATAGTTATCAAGTTGATCAATATTATGAAACAGAACACAGCTGCACCCTCTCATTTTCAACAGCTTGTGGTTCAAATCCTGTCATCAGTGTACAACATCCAAATCTTTCCTTCTTGCCTTCTTCCTCTCCTTGCTGTAGAAGAGGCTTCTAAATGTTGTGAGGGGTAATCCTGTTGTGATCTTTCTCCGCCATCTTCATCGCTTGTTGTCATTGTTTCTTCTCCTCGGGTGAGCCTTGCAGCAGCGTAGTTTTTATCTTAAATGTGTTCAGCGCCTTTTCCAATTAATGGTTGCTTCCTTAGATTTCCTTCTCCCTGATTTTCTCTGCCCCAGCGGGGTTCAGTCATGGCAGAGTGGACAGCAGGTCCTCACCGCTCTAGTCTGAGAGCCGTTCCTTGGCACCAGCGTCTTTGGTCTCCTTCCCTAATGCTGTTTTACAGTTGTTGAGTTTCCAGATGTTCTCCTCCTATACCTTCTTTTGTCAGCCACATTTTAAGGCTTTCATACCACCCTCCTCATCTCCGACATGTCCAGTGGTTTGAGTACTCATTTTCCAAGTCTTTGGCTGTGTGAACTTCGGCAGACTTTGGGTGATCGCTTTGAATTCCTGGGTACATGTTTTTTGATGACTGTTTTTCACGCAAGAGTCTTTCCTGTGTTTCTTTGGAGGGATAATCTCTGACTTCCACGGGCTCGGTGTGTCTCCATGCAGGCCATGTCCCCTCCTGTACGTTTGGTGTGTCCCTTGGTGCCTCAGCAAGATGCCATAGAGAAAGGGAAAGCGAACGCGGGGTAAATTAAGGTCGCTTCTTCCCAGGTTGTCCTCACCATTCTCTGTTAGGACACTAAAAATGATCATTTCAGCTCCTGTTCTTTCATCTCCTTTGTTTTATACACTAGGGCTGTCTCCGAATTCTGCTTGCTACTTCCTCTGGGCACTCAAAAACGTAGAAAAACTCTCTCAAGACCCTCTCTTGCTTTCAGTACCCTTAACTCTGACTTCCTGACAGCCACGCTTCGCCAGCTCAGTCAGAATGAAGGGAAGATGAAATTTCATGTCCTATAAATATGTATATATATTTCAAGAGGGGAAGAGGAGAACTTTCTCCATCAAAAAGCTCATTCGCTGTATTGTCAGTGCTATTTTGTCACACAGAGGTGAGCTGAGGAACATGTTGTTATTTACGGAGAAACAGGGACTTTCAGAAGTGGCGTTCCTGGATTTCTGTCTGCGTTTGATTGGCCCTTCAGCCCAAACACGAGCTGCTTCTCTCATGCCTCTTCCTTTTTATCCTTTGCTTCTTGAATTTAAAAAAAAAAGGGCGGGGGGACGCCATTTGGAAAAGCCGAAAGAATCGGAAGAAGACTTGAGATCATTAAAAGAGACTTTGACTGGATGATATAAAGGATTGACTCCTCCTTGGTTCTCCTTCAGTTGTTTCATCTTGACTGCTTGCAACTTGAGATCCTGGTCCGTACGCTGACCTCCAAGGGGGGTGTGAGCGGTCCCGTCCCGCTGCCGGTGCCTCCCCGGAGGAGTGCCTCCCCTGCGCGGCTGCTTTGTGCGCATCGAAGACCAGGCGCTAGTGTAGGAGCGATGCTGAAGAGTAGATGCTGGAGTGCCAGCTTTTCCTTTCGAGCAACTTCCCCTGGTGAATTCCTACCTACAGCAATTAAGATGAGACCAAGTAACAGGTTGTGTCATGGGAGAATCCTTCTCCTCAGGCATCCTGGAAATATCCTCTTACCCTCTTTCCTCACTTCTTTTAGGAAACTTGGCTGCTTTAAAGATGTTCTTTCACCGCAGACCTTTATTTCCCCACCTCATAAGTTAGGTGTGAGTTGTTGGCCAGATCCTTCGCCCACTGCTGCTCTTCTGGAGAGCTTTTCGTCAACAGCGGGCAGAATTTTCTCTTTTGTTCTGCCCCAGACCCCCATCAACATATACAGTACATCCTCAAAGGGTATACTTGTATCTGGTAGGAAAAAAATACGTACTTTTGTCTCTCCAGACCACTTCCACATACTTTTTAATGTTGGTTTTAGTACTCATTTATGTTATGTGCAATTAAAAAAAAAAAAAGAGAAAGAATCAAGACTTTGTTCTTAATCACCTTTTAGTCCTTTCCATTCTGTCCGGTTTCCTCACCTTCCCACTATCAGTAATTTGTTACCTCAGTTCGTTAATTGTTTTATAGGCTGACTGCTTTATTTCTTTCAAGACTGTGATGTAACTTCACATTTTTGGCTATTTTGAATAAATTGGAATGTCTTTCTTTAAACTTTTGTATCTCTGTACCAGTGGCTTCAGCAAATGTGTCGGGAACTATCTATCACCGTAGTAGCCGTTTTGCAGCGTTGAATTATTTTCATTTTCTTGATTAGCTCTCGGTAAACAGATGTCTCCAGACTAGGATTAAGTCCAGCTATGCAGATCTATGGCACTAGGTATTTTTTCTTAGTTTTTAGCCAGAATTTGGTTTCTCAATTTTGAAGTCGAAAACCAGAATTTACAGACTTTCCCCAATGTTCTGCTTACTCGTACACGAGTAAAACAAATGAAACTGTTTCTATCCAGTTAAGGTTATATTGTGTAGAATGAAAATGTGCCTGCCATATCAACAGAACTATCTACGTTTTCAGAAGACAATGGCAGGGAAAATATTTAAAGGCTTGGAATAGAAATGTGTGGAAAAATGGCAGTAGGGCAGTCTTGCTGTGTTCCTGAGCCTAGGCTGCTGTTCTTGCGTATCAGGACTAAATAAGATACAGCTGTGGATTGTAATTTCTTGCAAGCAGTGTATCACTGTTTAAAACTAACTTTAATCCTTGCAGACCAGTAATGGAGGAGGGAGTTTAAGTGATTATTCCTCCTCTGTCCCATCAACTCCAAGCACCAGCCAGAAGGAGCTACGGATTGATGTTCCTCCCACTGCCAACACACCAACTCCTGTCCGTAAACAGTCCAAGCGCCGATCCAACCTCTTCACGGTGAGTGAGCCAAGGAAGAGACTATTGCTGTATTTTACGTAGCGCTCTGTGGTGACCGCCTGAACTTCAGCCCTGTTGAGTTGAGCTGGTCTAATCCAGACAGGAGCGTTGAGATGGATCTGTAGGCTCGAAAGCTAAAACATCTTAGAATTACCATGGGGTGGTTCTGTTCGAGGACTTAAAGAGAAACTAAATCGAGTGAAGTTATCCTATTGGGGACTGCAGTGAAACAAGTGACTCTGCAGTTGAATTCTGGAGCCTTTGTCCGACTTTAATTCTCAGACCTGTCTAGATTCCCTGATTTTGGCAGTAATTGAAGAGAAAGCTGGGCCTCTGCTCCCCAGTCCTGCCCTTGCACTGAATAATGCTGCTGACTCAGGGCTCCCTTGTGAGATCTCCTATCTCCTGTGTTTGGAGAGAGGTCTCAGGGTTTATCATGGGAATACCATGTGGTACTGCAAAACAACTCCCCCAAGCTACTTCTATTACGATACAGTCTCAACTCACTTTTCTTTTCCAGGGTTAAGAGAGATGATGGAGATTAAAATGACTTTTTTTTTTTCTTCCCAAACCACCTGGTTTTTGCTTCATTGAGAGGCAAAAAAAAAAAAAAGTAGTACTAAATAGAAAGCTTGACTGGTCCAATATGATAGGTCTTTGTTATGCGTAAGTAGTTTGGGAGATGATAACGAAGCCTTGAGTGATGATTTCCTTAGTTTAGCAGTCTCACTGAAAACTTTGGGATTGTATTGCATGCATAATTGCGGTTTTGTAAGCCGTTTCGTGACACTTAACATGCTTTATAGCAAAGACAGAATCCCTGTGGGCTTGCATGTAAGTCCCTGGGCGATTGTAGCTACATGTTAGTTGGGTTTAGAAGTCCACGTCTCCCCTGTCACCGTAAAAAGTTTATATTTTTTTATTCCAAATGCGATGTCACGTTCACTTCCCAAAGCTAGCTCGCTCCTTGGTCGTATCCAGGGAACCGCGTACAAAAAGAGTGACACCGTTTCCTTCTGCTCTAAAGAAAATCTGATCTCTCGGCCTTGAGCGAGTAGAAAGTTTTGTCATCGTTTTGGAGCGCTGAGTGACAGCGCAGAGTCCCCGGGATCGTATTTCACGTGCCCATCTCGACAGTGACGTTTTGATTTAAAAACTGTAGGTCTTCAACCTCCTACGAAGGAAGGAAACCCGTGCGTTTGTGGTTTAGGCGCAAACGTTTGGGCGCAAAACAACGACACGCGCAAAAACGAGCGGTAGGTGAAACCGTATCCCGTTTTGATATTTCCTAGCCGTGGTGCGGATTTCCTGCTGTTGGTGGGAATATTCAGGCTCAAGAGTTCCAACCCCACTAGGTGTCAGTGTCCGCCCAGAAACTGCCAGTAGAGTCGTGCCTCTCGAAACGGAGACCTACAGCATCCCTCAAGAGCGTTCGCCCACCATTTCTGCTCCGAGGGATGCGTAAAATGCCGTAAGGGCTGTCTAGGTGTTGTGGGCATTTGGAGAAACCGGCGATGTTTTAAACTGGAGTCGGTGTAAATTTGAGAAAGTGAATAAAGAGGAACATATACCGTCTGCAATCACGGAAAGAGGTTTGAGGGGGACGCGGAGTCCGCTGCGTTTGCTGTAAACAAATAGACTGAAGCTCTGGTTTGCTAGAATAGCATAGTAAGAACCAAATTTGCTAATATGAGAGGATGTTGATAGTTGTCTTTAATGTCTAATAACTGGGGAAAAACTGGGAGGAAAACAAGTCCTATGGAAAAATAATAATAATTTGACTTTCCAGCATCAGTTCTGCCTTTAAGAATTGGGCATATTGAATGCTGTGTAATGAGTTGCCCTGTAATCCACGTCCTGAAGTATTTAACGCTGACACTGCTGTAACCCAGGTTTCATGCCATATCAGCCAAGTTGTAACCTGGATTTATTTAACTTAATAAATAGATGACCAGTATTTTCTGTCTAGTTAAGAACAGAGCACATAATCAAAACACTTCACTGTGCAGCTCTGGGTCTCTTGCAGTGCTTCCTTCCTAGCCTATTACTTGCTTATGCCTTTATCATTTATAGAATCAAACACATTTCTGTTTAATTGCAAATTGACCCTTGTCATCTAGCATAAGTAATATGGTTTTTTTCCTACATGAAGATCTTTTAGCGTTGGAAGAAAACTGGGTTAAGTAGAAAAAAGATACGATTTTTCTTAAATCTGTTACAGCTTTTGAGTGGGAATAGGGTTGAGAATTTTCAGCATGTTCATGTTTCAGTGCATTAAATGCAGTATCTGATCTTTTCGACTTGGAATATTAATAATTGCTGTAAAGTTATTGTTGCAATAATAGATCAAATAGTAGCAGAAGGGTAAATGCCCTTTGTTTTGTGCAGTGCACTAACAAGGACAATTAAATAATAGTGTATAGCGCAGGTGGGGATTTAAGATGCCTACAAGGTCCACTTCAGCAAAGAACTGCTATGTGGTAAAACCCATACGGGGTGAATGAATTTCTGGTACAGTAAGATGCATCTCCTTTCCCATATTCAATATTACCTATCTTGCGTCTTTGCAGAATTGCAAGCATGACTTTTAAAAGTTAAAATGAACTCCCTGTCTCGGTACCAACTATTAACAATCAGATTTCTTACTTTTTGGGCTCTCTGGACTGCTGAGAGAGGATTCTGGTTGTGCCCAAACTCAGGTGCTGTATCCCTCAGGGACTGGAATAATTTTATTTCACAGTCCTGACTTGGGTAAGGTGTTGTGTTGATGTAAGTCAGCGTATGACTTCCAATGCAAAGGGGAAATGAGTCCAGTGATATTCATGCAGGCGTTTAAATTTTTTTTTGGACTTTCTCTGGTTCGCCTGAATGAACTTTTAAATAGAAGTACTTAATGCGTAGATGTGACGTCAGAAAAAGTCCTAGCAAATGTTGATCCAGTGTGGTTTAGAGTCTTACTTTTTTTTTTACACTGTAGGATGTGAGATGCATTGTGTGTATCATAGGTACCAAAGCATAAAAAATCAGAATATATCTCTATTTCACTGCACAATTTGTCTTTATAAATAGTGGAGCCTGCTAAGATTTTTCCCTTCAAGATTTCCTGTATTCTGTGATTACAAGCAGCTAGAATAGAATTGGCCTAACAGAAATTCCTACAATTCTATATTTTAGGTATTTGACAGTATTTTGCAAAGAGATATTTCCCTTCTATGTGCAGATGCACATATTTCCAGATGCAGTTACTTTTACAGAATGGAAGATGTGATGATTTAAAAAAAAAAAAAAAGAAAAATAGTGCACAGATATTTAGCTTGCTTTTCAGAGGCAGGATCCTTTCTTTAAAAAAGTCAAATAAAAAAGAAACATTCAAGTTGACAACTTCCCTCCCAAGGATTTGGCTACCTTCACTGAGTTTCTTTACAATGTCGCTTACGGGCGCTTTGCGCCATTGAAGCATTGTTTTGCCTTGTATTATTGGGAAGTGGCACTTTCAGATTCAGAAATCTGTCTTGAAGGACGCGGAACAATAGTTATCCTGAACATTGGATTTCATCCCTCCCACTTGTTTTGCTTGCTTTCATTTATTCTTTGTTTAATTCCCCGGCACGTCATTCCATTGCCCCGAACCATAGTAACTAGTGATAGGAGCCCGCTCCCGGCGGAGCGGGGAAAGCGGCACGGGATCCCTGCTGAGTAAATGTGTTGCTTAGAATGGTGTTACTTGAAGTCCTCCTCCGTGGGTTTTCTCCCTCCCCTTCCCTCCTCTCGCCCCCGAAGGCGACTGCTTTGGGCATTTTTTTCCTTCCTTCCACCCCTTCGTATAATACGGAAAATGGATATTAGGTAGCCGCGATCCTGATCGTTCTCCTAATTTCACTGTCTTTCAATCATCTCTTTCCGCGGAAAATGAAAACCGGGATCTTGTGTCGCTCTGGTTTTCATTAACTTCCCATTGTGGTACTGGACATCGCAAATGTATTCGTTTCATATATCATCTCTGATTTGAAAAGCACATGAAAATGTTTTCTCATTTTCGATATTGTGTGAGTAATGTTCCTATTGAAAAGTAATGGAGTGAAGTTGTCACTTGTCAGTTCAGTTATTAAGGAGGATGACTCTCAGGTCGTCTTTTTGTAATAAAATAAATCTGTCACAATCATTATGCCCGTGCGTTCTTTCACAATAATGGACTGGAATCTGAATAACTTCTTAAAATTACTATATAACTTCCTAAAGTCATGAAGCGAGCACTGTGAGCTTACTCCTAGGGCAGTTCTAGCGTTATAGAAAGGCAAGGTCAGGCAAGTCGGGTTTTAAACGTGGCTTAAAATTTCCTCATGCTGATTTTTCTTCCTTGTGTTCAGATAACTTTTTTTCAGCATCAGTTGCTACCTTTTCTTGCAATTCCAGCTTTCTAACCATCCCAAAGTAGAAAAAAATAACAAGTTAAAGTCAACATGATCAAAACCAGCATCGTAAAATAGCATTTCGAAGTAGTTGATAACAACTCTAAAAACTACAGGGATATAAGTTAAATGTATGCATGTATATATATCAGATTTTTTTTCATGACAAGCTGGAAGCTTCATTCCTCTTTGGAGCTACCACTGGAGACTTCAGAAGCGCGTCCTCCGATCTGCTGGGTCTTCAGGCAGTGAAACCGTAACTCATTAAACCCCAACGCCATGTCAAACAAGTGGATGGCTGAAAATTACGGGCGGTATTTCAGTATTCAGATTTTGGGACGCTTGTGTACTTTTGGAGATTCAAACCCACGCCCTTTGAGTCTGTATTTATGTGTCAAAATACTTTTTTTTTTTTTTAATTGCTAAAAAAAGGCGGGGGGGGGGAAGCATCCTCTGTGTGAACGGCTACATTTAATGGAGCACAAACTTTCTTTTTGCTCTGCAGTCTCGGAAAGGGAGTGACCCAGACAAAGAGAAGAAGGTCCTGGAGAGCAGAACAGATAGCATCGGAAGCGGCCGCGCAATCCCAATTAAACAGGTAATGCCGAAATATTTTTTTTTCTTTTTTTTCTTTTTTTTCCTTCTTCCTTGCTTTCCGTAGTTGGAGACACACCTCGGGTCTTAAGCGCTCTGATGGCGGGGCCCGTGTGCGCCAAGCCGCGTTTGATGTGCTCCGGTGATGAATGTGGAAGTCACTCACTTGACATCAATTAGGAGAGGTTCCTATGTGTATTAAAATAGGATCATTAGAATAAGAAGAGGGAAAATGTGACAACAGGCCTAATGAAGTGCAGTCTGCCGGCCTGCATATGGAGCGGGTTTCTAGGCTGTGCTGGCTTCAAAGCTGCCTTTGTAGAGGGGGCTTTGATTGGGCCGTGTGCTGCCAGTCGGCGGGGTAAATCAGATCGCTCTACAAGAGCCCCTTGTGATCGCAGAAATAGCCTGATGCGGCCCTAATTTGCTACTGCAGACGGACATCTGAACACAGTTTCAGGCTGGTTTGTAACAACGAGGCAATTAGTTGTGATAATCATAGCCGGTGTGTCAGCTGTGCGCTCTTGTTTGTAATTTGCTAATGAAGGAATTGTAACTTTGATTAGGTTCAGTTTCATTTAGACCTTATTATATAAGAGAACGTTTACAGCTGTAATGTGTGGCCTTAATTAAACTTCCTCATTACACAACAGGACTTGAATTCAAGGATTTGTTTTGGTCTGTTTTACTAGCCTAGACGCACTTTCGTTAGCCCGGAAACTCAATGTTAAATTGTAGCTGTGAACGCTCCTTTGAAAGGCTAAAGCAATACCGGCATTGACCGCAAAGTATTTGGGCGAATGAGATCATTTACTTTCTCAAATTAAATTACACTGAATTCACGCGGTTAAGAACGCGGCGCTAAGCGTTCGTAGGGGATGCTTTACAAATAGTTTCTGCGACGGTGTTTTGCAAGTATTTACTTTCGTCTGAAGTTACTGTGCTGGAGATAGCAAAAGGGCCGAGGGAAGGGAGCTTATTTTCTTCCCCCACGGTTGCTTCCAGTTTCTTTTGGTGGCTTTCCTACTCTCCAGAGGGTCACTTGCCTCTTCTAATCTTCCCTCAGCCCATGCTTCATCTTGCCAGGTAGCCCTGAGTCTCCTGCCTGGGGGTAGGTTTCTGCGTGTTGGGGTTTTTGGGGTTGGTTTTTTTTCTTTTTGGGGTTGAGGGGGAGATGGTTTCATACCCTTAAGCATTTGCAGTGATTTTTCTTTCTTAAGGGCGGTTAAAAAGACCTTTTGGGACCATCAGGCAGCAAAAGTGCTGTCGTGTCTGTGAATCTCTAGTAGACAAATTTTAATCAAACACGCTGCAATTCAGAAGAGCAGTTTGAAACCAGAATAAGCCTCAGTATTTGGCTCTGCCTTCAGGGGAGGAGATTCCAGGCATTGAAAACAAGCTACAATTTTTTTTATTTTTTTTTTCCTAAGGCTTTTGTATGGTACAAGATGGGTTAGACCGGCTGGAATTCTTTTGGGTGATGCTAATTAAACAGAAGTGTATGCGAATGCGGCTGAGAATGAAAAACTGAGGCATATACTTTTCAATATTTATTCAAGGCATACATACTGGTCTTTTCTAAAATGCTGTTGTGTGAAATTAGTTTGATTAAAAATGCACTTGTAGGAAGAGTATTGTAAGATAAGCGTTTTAAGTGTGATTGCGCTATACCATCTTGTAATGAAATATCCCCTACAATCTCTTGAATTTCTGCGCTGAAAGATTCTCCCTGCAACCCCTACTTGTATACCGAGTGTGACCGATCTTTTGGGAACGTGTACTTTTTGTTATTAATCCCACTTATGGTAATTTCATTTTGACACGTACGAGCAATTCTCAGCAAATATTTGAGCAGGTCTGTAGTCTGCAGATACATCCTATTCATCAGGGGTTTGGAAGGGGGCTAGAAGCAGGGAGGTTGAATGGCGTGCGGTGTTGTAGAATGGCTGCTAGCAGTGGTATTTCACATCGTACTTGATGTGTCAAGAGAGTGGATTTTGGAGTTCATTGGTTTTCTACTTTATAGGTGGTCTTTGGTAAAGTGTAGGAGACCAGCGTCACCTACCAATTGAAGGAAAAGATGATGGAGTAGGAAAAAGTACCTTCTTGATGTGGAAATGTTTAATTAAAAACTGAAATACAGTGCGTATTCATACTGACAATGTTTCATTACAGTTTAAAAGCGTAGATTAGTTTGAAGTGGTCTTTGATTCCAAACTGCGCTATTTCAAGCAGAAACGGCTCGTGAAGTTTGACCGGGGGATAGCTTGCTGTCTACCTGCTATTTAGATGGAGAGCTCGTATCGGTAGAGGTGGCACCAAGTTAAATCGCTGATAGCACCGTGTTCTTGGTGGGCTCTACAGGTGCGACGCACTTGGGACGTTTCTCTGAGGCAGTAGAAATTCCTGCTGGAGAAGATGGTGTCTCTTTTATTTTATGCATTAACTGTGAATAAGGCAGAGGGATGTGAAAGGGAACTTTCTGACCTAGAAATTTTAGTATGTCATGCTGCTGTGCTTCTTGCAATGAGAAACCCCTTCCATCACGATATGTTTCGGTGACAAAGGGTCAAAACGCCTTTGCCGGCTCCATGCATATACTTTTCTATTACGTCTTTGGGACATCTTCAGAAGCATGCAGTGACCAGGCCTTTTTAATATCTCTAGTCAGTACTTTGTTTTATTCTCTGTAGGTTCTTACGCCACGTGCGTGGCAGGATGTGCTTCTGGTGCAAGGCAGAAGTCCAAGCTCATACTTGTAGATCAGTGCTTCAGTTGTGTTGGTTGATCCTATTAGCAGCTTTACCAAAAAAAAAAAAACCAACCAAAAAAAAAATTGAAAAAAATAGTAAGTTACGGCTGAAACTAATACATTGGATTTTGTGCTCTCAGTTCACTGCTACTTGGAAAAAAAGTAATTCTAAAAAAGCTAATAGAAGAAAGGACAAGTCTTGCTATTCAGATGTTGAAACCAATGGCTTCGTTATCCAATGTATTCTGTGCTGCCTTTGGGTTGTTCTGATCTACCTGGTGTCTCCCAGAAATCAGGAATACTATTTCCCAACCTTTAAAAGGCAAAAAAAAAAACCCAACCAAAAAAAAAAGGCAAAAAAACCCCAACAAAAAAACCCAAACCAACCAGTTAATTGGAGATTGGAAATGTTCTGGTTTTGAGGAAGAAATGAAATCTCTTCCAAGACTGGAGGAGTGCATGAAAGGGGAGAGGAAGAGCTGATATCAGTCAAGTATGTTTGTGATGGGGAGAGAGCACAGAATGAATATTCAAAAAAAGCAGCTCTCTCGGAAGCGAAGAAAACACGATGAGTGACACAAACTCCTTGTCAACTCCACATTTTTTCAGAGATCAGGTCTGTATTGCAGCTGTTGAGCCAGCGTAGCTATGGTTGATGTGTATCATCAAAGTCACGGCTTTTGTATATTTGGTGACAGTTTAAACTGGTAGAGGAGTCGGGTTTTTCTTGGGCGGGCATTTAATTTCTCTCCTGGTTTCTCTCTAAATGCACATACACATCTTCTGAAGCGGGCGATGCTGGCGTAAAGAGTCGCTTATAATTCTGTATTACAGCCTTTCTGGGACCCAGATCCCGGCCTGCACGGCTGCTAGAGTTTGGTGGGGGTTTTGGTCAATAGAAGCCAAGAGTTGCAACCTTGCTCCTGAATTCCTGTTCTCTGAGCGTTTGGGGGAAATGGGCAATATTGTAAATGGCACGTTTCCTTCCAAGGGAACACCTCGCGCCTTTAGGGCTTTTCCTTAACCTAAAGCCATCTGGTCGAAAGGAGTTAATGTTCTTACTCTTTCTGTCCTTTCTAAATGTTAAAAATCACTTTTCACTGCAGTGCTAAATAGGGGTTTATTGGACTAAGCCGCGTAAAACCGTTCTGACGAACCGTCTTGCTCCCAGCAGAAACCCAAAACGTAGGCAATGAAAAGCAGGCGTGTTTTTAAAACGTGGCTGCCAACTTCTGCCAAAATACTCTCGGGTGAGTGACATTTTGGGAAGGGCGGTTTCCCGGCGAGGTATAAACACCTTCCGCACGCGTAGCGGCATCGGCATGCCTGAAATCCTGTGCTCTCAGCATCCTTTGAGACCTGCGAATGCCGTAATTTTCCAAAAAGAATAAAAAGTCTCACTCGTGTGCTATTTAAATATCTCCTACTAATAAAACGGAGTCAGAAAATGTCCGCAACAGTATTAGCCCGAAGTTACAATCCATAGAAAGTTCTGTACTTCTGAGAAAGAGGCGCTTCAACTCAAAATATTTAAGCTATCCTCAGTAGCATCGCTAATACTACCCTTAAAACAAACGTAGGGTGGTTGGCTTCCTCTCTTTGGAGTATCCTCGGTTCAGAACCATTTATTCTGAAAACGAAGCCGTGCTCCTGATAGCCTGAGCGAGTATTTTGAAGCACGTATTAGGCTGTACAGTTTAGGGTGCCGTACTTGCTGGGATGGGGGGTGTTTGTAGCGTTTTGGGAAGATCACTTTGTTTTCTGCGGCTTTGCGGAATCTTTATCGGTAGGGCATATTGAAATAAAAAAAAAAAAAGCACAACAAGAAAAATAAAAGCAAGAAGCTCAGCTCAGCGGTGAGTGGGCTTGTCATGTATTAATTTTTCATTGCTGTGGAGAATTGTACATACATAATCACTTGATTGCAGTGGGAGTTAGCGAGCTCCTATGGTGTCATTTGCATAAATCTTGTTAAGTCAATGGCAGTTAATGAAGTACAAATGAGCCTGGAGAAGGTGACATGCAAATCGTGGGTGGCAGATGGGAGGTCTGTTTTTGGGATGGCAGCTGTGTGCTCTTTCTTTTTTAATTTTTTTTTTTTCCTCTCCGGCCCCCATCCCCCCCAGATTAGAGTGTAAATAAACACGTAAGAGCTGGCCTTGACTCGGTGCTTTCAGACCTTCTTCTGTTTGCCATTTGCACTTAATCACAGATGCTCATATTATTCTACAGCCCAACTATATAACCTTGACCGTTCTTTTCCCAAAAGGTGGTCAAAAGCGATTTTAACAGGTCGCCTCAACCCTTGGCTTACCCTGGGAGGTGCCGCATCTCTTGTGCCCCCAAATTCCTGCATCGTTTAGGAATAGCAAACTCCCAGCCTGGCTAAAAACTAAATGTACTAACGGTTAATGTTACGCTGATGACATAGTGAAAAATTTGCCGTCCATGACTTGCAAAGGTGAACTTCAGAATCCATTCGCTTCTCTTAGTTTGCAAATGGCCGTATTAACGGAGAAAGTCGGATATCTTCTTTGGGTTTTACTTTCAGGTGATATTTCAAACGACCTTCTTTGCCTACCAGCTTGGCGCTTTGAAGTACGTTAAACTGATCTGAATGAAATTAGCTATTTTGTCTTTTTTAATCTGAACTAAAAATGGCAAATACGTTTTAGGTCAGGGCTAAGCTAGGGGCTTAGTCAGCAAATGGGGGTGGCATCACCTATTTGCTTTTCATGAAGAAGAGTTCGGTTCCTGGATGCACAAGTTGCGGTTTTTCCTTAAGATGAGCATAAACAAAACTGGGACTTCACAACATACGTCTGAATTTTATAAAAAAATGGCCTTAAACTTGGCAAAGATAACTATTTGAAAATGCTTTCAACAAATGTCAAACTTTGCATGAAAAAAATGTCACTTCAGTTAAATAGCTTCTGAAATATTTGAGAAGTTGTGTTGCTGTTTATGATCCCTTATCAGCAATTTTTTTTTTTTAAGTAACTTTTAAATCGAGTCGTGCAGTCCCGAGAACGTCCTGTTGACTTCTTTTGTTTCAGGCCTGGCCGTTGCGTTGTCAATTTTCAACCTTTTCCCAAGCACCCTAACCTCAGAAGAATATGACCCAAGCCATTTGTCAAAACCACTCCTAATCAGGACAAAATCCGCGCTATTTTTAGGATGTTCTTTAAAAAAAGCCAAAATAAGGAATTTTTGTTTAATTCAGGTTTTTGCCAGTGAACTCTTTTAATACGTTGTCTGTGTGCTGCTCTGTGGGAAGAATCTCTGGGAAATGGGGAATTGCTTTATTTCGGAATGATTATTCTTTTTCCAACCTAGTCTCACCTGGGCGCTCTGGGATTGCCAACACCTGCACGGCAGCCCCGGGCCTGAGGACTTTAGAAGGTGCCTGAAAACAGAAAGAAGAGGATATTCAACGTAGTTTATCTCAAACTTCGTTTTTATTAGACTTAGCCTTAGCAGTCACTCTCGATACGTGTCTGGGGAGAAGCTTTGCTAGTAAACTCGGGCGGCGTGCCTCGTCCAGCCCGACCAAACGCATGCTTTGCTGCGCTGCGGAGGGCGAGGAGGAGAGCTGCAAGGTGGGGCAGGATCTTCTGGGACCGACCTTTTTCCTTCCTTCCTTCAGCACGTCCAAGCCGAGACTCTCCATTTGCATTTCTTCCCTTAGTTCTGATCGCTACGTTTCCAGAGTTGTCTTTTTGTAACCTTTTAGCCCAAATAGGTGGGACTGCAACACATTTATTCCCCATCAGTCTTTATTGCTTGACTTCAAAAAGAGGGGTTTAAAGCTTAATTTGGATTTTAATGGACTTGGCCCCTTGTTATCTTTCTGCCCGCGGCTCTGCCTGTGCCCTGTGCCGCTCAACCTCCTCCTTCTCTTGGGTTCCCGACAGCTGTAGGTCAGTCCCGCCTCTGCTTGACTTGTGCTTTTCTTCTTCCTAACCTTCTTTCCCTCTTAATTTTCAGCTCTGGGTTGGGTGTTTATGCATACGGTACCGGTTACCCGATTCGCGTGCGGAATAACGTGCAGCGCTGTGTTATCTTGGTCCTTCCCATTGAACCAGAAAGAACATCCTACCTGAAATCTGTTTTCCCCTAAAATACCCAGGGCTGTCTGTACGGCTCTTGGAGCATTTCAGCAAGTACGGCAGCGTCGTGGAAATAGGTTTTGAAAAGAGATCGTCTGCCACGTCTAGTCAGTCAAACTGATGTCCTTAGTCCTCCTCGCTAGCAGAAGAGCACTGTAATGCTTCAGGCAAGTGTCAGACCCGAGACCTGCCATCCTCATAAACAAGAAATGCTTTTTGCAGCGGGTTGCCTGAATGTAAATGTTTACATGGAGTCTACCAAAAGAGAGAACAAATAAGCAACCATCTTAGCGTCTCTCTTTGCTTCATTCATACGACTTGACAGGGCGAAAGAAAACGGTATAACACGAGCAGGATGGACACACAGTGCTACAGCTAGTGCCTTAGCGGGCTCTTCCACCCATTGCTGAGCGCTAGGGCTTATCCTGTGGCTTCTCTCTTCTGTCCGCGTTCAAAACCAGCTTAGATTGTGAAATAAAAATGGCTAATGCACCTAACAAGCAAAAGCATTTCAAAAGAAGGATGGCAGCAAACACCTGGAGGGCACACACAACTCTGGGATTTGCTTGCCTTCGTTACGCGGGTGTCTTCGGTGCGTAACGCGCCTTTCTGCGCAGGTGCTACCTGCAGAGCTCCTGCACCGAACCTCCCGTTTCGCTGGCACAGAGACCCCGTGATGCCGCTCCTGCTCCATCTTCTACGCCAAAGCATTCGCCAAAGCTGCGACTGCTTTGGGTTTTATTTATCAATGCTCATCTCAGAATCACAGAATCACTATGGTTGGAGAAGACCTGTAAGATCATCAAGTCCAACCATCAACCCAACCCCACCATGCCCATTAAACCATGTCCCACAGTGCCACGTCCACACGTTCCTTGAACACCTCCAGTGATGGTGACTCCACCACCTCCCTGGGCAGCTCATGTAGGCTTCTAGACAGTTGTTTGCAAGGCAGTACCGGCGTCTCCGGAGAGTGGCTTTCCAAAAGGCAGAAATGACGTGATTTACAAGGAACTGGCGGACGACATAGTTTTATTTATTTATATCTAGCATGAGGTGTAATTTCCTCTGTCACACTTCTGCCTAATCACAGTAATCAGTATCCAGATCTGCTTGTACAAACACGAGGGTATGGTTTTTAGCCAAATCCTCTTAGTGCTGAAATCTTCTGTGTAATTCCTCCGCAATTGTTTATAATCAGAACATACACATTTTGCTGTGGTTTTAATTAGCTGATTACTAGTTATAAAATGTTTTGTACTCATTGTGGTTCTGTAAATTGTTAACTGGTAGCTACCAGTATAATTAAATATTTCAGAGCACTTGGCTATGGTTGCATTGAACTGTGAAGAAATAATGTTATATAGCCAATCAAAAAGAGATACTTGTAAACTCATTTAAAGCGTCAGAGTGTGTTAGGACTATCATGGTGATGCTTATTGCAGGAGAAATTAAAGATACAGTTTTGTGCTAAGAGGCAATACAGAAATTAGTTCCTGAATTAGTTGTTAATTGATTTGGTAATTCCCTCGGGTCTGCATGCTCTTTTTTCCTTTTTCGTTGTTGCATTCAGTTAACAGTGACTATTCCCAGTGCACTTGAAATATTTTTTCCAATTAGATCAAATGTGCCCTTACATCAGAGGAACGGCTACAGCTACATGTACCTGCCTGGAATAACGTTTCATTTGACTGCCAAGGCTGGTTTTGTGGGGTTTACCGTTGATGATTTTCAGATACCGTCCCAAGAAAAGCAGCAGTTTGAAGTATTTGGAATAAATTAGCGCTAAAAGGTTCCTGGATTTAATGGGCTTTTTTTGCAGTTTCGGGAAGCTTGCTTTCCTTTACACCTCCCTGATACCAAACAGTGGAAGAAGATAGAGCTACAAGGATGGTTAGGGGACTGGGACATCGTTCTTAGGAGGCAACGCTGAGGGACTCGGGTCTTTTTAGTCTGGAGAAGAGAAGACTGAGGGGGAATCTTATCAATGCTTATCAGTACTTCAGGGGTGGGTGCCAGGAGGATGGGGCCCGTCTTTTTTCAGTGGTGCCCAGTGACAGGACAAGAGGTAATGGGCACAAACTCGGTCATAGGAAGTTCCATCTAAACACGAGGAGGAGCTTCTTTCCTTTGAGGGTGGCAGAGCCCTGGAACAAGTTGCCCGGAGAGGTTGTGGAGTCTCCTTCTCTGGAGATACTCAGAACTCTCCTGGACGCGTCCCTGTGCAACCTGCTCTGGGTGACCCCGCTCTGGTGGGGGGGTTGGACTAGATGCTCTCCAGAGCATGAGTTTTCTGTCTCCCATCTTATAAATGGCCCTTATTTTGTCTCTAACTGCCTGCTATGGTTGTAGAGTGATAGTGCCAAGCGTGCTAAGACCAAGGGTGAGCAGCCTACAGCTGCTCCGCCGGCATGGAGTCGTCATTTCGGCAATTGCTTGGTAGGCTGTTGAGGTGACATACAAGAGCTGTTAGAGGCCTTACAGTAACGCTCTTTTCCTGAAATGGAAGTTCGCATTGATGTAGATATTGCTTTCAAACATCTGAAGGTCTATAAATGAGATATTAATAATAATTTTTTTCAGAGAAATTAATTATCTATCTTTTTTTTTTTTGACTGCCTGTGACTATGACCTGAAGCTAATGGGAGCCTCTGGTCCTCGTAACGGAAAGAAGCTGGTGGTTTGTGAATGAATTAAACCAGTTTCATTTCAGGGTGATTTGCTTCATAAGTCTTCCCAGCTCAAAAATTTGTCTTTGTGGTACAATGCACGTGATAGTAAACATAGTATTCTATTTTTTACTGAATTTTACTTAATAAAGAAATGTATTTCAATGTTTATTAGTGTCAATTTTGGCAGGGGGCACACAATTTCAAAAATAATATTCCATTTGTCTGTATGACACAACCTTCAAAGTGACACTGCCTTTTAGGGCAACAGTGGAAGGTAACAGTATAAAACAATTTCAGGAAAAAACACAAAAACTTTTTGTTTGCTTAATGTTTTGATATCCACGTTAATGCCGTGAGAGCTCATAGATTGCTTACGATTGCCAGTAAGAGGTGTTCAACTTCATCCTCTTTCTTTTTTTTTTTATCCTATCCAAATGTAATGCTCTTACTTCTTTCTTAAGAGATAAGGAAAAACTTCTGGGTTTGACCAGTAGCTCATGATTTCCTAGCTGACACATCAGGTGTGATTATAGCTCTTGCACATCATTAAGGTTCAAAAGGAGATATTCCAGCTTTTGTTTGGAACGGAGTGTTGATCAGGTTAAGCATCCTTTGAGAGACCCTGGGAAGAGAGTGGATATAGGGAGGAGGAAGGTGCCGGAGAAGACCTATCAGCCTCTACAGAAACAGTGAGGCAGGAGCTTTTCTTAGATAAGAAAATGAATTTAAAAAAAAAAAAAAAGGCAAAAAAATCCACCTGACTATATCTGTATAAAAGGAGCAGATGCTGCTCTTCAGGATAAAGCAGTCAAGGATCTGTTTTCCAGCGCTGTGTTTGTAAGAGAAGGGAGAGAGTATTTGTTGTTTCCAAGGCTCTACTATGAACATCCTCATCTTTTGCCCAGTGCTTGCTGCCAGCAGCGAATGGGTTCCCCCAACCTCCGTGCTTTCGGTCCCTGTCACAGGGCAGCGAGGAGGACTGGAGCTTGCGGAAAGCAAGCCAAGCAGTCTCTCCTGTGAAGCTTTGGAGAATTTAATCCACTTGGGATGTTCTCATGCTGTTTCTGTGTGTCGGTGTATTGCATATCTACGTACAGAACATGGTGAAGAGGTGTCAGAATACTTTGGGGGAGAGGAGGAGGGAATGATCGAAAGCAATGTAGGTATAATATAAAAGAGAACATCAATAAAGAAAGCCATAATACGACTTTAAAAAATTTATTAGAATTTTCCAGTGCTGAAATGGTCTCATATATCAAGGTGGCATCTCAATGTGACATGCAGAGATTGACAGCAATGAGGTCACTAAGGCATCTTCCCTGTTGCCCTTAGGCTAAGAACTGGCCCCTGGCCAAAAGCCTTTGTCTCAAGGTGGTTGTGTCGAGATACTGCTTTGATAGTTGCATCTAGAAAACGCTTACAAGAGGCATTCTTTTTATTTGAGCCATCTACATCTACCCAGATAATTAAAAAAAACCCCAACAACCTATGGCATCACTCAGTGGGTTATTGAGTGCATGATTTTATAAATGGAGAGTGGAAATAATTGACCTTCAGTTATTTTTAGTGGCTGAGATGTGGAGATGCCTTCGTAGTAGCGATCGCTCATCGAGCGCTAACGGTTGTAAAGAAGATGACTGCAAACTCTTCGGGACCGAGATGTGCTTTCAGAGCTGTGCGTGTACCGCTCGTTGGTTTTCAGCTGGTTGGAAGCTTGTTCAAGGTACCGGTGCAAAACAAACGTTCCTCTTGCAAAAATGCCTTTGTTTCGAGGGGCCGCTGGGTGTTGGAGGTGAGTCTGTGTGCGTCTGGGCTAACTTCGGCGACGGGAGCTCCTCCTCTGAGGGCATGAGGGATTAGGCCGGAGAAGTGACATAACAAGATTAAGTAGAAGGCTTATGACAGTTAGCAAGTGAGACTGCCTGATAGACTTCGGTTGACACGATGATTATTAATATGTTGTAAAGATGTTTTGGGGATTCCACCATATTTGTATGGTTGCCAGCAAAATGTTGACAGTTGCATTGTGGTTAATAAATTCATTTAGATTTATAAGCATTGTTTACAGAACCTGTTCGCCTGCTGAAACTCTAACAGCATCTGTTCCTTCTTACTAATTAACTGCTAATTACGAATGAGCTTTGTGTGTTTGTCAGTATAACTGGCTCATGCATTTTGTAAGGAACATTAACAAATTGATTTACATAGTGGTAAAGCAATCAAAAGAGTAAACTGAACAGCACGCATTTAAAGCCCTTTAGCCTAATTTTTTGAACGAGGCAAACTTTGGGCATTCTGAATATTTTTATAATTCTTTTGCTGCCTTTTAATTGTGTGGTAATTGCCTGTGAATCTTGGTTTTATTTTTCTTTTTGTAAAAAAAAAAAAAAGCATTGGCACGCTCAGTGTGTGACGCATGTGAGCAAGCATTTATCCAGAGTATAAGGAGCAATGGCAAATTGAAAATAGTAGATGGCATGAAGAAGGAATATTGCTCTGGGGGAGGGCAGGGGGCCTTTGAAATGTAAGTACTCTGATGAGTGTAACTGCTTTGTTACCGATCTTCGAAATACCCACTATGGAAGTCCTTGCACTTCTGTTAAAATACTGTTTTCTCTAATCCTACTTTTATTCTTCAAAAACCTTCTGACTGCAGTAATTATCGACACAGCTTTAGAGCAATCTCAGCAGACAGGCCAGATGTTGGCACTTAAATATTTTTAATTTGGAGGGAATAATTCAGTAGTGCAATTCTTAAAAAATAAAATAAGATCGTAGTTTATTTTGCATGATTTAGAACAAGGAGAAAAAGCATATAACCGAATGTTGACAGAATCACTAAGGTTGGAAAAGACCTGTAAGATCATCAAGCCCAACCACCAACCCAACCCCACCATGCTCACTAAACCATGTCCCGCAGTGCCACGTCCACACGTTCCTTGAACACCTCCAGGGATGGTGACTCCACCACTTCCCTGGGCAGCCTCTTCCAGTGCTTCACCACTCTCTCAGTGAAGAACTTTTTCCTAATATCCAGCCTCAGCCTCCCCTGGTGCAACTTGAGGCCGTTTCTTCTTGTCCTGTCGCTTGTCACTTGGGAGAAGAGACCAACACCCACCTCACCACAACCCCCTTTCAGGTAGTTGTAGAGAGCGATGAGGTCTCCCCTCAGCCTCCTCTTCTCCAGACTGAACAACCCCAGCTCCCTCAGCCGCTCCTCATCAGACTTGTGCTCCAGACCCCTCACCAGCTCCGTCGCCCTTCTCTGGACACGCTCCAGCACCTCAATGTCCTTCTTGGAGTGAGGAGCCCAAAACTGAACACAGGATTCAAGGTGAATGTTGTATTTATTATAAAGGATCCTTCATGTTACGATAAATTGGAGATGAGTGATATGACTAGATGACCTGGATATATTTTGCCTACGGTTGTCCTAGAGCTGTAAAGCTTGAAATGAGCCTTGTAACTAGTGTTAGGGAGAAGACAAAAGTAATGCAAACACACAGCTGCAGGGTTTAGTTTTCCTGAGCAGCTTAATGTAATCATGAGGAGTACACAGAGTGGCTTATGTAGACTGAAACTTGCCAAAAAAACTCAATTGCTTTTTTGATAGAATTTCAAAATAAGTGCATGAGGCAAACATAACAGATGTAAAATATTTGGATTTTAGTAAAGCGTTTTGATACTGCCTCGCTACATCTTAACTGAGAGTTTATCCAAATGCGTTTGGCTAAAAACTGTGATGTGGATTGAAAACGGTCTGTAACATCGTAAACAAAAGCTAAAGCCAGAGCGCAGTCTGAGCCGGCTGAAAGGAGGACCGAGCTTTGTTCGGCTCTAGGGCTGGTGCCATTCAGCAGTGCCATTAACGGTAGCGTTGGAAGCACAAGCAAACACGTGGCCATCACGTTAGTCATCCCTGGGATAAAGCTGAAAGACCATTGGAGAGGTGCATCGGAAGCACAACAGGGACTGGAGCTGGTGACTAAATGAAATGAGATTTGACTCGTCGAGACGCAAGTCACTTAACAGAAGCCGAATCGTCCCAGTCTGCCCTGACTACTCGCACGTGCCAGACTTCCCTTGTTCCTTCATGTTCGCTATTGGGAGCAAATTCTTGACGAAGCACTGGGCGCTGTCTCTTACCCATGCGGTGTGTCTGCTTTAAAAAGTGTGTTTTCATCCTTGTTTAAAATAACTTTGAAAACAAGGGCAATGTGGTAGAGTAAACTAGAATGGGAGGTGAACTGAGGCTAACCTTAGTTAACACCCAGCTGCCCAAACTTTGGCTGGTTTAACCCGAGTTCGGAAGGTATTCTGCCTTTATATGCATATGATATCTCACCAAGCCACTTCTCCAACGACCCGCAGCGACAGGAGGCTGTGCATGTGTTTAGAACAGGCACTCGCCGTTGCAGCCGTGTTTGCGGTAGGCTGCTGCGGGGGGAAATCGGGCAGCTTTCCTTCCGAACCCCGTGTCTTGTTTCTCTCTTGTACTCTTGCTGAGATAGACCTAGAGGTGACGAGCACCCGCGAGTTCGACTTGGGTTTCTGTTTGAGGAGCCAATGCAACTGGTGGACATGCTTTAAGGATAAAAAGCCGCTGCGTCGCAGCGTAAAGGAGATCCAACTCAAGCGTTGGGAATGACGCATGTGCCATTTGGGAGTCGTACGCTGCAAGATGCACACAAGCTCGTTAAAGACACACACTGATGAGGGCAAAGGGTTCAAGGCAGTGCCGGGGAGAGAATCCCACCTCTGCCGCTCTAAAGCCAGATCAATCTCTGGCTAAAGGTGTTTTCCACTGGCCATCACGGTAATGAGGGCATGTTAGCAGTAGTGGTGCGAGTTCCCCTATCAGATCGCTGCTTATAAGATTAGAGGGCTAATTACAGACGGTTTGGCTAAGCTACGACAGGGCGGTTGTAATTATATATAGGAATCTACAGCGTGTTTGCCAGGAAAAAGAAGCGTTGCTGCTGTGCTCTGAGATGCATGTGTACAGGTATGGGGCGATAAGGATGAGATTATTTCAGGCTTAATGCTAAGAGAAAGCTTCTGGGCTTTGGGGGCTATCAGACTGTATCATGTGCTCTGTAAGGACACAGTATAAGCTTAGTGACTTGGATTTTCTTCAGAAAAGGCGGGGTGGACTTTCTTTTAAAAAGGGGGGGAAATGGTTGAGACTGAGATTCTGTCGGTAAGTCCGAGCACTGAGTACGTTTCTTTCCCCTTTATAACTAATATGATTCTTTGTCACAAAAGAAAAATACCAAGACGTACCATTTGCAAAAGGGTTTATAGTACAGTATATCACCCTATTATGAATGACAGTATTTAAATGGTTGGGTAGAGAACTGGAGAACTGCTACAAATCAAGTAGCTAGATTAACATCTAATGTTCTCTTCTCCTGTGAGTATTTCGGGGGGAAGAATTAAGAAATCTTCGAGTGCGGGAGGTGTTGGAAAGAAAAATCAATTAAAATAGCAAAGAAAGTAGTTGAATTGTTTACAAATTGTACCGTCTGAAAGTGAGCAGTACATCGGAACGGAGGAGAACAGGGGACTGTTTAAGAAGGCAGGTGTCATCGCTTCAGGAATCAAAATTTTACAAGCTCTTTCATTGGCCGGATGAAAAACAGAAAAACTTTTTGTGGGGAGAGAGATGTGCTGTTAAATCCTAGACTAAAAGCAGAATAGCGAGCTTTGAGTAAACTGGGTGAAAAGAAATTGTTCTCAGGGTGCAGACTGAGCAAGTGTAGAAATACATATGGTTGGTGTGCTTCATGTAAAATAAATACTCAAGTCTGATTCTTAAAATACATCTGTATATTTATTTTTTTGCGTGAGCTAAGTCTCCCGAAGTACATAGACTTTCAGATTTCCAGCGCCGTGTCTGGCAGATCAGCCGCGCAAACCCGTTGTGCCGCAGTAAGAGAGCATGTGCGCCCACCCAGCGCTGAAGTGGACGCAACGTTTTGAAGATTGACGTGTGGGTTTTGTTGAAGCTAATGGCATGGCTAAGAACTTCTTCAGGGTACTTTATGAACTGGCCCTTTGTACAGCAAATGTTGCTGTCAACTTGGAATTCATGGCAATACTGTATTTGTAGGTGAGAAATAATACGGATCACTGTTAGTGCTTTGTTCTTGCAGCACGGTGATTTCTGTAAGTAATTCCTGACGCAGATTAAGTCGCACTTAATTCAAATGAAGTAACACTTCTTATTGTCGATGGGATGTAGTGAAGCAAGAGGTTTCTCGCACGCTTACGGAGCACGAAGACTGCAAGCTCCCTGCTTCTGCAGAAGGTGAGGAGGCAGGCAAAAGCAAGGGGCTTTAAAGGTAAGAGAAGAGGGGAAAGGATGCCAGTGCGACGGATAACAGAATTAGAGGGACGGAACTTGGATGGAAAACTGTGCTGCTGTGAGAAGCCAGGTGAGAAACACAAGCTGTGTTAAACAGGGAAGAGGAAGGAGGGCAAATACTGAACAAAGACTATAAGGAGATGGGAAGTGAGAATAAAAACCAGGTGACATTTTCAGTAACGTTAAAAATCTTGAGCGTCTTTCAGAAAGTGGCACACCAGTCCCTAGAGGCGCCTGGTTCTTAAGGTGCTGATGTCTTTAAGCACGAAGCGTGGTGATCGATCGCTAGCTGGAAGCAATGCATCGGTGCCTCGGGTGCTCTGCTGCTTCGGCACCTTGTCAGTGCCTCTCAGCTCTTTCCAGCGGAACAGTCTTAAGAGCTTTCAGTCTATGGATTTCAGTAACAAACGCCTTGAAGTTGAGGCATGGATGCTGTCGGAGCGTTGGTTTTTCCACTGTTGAAATCTGAAGGCAAGATATCAGTGTCAGTCCAGAATAGTTCTGGATAGATAATAGACAAAATAATTGCCTAAAATACATATGGTGGGAATTTGAAACTCTGGAGAGTAAACGAAGAGGGACTGAAGAGAGTCAACATCTCTCTGCCCAGAGCGTAGAACACCTGCGTGGGCCAGGGCTGATTTCCAGGGCGAGATCAGTTCACAGAAATACTAACGTACTGAATTGAGCGAAGGGATTCGGTGAGTTCGGTTACGCTAGACAGAAGCTTCAGAGAGCAACAGGTCTTTCCTGTGTAATACGTATGTGTGCTTGGAGAAACCATCTGCAAAAGAAATCTCATTTCTGAATTCACAGCAGATGCAGGCTTATCTTAGTTTGGGGATTGTAACTTCTAAACTCAGGTTTCTTTTAAGTTTTATTCTTTTGCAGGAATGCTTTTTGCGTAGATGATATCTTCTCTGGACTTGTAGAGCGTTGGCAATCACGGCAGAGAAGTTTTATTCTGCTGTAGCACAGTAGTGTTGTCTCAAGGTGGTTGTGTCGAGATACTGCTTTGATAGTTGCATCTAGAAAACGCTTACAAGAGGCATTCTTTTTATTTGAGCCATCTACATCTACCCAGATAATTAAAAAAAACCCCAACAACCTATGGCATCACTCAGTGGGTTATTGAGTGCATGATTTTATAAATGGAGAGTGGAAATAATTGACCTTCAGTTATTTTTAGTGGCTGAGATGTGGAGATGCCTTCGTAGTAGCGATCGCTCATCGAGCGCTAACGGTTGTAAAGAAGATGACTGCAAACTCCCACTCCAACACTTGAAACATGCCTAAGGATAATGTTTAAAATCTGAAATCCTGAAGATGATCCTGACCCAGCTAGTGGGGAAAAAAAAAGTCTTACTCCCAGATAACGGGTATTTATTCCCGCATTCTCAAAACAGATTTCAGTAGGTGCTCCGTAAAGGAAAAGTATCCTGCTGTCCTTAGCAAAGCTGTTTTCTAAGATCTGGCAGCTACTTCCATGGTTTTGATAAATTTGGTGCCACAGGTGTTTGTATGCTTTGTATTACAGAAGAAGCAGCAGTGAGTGCGTAATTTTATTAGAAATAGGGTCTATTTGATGTAGAAGGTCTTGGGTTTTCTGACAATGCATCATCGGTCAGCAGGTAATTTTACTGGCCAACGAATTCTGCTGTTTTTCTTTCGTTGTTTGCTTTTAGTTGTTCTAGGTGTTATAGATAATGCCTTTTACATTTGGAACTTGAAAATTTTTTGGAAGATGAATGAAAGTCTCTTGGCTTTTATATTAAAAACAGAAGTCAAACAAGTTGTGACCCTTGCATCCCCAAATGAGAGGATAAACAAGATGCTCCGTGAACAGTGAAACCGCAGGAGACAAGGCTTTTTCGGTGTGGTATTCCTCTCTAGCATGTTGAGCTCAGCTCCCATGAGCTGAACCCTCTACACAGCATCTCCAGTCTTCCACCGACAATGGTCCCTAAATGCGCTGTCGCTGTGGTCTGAAATTCCTGTTAAAGAAAAGGCACAAATGACATACTTTCTTTCACCTTGCCTTGTTTGAGGGGTTAAAAACATGTGCTGTGGCTGGTACCAACCTGCAGACAGGCTCACGGTCCATCCTCCTAGCAGAATAGACCAAGCTCTAACTGCAGTCTAAGTTAGGGACTTTCAGTCTTGTAGGTAACTACAAAATTTCACAAAACTTGTCAGACCATCCCTTTGGTAGCCCTGCCTCTCCGTCAAACTTGGTTGACATCGAACGTGGAGTTATAAAGGACTGGAAGGGAGTTGTCTCTTAGAGACCTGCTGAAAATGCAACTTGAAACACCATTTTTAAATGCTTTTGGTTTGTGTACAATTGATAACGATTACGGCGCGCTTGGCAAAACAAGGAAATAATCAGCCCTTTTAATAACATGAGCTTTCTCCCTCCCTGGACCCTTT